>NC_064768.1:34636499-35281142 GCF_011397635.1 Epinephelus fuscoguttatus | reverse complement strand
ATGTAGGATCCAGAGTTTTTGGACTTTGACCCATACTAGAGACTAAAAGTCAGGATATCTCGATCCCTGCTTCAGTTTAGACTCGTGTGAGCAGGACTGGGCAATGTATTAACATTATATTGATATCATTACATACAACTAGATATCTCATCTTAGATTTTTGATATATCGTAATAAGTGTTGTCTTTTCCTGGTTTTAAAGGCTGCTTACCAAACTGTTCTTGTTTGCCTTTACCTTCTCAGTCATTATATCCACATCACTGATGATTCATTAGCAAAATCCCATTGTGTAAATATTTTGTGAAAGCATCGCAATATCATTACCAAGGCATCTGGTCAAAAATATCCTATTTGATTTTCTCCATGTCACCCAGCCCTACTTGCGAGTCTACCAATTGTATATTAGTGCAATAATAAATAGCTGGAGTAACCCTTTAAAACCCTAAAATAAACCCTCACTCTCTGTTGAAACTGCCCTCCCTCCTCCCCCAGTTTCTCTTTCTTTATTTGAACACTTCCGAAGTGTCCCTGTAAAAAAAGAAAGCCCATCTCAAAGCTCCAGAATTACACCATCAGTGAGTTACCGCTGGATATCACACCAACGAGGGAGGGCAGCAATACCCTTGCAGCCAAAAGGACGCAGAGGAATGCTCCTCCAGACCACACACACCTCTCCCCCTCCTCAGCACACACAGCACACAGCCTGTGTCTTCACACACTCGTCACAAAAGATCTCCAATTAAGATTGCCTACACATGACAAACAGATCCTGCTCACTGCTGAAACTGCAATTTTCTATCAACGTGATTGGCTTGTTAAAATTGATGACATTATTTTACCCTCTAAATTGGATGATCATAAACAGACATGCACAGCGAGCAGTGGAGCGAGTGTGTGTTTCTGTCTGTGAAAAACAAAGACATTTCAGGCTTTTAAATCCCCCCCAAAAATGAACTCTGCTGGTGCCCCTGGCTGCTGGGAGCAATTGAAGCCTTAATAGTGCTGATAAAACAAGACACTTTGCCCAAGAGCCTAAATCCTCCTTTAAATTCTGCCTCTGTGTTCCCTCTGCAGATCTGGATTATCATTCAGCCAAATGCCACTTTGTAAATAGATAGTCTGAGGGAGGATCATAATTGCTGACATTATCACACAAGCATGAAACCTATTTTGTTTTTTTATCCTCGGGGACTGTGCATGTGGGCTGTGTGGCTTCGATGCCATAAAACCGCCACTAATATAATATAACAGGCAATATCGCTGCAAGTGCGCAAAGTGACAAGGTGAAATAGAATCAGCAGATCTAATCTGCGTGTTTTATTATTACGGAGAGATATATAAAATAGTCCGCGGCACAAAGGCAAAGTGCTGCCACTACCTGTTTAAGGAGTAACAGAAGACGACACCTACCCGATGTATTAATGTCGAATCCGTACGAAGTTGGATCAGTGCCGGGATTGTTCCAGCTGATGCTCCGGCTACATGCAGCCCTGCGGCGGATACAAACTCTGCGGCGTCTCGGCAGTCAGAGGAGTTTGTTTTCTGGGTCAACTCAGGGATTATATACATCTATAAAGCACAGAGAGAGGGAGAGAGAGATAGGGAGAGGAGGAGCTACCGTCCTCTCCGTCTCCTTTGTTGCCATTGGTCCTCCCCCTTAATCACTGTGCAAAGAAACATTCACTAACTAACGTTACCTCCACTGATCCACCGGAGCAGCAGAGCGCCGCGCAGCAGAGGCGCTGCGCTGTGGAGACCAGCCTCACACCATAATCCGTCATGATCCATACTCTGTTCACTGGAAGCTTTCTGTTTAAAGTGCATTAGGGAAGGATTCTTCAGGCACATCACGACCACTTCTGTAAGGACAAATATTAATTTAACAAGCTGCATTAATACACACATGCCCCTCTTCTCCTTGTCAATGAATAATATAATCAGTTCATAAACACAGTGTAGAAATTGTCCAAAATATACCAGCTTTCATGGACACTAGTTCACAGTTAATCATCTTACGCCCTTTGTAATATTAGCCCGTTATAATGTTCCTGCAGGGGCGTAACTGTGATTTCAAAGGTGAGGGGGCCACAGCAGCATAAGTACAGGCACACATCCTCAAAAAGGCTTTAGTTATTTGAGATAACCCGACAAAACATGACCGTGCTTGAAACATATCATCGCAAAAAATATTTTATACAGCAAAATAAAGCAAAAAGTGATCAAATTAAACAATATATTGACGCACCCAGGTGAAAAATGGCAAAATAAAACCTTTTTTTTTCTGTTTTCACTGTGAAAAGTTGTGGATGGTACCAATGGAACGGTTCCATACCGTCCCCATGTTTGGTCCCCCCTCTGTTGGGGTACCCAGCACACAGATGTGGTACTAAAAGGTGGAGCTGTGAACACTGCAGTCTGATTGGTCAGTAGAGGACGGTCACTCTGCTCAGGGCTGAGTTGTGGCTGGTTTTGAGGCTCATGTAACCACTGTTCATACTGTGGAGAGTTTTATTAGTAAACTGTAACTATAAAATGAAAGGATGTTTTGCTGCCTCTCACAGCAGCTGGAGTCTGAGAAAAAATAACTTCATTCACTGGGCCGACTGCTGGTGACTTTTAAGGTGGAACGTTAACTTGCTATGTTACTCACTATGTGAGTCGACGACGTGTATCCATCAACACACCTTAAATTTCACTGTGACAACTTTGACCATCACTTTTGTCGAAAGAATATAAAGGCAGGTCCATTTATCATATCTGCCCCAAACCTCAAAGCAATTTGAATATCAAAATATGCATTTATTATGACACTAGTGCCTAAAGGCCTGTCAATACAAAGGTGTCATAGGTAGAAATTTTACCTTATATGATGATATGACATCACATTGATTAAGAAACAATAAAGCTGATGCAATAAAGCAATCCATTCTTATTCAGAAGTCGACAAATATTGCCACTTGATCAGTGATTTCAGCGTCAGGTGCCAACAAAAACCAGGCATCCTTTTGTGGCAGGTGATACGTCACTGGAGGGTGTTAGTTTATATAATTCAAGAAGCTGGAAAGCCCTTGTAGGGTGAGCAGGAGGGGGGTAGATGGCTCCAACAACAATGGACTTTCACCCAGGAGCCTGATGTTTGCTTCCAATATTAATGTTGAGTCAAACCACAATGTTTTTTTCAAAACCTAACCACAGGCTTTTGTTGTACAAGGAAAGAAATGTAAATATGAGGTGTTTCATTGACGTTGTTGGTGTATTGAGCAAAACTGTACATTTCCTGTGAAAACAGGAGCGTGTTTTGAAAAGACACAATGCATGTAACACGTGCAAATTAGAACAGCATCCCAGCACGTCAACAACAGATGCACCCGGGACACCTAATGTGTCGTGTAGATGTGAAAGTGTTTGACGAGCTGAGACAATGTGTTGAGTAAAGTGAAATGTGTAAAGTGGGAAGTAAAATGTATTTTATTTTCCATGTTAATGTGTAACAAGGTATGGCAAAACAGTTACTTTTTTAAATGTCTTCTTGACTTTTGGAGATGTATAAAAAATGAAATAAAAATCAAATGCAACAAACTCTGTGGAGCTCAGGGTTTCAAAATGTGTCTCCTCTGACATTGTTAAAACAAGACACTCTGAGCTCCACTATAATAGATGCTGCTACCACTGTTAGAGATTGAAAAGAAGTCCTTGTGTTTGGAGTTTCACTTTTTTCCTTTCGTTTTTACATAACATCAGTTTTTGACTGTTTAAATACTGCCGTCTGAAGAGAGCAGAGGACCTGTCAAACAACAGTGCAGACTTTAAATCTGACTTTTTAAGATATATTTTTTGTGGAATACAGTAAGAGTGTTTTAAATAAATAAAAAAACAACAGTAAGTCAAATTTATGAAATAAACTCTTGGTGAATCTGGGCCCTGGGTCAATTTATTATGCATTTATTCTGTGACTGCCAACAGTAGCTGTTGTTTGCAAGAGTCACATAGTCTCACCTTATGCCATATACTTGCTTTTTAACCATGCATTTGTGTAGATGACTGGCCGCATCATGAATGGAATTCTTCACATACTTGCACGTGTACTACGTACTATGTAGTATGTTTCCCCCTAGGCTTCCACTAGACATCAGAGAGTTTAGACCATATAAAACTTCCAGATTTGCATGATGTAAACAGTAAGCTGGTTACTGTCTTGTACATTTTGAGATCAGCATGGATCACAGCAGTAAGAGTGACAGCAGTGTCATCATATATGGTACGTGTAAAGCTTGACAATGGTAAGTTTCTTTCTCTCGTTCTTGCCAACCTTGCTCCAAACCTTTATTTAACATCTGTGGATGTGCACAACCAAGGCTCCAAATGGATGCCATTGTGTGCATGTAAACGCATAGCTAAAAGCAAGTCCGGCTTTAAAGTTGCAGGTAGTTTCTGTCATATAGGAGGCATTAAGTTCGACTTGTGGTTTCACTGTGTGCTCTGTAAAAACATATCATGACTTTATAATGTCCATGTTTTCTGATTTAAAGAACATAGGCCTATTTATTTTAAGTCTGAACTTCCCACAAGTGTGAACAAGTACACTGTATAGGGTTGTTGGTCGTGCTTGACATCGGAGGGGTCAGTGTTTTATTAAAAAATGGATTGACTAGTTTATTATCTTTTGCCTCATTTGCACTGGTCAAAATGAAAAAACATACATTTTGGCCCATCTGTCAGTGGAAACCCTGAAATACAACTCACTGAAGTCTGTGTTAAAAACATGATACCATGTTCTTTGTAGCATGATGGAAACCAAACCACCTCCATCCCACTCCGGAGCGAGCTCTCACCAGCCAGTCCTTTTGTTATGGTCTCCCTCCCTGTGTGGAGCAAGTCAAACCCCCTCAGCAGGAGCTTGGTATGTATTCCTGTTGACACACACACACACACACACACACCCTCTGCTGCAGAGGAATGTGTCCTATTTTTGGGCCCCTAAAGTCAGCCAGACTTCCAACCTCTTTCTAATGCACGATTCACTTGACCATTGTGTTGTTTTTTTCTCTCTTTTGGGAGGACTATGAGTTTTGATCTGCAGCTACAGCCTCCTACATTTATTTACAAGGAGTGGTTGTTCTCAGCAGAGACGAGTGCATTGTTAGAGTCAGACTTATGTTGCTTTTTCTACAAAATACGGCTGCAACTCTGAATTCATGATTTTTCCGCATGAGGATTTTCAGTGGTGGAAGGCAAGTTCCAGTTAGAGAAGTTATTTACTTTTACATGTACTCAAGTTCTGTAATTGGGTGCAATTTAAGGGTACGTAGATATTCAGCACCTCATTTCCTGTCTTTATGCTAGACAAAGCTAACTGGCTGCCTGCTATACCTTAATATTTATTTTACAGAGAGAACGATATCAATTTTCTCATCCATCTCTCGACAAGAAAATACAAATTGGTTCTCAATATGGAGGGGGCTGAGCTAGTGGCTAACAGTGGTGCTAACTCCATAAACAGCACTAATATGGCAACAGTGCTGATAGAGCTAATGTTGTTAACTTGGGGGAGGGGGACAGGAGGGTGGGCGCTATCGTTCCGTGAGCATGCCATCCCAATATAAGTGATAACTGCTGTAAGAATGCAGGGCAAAGCTAGCCTTTGGGACACACTCATAGGGTCTCGCATGCTCGGCCGGACTGTCTTCACAACAAAGAACAGAGAGGCACGGATTACAACCATAGATGTACAAAGAGGACTGGATTGAGCGTTGGAGGCAGGGCATGTTCATTTCTGTGCAAGTTGCTCAGTGGTGCATGAAGCCAAAAAAGTGGACTTTCGGTGTGAAATTACCCAGATCTTCCACATCTTTGAGCCTATAGAGACTTTCAGCCAGGTAAGCAGCTAATTGCCACCAACTTAGCAGCTAACTTCTAAATCGGGCTGAAATTATTTAATCATTTAGCTATTCTCGATGTTTGAAATGTTATCGGGCCAAATAGAGCTAATCCCAATGGTGGAACGAGTCATTTTAATTTTGCGGAGGTTGTAATGCTAAAAAAAAATGTATTCATTGATTTACAGACATAAAACCCTGAAATGAGTTTGCATTTTAGCCCCCCGATTCCCTCGCCTTGAAGTCAACAGAGACTTTCACATTTTGTTGTATGACAGAAAATTCGTCAGTAGATACCCAACTGTGAATTTTTAATCCTCCAATGTCTTTAAAAAAGATGGTTGCTAACAGGTGGCCTAATAAGACTACAGAGCGTTAACACACCAAACACAGCTTTACAGCCTTGTTGTGGTGGTGACGGTGAAGTCATGCGACCGTAGGGTAGTTTGTTTAGCCTAATGTTAGCTATTGTTGCAGTTATGCTTCAGAAATTATAAAAGGGTTTTGTTAGTGAAGATTATCTTGATGAACAAAACGTGCAAGTATCATAAACCTCTGTTTGCCACAGAACTTATTTTCTGCAATAATCCAAAATGCAATGGAAAAATCCCATCAGCTTTTTGTTGAGGGAACCAGGCAAGTGTTAACTGACTCAAGATGCCGGCGAGTGTTCCGTTCTACTTCTCTTGGACCTTAGCGCCGCATTTGACACGGTAGACCATGACATTTTAATTGACAGGTTAGAGAAGTGGGCAGGAATCACTGACATGGCCCTGAACTGGTTCAGGTCTTACCTTTTTAACAGATACTCTTCGGTATCTATAGCTGGCTCTGTTTCTTCCCCCACTAATGTCTTCTATGGTGTCCCCCAGGGGTCAATCCTGGGTCCTATTATCTTTTCTATTTACATGCTCCCTCTAGGTGACATCATCCGTAAATACAACGTCCATTGTAATTGTTATGCAGACGACACACAGTTGTACATCCCAGTCAATCCTGGTGATCAGTCTAATACAGCAGCCCTCCACAACTGCATCACAGAAATAAAATGCTGGATGTCAGACAATTTTCACCAACTCAATCAGTCAAAATCTGATGACATTGTTATAGGTCCATCCACAACAAGAAAACTAATTTTGGAAAGCCTTGGTGATTTAACACCTCTTGTAAAACCCTCAGCCAGAAACCTCGGTGTCATTTTTGACCAGGACTTGAACTTTGAACTTCATGTAAAAAAAAGTGGTCCAGACATGTTTTTATCATTTGAGAAACATAGCCAAAGTCAGGTCTTTTATCTCAGCCACAGATTTGGAGAAACTCATCCACGCTTTTATTTCTTCACGCCTCGACTATTGTAATAGCTTATATACTTGTCTCAGCCAGAAGTCACTTCACCATCTACAGTTAGTACAAAATGCTGCTTCTCGGCTTTTAACTAGGTCTAAAAAATGTGACCACATCACCCCTGTTTTAGCATCCCTGCACTGGCTGCCTGTTCATTTTAGGATTGATTTTAAAATTCTTTTATTTATTTTTAAGGCCAGACTTAGGCTAGCCCCTGCCTATATTTCAGACCTTTTATCCTCACACACACACCAGCTCGCAGTCTGAGATCCGCTAATAAGGCCCTGCTAGCTGTTCTAATGTCTAGGCTGAAAACAAAAGGCGACAGGGCCTTTGCAATCAGGGCCCCCAGACTCTGGACCGATTTGCCTGAGGAAATCAGGTTTTCAGAGTCTGTTCCTCATTTTACATCGCTCCTCAAGACACACTTTTACAGGGAGGCTTTTATGAAGTAATGTTTAAGTTGATGTAATGTTTAATTTGTATGTATTTTGTGTTGATATTGAGTGTGTGCTGATATTTTATATTGTAAAGCACTTGGTTATTTATATTGAAAAGTGCTATACAAATAAAGTTGTTATTATTATCATTATTATTATTATTATTATTACTATTATTAACTTTCATGCTGGCCTACAAATAGAGGTCATCCTTTGCAGTACTCTATTGTTTTCACCACGTGAAGGCCAAAACACACCGGCAGCGTCATATGACCGCGGCGTCATTAACGCGAGTCAAGTGCCGCCCCCAACACACACAAAAAGCTTTGCGCTGCGGGGCGTCAACCGGATTTCTATTGCACACTCAAGTCCGTGGGAGCTGGGAAGTACAAAATAGCTCTTTTTCAAGGGCGATGACGCTGGAAAAATAGGACAATAGCGTAAAGTGCCGCGGTGTGGCACGTCAACGCGCGTCGAGCCGCCGCTGGTGTGGGTTTGTAAATAGAAAATAATGGGGGCGGCTGTTTTGACGCGCATCGTACGGCGCCGGTGTGTTTTGGCCTTATGTCAATGGGAGGAAGTCTTTTTGGACCAAATGACATCACATGCCGGACCTGGAAGTTGTACTTACATGGTATGGCCACGATGTCAAATTGGCTTCAAAGCCTGGGACTTTACCTGAGGGCTTGATTACAACACACATAGCCCTTTTCCACCAAATTAGCTCTGGTTTTTTAACCGGTTGTGCTCAGGATTCTTGGAACTTTGGTGCTATCTCGTGAACCAGCCCACATTTCCTCTAGTTTTACGCAGAACCATTGTAATCAAGTACACGTCATGAACGCAGGGTGTTGCGCAATGGACAACAGAAGTAATCAACAGTAGCAAAAACCCAACTATTAATGAAACCATTGCACACTCTTTTTGGTCTGACAATTTGTCACTTGACTTCTCCGTTGTTGAATCCCTATCCTCTTTTTCCAATCTGTAAAGTACTATACACCCACTGATGCCGTCAGGTCAAGGAAAACCTGTTTTTCTTTCTTTTCATTCCAGCTGAGAACCTACTTTTTGGGTTTTGAACCAGTTTATTTTTGGTAGAGATGTTCTGAACACTTAAAAATTAGGTGCAGTAGCTCCATGTTGGTGGAAAGGGGTAACAGAGGTAAGGTGACTTCATACTCTGCTCAGGAAGCTGTTACTCTACTATGTGTTTGCATAGCAAATATGGATTTGCTGCCGTAACATTGCTTTGAATGTTGCATACAGAGCCTTTAAGTCTACCTTTAAAATGCACCTGTAATGTAAATTGTCCTTTCCTAGATGTCATATGACAACACATCAGTCATTCCTGCACTGCTTTGTTGAACGCTGTCAAGTGCTGTTAGACATGGCTGCGTGTAATAATGTGACAAGCCTTCAGACTACTCTGCTTATTTGACCTCATCTGCTTGTCTGGGAATTACTTGCTGCTCCAAGTGAGATAGAAAATGTGTTGTGACAGTTAACCAATGAAACTGTTACCCTTGGTTATTGATCATTACTCATAAGCTGCGCTCCATATCATGACTCAGTGGTCCTACGTACTAATCTTCTGCAGCCTTAAGAGACTATTATTATGTGTTTGGACCATTTGCCACATTATGTAATGACCACAGTTTCTATGCAAAGGTAGGAGGACAGATTGGATGTAATTTGTTTATGTGCAACTGCTAGAACAAAGAGAGTAGCACAGATTCACCTTCTCCCTGCGTGTTTGTCCCTCTCTGTCTTTCTATTAAGCCTACTCATTTTCTAGTTTTACCCCCCTCACACCGTATATACGTCCAGGGTCCAGGTTTCATATTACTCACTGCTTCTTGCTCCCTGTTCTCCCCGCCCCCGCAGCCCACTTTGTCCATTCACACTGTCTCTACTTTGAATGCTTATTCCAATAAGGGCTTTATGTATTGTCACAACATGATTAATGCAGTTTTGGCAAAAGGCAATTATTGCCAGCAGAAGGGCAGAGTCACACACGAGGTAATCACAACAGACCACCGCTGGAGCTGCAGCCCCCGCTCTGCCACTTGCCCTCATCCAGACAGAGAGCACAGCAAAATAGATTTGTAAAAAGGTCATTGGAATAAATTGCCTCTTAGGTACAGTAAAATGTGTTTCTATGTGTCCTCCGGCGGCTTAAACTGCCTCTCAAGTCAGTGAGCCGTATGAGCGGCATATTTATTAGACAGTCTGTTTATGACATTTATGATAAATAAGAAGATTATGGGTGTTTTCACATTTGTTTATGCAATGGGAACTCCTTAAGTGCATCAGTGAGGATATATTTTATTACTCTATTGTGCAGGTAACACATCAGTGACAGTGAGGCACTAATAAGCTGGTGTGTTGACTCGGGTTCAATGTCTTGAATGATATTCACATAAGGTATTTGTGAAAAACAGATAGGAGGCTGAAATCCTTAAATTAATGTTATGAATTATTGGCTGGAGTGCTCTTTGAAGAGGAATCTTTATTTTATATGTCCAACAAACACTAACCCTAATCCCCAAATCCCACAGTTTAGTAAAACATCATATTTTGGGTTTAGATACGTATTTTTGTTACTAATGTAAAATAACGTAGGCCTATTTCACGTAACAGACGCAACATACATCATGTTTAATATGTCACATCACATTGGTCATCAGCGTGGTATACTACTCATACTAGCACACTGTGCTACACTGTTTAGTGATTCTATTGATTAGTAGAAGTCAACGTTGAATTTGGGCCACAAATTCCTGGGTGAAAAGTCCTGTGCCCATTTGACCAATCCACCATCCACTTCTCCCACCCCATACAGCATTACACAGGCTTTTTCGCTTTTCATACTATGACACTTTACCTCATGTCCCGCTCCTTTGATAATTACTTTGGCCACTAGAGGGTTCTGCCTTACGATAAGCATAAGTATTGGTTTGTAATAAGCTCTTCACGTAGTCAACCTAAATGCCCATCTTTCGGTGAAAGTGACCAGGTTGCGTCATTGCATTTGGTCGTGTGTTGGTTAAAAATACTGAAGTGACAAAATAACACACTACGTTTAAGAAACTCAATGTAACAAATTTGGGTTCAATTTAAAGCAAGTTAAGAGATGGCGTTCATGTTTTCCTAATTTCCATTTCATCAACACCAAGTCGTATATTCCAGAGCTTTCGGGGCAAAAAAAAAAATAGAGTTACCCAGTCATGATTACAACTTGGATGAAGACCATTTACACCATTACAAGTCACAAACTGCTCACAGCGATATCAACAGAACCTTTTAAAGACATTACTGAGGTCACCTGAACAAGAGGAACACTAGTAGCTCTGTAAGATATACAGACATATACATATACAAATATTGAGACCATCGTGGGACACTAAAGTGCAACAGAAACCACGATTTAACCCCGATTGATGTAGCATATATTTGACTCAGATGTAGGACAGTCATTGTTTTCAAATCAAATCTAAGTCTTTAGACTTTGCACTCAAGTCCAAAGTCAAGGCCTAAGTCCTAAACTTTGAGTTTCGAGTCCTAAACAAGTCACAACGCGCTCTTCACCCAATGTATTCCATTTTAACAATGGCTTAATGTATAATGCATAATTTATAAAAATGTATATTTGTTAAAACAAGTTTATTGGAAGTGGTTGTCTTCTCTGTAAATCTTTTCCAACTGGCACGTAGTAACTGAACGTTGGGTCTTCATGGTTCTCTGTTGCAGCTTCATTGGATGCTGTCGGATTCAGACAAATTGAATCTATTGAATTAAGTGTCGACTTGCTGGGAATGAATGGCATTAATGTAACTTGTTTTAGTTAATAAAGGGAAATGAATTGATGTGTGACATGCTTTTTTTTAATAACATATTTTTAATCTTTGGGTTTGGGGAAAGGTATTGAATGTTTTCAAGTCAAAAGGCTCAAGTACAAGTGAAGTCATGAATCATTGGTGTTTAAGTCCAAGTCGGGTTGCAGGTCTTTCTTTTTATTTTGTCAAGTCGAGTATAAAGTCATCAAATTTGTAAGTCATGTGGCACTGGAATCACAGGCATAAAAATGTTATGCATCAAACTGCATCCTCCCCATCATATAAAAACATCAATAAAAATGACAATATGAGCGTTACATAAGAGATGTTATGTATTATCTAACCACATTGTTCACCTCCCTGTCCAACAATAGAGGGGGCCTCCTTTCTCCTTTACTTTCCCCCCTCTTGCTCTCCACAGTGGGGAGGGGCGTCCCACCTGCTGCTCCAGGTAGTAGAAACAGGAGCATATGTTGTTTTATTAGTCTGTGTTTGTGTGTGTGCAACCACGTGCGTTCATGCATGTGTGCTTGAGGTGCTGTTGCTCTCTTAATGTCTGTGTTTGCATGGGAGGGGGAGGGCCGCCTCTCAGATTCCTGGGTCTCTTGGTGTGAGCTGTGTTGTGCTCCAGCGGTTCCATTTGGCCAACAACACACACATACACCCCGTCCCTCCCCGCCACAAGCGTTCTAACCCCCATTAGAAAACCTTTACAAGTACCGCCTGCCAAGATCAGGTCTGATCATGTTAACTCTTTGCTTATTAGATAATATAAATGGGACTGGCAGTAACACAATGCAACTGAACAAAGCTGCAACAGGAAACTGGTGTAATACTGGTTACGTCTCAAACGACTTCCCTTTTCAGAGTAAGAGACACAACGTCAGATCTCCACCTCAGTGAGTTGGGCCTATTTCATCAGACATGAGGATAAAATTGTTACATGCACGTCGTAGTTATGATGAATTCACTTTGATTTTCTTGTGTATTTGTTGCACACAAATGATTGTATGATGTTTAAATTCGCTGATGACACAACAGTAGTGGGCTTTTATTTTCAGACGATAATGAAACAGCTTACAGGAGTTTTTTTCTGCCACCAAACACGGGTATTTTAAACCCAAACATGATCTTCTCCTAATTATAACCAAGTGGTTTTTGTTCCTAAACATAACCACGCCATCAACACAGCCTTCAAGATATGTTCAGGTGTCTGGCGATTAGGTTGACTAACCTCAAGAAAGCACACCTAAGCCTTTTCTTTTTAGGACAAATGAAAAAATGTGGCATATCAACGGATGGTTTGTTGCAGTTTTATATAGCAGCAGTGGAGAGCATCCTTACCTATGCATTAACTGTGTGCTTTGGCAACATGTCAGCTGAGAATAGGAGACAGCTGGACAGTGTGCTGTGCACTGCATCCACAATTACCTAATGGAAAGCTATAAGACTAGGCTACAAAAAAAACGCTCTCACCCACCTAACAACCATTTTAATTTCCGTTCTTCACACGAAAGGTTAAGAAGCCTTAAGATCAGAGCGTCCAGGTTCCATAAGAGGACATGTCCTTAAGCTGTCCACCCCCTTAACTTAAGATTACATACATAGCATGGCAGGCCACTCTGCAGGTTAAATGATTGTGCAATAGGGCAGATGTTTTAAATGCACTTGATGCAATTTATCTAGAGGATCATTTGATGTGCTGCTAAGTTCCCTATTGGTGCTCGTGTTTGTATTTATGGTGCTCTTATGTGTTGGATCTAATCTTATCCATTTGTTTAAAACTTTAATGATTATTTTATGGGTACAGATAGTACTAGGGATGCATGATATTGGATTTTTTGCTGATATCCGATATGCCAATGATCAATTTGACTGATAAGCGATACCACTATCGATATGTCCACTCTTTGCCCCCACATAATTTCAGTGATCATCAAGTCTCGTCTGTGGCATTAACATCATATTATACATGCATACTGTTTTTGTGATGGCACACCAGCAGACGGAGACATGAAATAGACTGCTTTTGAATGTAGTACTATGTCGGCTGATTCTATAGCCAATATCGGTCGATACTGATGTTGAGCCCAGTCTCACTCTGAAGTCGTCGACATCTGGCGCTTGGGCAGTAGCCATGTTTCCATCAGCCTGTTTAGATGCGCATCTAGAAGTATCACATCGGAAAATTATGATGGAAACGCCAAAATTTGATTGCCCCTGATTCGCACAAACTAAAATACGCTCGCTTTAGTCAGGTTTTGGTTGATTCGAAAAAATGTTGATTCACAAAACGGGGGATGGAAACAGTTATGTTCGAATTAAGTCTGACGTAGCGCACCTCTCTCCATGGTGATATCCACACTCCGGGTCAGGAAGGCGGTAATGCATTTACAAGCTGGTTGCCAACCGCCAGAATACGTAGAAGAAGAAGAATGCAAGACTTGTTTTGTTTCCGGTTCTGCAGAAAACTCGCGTGAGTTTGTAGTTTTCACCAAAGTCCGTACATTTAATGGAAACACACAGGATTCATATTTTTTTAATGCGCATTTCCCAATGATTCGAATCACTTTTGGATGAAACATAGCTAGTGACTTGCGGCGTCAGAAACCAACGAAAAAAGGCGTCCTTTAACGTCGGCATAATGCGCGACCAGTTACCGTTATAGTTTAACAGCGCCCAGTGGCATCAGAGGGAAACACAATGGGACAAGGATGAAAGTTAAGGTGGCGAAAGTCCACCTGGGGCAAGCAGGAGGGGTGGTGGATGGGTCCAACAAACACAGACTTTCACCGAGAGAGCGGTGTTTGCGTCCCAACCACGTGTTTGTTGCTGAAGGAAAAAAAAACGTCAAAGTACCGACATAGTGCTTTTATTTTGAAAAAGACTGTATGTAAACGTCAAATTTCGGTGAAAATATCTTGAAGGTAGACAATGCGTGTAACAGGCAGAACTTGACACGGCATCCCAGAACATCAACAACAAACGCACCCAGGGTACTTTGCATGTCGTATGTGGGCAGCGTCAATATGTGATGAGGTTGGAGTGAGAATGTGTTGCGATGACGGGCCGATATTATCGTGCATCCCTAGATAGTACCTGTCTGTTTATATATTGCTTAATGTATTATGAGCGTGTGATTTTACACAATTTGTCTTTTTTTGTCTTTGTTTAAGTGAGCTCACCAATCAGCCATGTTGATATGACAATAAAGTATTGAAAACTGGACTCTTCTAAACTTGTATTTGGAGTGTTCTGCCCATTCTGCTGTGTTGTAAAGGGTCATTTGACTCAAAATTACAACTAAAATCTAGATAGTTCTAGTTTATGTTGTCCAGGTTTTGAAATATTAATCCTATAAATGTCTAGGGTTTCCCTTCAGCACAGTGGATGTGAATGGAATCTTGTTTGTGGTGCTTTCTCTTCCCAGACACCGTGTCCCAGTTAGATCCTCAGAATACTCAGTCAACAGTTTCATAGTAACTGTTTCTCTCGTAAAAAGCAATTCTACTGAAAACTGTTGACAGCGAGGTGGATTATCAGGAGAAACTGGAACACTGGAAGCGAGTTACAGTTGACTTTCTGCAGTAGCCTCGGGCTGGATTCATAAAAATTGATTTGCACCATAAGGGATTAGTGACGCCGTCAGTTACAGATAAATTTGCAAGTCCTGCAGGGCTCTCACATGCTGATGTATGGGTTGCAAGTGTGACATTTGTTTTGATCAGTGAAATTTGTCAAAATGAGCAACAGGGAGTGATCTCTCTGCAAATCGCAGCTTGGTGACACGTCACGTAAACCAGAAAACCGCTTCAGTGGATAAGACACGATTCCTCAGCACAGTCATGTGTGTGTGTGTAACCTGGTTCGTAATCTGCTTTTTAAATGTGTATGATAAAGACTGCAGACAGTATGGCTATGACAGCTGAGCGGTGGGATAAAAGGAAAAATCATTCTTCACAGCTATGCATTCTCAGTCAAAATACTGACACGGATATAAAGTCACTTCCTAAAGTCAGTTCCCCCAACATGTGACTGTCTAACATTCAGGCACATTTGTGCTGTACGGAAAAACATAATGTCACTGAAGCAGATTTTGGGTTTCTAATACTACCTGCACAGCTAAATGCCACTTGAGGTGAAATAAGTTTTATGTAATGTGGATGGACAGAGCCTTAATGATAGTAGCCAGAAAAACAACTGACATTATGAGCCTGTGCTGTGCTCAAAAGCCTAAAATTACCTGCGTTTATATTTTACTGACAAGCCCCCTTTTTGCAGTCACACAGGTCATGACTGATCTTTAATAGAAGCAAAGATGGAAGTAGTGTGATGCTGTTATATCACCGCCAACAGTCATAGGAATGAGGTTAGGTTGGGTGTACAAATCATGTGATGGCAACAGCAGAGATCAGGTTCTTTGTCTGTCTCCTACCAACAGTCAACAAAAACACCAATTGATATTTTGGTAACACGCTAATTTGCTTTCTTTCCAAGATTTACGTCAGCAAACCAATTCCATCGTCATGTTTGTACTTCAAGTGTTGAGCTAGAGAGGAGGCAATTAGCAACTGCCTGTTGGTAAAAAGTTATTCTAGGCTACAACAAGTAATTCTCCCTAAAAGCACAAACTAACCCTTTCCTATTTCTTTTGTTTGTCGATTAAAGTTCCAGTGTGAAGAATTTAGGGGGACATACTGGCAGAAATGGAATATAATATAATAAGTGTGTTTTCATTAGTTTATAATCACCTGAAGCCAGGAATTGTTGTGTTTTTGTTAATGTGAGTCATTTATATCTACATATGGAGCTGGTTTTACACTAAGTGTAGCCCAGGATGGACAATCTAAACACTGGCTTTAGATCGGGCCATTCACGCTTCTGCGTCAGACACCATAGTTCTTCTACATGCTACACTAAATCCTTGACACTAGACCTTTAAACAAACACAATATATTGTTTTCATTTTTGAACTTTTAAGTTTGGACAGAGCCAGACTGTTACACCACTCCCTGTCCTAATAACCATTTTCTCATATGAACTCCGGACATTGTCAAAAGAATCAGGAGGTGTTCTTACTCACTGGAAATACTCGGTTTGGTTAGGCAGGCAGTGGTGCCTGGGTACACAACCTTAGCCTGGTGAAACCATCCTCATCTCCGAGCTCATATTCTATTTAGTTTATTACTCTGGGGCGGGCACGTCATCAGAAGAGGAGGGACAGGGAGCGGAGTGAATGCATTTCGTAAACAACCAACATGGCTACTGATTTTGAAACTGCGATGGTAAATGTGTTGAACGAACTGGAATGTACATTTTCTTTGAAAGCAGAACAAACAGCTGCACTGAAAGCTTTTATTGAAAAATGGATGTGTTTGCCGTCCTTCCTACGGGGTTTGGTAAAAGTTTAATTTACCAACTGGCTCCGTTGATCTGGAAAAAGATGGGACTCAGTGAAAACCCAGTGGCTATTGTTGTTTCTCTGCTAGTTGCTCTCATGGAGGAGCAGGTCAGGGAAGCGAGCAAACTGGGAATCATAGCCATGCAACTCGGAGTCCACAGTGAGGAGGAAATCCGCAAAGACGGCAACACTCTTTCCCAGACATCATCACAGCTTATCTCCGCTGCAGCTTGCTGGTCTGTTTACAGTGGCATTGTGCTAGCCTACGTCACACGTTTCGTTTACTCTGATTGGTTTTCCGTCTTTCCAATTGCATGAAGGGGCACTACAGCCATTGATACTGCCCCTTGGGAATGGAGGAAATGTACACTCCGTGTGCAGACCCATTCACGTTTTGCAAATTGGGTCTGGCAATGCCAGGCTAACACAACCTGGTCTCACTCTAAGATGTCGAAATCCGGCTCTTGGACAGTGACTTCCAGCATCAGTCACTGACGAAAAAAGCCATCCTTTAACGTCAGCACGATATGTGGCTGGTCACCATTATAGTTTAATGGAGACCAGTGACCTTAGGGGAATGCAGCGGGACAAGAACTAAAATTAAGGCGGTGAAAGTCCGAGTAGGGTGGGCGGGAGGGGTGGTGTATGGGTCCAACAAACCCCGACTTTCACCTGGTGGAGCGGTGTTTGCGTACGAAAAGATTGTAAAGCCAAATCCTGTTGTGTTTCCCTAAACCCAACCGTGTTAGTTTGTTGAAGGAAAAAAAATTACATTTCGCTTTTGAGACTGTATGTAAACGGTGAATTTCCTGTGAAAACAGAAGTGTATTTCGAGAGAAGACAATACATGTAACCAGCATAACTTGACATGGCATCCCAGAACATCAACAACCAATGCACCCAGGGTACCTTGCATGCCGTATCTGGATGTAGAAAGTCCATAACCAAATGCTGATATGTGACGCAGTCGGGGTGAGTATGTGTTGGGGTACAGCATGCAGAAAGTATGAGACGCCAATGTTATTGCTGAACTCTCTGCATATTTTCCCCTTGTTGTAGGATTTTCCCAACCTTAAACGTAGAACTTTTAGCCGTAACATAACCACACCATCAGCACCTAGCTGGTTGAAGCCGTTTCTGGAACAGTCATATGGATCATCCTGGAAAATAATCTGTTTTGTCCCTTTGGTATGAAGACTTATTGGGAATGATCACACCCCTACTAACATTTGCATTTTCACTTGAATTGAGAAAAAAACACTGGTAACTGCCTGTGGCTGCGTCGACACTGCGGGCCTTCACTGCTTCTGTCTGATTCTTTTGGATGACTATTCAAATCTATTCTAGGACAGAACCCATATCTGATACCAATATGAGCTGACAGCAAGGTCAAACAGACCTTGCTGTCAGCTCAGAGTAAGGATAAAATATGTCACATTTGTTTTTGTACCTTCACTAAGCTTCTCCTGCAATGTATAAATAAAAGTATCTGGTTAAAAGTAAATACTGACTTCAAGCGTTAGCCCACATTCCAGTCATATCACTGTCTTGCTTTCTTTCCACCATTAAATTTGGTGCTCTTCCATGCTGACGCTGGCTCAGCCAGACTGCCAAGGTGTGAAATGAATAATGACTTCCTTATTGTCATGGCAATGCTGACGAATTCCAAATGGAGCTTTTAAAGACAAGTAGCACGGCCCCGGATCATTTTGCACCACACATTGAATTGACAAATGTGACTGTGCAGCTTTATATAAAAAGATCTGTATAAAGTGTTCCAGCATAATTTATCAGTGCACCTTGTGTGAAATATGTCTTCAAGCTTGGTGACTTAGTGATTCTCCTCTGCGTCAATGGACTGCAGTGTTTCTAGCTCGATTCTTTAGTACTGGATCAGTGTGCTGGGTACCCCAACAGAGCAGTGGCAAAAAATGGGGGCTGTAGGGAACGGTTCAGTTGGTGCCATCGACAGCTTTGCCAATGTAAATCACTATGTGATTCCTTAACTCTTCATGTTGGCATCGTTTTCAAGTCACCTATTGCTTCAACAGCATACAAGGATTCCTGAAATTCAGTGCTGGCTTTTGGTTTTGCTGTGTCACCCCAAGATTTTGAGTGGCCCCAACTGTCTGATGCTGCAAGTCACTGCCCAAGCGTCCGATTTCGATGACTTCAAAGTTAGACAGGGTTGACAATTACAATAGCATAATGTGGCAATAGCAATCATTTACCATCTGTGTTGACTGTCTGGTTGATCTTGTCCTCTGCCTGGAGGGTTAGGCGCTTCATGACAGTGTCTCTCTGCTGGACCGACAGAAAGTCTGATGGAACAAAAATCTTAGATGTTTTAAGAGTTTGTGAAAACAGGACAATAGGACCTGAACAATTCCCCAAACTGTTTGGACTATCGAATGTGGATGTAGGCAGTGAATTACCAAGTTAACAAGTATCCTGCCAGTGTTTCCAAGAACGTGTCTATTCTCACTCACCTCAAGTCACTAGATTTTCAGTGGGCCCAACTGTCCATCCTTGGCGATACAGCTAATAAGCTTCGACAGCATCCATTCTTAACTCTGCAGCTTTCCTCTGCTTAATTGTCAGCACTGTCACTTGGTCAATGGCATTTGTGGGTCACAGTTTGAAAAATATGTCAGATTTACTTGTGGGGTGAATCAACTGTTAACTGCCATTGCATTGGAGTTACTTAATTACCCTCACAATTTCATGGTTTAAAAGCTGCAGTGAGCATGCCTTAAAACAACAGGGAAACAGGAATTCGGATTTTGCACTGCCAAATTCCAGCCTGAATGACTTGCTTCAATGTACATTTTTTTACAGTGTGATGAGTAATAGTGGCACAATGTGCCTGTTTGTACACAGCCATCAAGACTGTCTGTTCATACTGAGTTATTGTAATGCCCTATGAGTCACTGCTGCATGGTCTCCAATACATGTTTCCTGCAGAGACTCACGGATAATGTGAAATGAGCTCAGACTCACAGACTGGAGCAGATGACGCTGTCATATAGGAGACAGATATAATGTGTGACGCAGGTCTAATGAGCGTCAGTTAAGCTGACTCAATCATATGACACTACTGTCACAGGTTAATCTCCTGTCGTCACTGTTACCAGACTCCAGTCTGCAATTGTGGTTTCATAATGTTTCTGCAAAACCAGAATTGCACAGACTCACATTACAAAGATATCAATTACAGTTTCCGCCTTCTCTGCTCTTTTTCTGTCTATCACAGCCTCTCGCTTGATCTTCTTGTCTTGTTGGTTACAAATGTCAGTAACATTAAATTAAGATTCTCATCCCTAATAAAAATAATTAGATAATGGACAGATAATGGCTGAGACACAATGTGAGCTGCGCTCGCCGCTGGGTTCAGTTCACACAAAAGGGCAAAGACTGATTTAAGCGCTCTGCAGGTTTAACCCTCGCCCCTGTGTCAGTCTGAACGGGACTTTAATATATGGAGATTAGTTCCTTCACCACAAATGAGATGATATGATAATTGTATGAATATGACCTGACATTTTCACCAATTCAAGTGAAAAGATTAGAGTGGTGGTTAGCTTGGGATTGGGAAAATAAAATGGTAAAATGTGTTGTAGATGATGTTTGGATTGTTTATTGTTTAGTTTGTTTTGTGTGCTTTTGGTTGGTTGGTTTGTTTTTTGTATTTTACTTCTTAAGGAGGATCTGCAAAACACATCAGTGCCATATGACAGAATGAATGCACTCATCTAACTTTATTATCTTATACCACATACATGTCTGTGTGTGTATCCTCCTCCATGTCCTACTTATTTATGTAGATGCAGTATTGTTATTTATTATTCATGAACAGAAATGTATACATTAGTGGTTCTTAAATGGTTTCTTTCATACATATATATATATATATATATATATATATATAGAGAGAGAGAGAGAGAGAGAGAGAGAGAGAGAGAGAGAGAGATTTTAGCTTTCTATCGAATACACTAAATACAAGAGAAGTCAGTTATGATGACACTTTCTTTTATATGTGAGTTTTTCCTTGTTTCCGGTGTAGCACATCTTAAGCACATACACAACCCCCACATAAGACATAAAATGTATTTCTGCACTGACTTGACACTGATTAAAATACTAATATGTTTTTTTTTAACTTGTGTACTAATATATGCAAATATCTGCAAATCATAAATGTGTGACTTTAATCGCTGAGAATTTCCAAGCTTTTCTTGCAAATGTACGACTTTATGAACCAGAGAATATTGAAGTTTTTATCATAACTGTGTGCTTTTTTTCCTTGTAAAACTGTCACTTTATTCTCAGAAAACACTACGAATATTGTCTCGTAAATTCACGACTTTAATCACAGAAATTCCATTTTTTTAAATTGGAATATTATCCCCCTTCTGGCTCAGAAGGCAACAGCCTACTAGATCTATCTGTCATGTAATGATGTTGACCAATGCTGTTCAAATATGAACACATATGAACAATTCAATAGTTTACCCAATAATGTCATGTTGACTCCTGTGGATTCAACGGACAGAGGGAGAGAGGAAAGCTGGAGAAAGGGCAGACACAGGCGACTTGAAGGAGGTGAGTGAGAGCAGTGTGATTTTGGAAACTATGATAGAATACACGAGAGTCTGTCATTACTTGTTTTGTCCACCTCACACTGTCACAGACAATCTCATATTTGCTCCAGATGATTCAGAGAGAGAAGGAAGGTGAGGATGGGGCAGGCACAGGTGACTTGAGGTGAGTGACAATAGACACGTTCCTGGAAACACTTACAGGATACTTGTTAACCTGGTGATACACTGCCTACATCCACATTCAACAGACACATTTTTGCAAGCAGCTAACTCAAAGAAGAACAACAACAACTGAAAATGTCATGAAATTGGGAAAACAATTCGTCAGCGCCTAACCCTCCAGGCAGAGGACAAGATCAACCAGACAGTCAACACAGATGGTAAATGATTGCTATTGCCATGTTATGCTATTGTTATTGTCAACCCTGTCTAACTCCGAAGTCATCGAAATCCGACACTTGGGCAGTGACTTGCAGCATCACTGACGAAAAAAGCCGCCCTTTAACGTCAGCATGATACATGGCCGGTTGTTGTTACAGCTTAACGGCACTCGGCTGCGTCAGAGGGAAATGCAGCAGGACAAGACCAAAAGTTAAGATGGCGAAAGTCTTTGTAGGGCGGGCAGATGAGATGGTGGATGAGTCCCACAAATAGCGATATTGCGGGAGAGCAGTGTTAATGTCCTGTAAGATTATAAAGCCAAACCCTAAACCACATGCTTTTGTTGTTGAAGGCAAAAAACCCCCCATCTATTAGTGTTGTACTGATGTAGTGCTTTTATTTTGAAAGAGACTGTATGTAAACGGTAAATTTCCTGTGAAAACAGGAAGTGTATTTTGAAAGAGGACAATGCATGGAACAGGCAGAACTTGACACGGTGTCCCAGAACATCAATAACCAACGCACCCAGGGTACCTTACAAGTTGTATCTGGAGGTGGAAAGACCATGACCAAATGTCGATATGTGATGAGGTCAGAGTAAGTATATGTCACGCTAGACACCAGTGCTGTTGTGTTACACGTCACACCTCTGTTGCCTCCATAACGTCTATATGCCGTCTTAAAATCACACACTGGGGTGACATTATGAAACTGTTGTTTGGTTTTGGCGGCACAATAAAGAACAACTACTAGAGATAATCACTGAATGGTTAAATAAAATAATTTTAATAGCTGTTTGAGTTCAACAAAAATTTATAATTTCTTAAAGTTACAATGTGTAATTTACGTGGTTGTTTATTAGCAAATATCAACTATTGCTTTCATAAATATATATTTACTAAAGTGTAATGCAATTCACATACAAATGGAAGCTTTCTCATAGGCTTAGAATGATTTCTCTATATATACACAGGCAGGGCACGATCTGCTGGAGGCTGCCTTCTTGCGTCGCCATATTTGAATACAGTGGCCGAAAGGGATATACGCGCTTCGCGTTTACCTAGAACTTGCCATCACTGGAGACGGTTAAAGTAAAGATCAATCCGGGGCGCTTCTGCATGAACCTGCTTTGTACTTTTATGATTCTGACGCACTTTAAATGGAGGACCACACATATGTTTTGCCCCGTAAGAGGGAAACCACACCACCAAATAAAAGAAAAAGATCAGGTAAGCGAGGACGGGACAAAACGCAAGTGCATATCGGCGTTGCTTATTCCAGGTGGAAAAAACTCCTGTGAAAGAACACTCTGGAAACGCATATATTATAATCATACCAACCTGTATTCGCCACAATGTGCCGTGACTATCACATAAAACGTGTTATTTTAGCATTACTGTGCTAATGCTGGTGTTACCAAAACAATTAGAAATAAAACACTCCTAACTAGGGAGTAAGACTAAGTTAAAAACAAGGCTGAATAATAGCGGCGTGTTTTGATAACACAATCAAACGGCGTGCCGTGACGGGCACTCGCATTTGCGACTAAAAGTAGTTTTGAAGCTGCTGTGCAAGCAGCCTACAGATTTCAACCAGCAGCAGAAATGAAAGGTGAATCCCACCGATTGTGGGTTGAACGGGGGTCACAGACACAGACAGTGATGTATTCCTGTCAAATACGGCGGCCATCGGCTTACCGGGCGACGGAGAAGTCAGCTCCATTAATATCCTCTTCTTGGTGTCATGACTGCCCAGAAGTACCTGAACAGCCGAGCCAGCCGAACACAGGTATGTGATGTGTCAGAGGAGAAACGAGCCGTTCACGGCCCACAAACCTCACCGCACTTTAGGGACTGTTCTTTACTTGTCAGGGGAGGAGGGTGGCTGGTTGATTCTTATTTCATTTATTTATTTTATTTTGATCCCCCCCATGTTAATCACTTATTGATGCTGTTTTTGAAGTATGAATAAGTCAGTAAGTAATTTATTCCATTGAAATATCATTGATGTATTATAGAAAAGTGATTTATCTTTTTATAAATGACAAAAGGCACATCTGCCTCATTTTCGCTGTGGTATCCTGATACTACTCAGAACCATGATATTTTCATTGGTATCATACAGTGGGTCCCAATTTTGGTACCGTGACAACACTAATCTGGAGGGGGTTCATCTGCAAAAACTAATGAAAAACTAAACAATGATATTCAGTATTCGGTACTTTGTATTCGGCCAAGCGTTTAATAATATTCGGCTTCGGCTTCGGCCACAAATTTTCATTTCGGTGTATCCCTACTCCTAACATATATCTCACAGATAACCTATATCTCACTGGTAAGCTATAACATATCGTAACATGGTTTAGATTCCTAAATAAATATTCACCTCATCGCTAGATACTCCTGGAAAAACTCGAAAAACTCTGCTGTCTGCGCAAGGCTTTTTGTCCTACGAGGCCACCATCACTTACCTGACGGGAGGGGTGAGCGAGTGAGTGCGAGTGAGCACTGCAATCTAGAATTTGACCGCTGATGTCACTGTTACTCACCATTTTTACACACTGAGGCTTTAAATTTATAGAATAACTTTTATTGTTTAATGAAGTTTTCTTACGTTGATCATACCTTAACCGTCTTATCTGTTATGTTTTAGTTGTGTTGTTGCTTGGCTGTAACTTTTCTGTATGTTGCTGTCTTGGCCAGAGATACTTCTCAGCGGGACTTACCTGCTTAAAAGTGAGTTAAATAGAATGAAATATAAAACCACACTGTGGCTACTAAGACATCAGCACTGTCAGGGATCCCAACTCTTAGTTTGTTTTCATGTCTCATCACTAACTCTCCTGTCATTTCAGATCACGCCTCCCTCTCAGCCCATTCAGTCTGCTCATTACCTGCACCTGGTTTTCCCCGCCCATCTCCACACCTGAGGCTCATTCTCCCATCAGTCCTTCATATATCAGTCCATTTACCCTGCTCCTGCCAGGTTGTCTTGTGTTTCTGCCAAGCTACTTTCCTTTTTTGCCTGATCACCTGTTTTTGACCCTGCCTGCCTGTTCTTTGGACTCTGGATTCCCTTCCTGCCCCTTGTCTGATTTGTTTGCTGACTGGACTGATTTCCTGGTTTTGACTCTGCCTGAACTGATCTAGTACAGCTGACTTTCCCTGCAACTCTATTGCCTCTCTGTCGGGCATTTGGGTTCAGACCTGTACTGGTGAATCTTACAGGCACTGACTTAAACTGCTGCAGTGCATGTGTCGAAAATTTATTTAAAGTACATGAAAATGTTTAAATGTGTCTGTTTTCTCCACTGCTGATAAGAGCTGCTGATATTTGGGCAAATCCTCAATGTTGATGAAGATCATTTGGTGTGATTGAAAGCGCCAAAGCAGGTATTAAATGGACATTGTGCTAAGATTGTTTTCTTTGTATTGGTGTAGTTTTTCTCCTTGGGTAAGCTTTACCACTTTAGCTCCTGTGGTTTGAAATCACTTACCACAAGCCCCCCTAAAATATGAGTCAAAATCCTCATGTACATGTTCTTATTATCTATTTATTTAATAAATAAATCAAAGTGCTTTAAACCACACTTCACAACTACCCACTCACACACACACACACACACACACACTCATACACTGGTGACCAAGGCTACCGTACAAGGTGCCACCTGCTACTCAGTTAAACATTCACATGCACTCAAAGTTAAGTATCTTGCCCAAGGATATGTCAACATGTGGACTGCAGGGGCCAGAGATTCCTATTAGTGGACTACCTCCTGAGCCACAGCTGTTATGTTGGGATAATTCACACAAAACAAGAAACATAACAGCACATACCCGAGGACTTGGTAGGGCTGAAGAGCGGTGACTTTTCTTATCACAAGCAGGCTGGTAAATGCATCCTAGTTCTAAAGCTGTGTGTGGCAGTGTACACTTGAAATGCCAAACCTTGGAAATGTGGGCTAAAAATTGTTTGGATCATGTGATGCCACATGAAAAAGGAAATCAATGACCAAACTATTTTACATTTTATCTTTCACAGCTTTTGTCTTTTTGTCACTTGCAGTTCATTCAGAATGGACCCGCAACCCTCTTTTGGACCGTGATCCACCAGTTGGGAACCACTGATGTATGCGTGGTTAGGTTTAGACACAAAAACCATTTGGTGATGGTTAGGAAAAACTACTTTTTGGCTTAAAAAAACACAATCAAAATGAAGAAGCCATCAATATTTTTAAAAAAACAAAAAAAAAAAACAACAATTTTCCTCAATCGCGAACTATTTCATCCCAGTTTAAGATCTCTCACAGAGGTTCCATGTTACAGAATACTCTTCCTCCCCACATTGTTAAACTTTCTTATGAATCACTTAAAAAACCTGTGAATCATTTCTTGCTATATCAATAACAACGATGCGATCTCTGTATCTGTGTGTGTGTGTGTGTGTGTGTGTGTGTGTGTGTGTGTGTGAGGGTGTGGGTGTGAGTGTGATATCATGCCTTTACGCACATGACAATGTCTAATTTAATGTTTATCTAGGGAAGTCCTCTTGTCAAGCCCCTTGAGGGTTTTCTGGACCTGCTTGCATGTTCCCCATTGTTCTTTTTATTCCTAAAAAGAAGTTCTTATGTCACCGACTGTAAATTGTTTTAATGGTAATTGTATTACTGATTGTCAATTTTTTTATGGTAATTGTAATGTTGACTCTTTTTTTTTAATACGTGCTAAATAAACAAACAAATTTTTGTGGCGCTATCCCTGGTGGAAAAGTAAAGGGTCGCTACAAAACACCCACGTTGGAGGCTAAAAGTTGCTGAAAAAGCAGCAATGTCTCGCTAAAACACAACAGCTTTTGTTGTTGTTGGTCCAAAACAGTAGCCTGTAGCTTGGCAGGTGTCACGCCATTCACCATCCCCTCCACTTCCTGATGACAAAGTCAACTCATACTACATCACTTTACAGTTGTTCATATGATCCGTATGAAATGTACAAATTAAAATTAATTAATTGTGGTTTGAAGAAATGTACAATGGCAACATTTTCGTGTGGCAACTGGGCTGAGTTTTCCAGATAGCAAGTCTAACACAAGGCACCTTTATTCAATATGGTCACTTCCTGTGTGGAAGATTAATCAATTATGATGTACAGAAGATCTTAGTTTATCTTTCACCTCTAATAGCCGTGAATTACAACATGTTGTAAACAATTCTCATGTTTAATAAAATGGTTAATAATTACTCATTTGTGGTGGATAATGAGCCGTTACTGTGGAGTTACGGCCTCTAGCCTCTGCTGTTTGTGCCTTTGAATGAACCTGGTCTGGAGCCTCAGTTACAAAAGTCCTCAACTCAGCACACACATTGACCTGGCAAAGTTTTGGCAACGTGCTCAGACTCACTCTGCTTGTTGCCCAAGACTAGTTGTGAACTTAGTGCCGGGAGCACAGGGTCCAGTTTGCTATTCTTAGCACTCTTGGAATGCTGTTTCTCCGCCCTGTTATTTTGTTTGCTCTCTCTTCACTTCGGTCATGTTAGGAAACTTGTGTTTGGCCTGGCAGGATAACAACCGGCCCCCGAGGCCTGTGACGTGCTGTTGAACTGTTGTGGAGAAGAAGAGTCACGATAAGGTGAATAACAAGCTGCCTGGTGGTTACTTTTAAAGGAAGTCCCTGGACAATGTGAAGCTACATATGATACACTGTGTCCTCTTCAAACATTTGCTCACTAATAAGTTTTTTAGGGTAGAGTTGATTTAGTTTTCAAACTCTGCTAAATAAATGTAAGGTAGGCTTTTATTTAAGACAGCAAAAACAAGTGTACATCTTTCAAATACAGACATTATCAATGGAGAAATGCATGGTGCAAAGTTAATGCTGTGTTGCCTGGGAAGTAGT
Source organism: Epinephelus fuscoguttatus (assembly GCF_011397635.1). Classification (NCBI taxonomy): domain Eukaryota; kingdom Metazoa; phylum Chordata; class Actinopteri; order Perciformes; family Serranidae; genus Epinephelus; species Epinephelus fuscoguttatus. The sequence continues at coordinate 35,253,365 of NC_064768.1, read as the reverse complement.
GAAGCGGTCTGTGTGAGCAGGTGATTCAAGGTTGGATACACACTTTGGGAAAAGGTGTGTGGGCAAAAGAGTGAGTAACACTCTTGACAGGGCCTTAAGCAAGGCACTTAGCCTCATGCCGCTCCAGCAGAAACCTGTGGTTATACAGGACAGCTCTGAAGTGTGAATGTGCGGAACTGCATGAATGAAGATGAATGTTACCGGAGAGAGGTTCATGCTCACTTGTTGACTATAGTAAAAAAATGTTTCAGTCTAGATGAGGAGCAGAAATGTTGGCATTGGATGTTTCTCTCCTTTACCTATCATACCAGCATTTAAAAAGTATAAGCTGAGGGTGTCGTCAGGAGGTGGAGGGGATGGTTGATGGCAAGACCCTCAGGTGAGACACCTGCCAAGCTGCAGACAACTGTTCCAGACAAAAATACTGCAAAACCAGTTGTTTTTCATCAAGTCTTTCCTGTGTTTCCAGCAGCTTTTTAACCACCAAACATGGGTGTTTTTTAGCAACACAATGCTATGTTTCCATCTGAGATAGTGCCAAGAAAACAGGTTATTTTTACCGAGACATCGCTGTGTTATCAGCTGGGATAGTGCCGTGAAAAGCAGTTGTTATGTACCAAGACATCACTGTGTTTCCAGTGGGGATTCTGCCACCAAAACCCAGTATTAGAAGCCAAAACATGATCTTCTCCTAACCATAACCAAGTAGTTTTTGTGCCTAAACCCTACCACAAGTTTGTAAAGTTTCAGGGTTTGCAGAAATGTACAATGCCAACATTTATTTTGCCAGTTTGATTGTATACTTTCTGCAACATCTGTCAGTCGTAGCGAATATCTGCATCTGTAAATATCAGAGTACGAGCTGATGTTAGGTGAATATCAGCTGACACTACGGAAAAGAGAAAAACAACTCAAATAATACTCATGAGCTGAAAACACTCGCTGACAACCTTTTGAATGAAGGGATTGAGGATGGAGGAGGCCATTTCATTTGGATTTCCATAGTTTATTTAAAACAGCTGGGACTGGCACATTTACATGTTAACATCAACATGTTATCTTTTGTTGTGTGGCTTGAAAATCTGTCTGCAGTCATTGAAGTGGTTCTTGACTTTAGGGGCTTTTATAGAATCGTTTTTAAAGCAAGTCAAACCAGGTATTTGTCCTTAGGGGGAATACAAGATGACAGTAGCCACGGTTGGCTGCCCTCGAATGAGTCTCATTTACGTCTGTGTCCCAGATCCATACTACATACTAATTCGAAGATGTCAGTATGCATTCTCAATCTGTCTGATTTTTGAATGTGCTGTTGATGTACACTGTTCTACCTCAATTCAGTTCAATAAGGAACTCAGTAGCATGACAATGATAAGTTCACTATGTTTTTTTAGCATGTTAGCATGATAGCATCTTCTAAGTAACAAAGTGAGCTACAGCTGAGGCCCGTGGGAATGACATTAGTTTTGAAGGTATCTGGACACAAACCAAAGTAACAGACAAATTAAAATTGGCACAAGATGAAAAGTCAGAGGCTCACAAAAATTATTAAAAATTCATGCTGAGGGGACACAATAAGTTCAAAATTTTGTGGCTACCCGTCCAATAGTTGAAAAATGTTACATTAACCCCCAAAGCAGAATTTACACTTCTGCTTTGAATCGACGCCGTAGCCTGACACACACCTCCCCAGAAATGTTGCTACACATCGTAGCTACACAGACCTCCTGTCTATTTCTGTAAGCTGAAACCATTTCCCTCAGTGGAGCCGAATCTTTTGTTTACTTTAATTTCCCAGATAAGAAACAATAAATTGTGAAGACAATAGAGTGTGCCAGGGCAGGTCAAAACCAGGACGTTTAGCATTGCGCTGGAAGTGAAGTGATTATTGCATTGTGTTTTGGATTACGTCAGAAAATAAGCTCTGTGGCTAACACAAGTTTATGATACTTACAGGTTTTGTTCAGCGAGATAATCTTCACATATGAACACCTTTCATACCACATTTGAAGCTTAAATGCGATCGCCAGAAGTAAAAAGCTAACGTTAGGCTTTAACAGACTACATGACTACTCCACGGTCACATGACTCTTGACATCACCGCCACTAAGCTTTCAACTGATTTCGGCCGCTTTATTTTAAAAACATTGTATAATGGGGAAATCGGACTGTTTAAGCTAAATAAGAAGCTGTAATGGTGGACTGCCAGCGCTCTCGCCTGTTTGGGGGTGATGATGTTTAATGTCCCCGACAGGGTTTGTAGTCGTATTGAGCAACTTGTTAGCAGCTGCCTTTTTTACGACATGTAAAAGCTTCAAAATTCACAAGCAGGGTATTTACTGACGTGTTTTATGTCGTAGAACAAAACCTGAAACTCGCTTAAGCTTTTGTTAACCACAGACCTTATTTGAGGCATTTTACCAAAATCCCATTCAAAAAACTTTTAGACGAGAGAACTGGAAGTGCTAAAAGCGCTAACGGAGTTCCGGGTTTACTGGCACACTCTATAAAGACTCCATTAAAATAGCATTTTAAGTCTTGTGTGTGATTTATCCTGGCATCATATGAGCAGAGGAAATCTCGTCACTAGGCTAATTTATACAATGTGAAATGCCATAGGCTTGTGCTAATAACGTTAGCATGTTGTATTTCTTTGGAAAACGTGTTTAGTATAAGACAGTTGTTTTGTCAGTGAACCTTGTGAGTTGTAACGGCTCCAAATTATGTACCGTTACCTTTGTTACATGTTGACAAGTGTTTGTCTGTGAATGCTGCGAACTGATTTGTGTACTTTTGTTTGAAATGGTCTCTATTAAACCATGTTTAATGTGTGTTTTGAATCAACTAAACTTTACAGCACTTCACAGAAACCTCCGCTGCCGACTAATGTTTTGGAGGTGTAACTGCAGAGTGACACAGACACACCACCACACAAGTATAAATGCTCACAGTGGCGTAGACAATGTGTGAAGTCTGCGGTGTAGGGTCTGCCACACAACTATAAATCCTGCTTAAAGAGTTAAACTTTTGGTACTACTAGAAAAAAGTCACCAAATTCAATAGAGTTGCCAGGTGGGCAGAGCTTCTTGTTCTGCAAGTACTTTCCCCTCTCTTTCCCATTTCAAATATTTATTTTAATCATATATTTAACATAGAAACACTGGTGTCCACTGGATAATATAATGGGTTATGCTGTGCCAACCAGTTTGGCTCTAAATACCACACTACCCATGATCTTTGGCCATTAATGCCATGGAGAAAAAGCCAGTCAGAAGTTCATATCAGAGCCATAGTTTGTGGATTAATTACAGATTAATTTATCTTTACTTCCTGTTAGTGGCACATATAGCAGAATTTCAGGCTTGGCAAGTGGACATTTCCTCCCATAATGTATAATAGTTGTAGTTTACTTTTTAGCTTGTGTTTTATCTTACTTTTTTAATGAAAGAACCATATAATTTGTAAAGCACTTGTTTGTGTCTTTTAGACACACAAAACAATTAGGTTAATTAAGTCATAAAACTGTATCAGGGCCAAATATGCAGGTGTGGCTCAACCCTGTGTAAGTCTTGTTTGCAGTACATTCTCAAATGATTTTCTTTAGCTCAACAGGGGCTTCAACAATGGCAGCTTTCCAAGGCCGAGGGAATCAACATGGTGTACACAACGTGCACTGTGTAGTGTACTTGAATATTTAATTTGAGGCTCATTCCTGCTAAGTGTAATCACTGTTTTCTGGCAGAGTCTACATGTTCTCAGGTCACACAGAATGTCCTGATAGTTGTGTCAGATTGTTTTCCCTCTCTTCCTCCTCCTCCAAAAACACTGGCTGCCTGGAGTTCTTGGTATCCAGCAGAGTGATCACATGTCTCCCAGGCTTGAGTAAATCACACAGCACAGAGCAAGATGGGCTGGACAAAGGAAAATAGGCTGATAGCGAGGGAGAGGTGGTGGAGGTGGAGGGAAGGGAAGGGAAGGGGGGGGGGTAGGGTGGCATAGAGCACGTGTTTTGAAGTAGCCCCGCTCATACCCATCCAGATGAGCGAGAGCACGTGGATGGGGGAGGAGGGAGTGATGACTGGAGGGAGGGGAGGGAGGCTGTCCGAGGGGAAAACAGGCACCTCTGCAACAGCAGCACCAGACACATGTGACAGCTCTATTGTTGTTGCAAATAACTTCACTTTCATAAGATATGTCATGTGAGCAGAGCCCAGCATTTTCTGTCTTTATAAGAACTGCATAATTCTGGTTGATTACAACTTTTGTTGATCATTCCTGAATGTAATAACAACATTGTATTTATCAAGTTATTTGCTGAGATAACACACCAGGTTAGCCCAACTCATCCAGAAGAGAAACAAGTTCAACTGTGAAGTTATTAGACCTGTATACATCCATAACATTTTATGGATTTACGTTCCAGGTTCAGCTTTGACCTGCTGCAGGGCTGTAGCCATGATTTTAAAAGGACTACGGTCAAATCAATATTGATCCTCTCAATGCAGCCCCCTTATGTACCAGATAGGAAGTCACAAGAGATGCTGTATAAAAGGCTGTTGCACACTGACAGGAGTAAACTACATTTTTGTTGGTGTAAAAGTAGTCAAATTTGGATAAATGTAATCTAAACTGACTGGTTAAACCACCCAACTTTTCAGAAAAATGTCAGCGGACATGACCCAATAGGCAGCTACGGGCCTGACCTGTCACCTTACCATAAATGGGTGTGCTCACTTCCAGTTTGACTTTCAAATAAAGTGATCGCAATCTGGCTTAACTGATTTTTATCTTTGTCTATAAAGTAAAAGGTTTACTTCAGTGCAGCTGAATCAAATCCATGGGTGTTATCTGGGTTTGGTCGCATTCCACAACTCAGCGAAGCCACGAATGCTAGTTTGTTAGCAAGTTTCACACTGTGCTTAGCTCAGGGTGAATCACCTGTACACTGGAATCACAAGTGATAAGGCCAAAATGTTACCGAGAAACATTTTATTCCTTAAATGATTAAAATTGTGTCACATTTTTCCATCATTACCATGTAGCTTTTTAGCTAGGTGAGGCCCGTGTTCTTTCTGAAAAAAGCATCAGCGGCCAGACGCAACACGTTCATCAGTTAACAGTTAGCCAATGGGAGCATTTATCTTAGTTTAGGCTAATAGTTGTTTCACTCTTAGAACTTGGAGTTTGGAATATCCTGCTTTAAAGAGTTTTTTGTGGCTATATCTCAAAACACAGGGCTAAGATTACAAATGTGAATTCTAGCAGCACCCTAGGAAGTGTGCTGTGCCTTAAAGCCATTTTCCTAGTGGCCAAACGGTGAAATTACACCGTAGTTTCACTATCCAGATTGGATCCATTTGGTCCAATAACATTTGGAAAGTCTAAAAGAGCTGCACGATTAAATTATTTATCTCCATTCAAGTTTGCGGAGTACTAAACTGGAAGTAGCCGACTCAGCTGGCTCAGCCGGCTCGGCTGGCAGAAGTCCACACAGTGAGTGTGTTTACACGGACAGTTTTATTCCCTTTTCATACAGAATGAAAGTTCATTCCTATTAAAAGTGATCTTGTAAACACCTAATTCAGAATGAAAATGGCCAATGTGACTGAAAATTCAATCCAATGTAAGGGGCTGGAATATTCTGTTTCTAATTCCGAATGAAAGAATTTCTCGCACTTGTATACACTCATTCCTCTTTAAGTTCATTCCGGTCTTTCTGCGCATGCTCGTTTCCTTGCGCTTCTGGTGCAATGACGTATAGCGCGCATAGCAACAGGCTGAGATAGAGCAGTCGGACTTGTTGCACTCACCAGTTTCCATTTACAACGCACGGTCTTCTATCTCCCTTCTTCGACCTTCTACCTCCCTTCTCCTCCTCAACAGACGAAGCATTAGCAGAACAAGGTTGTTGGCGTACTGCTGCTTCAAGAATATAAGCAAAACAAGCCCGAAAAAGGCACTAAGAACGCCGTCGTCAAGCATCTTGTTATCCGGAGCAAGGACTACAGTGTTTTCTTAGGTACATGTAAACACGTAACATCCGCCCCGCGCCCTATCCAATCAGAAACCTTCCCTGCCCCAAACCTCACGTGGACCCGAATACAGTCTATTAAAAGGCGATTAAACTGATCTCTCGTGTAAACCCTCATTCGGAATGAATATTTCCCATGTAAACTACCTAGAAAGACTTTAATTTCGAATAATTTCATTCAGATTTATTTCATTCTGAATCTAACATTTGTTGTCCTGGATAATATCAACAAGTTGCATCTTATGAGCATCCTGAAAATGTCTTGTGCTGATAGTTAAGAAACATTGAGGCTAACTGTCAGCTAAAGGTTACTAAATGCTAGTGCGGTAAAGCTAAGCTAGACATGGGCTTTTTGTATCCCCAGAGGTCAGGTTAGCCAAATAAGGAAAAAGCATTTAGCAAAATTTCCTGTTGTAGCTGATCCAAAGATGAGCTAGTTTCACAACCTCAAGTCCTCAGATACATCCGGTCCTCTGGGTAGAGCTGACACTCTGACTATTAAATGTTATGGCAACTACAAGAGCAAAAATGAAGTGAAACTCGAATTGAAAATCATATTATAGAAGCATTCTGGACCAATTTCCCCTCCAAGCTGAGAGTTGTGTGACCTCTGTTTTATCATTTGTCACACTGACAATTTTAGATCATTTATATGAGTGAGTGTTGAAAGTTTGGAAGCAAATGATATTAGATGCAGGGACCGTGCCAAAGCCTAGGGTTGAGTGAATGAACAGCTCTGCTCAGCAAGGTGAAAGATAAATCAACATCACTGTAACCTTGTTGAAAATTCACTGTATGTTTCCGTGCTGCAGAGACTCCAGTGTGTTCGGCACTGAGCCACGCTGACACATTACATGCTGCCAGAGCACACCTGCTGGGTTTTGGTCTCCTTCTCCCTCTCCTCCTCCTGCCTCCACTGCTCCTCGCCCCCCTCCACCCCACCCCTCGTCTAAACCCAACCCGGTTTCCTGGCAATGTGGTGAGAGAGCCGTTGGGCTGCGTCTTTGTTTGCGTTCCCTCGGCTTCCTCTTTTAGTGAGTGCTTCAGCAGAGCAGAGATAGTTGGAGCACGGCTCCCCTCCCCCCACCACCCGCCTCAGCATGGTGCTACATGCCAAGCGGCCTGAGACGCTCTCTGGCTCACAGTTCAATCCACTGACTTTTATTGGTGTGACTGTTTATCACAAACACCGTGGCCGAAGTCTGTAGCACGGCAGTTTATGCATTCAAACCATAATGAGGTGATGAGTTGTTTTATTTGATAGATATATAATTTGTTATCCTCCCAGATTTGAAACAGACTACCATTTATATCATTACTAACAATTAAAGGTTTGAGAGCATGGATTATATCACACTACGTGATATCACATCGTGTTTGTGTCTGTATGTTTGCCTAAGATTAGAGCAGCAACTGCCAGCGCTGACATTCTTCAGATGCTGTGTCCTCCTGTTTGGATTTGCGAGGCTTTTAAATGCCTGATACTTTTTGTATGCTGGGAGTCATTTTTTGCCAGATTTTGTTCTGCATAAATGAACAAACCCAAAACAATTTCATCCGTTTCACTTCTCACTCGTAAACGAATGGACAGGGATTGTGTTTCAACGAGCCCATCCCAGCATGCATCGGGTGACAGGCAGGGAAATACCTCCTCTATTCACACCTGTGGGAAATTTACAGTCTCAACTTGATTTGACCTGGAGGCTATGTGTTTGGATTGTGAGAGGAAATGGCAGCACCCAAAGGAAAGATACACAAACACAGAGAGAACATGCAAACGACATCAGAAAGCTTCCTGCGTCGCTGAGCTCTGGACAAAACAGCAATTAAAAAAATGTAGCAGTGGACACTTTATGTAATCTGCTTCTTACTGATGATGTTTATGAAGACCGGCTCATTGCACCTGAGGGCCGTGTTCTGCTGTTATACACACAGTAGTTTGAGCTATGATCGGTAACCAGTCAGACCAGTTACATTTGTACACAACTAAATTTAAACGTTAACCTTGCAAATTGTAAAAATGTTGATACTGACCATTTCAGTGACAACATTTTTTATTCGTTCTCTTGTCACACACTTTCCATTTGTAGTAAGCTTGGATGTGAACCCTGAATTCTGGTGTTACAGTCCTATACTTTGTATGTTTACCATCCAGCCCAACCACTTTCCTGCAGATCTAGCATGGAACATAAATGTAAAGATCAATTAAGTTAAATAAATGCTGTCTCTAAACATAATATATATACGTATACAAGAACCAGTTCCTGTGTTTTGTTGACAGAAATACACATTCCTCTTTGCCTCCTCCTCCATCCTCACAATTCCCAAAATGTGGAATAGTTCCACATTTTGGGAATTGAGTTTATCAGAAGATCAAAATAAACATGAAATGAAGCTACGACTAGCAGCCAGTTAGCTTAGCTTCGTAATATCATCACCATGAGGTCTCCAGGCAATCAGTGGAGACTTCAGGAAGTGACTTCGCCCTCTGAAGAAGTAGTCACACACATAATCCACTGTAAAACTACAACATATAATTTTATACACGCCCCTAGAAATTGTGACGAATTTTGAAGCCAATTTGACACAGTGGACAAATTGTGTTACTACAACTTTTTGTTTCTGTCACATGATGCCATAGGGCCCAGAAAGTCTTGACTGACATTTGGAAAGAAACAATGACATTTCAAAGTGAAATGGAAGAGCCACTAAATGAAATAATACATTATTATCTGTATATGAGTGGATAGGAGAGTCTAAGTGTTTCAGGGATATGAGAACCACAGTGATGGAACATTCTGAGTCGTAGTAATGACAAAAATTTTATTCAAAGTGCACAGAATCAAACAAACAAACAAACAAACAAACATGGACTCCCTCACTATTACTACCTTTTTGTTTTTCATAAGTTTGAAACTGCAGTCTCTGCCATGCTTTTGGAGACAGTAAAGACAGTTATCTGAGCCTATCGTTCCTCGCCACAACGTGGCTCCAGTGATATCAACGATGGTGAGTCGCTCCACCGCTGTAATTCACACTGAAACAACTTTGGTGATCCCCGGACTTTTCCAGCATTAGTCTCTGCATGCTGCATTAGCTGAGAGAAGTTCCTGTTTGCACTGTAACCATGGATGTAGAAAAAACAATTACTGAAGAACACTCTAACACTGTCTGAGCATGATAATTACTTTGCATGATTTTAAGTTGTATGTTTTTTTCATATCAGAGAGGACTTATGGGCATTTATCTGCAATTTAGGGTAAGTGGTTACAGCACCAAGAGTGTGTGTGATGTTTCAGTTTGACTGAGATGTGACCCTTAGGAGAAGGTGTGTGATTTTTGATGCAAAATGCATCAGTCAGGTTTTAAAAGTTAAAGCAACAAAGCTGAAGCAGATTTTGGGGCCACAGACAGGAGAGCGTCCATATGCAACTTCCATATTAACGCATTTTAAAGAGTTTTTTTTAAAGAAATAGTTTGACATTTGGGATGATACACATATCAGCTGTCTTGGCAAGAGTTAGAACAGAAGATTGATGCTACTCGCATATCTAAAAGACTACAACTACAGCCAGTTAGCTTAGCTTAGCACAAACAAGCTCCACTTATCGACACCTCTTTAAGCTCACTAATAATTAACACGTTATATATTGGTACAAAAACCTAAGTGTAAAAATGACAATTTGTGTTTTAGCATGTATGAAGCAGTACAAGGCATTCACAGTGATGATGCATACGAGCTCTGAATGAAAAACAGACACAGATTTGAATTCTAATTAACTAAGTTAAATCCATATTTTATGAATTGTTATACTGGCAGTATGTTAAAGATTCATTGAGGAGCACAATCAACCCCCAGGAGTCACAGCACAGAAGAAAGCGGATACATAATGAGCTCTGAAATATACATAATTTCAAGAGACGGTCTGAAGAAATAATCCATCACAATTAAGTGATTGTTAAAGAGCCAAGAATACTGAACTTGGCATATGTTCATTGGGATACACTGTCGATCCCCTGTTGACGTATACGTACATGGCTTGGTTGGTGTCAGTTTGGTATAGGAAGCTCTGAAAAGCCTTTTTCTTAGCCATTCTTCCATCATGGCTCAATGGCAACATCTATCAGTCGGTCAAGATTGAAATATCTCAACTACTGGATGGGTTTTTATGAAAGTTGTTGCAGTGCCAAGCAGCAGGTCAGAACGTTCACTTATTCTGTGAAATATCTCGACATGTAAGAGATGGATTAGCACCACATTTTGGACACACACTTAAAGTTTCCAGACAATTTATTCTAATGACCTTGGTTATCCCTCGGCTTTTCCTCTTGTGTCACCCTCAGGTTACCAGGTTTTTGTTCAGAGTTAAATTTCTGCACTACTACAGGATGTACTCATTAAATTTGGTACCTTTTGGGATAATTATAAATGCACTTGGTGATCCCCTGACTTCTTCTCTAGTGCTACTATGAGGTCGACATTTTGGGTTTTTAATTGAAATATTTTGACAACTACTGAATTGATTAAAATCTGGTACAGGCATTCATGGTCCCCAGAGTTCATCAGCATCAACAGCTCGTAGTTTTAGTTTGTCCAGTACTTTTGTTAATGACCAAATGCCTGCAGAGCTGATGACATTCCAGGTTTGGTGCAGAAACATCTTTCAGTATTTGTCAGTTAAATAGACTTTCATGGCACACAAGTTCAGCACACTCTAGGTGCAGCTGAGAGTCAGTTATGATATGTTGGAAAAACCACCACCGCCAAAGCCAGGCTGGTGTGGAGAAAAGCTGACAGTGAGAAAAGGTGTAATCTTTGTTCTTTTGAAGCTATTTTCTCAACCAAATTGGGCAAACTATGTGTTATGGCAACCCTGTCTCCACGAAATTGTGTTTGTATATTACCAAATTGTTTTCATAATTACTTTGTGGTGACAACGTAATTGCTGCCTGGATTATGTTCAGAGACAACATCACTTTGAGTCAGTGAAACACAGCATTTATGTACCATGCTGGATTCGCGAGGGACTGAGACAACAGAATCCCGGGTTTGCATCCAGACTCCAGTCTGTGGTTAGGTTCAGACAACAAAATCACTTTGGTTAAGGTTTGAGAAAGATCATGATTTCACTTAAATGTTGATTAAAAAGGTAATAATTAAAAAAAATATGCTGTAGACAACTGGATAGTGTACTGCAAAAAAATGTGGCTAAAAGTAAATGAAAAACATTATCAGACAACATTTTGCTGTTATGTTCAGTATCAGCATTTTTATGACTTGGATAGATATTAATATCCAATATGCTCCAAAACTGTCTTTATTGTATTGGCTGCTATAAATCCATGAGTCAGTCTTAAGTATCAAAAGTTTTGCAACTTGCTAAGGATGCTAATAAGCAACATTTCCTTATAATGTTAATAGAAAATGCACGCTTTGTAGCTCTGCTCTGCTCTCTGCTACATTCACATTTTAGAGAATGTAATTAATATTTTCCTCTTAAAAATCCAACAGCCCACCCATGGGCTCTTTTAAAGTTGCATTTAATGATTGTGATATGTAAACATCTGCTGTATTTGCTGTTTAAGTGATTTACTCACACGACATATCGTTCGAAAGTGACGCTCCCTGCAGTTTGATTGATGAGGACCATTTCAAGATACAACCACCAAAGCAGGTTCAATAACTGCTTTTGTCACACAAAAAACAAACAAACGAACGAACAAACAGTTATTGTCACATTCTCATGTTTCTGCTCTTGTGTTTCCTGTTTTATTTTGAAACTCACATCTTGTCTCGTTTCAGGTCTCTTCACTTCCTGCTCCCCTGTGTTTCCCGCCTGTTTGAGTACCTGCACCTGCCCTAGTGTGTCACACCTGTGTCTCGTTGTCTCCCCTATTTAGTGTCTGTGTTTCCCTTTGTCTGTGCCAGTTCGTCTTGTACTTTGAGTCAGCAGTCCAGCTGTTTCTTTGTTAGTTTGTTTGTCTTGTGATATTGACCCTCTTTTTGGATTTCTGGATTTTGTCTTTGCCTGTTGTTTTTGGGTACCTTTGCTTGTGACTGACATCTGTGTACCGAACCTGGCCTGAAATTAAATGACCTTGTTTTGAACTTTATTCCGTTCCTGAGTCTGCATTTGAGTCTCTGTTGGTTCAGTGTGATAGTTACAAACTCACGTAGGTTTTTTTTAATCCACAGATTGATATTCTGCAAACAAAAAAATCCAGCAAAGTATTGTTTTATAGTCCAAATACATTATTACGTTCATAAAATACCATTGCATTATTTCAAATGTTCATATTTCTATACATATTATCCATAATTCCATTTACATGTCAACATGCTGACTCCTTACTGGCAAAATGGTGGCAAACCTCCTGACCTTTTGATTGACACCTCAGTTTAGCCAAAAGGACCTTCCAATGCTGTTAACGTTGCTATGGCCTCCGCTACTGAGGGTCTGTGTTGAAACAAAGGCCCTTCCTCACTTTAAAATGTCTCTTAGCCAATCAGTAGTCAGTGACTGGCCTGGTGGCTCATGGGTAACGTAGTCAGTAGTCTTGCCACCAGACAATCAGAGATCTCCGCCTTCTGATAGTCTGGGGACACTCCTTTCTAAAGTGTGTTTAACACACCGGCGAAAACGGCCGGCAACAAAGCAACGCCTCTTGTATTTTTGAAAAGGACACGCCTTCTCGGAGATGTGCGCTCCCCCTTTTCTCGTCCGCAAGGAAACAAACACACAGAGAGCTTGAAAATGGATGCCGAGAGATTTAACTCCGTTTTATCAAACATGTGCTCATCCGTAAAGAAAATATTTTTTCCAGCGGATGTCTTAGTTACAACATGATTGAGCTAACTGGAGTATTTTCATGTCGTATCCGACAACGGGAGGCTTTTAACAGATGACGTCCTGTCCATCTAAACACAAAATCAGGGAGAAAGTCATCAGTCTTTAGTTAAGCAAAGCGTCTAAAGACTGACTTGTGAGTCTATGTAGTCAGCGACACTCCTTCCCTTAAGACAACAGCAGAACCATTTGTTTATCATTTATGTATAGTTGTAGCAGTATATGGTGCAAGGAAGAACAGTCTTTCTTATCAGTTTAGGTTTTGTAGAAGTGTTGTATATACAATAAGCTCCTAAAAAGACATTTGTGTCTTTGTTGGTTTGTTTTTCACTCATCATCACACATTCAGTATATTGTTTTATCCTCTTTTTTGAAAAGCATCTCGCTTAACCTTGGAAACATGTTTATAATGTTTATTTTCTGTGATATTGTCATGTAAATTTGGACTAGATGAGGATTTACGCGATGGTCCCACTGTGTTTTCCAGCTTATAGGCCCCCATTTTAGTCACCTGCAGCAAAATATTCAGGCGAAGAAAAAAATTATATATATTTCAGTGTGTTGAAACTTCCATAACTCAATGATAGCAGCACTTAGAGTGATTCTGACTGTTGTGAGAGTTTAACCTCTCAGATGAGACCATGCAAGAACATCTACGAAAGATGAAACAAGAACAGCTTTCAGTTTTCTTCGAGTGTGCCTTGGATAGGCATTTTAGACTGATTTAGGTGAATTTCACAGGATACTTAAGAGGTTTCAATGATGTATTATTTCACCCACCTGAATCCCATCCACCCGTCCCTGTGTGTGTAACAAGCAGAGTGTGTGTACGTTGTGAACCTGCCATTGTAGGTGCATGTTACTATCTGAATAATGTGCCCTTTAAATAGCAGGAAAATACTGCGCCATTCTGACTCTAGATCAGGTTTTTGTTGGTGAAGGGTGCAATTGCTTTCTTCTGTCTCAAAATAGCAACATGTCAACAATGCACCTGACCACCTCATTTCAAGACCTACACTCCCATGGGGGAACAGATGGGCGCAATTACATCTGCTACACAAAGTGGGTGCTGGCCGTGAGAATGACGACTGTGTCAGTCTAAAACCAGAAGTTGTGCCGCATGTAAGATAGGGCCCTGTATCTGTGTGTTTAACTTGAAAACCAAGGCCGCCACTAAAGGGGCTGGGGCTTGTGACGCCACACTGCTCACATACAGTCCTCCTGGATATTCTTGTTTTCACACCATGCCTCAAACACATCAACAGCGCTGAGAAAATACTCCTCGCTCTCCTTGTTTACTGGCTTTGTTCCACACTTAGTGAGTGAATGAATCATCCTTAAGGGCTTATTTTCATGACGCTGTTGCTGCTCTTGTTTTCACAGGGGTGATAATGATGAGGAACAGGAGTTATTAATACACACATTTCCTTTGGGGGCTCAGTCTCACACAGTCAAAACAGAAGTTGATAATGCTCTGGGAGGTTTTCACAAGCTGCCCACTATTACTTTGGTTGCTTTGTTTTTCCTCAGTTACAACTGAGGATAAATGGTTGTAATGTTTGGGGACTGTTAGGTATTTCAAGAATCTAAGTCATGTTATTTCAAATTTATTCAACTAAATACAAACCGTGGATGTCAGCAGGGTGATGTGTCCTTAAGCCTAAGTGAGTCCAGATAGAGTCTTGTGGCTTTTATGATTATAAGCAAGAGCAAAGATCGCACAGAAAGTGCTGATATCAAATAGGAAGTCGCAGCTAACAATCACATCAGGGAGTGTTCAGGACCACTGCTGCCTCTAACAGATGTGGCCTACATCTAATTATTCATCATTTAATAGAGAGTAAGCTCTTGTCAGTCAACCTCCACTCCTCAGCTCTGTCCCCAGACTTGAAGAGGAAAAGCTGTCACATTATCGAGGCATTTGTTGAGTAAAGGCTCCCCTCAGAAAACTATTTTTTATGCTGTTCTCATTACAGTGACTGATGAGGAAACATCCCAAAGTAAACATGTCCATTTGGCTGAAGGATCCCTGCTGTTGTTCTTCTAAACAACACCCCTCCCCCCCTCCTGTCTCCTATTTCCCAGTGCATTGTGGGATGACAAATAAACAAGTCCAGGCAGAGGAGGAGTCCAATGTTCAGCCTGCACACCAGGCATCTGTGGCAGAGTGTTTCTCAAAGCCAGCTGAAGCACCAGAGCTGAGTCACTGTGACTGTGAATCAGCCGGCACACTCAAGGAGACAACATGTCACTCTGCACACATCTGTGTGTCCAGGCAACCTACGTCACAGCACATCCATATATACACTTTGAGGAAACCTGGGTGCTCTAGGAACATATAGTACCAAAACACAGGAACCAAAAAGGGAACATGAGTAAAAATAGAATAGACATAATAATGTCGCCCAAGTCACAGCAGTGAGTGGTGACACAGAAAATATGAACTATATCTGTCTGTCTTGCATCACTTTCATCTGTCAATAAGGTTTTTTGAAAAAGGTTTGATTTTCTGCGTTTTTTCACATCTGTCAAAAACCCAGAGAGCTGTTTGATCAAGAAGCAGCGAAGGAAACATGGCACCTGCTGAGGACCAAGCAGGTGACTTGCAAAACCGCCCTGGTCTTACTACAAAGTCGTCAAAATCCAGCACTTGGGCAGTGACTTGAGGCGTCAGACACTGGCGAAAAAAGTTGTCCTTTAACATTGGCATGATACGCTGTCGGTCTCTGCTGTATTTTAACTGTGCTCGGAGTCCTCAGGGGGAAACGCAGCTGGACACGAACGAAAGTTAAGGCGGCAAAAGTCCAATAAGGGTGGGAGGGAGGGTTGGTGCATGAGTCCAACAAACATGACTGTCCTGTTAGATTACAAAGCCAAATACTGTTCTTTTTTCCTAATGCTAACCATGTGATTTTAGCCCCTTTTACACTGCCTGATGTTCCACGAATGTTGGGCCGTTTTGCCGGCAAGCTGCGAGCGTTTAAACACACAGAGCCGGATTTGGCGAGTTGATCCGAGGTGCCCAATTTTCCGCCTCGTAGGGTAGACATATTGGCGGAACCCTTTTAGTTTAAACAGACAGAGGCGGCCTTCCACAACGGGAGGGGCTGTTGATGACTTGTGGGAGGAGCTGTTGATGACGCCGCATTTGCGACCACTGGCGGTGGATAAACAGGAAACAGCTGATAGCAGGAATTAGCGAGCACCTAGTAGCAAGAGGGGAAACACAAACCTGACAGACACTGTAAAGATGAGCAACTGGGAGACAAGGAATTGTACGCCCTCCTTGTCCTCACACACAAAGAGGCCATTAACCATCAGCTGACGGGGACGGTGAAGAACAGTTTACGAGAGAATCGCCGAAGGACTGACCAGCCGCGGCTTCCCTCCCACGTCACTGTTAAATGTCACACACTGAGCTACACGTTTTGTTACTTGCTCACGCCCCCCATTGCCCCGAAAAAGGCGCATTCTGTATAAACAAAAGTAGGTAGGCGGCATTTTGCCGCACTCCCCGATTTTGTTTTTATACTGCCAATGCTGAAAAAAGACTGATTGGGCTTTCCTGCTAATTTGCACAATTCCTATCTAAAAGGGGCTTGTGTTGCCTAAACCCAAAAACATGCTTTAGTTATTGGAGGGAAAAAAAACGTCAATTTGCACTGTCGTACTGATGTAGTGCTTTTATTTTGAAAGAGACTGTTAAGAGACTGTACATTAACAGTAAATTTCCTGTGAAAGCGGACGTGTATTTTGAAAGACGACAAAACATGTAACAGGCAGAACTTGACACGGCGTCCCAGAACGTCAACAACCAACACACCCAGGGTACCTTGCACGCCGTGTCTGGACGTGAAAAGTCCATGACCACCAAACGTCCATATGTGACGAGATCGGAGTGAGAGTGACTGTGTTTGCAAATGTAATGAAAACAACATGCAGGTTGGATTGCAGGTGTTTGATGATATATTCATTACAATAAAATTCTAATAATTGAATTGAATGTTTTAATGGTTTAATCCTCTGCTGACTTTGTGTGTCAGCTCTGTCCTCCGTGCCAGCTGGACTATGGGAGCAGCTTCAATCAGACACATTACTAACAGACACGTCAGCTGTGGAGATGTGCTGCTCAATATTATGAGAATAAGCAAAACATATTCATTAAATTTGTTTTCCCTGAATAATCTTTATGCTTAAAATATAGTATCTCAGTTTCACATGTGTGAAATGGCCCAAAATGTTGACTTTTAAACGTGATGTCTAACTAACCACATTATATGGACAGCACATGGTCATTATAGGATTTGTGGTTTCAGGTCTGGCAATGGATCTTGTGTTGGTGGTTTGGGCTGGAAGTAAATAGTCATATGTGTGGGCAGCAGGGTGAGTGCGTTATTGCACGTACCTGGTTTGGTTTGGGTGAAGGTCTTGAAAAAAACCCTTGTTAAGACCCAGAAGTCTTTCCTTTGTCTTTGTACCCAGCTGTACCACCTCTAAAATTGGTTTTATGTTCTATCTGAACACAAAGAGTCTACAGTCATGCTACAGACTCTGTGATACTGCCCATAGGTACAGTGACCTCAATCAGAATCAATAAATCAGCCTGATTGGCCCAGGATGTGTACATATGAGGAATTTGTCTCTTGTGTCAATTTACACTGACAGCAACAAAAAAATTGAGTCAAAGAGCTAAAAACAATCATAACAAAGCTGGACATAAGTTCTTATTGTTAGCAGGCAGTCCTAGTTTAGCACGGTAGGATGCTAACATTTGCTAATTAGCAATAACCACAAACTGCACTTGAGGATGACTGTCTTTAGTTTTGAAGGTATTTGGTCATAAACCAAATTATTAGACAAAGCCAGAGTTTGACCGGATGATGTCACGAGATGAAAGTCAGAGGGTCACCAAAGTGTTCACAAATCATCCTGTGCAGATGCACATGGATGTTTGTACAAAGGTTCATGGCAATATATTCAATAGTTGTTAAGATATTTCAATAAAAAACACAAATGTGTGGGCTCCACTGTAACTTGGGGGTTTAAGTTTAGGTTTAGGAGCTGAAAGTGTGCCATGCAGTTTAATGTCTTTCTCAGTTCTTGTCATCTCTTTATTGTTTGTATAAAAGGGTATAAAAGTCAGACATTCATCAGGCTGGTATGGTTCATTTTCTGGGGGCAACTATGGCTCAGAGGTAGAGCAGGTTGTCCACAAACCAGCAGATCGGCGGTTCAAAACCCAGCTCCTCCAGCCTGCATGTCGAAGTATCCTTGGGCAAGACACTGAACCCCAGATTGCTTGTAGTGGCAGGTGGCACAATGTATGTTAGCTTTGGCCACAAGTGGCTGACTGTGTGTGTGAATGGGTGAATTTAATATATTAAGCATCATACTTGTGTTTGGCCATGTCGCCAAGCTAGTTTGTTGTCTCTCAGTGCTTCTCAAAAGTCAAGGATGCTTCCTTAGAAAGACGGGTCTTTCCAAGTCAGGTCCTAGAGAGGCTAGACAAGACTCCCTCCTAGCATTCGGTGAAACACATTGGAACAGGCTAGCGAGTGCGTGCCTGCTTTATGCCTGCTAAGGATACACTCATGCATGCTTGAAAATTCTCTTAAGGAAGGACTTGGTCCTCTGCAGAATTTCAAGGATCCTTGTCGTTGGAGCATTTCTTTGGCGGGATTCGGTGATGTAGCCTTCTTGAAATCAGCTGTTTACGGATCCTTCCTCAACTTGGAGAACCATCATCTGCTGTTAGTGACTCACTCTACAGCAGGAAACAGCACTTCAAAAAAAAAAAGCTCTGTGGTAGAAATTCACTGTACTTTACAACCTTGACACGTCCACAAGTCACTTGCAGGCCATTCTTTTAGACCGTGAGCCATGAGTTGGGAACTGCTGGCATAGACAATGTGAAAATACTCAGAGGTTTGGCTCAGTTGTGATGAAGGCCAGAAGAGGAATAAAAAATCTTGAAATATAAACATACAAAAGTAAAGTTATCATATTTATACAAATCCATACATATACATAGACATCTGTATGTATAATTGATTTTGCCTGTGTTATATCTCAAACAAGGGCCTTAGTGGATACTATGGGTAGATAATAACACAAACTTAAAATTTTCAGTGCAGAGGCAGTCCACCCTGCTGCTTCAGCACACTGTCACCATGGCGATCCCCGGGGAAAGGTCATGAGCCGCCCGGCTGGAATGTTTGAAGGTCTGCAGATTGGCTATTGATGCTGATGACACGAGACTCGCTGGCACAAACTGGTCATCCTTCAGCTGGCTCATTTTCAAACTTTGCTCTTTCAGAGGATGGTTTTCACAGAGCGCCTCGGCTCCCTGGTTGATGCCGTGCACAACACAGCTACGACTGATACAGAATCCTGAGGGCTGATAGCTAATGTTTTTGGAACAAAGCTGCTAATAGCTGACACTCTGAGTCTTAAATTTGACATTTTTATGTCAAAAATGATGAATATTGAAACTCTCAACTGAAACTCATCCTCATAAAATTCTATTAGGTGAGTTATCAGCTCCTCTTGCTCCTCATGTGCAATTTCAGTTTGGCAATCCAGTCAGTGAAGAGCACTCCTTGTCCATTTAAAAGCAGTAAAAACATTACCCATATTTTACAAGTGTTTAGTTAACAAGACACATCTGCCCACTTAGCACTTGCTCATTTATTTCTGTACAGAGTGAATATTTCACTTCCAACAATCAGGGTGATATGTAAAAAAAACTTTCAGTTCACACTTTTGTTGACAGTACTTCCATTATTTGTACACTGATCATCTCTGGTGACAGATTTCTTCATTTACTGCAGACGAGTTTAGACACATTTGGGAAAGGTACATTATTCAGCCTTCAAAACCGCTGGCTGTTTTGCATATGAAGGCTGTGAATAATGACTAATCATGTTAGAGAGGGGGGAATTAACTGAAGTGTTTTTAGATCTAAAGGGCCCTCAGAAGGTAGCAATGCATACAGTATATCATGCAGAGAAACATTCAGTTTAAATAAAAACATCAGGCAATTCAGCACCAGAAACACGAGAATGATTTGTGTGAACAATTTAATCATATTGTACATAAATAATAATAGCAATAATGGCATAGCATGTTTTCAGACATGTGGCCAATGTAATGTTAAATCATTAGGGCATGCCTGAACCTACTGCAGCAATTATGTACAAGCTTCTATTATTCATGTTCATAAGATTGTGAGCAAAGGCCGAGTTGGGTATTGAAAAGAATTGAAACAGGAATTTCAAAATTTTACATGCACACTAACCAACAGCAAAGCAACCTGAAAGTGCTGAACTTGGAGAGACCATCCAACTTCATATAAGCTTTCTCTGACAGAGTATAACTAAGCCCCCAGGAGCAGCACTGGGCTGTGAGGGGAATTTAAGTGTAGAGGCTACAGTCAGAATTTCAGGTCACGTGGTGCCTCCCGGTTTGATCTTTGCCCGTACAATATCACTACATCTGTAAAACGATGAATTAAAGGGGTACTTGACAATTTTCAACCAGCTTTGTGTCATAACAATGTGGGCAGTATGTGTAAATGAACCAGTGCCTAGATGTCCCTGCTGCCTTCCCTGCAAAACTCCTTTAGATGATACCAAACGCATCATCTGAGTTTTGCAGGCTCTCCCGGGCTGTAGCTCAAACTACAGGCTGTACTTCCACAGAGTACAGAAGCAGATCAAGAGACCATAAAACAGACCAAATTCCTATTAAACGGTAAAACTAAGCACCGCTGGTCAAATATAAACCAAGATTCTGTTATTCTGTTGCTTATTTCTCAGCTCAAATGGTTGATAATAATGGACAAGCTGCACTAACACCTACAGCTGAGGTGCTGCACTACGTCCATGGCCCCTGTGTTTTGGCTGTGACTTACCACCTTCTGAAAATGCTACCCTCGCTGATCATCAGTGGTTTAACTTCTCACCTTGCTGCTGTGATACAGTCGCGTTTCTAACAACACTTTTAATATAATACCCTTAGAACTGGTACCTAACCTGTACAGACATAACTAAACCCTCGATCTTTTTTGCATTTTGACCGCAGACGGTAGTCTTCAATGTAGCCAGGGTTGTTACCAGAAATAGCCGTAACACTAGCCCCTTTTAAACTGCCAGATTTTTGGCAAATGTTGGCCCTTTTGCCGGTAAGCTGCAAGCATTTAGACACACAGAGCCGGACTGGTGGAACCTTTTTGGTTTAAAAAGAACGAGGCGTCCTTCCGACACGGGAGGGGCTGTTGATGAGTTGTGGGAGGAGCTGTTGATGACGCCGCACGTGCAAACCACTGGTGGTGGATAAACAGGAAACAGCTGATAGCGGGAATTAGCGAGCAGCTAGTAGCAAGAAGGAAACACAAACCTGACAGACACTGTAAAGATGAGCAACTGGGGAGACAAGGAATTGCGCGCCCTCCTTGTCCTCGCAAACGAAGAGGCCATTAACCATCAGATGACGGGGACGGTGAAGAACGGGCCGCCTTACGAGAGAATCGCCGAAGGACTGACCAGCCACGGCTTCCCTCCCACGTCACTGTTTACGTCACACGCTGAGCTACACGTTTTGTTACTTGCTCACGCCCCCCATTGCCCCGAAAAAGGCGCATTCTGTATAAACAAAAGTAGGTAGGCGGCATTTTGCTGCACTCCCCGATTTTGTTTTTATACTGCCAATGCTGAAAGAAGACTGATTGGGCTTTCCTGCAAATTTGCACAACTCCTATTTAAAAAGGGCTACCGCTACATGCAGCTTTTGCTGTATTTCCTCTTCATCACTGATGCAGAGGAACCGTGCCTCATTGATTGTCCACAAAATGGGGTTGTACGCCAACATTTTCAGAACAACAAAGAACAGGCTGCAGTGTTCAGAGTCTTTGTCGCAATCAATGGGATATTTAAAGATAGTGAGTTTGTGCACTGAGTCTTTGTCAAGCAAGAATACTGATTCTCTATTGACCAGTCAATGGACTGCAGTGTTTTTAGCTGCACCTTTTAGTGTCAGATCCGTGTGGTGTGTACCTCAACAAAGGGGTGACAAAGAGAGTACATGGGTGGCCTCTATTGGTACCATCCTCAACTTTTGACAATGGAAACACAAACTGACCGTTCTAATGTGTAATGAATTGAGCTGAATCGAACTGCTGTGTGGAAACGATGTTCTACTGCAGGACCCCATAAGATCACTACTGGGTGTGGTTACAGCTGCAACAGAGCACGTTTCTAACAACACCCACACCCTGCAGTCAGAGGTGAAACAAGCTTGAAATTTTCAATGAGAGAGGTCAACAAAGTAATTTCTAGCCTGGTGTTATGTTAACCTTTAGATGAACATGCTCAGTGGCCCCAAAAAATGCAAGATCTAGACAGCATGCCAGCTATAATTGTTCACCCACCAGCTCACTAGTGTCACTACGTCTCTAGGCTTCCAGCACCACCTATTTCAGGGGGCATTTTATGCCTTTATTAATCAACATTGGTGGAATGACAGGAAATAAGGACTGACATGCAACAAAGCAACTCCAGCCCAACTTGAACCACAAACACTGCACTTGTGGTCTGCACCTCAACCCCTCAGACTCACTCCAGCATCACCACTTTCTGGCCTTACATTAATATAACACAAGCCAAGTGGGGCAGCTGTAGCTCAGGAGGTACAGCAGGTCGTCCACTAATCCAAAGGTGGGTGGTTCGTTCCTGGCTCCTCCTGTCCCCACGTTGAAGTATCCTTTGGCGAGATCCTTGGGTTTGTGAGAGCACTGAATGGTTAAAAACTGAGTAGTAGGTGGCACCTTGTATGGTATCCTTGGCCACCAGTGCGTGTGTGTGTGTGTGTGTGTGTGGGTGAATGTGACAAGTAGTGTGAAAATGCTTTGAAAGGTCAAACAACAAGAAAGGTGCTAAACAAGTGCAAGTCCATGTACCATTGCCATCCAACCTATATTACATATAAGATATCTTTATATGTATTGTATAAATATGGTGAAATATATTATAGAAGATTCACACACACACATATGGCACAAAGTCCTGCGTACCACTGCAGCAGAAGTGACGCTTACACTAACAAAGCAAAGGTCTGGTTGGACATATCAAAGCCCAGAAAATCGACTTGACTTCTAAATTCACTCTGCTCACTGTAGTCATCCAGCAGAGGCAGAACAGTCACCTCTCATTAGACATGCAGGTATCACACGCAACCAAAACACGTACATCACAGCAGGGAGTTCAACACTCAGGGTTTCATATTGATTGCAGTGAGGGAGATGAGTTTGAATGTTTACATTTATAAGCCCTGAATTACAAGTTGGAGCTACACGTCTGACCTGGTTGTGTTAGTGAGCTGAAAGCTGCATCAAGGTTATGCAAATTTACCATTTGATGAAATTTCAAACCTCATCAAAATGATATAAAACAATATTTTTTGCTGTATAAAGGTGACAGTAAAGGTTATTTCCAGACTTTCAGATTCTATTATAGCACAAATATTTTACCAGTCATGGTGCCAATGGTTATGCAAAGTACAGCCAAAGGTCATTGTAAAGATATCAGGAGTTACTCATCCTACTTGGAGCACCTTGTTCTGTTCTTTTTGGACACTTCGTTCTTGACCTTGGAAACAGAAGGTGACAACTCAGTCACACAGTCTCACCATCAGATTGAGTCTGCTCTTTAAAAACAACAACTGTAATCAAGATCAGTTGTTTATCTTGAGTCCTTGTCACGAACAGTTCGTCATGCCTTGTGACTGTTTATGCTTGATCCCACTGTTGTGAGTATCAGCTGGTTGTACCCAAGGGATGATCACGTGACATGATGTCAACATTTTGATGCACAATATAGCCATGTTACAGTGATGCTGTTACTCAAGTAAAACCACAACTTCTAAGGCCTTTGCAGGGAGCGATGCAACTGGGATTGTCACGTTTTACAGTTTTCAGCCATACCAGCATTGTGTCATATGTCTTTCTCCCACTCACTGGACCCTGTGGAAATTAGCTTTGTATCCCTCGGTTATAGGGCTGGACAATATGGCCTCGAAATATTATAGCAGTATTTCTAGGCTAGAGTAAGGAGCTTGGACATCTGGAGGGAGCTCGGAGTTGAGCCGCTGCTCCTTCATGTCGAAAGGGGTCAGTTGAGGTGGTTCAGGTATCTGATCAGAATCCCCCAAGGCGTCTCCTGTTTGAGGTGTTCTGGGCACGTCCCGCTGGTAGGAGGCCTCAGGGCAGACCCAGAACACGCTGGAGGGATTACATATCTCATCTGGTCTAGGAACACCTTGGGGTCCTCCAGGAGGAGCTGTAAAGTGTTGCTGGGGAAAGGGATGCCTGGGGTGCTTTGCTCGGCCTGCTGCCCCCGTGACCCGGCCTCGGAAAAGAGGATGAAAATGGATGGATGGATGGATGGACTGTTATAATAGAGTAAATTAAGTACTGTCACAACAAAGTTAAATTGTTAAGAAGTCATGGTTATTTCCTGTATTTCTGTGAGATATGATGTAATCTCTCCCATCTTCACTGGCACATGTATGATGGGAAATGTCATTTGATTTACAGCGTATTACTTTTACACATTTCTCCCATATGTCTGTGTTGCTGTTTTTTATTGTTCCTGTGTTCCTGTATTTTCCAGTGTTTACATTCACACATCAAATTAGTTTTTACACATTCCAGACATTGCATTGCACTGAGTGACATTTGTGCATGTTTTTGCAGATTACTCTCAGTGTTCAGTTTTCAGACACACATGCACACACACAATCACTAGTCTAAAGCTACATCAAAAGAAAGAAACATTGTTTTCTCAGTAGGCTGATATCATGCAGTAGTTTAAACACACTACCACAAGGGTTAAATAGCAAATTGTTAAGAAGGGGATACACACTGTTTGATTAATTGCTTTCCACAGCAATGAACTGTCTTGATTATCCACAGGCAACATCCCTGCTCGCTGTTTGTGTTATGACCCACTTCTACCTCCAATTTCAAAACACTTAGCCAATGTAGGGCAGCAGTTATGCAGCACCAAACAATGACACACAGTAACACTGTGTTGTCGGGCAGTTCTTTATCTAAGCAGACTGATTTGTTCCAGCAGGTACTGAGCCTGCGGGGACTAAAGCAGATGGAGATTCAGAGAGGCGACAGTTGCTGTGGAGCTAGCAGAGCAACGTTTGGAAGAGTGAAGGTGATAAAGATCAGAAATCAGAATGATAAAAAGAAAAAGAAATCTTTCAATTGTATAAACTTGTCAGTGCATAAACTAAAATATGATGGTGTGTTGATGTAAAGGCTGTTGTTATTAGTGAAACTCAGGAAATTATTAATTTCAGTCTAACTCAAATGAATGCAAGTTTTTCTCCATAAATGAATGTAAATTACATGTTCTCAGTAAGTGAGCAACATCTTACATTGACGTAGACCTTCATACAGCAAATTAAATCATTTTAGTTTAACCTGAATGTGCACAAAGCAGCATACCCTTCCAATACTGGCTTACAGCAATACAGTGTTAACCCTTACAGTGACTCATAAGCAGCGTAATTCCTCCACAAATGCTACGTTAATAACTCACTTATAGAAATCAAGAAGTCTCCATACAGCATTCATTTTGGGTCTTTTCCAACCTGTTCTCATTCCCAGGTTGTCAAATATCGATGCTTTGTCACGCCTCTCTGTGTCTCATAGCAACACAAAGGGCACTCTATAGTGTTGTGATGCACAGCTGAAATATATTGTGACACGTGGTTACTGTTGTAAAAATGTTGTGGTTAGGTTTAGGCAATAAAACTACTTGGTCAGGTTTAGAAAAAAAGTGTTTTGGGTTCAAATAAATGAGTTTGAACTGTAAGGTAATGTAACGCAAGGTATCATAACATATGGGAAGGGAAGGGAAGAGAGTGTAAAGTAATGTAAGATAAGGTAACGCTGCCTAACATAACGTAATGTAACTTAATGCAACATAGCATAAGCTAAGCTAACATAATGTAACATAACGTATCGTAACATGACGTATCGTAACATAACGTCACACAATGCAACGCAGCATAACATAAAGTAACACAACACAATGTAATGTAACACAAGGTATGATAACATATGGGAACGTAAGGTAAGGGAGTGTAAAGTAATGTAAGATAAGATAAAGCTGCCTAACATAACATAATGTGACTTAACGCAACATAGCATAAGCTAAGCTAACGTAACATAATGTAACGTAACGTAACGTAACGTAACGTAACACAACGTAACATAACATAATGTAATGTAACTTATCGTAACGTAACGTATTGTAACGACACGAAATGTAACGCAGCGTAACATAAATTAACGCAACACAACGTAATGTAACGTGACTAAAATGCATCAGCAGTGTCCCAGTACATAGCATTAGCAGCCAGCTCCTCCTCAGCTGTATCCCGGCAGCAGCATTAGCAGCAGAGAAGCCAGACTTGCTCGAACGGTCCGCTGGAAAACCGAAGATCAAGGACGACAGCCGCCCATTGGCAAACAAATCAGTCTCCAGCGTGCCGCTGTCCAGCAACCTTGACCCTGTGGGGGGGGGGAGACACAACTCGCAGCAGTATTTTGAATTTGAGTGCAGTAACTGTTTTGGCCACATTCTTACATACAGCGCCTTTAAAGCAGTGTTAACCCTTACAGTGACTCATAAGCAGTGTAATTCTTCTACAAATGCTATGTAAATAACTCACTTATAGTAATCAAGAAGTCTCCATACGGCATTTATTTTGGGTCTTTTCCAATCTGTTCTTATTCCCAGGTTGTCAAATATCGATGCTTTGTCACACCTCTGCGTCTCATAGCAAAACTTTAGTGTCTATGTGACACACAACTGAAACACATTGTCACATGTGGTTAATGTTGTAAAAAACAAAACTACTTGGTCAGGTTTAGAAAGAAGATCGTAAAATAAATAAATACATTTTGATACATAAGGTAATGTAACATAAGATAATGTAAGGTAACGTAACGTAAGGGAGCATAAAGTGAGGTAAGGTAACACTGCCTAACGTAACATTGCTTTACGTAACATTACTTACAATATATATATATATTTATTTACGTTTATGTTTGTTAATAATTCCCGTTTACTCATAAGCAGCGTCATTCCTCTACAAATGCTATTTAACGCAAGTATCATAACGATACTTTGCCTCACTCATGTGCTTCCAGAGTAGCACATTATATATGTCATTTTATAATCAATCAATGAATAATCAATATATCAACATTATCTTTGTGATAACATGTTAATATTGGGTCCCTGGTTGTATTCTTTAGCTTGATGCCTCCATTTCCAGTTTCTGCTATTCCTCCTTTAGAAATATTTGCAGTTATAAATAGTTATCTCTTTTTCAGACATATAAAGTGATCCAAAATAATTCATGTGTGATTTGATGTAATGGAAATGGAATTAAACAGCCGTTAAAACACACTTTTAGATAGTTTACTGTGTCCACAGCAGCTCCAGTGAAGTGTTGGATAAAGTCCATTAGAAATATAATGTATATATCTGTCCTGTTGGCATCCTTGAACTCTTTCTAACTCTTGGAAAATGAAGGTTAAGGTCCCGATATAAACTGTACATTATCAACCAAAACATCATCCATTAAACTATTATTTACAGTGTGTAGGATGTTTTGTTTACCAGTCCAACTGGCCTTGCAAGACCTGTGAAAAGAAATATCCAATTAATTGCAGTCAGCTCAACAATAGCTCACTCGTTTGGTCGTCAGTCCAACACTGATGTGTTGTGAATTCCACGCCAGGTTAATAGATTAGAACTAATGCGGTAAATTAGACAGACGGAGGCAATATGTTGCTGCAGTGACAAACACTTAATGTACCAGAGGGCAATATGAGCACTTAAACACACACTACCATGTAGTCACCATGTTAGGGTGACACATGTGATTAGTTTACACATGGAGAGGCTGGCTGTGTTGGGCAGCCACAAGAACAATCTGTTCAACCACAGTGCTATTCTGGAGTTTCTCGCTGTTATGAAACAGATTATACCGTCTGCCTTTTCATGTTCTTTCCTAGTTTGACAGCTGTTTTCTTTTTACCCTACAATGCAGACATAAATCATTATATATTGCTGCATTTCCACAGCAGTCCTGAAAACTAAAATCAGGAGGTTGGCATTAACTTCTGTTTGTAACAACACATTTCTTATAGTTTTCAGTTTTCAGACATTTTTTCTATATTACTATATTTCTTTTTCTGTATTTTCAATGTGAAATATTACGATGCGATACAATACGATACAATACAATACAATACAATGCGATATGATGTGATACAATATGATACGATACAATATGAAACAATACGATACAATGCGATGTGATGCGATATGATACGATACGATACAATACGATACGATACAATACGATATGATACAATACAATACCATGCAATACAGTATGATGTGATATGAAATGATGTGATATGATACAATATGATACGATGCGATACGGTACGATACAATACAATACAATACAATGTGATATGATGTGATACGATACAATACGAAACAATACGATGCAATACAGTACGATACAATACGATGCGATATGATGTGATACTATACAATACAATACAATACAATGCGATGTGATACGATACGATACAATACAGTATGATGTGATATGAAATGATGTGATATGATACGATGCGATACGATGTGATATGGTATGATACGATACAATACAATACAATACGATGCAATATGATGTGATACGATATGATTCGATACGATACGATGCGATACGATACTTTCTTGTGCCCTTGGGGAAATTTGTCCTGGACTAAGGAGCTGCAAAAGTATTGCTGTCTTACAATAATAGTCCAAAATGAAGTATACATCATAAAAACTATTAAAACTACTATTTTAGTACTCACTAGTGGGGGTATTTTCTTCGTCCAGGTGCCCCCTGACCAGCACAAACATTTTCTGATAGAGTGAACAAAAGTAAACATGAAAGTTATTACGTTGTCATAGCAGTTAACAATTGCGTTTAAAACAGGAATAATGTTTATAAAATGTGGTTCATCAAATTAACATTTACATTTTTGTTACTAGTCATTATGGTATGATTATTTTAAGAAGTATGCATAACTTTTAAATTAACATTTTGAAAAATATCTCACATACCCCCTCAAACACTGCTGCAAACATAACACTGACAGGTTGGCTACAAAGTCGTAACAATATACCATTATTCACTCATTACAGAGGGACGCCAGTATTCAAAGATGTTTCTCACCATTTGACAATATTCTCTATTCTTTAGCTCCTTTTTGGTCTCCACCATCTGAGAAAATATCTGTCCTAGCTTGCTAAATGCTTCTGTGTTTGTCAGCTAGTCACTTACTTTGCCAGTCTGCTGTTTGGTGCTGGGCAGAGCATTTTTACTAAGCATAGGTGCCTGCTGTAACTGTTAACAATCATGTCAAGAGTGGTGAGAGTGAACCGAAACAGTGAAGTTGTAGGCTGTAAAACCAAAACAAGATCCTAAAATGCAACCAAGAACCGAGGGCAACCACAGATTAGCAATATAGTTCTCGTTTATCACAGCAAGCGATCTATTGTAAAAATGTTTTTAGTGAAGCTTTAAGTCAAATTGTTTGGGCCATTTATAAAGTCTTTGGGGTGTTTTGTACATAGACTAAGCAGCAAATTCAAATGTATCCTACATTTCATACAAACCAGAAATGTTTAACATCAGATCAAACCCAAATTTACAGGTTCAATAGCCTTAGCTAGCTTTAGCTATTTAGCATTAGCAATGACATTTCAGGGCAACTAAAGACTGTCTCAAAGTACGCAGCCAACTTTTTGCTAGCTTTCTTGTCAGTGTTTATCCCAGTACGTCATCATTCTTGGCAAGTTAAGTATGGTTTAGTTCAGGGAACAATTCTTTTTATTACCGGATATTATAAATTTAGACACTGACGTCCCCCTGGGAGTAAATAAAATATTCTGAATCTGAATCTAATACCACAAATACAAAGCTGAACCATTAGAGTTACCTCAGCCTCTTTTTACTGAACTATATGTACATCGCATTACTTTGTGTGTGGGCACTGAGTCATCAGACCGGCTTTGTATTTGCACACAATAGTCAAGAATAAATGCAATTCAAAAGAGACAAGGTCGATTTCTATTATGTGTTCAACAGATTTGTATAAAGTAACAGGCAGTCTTCCGCTGCATTGATTACTAGACTGCTGCACTTGAATGAAAAATGTACATTTGACAAACAGGAAATTTAAGCACTGTGGAGTGTGTAATGAACCCAAGCAGGACAACTGCTGAGATAAAATTTGTTACAGAAAGAATGATTCACTGGGTCACTTTTCTCCTCATTATAAAATACAGCTGGCAAAAAAACATCAGCAGGAAAAGAAACAGTTGAACTGCCTACAGGTTTTATGTTCAGCCCTGGAGCAAAGTGGATATAAAAATGGCACAGATTATTACTTAACCATCAAGATGAGGTAGAAATCAATATTCATTAACAGCTTTACACAACTCTGCAAAAGAGCGTGATGATTAGATTTGTCAGAGCAAGTGTATGTATGTGTGTGTGTGTGTGTGTGTGTTAAGTGGAGGAGGGGTCAGACTTTTGTCTTTCAAATTGGGCCTGGCTGAGGAATGTGGGCTGTGAAGGGCAGGAGAACAAAAAAAAAGTTGGATTCACAGGGATTAGAGACAACACTGAATGACAGCTCTTTAACTCATTCATTCACTGCGGCTCATGTTTTATTCATCTCTCTTTAAGCAGGTAGTTAAACTGAAATCAAGATGCCATTTTAAAGGAGGGCCCTGACAACAGAAACACATTCATACAATTGATTTGAATGGAGTTTAAATATGTGGGGGAGAAAGGTAGCGCCGTATCAGTCCTGGGCTCTCTCTGGGAGACTCAGCAGACACAGAGCATTAAGAATAGCATATTTTAACACTTTCATGAGCTGGCGAGAGGCTGAATCATTACTGCGTTCTATCAATCAGCCCCCGAATGCAGCAAAAGAGCCATTTATGCATCTGACAGTGTCTCTGTCTATTTAAAACAAGCTTTGATTTGGACTGTGCCTTTCATGTCTGCTACAGAATTACTGAGGCCTCTATATTGAGCAATGATGACAACAAAAAACACAGTCTCATGCATAGTCACACAAGGATTGACATATGCCAGCCGGAGCGAGCGAAGCAGCTTGGCTGGGCTTGTTCACGGCCTTAATCAATGGGAGGCTTAGCTGGTGACACAAACGATCATGGCAGCAGCAGAAGCCGCAGACTGTAGCAAATCCCAGCTCATCTCATTACCACAGACGCATGAGAGGAGCCATATTACCATTTCTGCCAGATCTGTCACTGTGAACATTCAGGGGGTGGACGGAAATATGAAACAGCTAGCTCTATATGTAAACATCTGGCACTATGTGAATATCCAGAAGCTAATCAACTGTGCTGATAAGTGTGTGTGCAGATTGTGTTTGGCATATGTTGTCACTCTCCATGCTGTTCATCTCGCCACATTGCAGGTGCTACAGTGTGTGTAGCGTTTTAACAGTGGAACATCATTACCATGTTAATTTTGAGGCATTTATATACCACGCTTGCCAACTCTCCTGCTTCTGGCGTATTACACATGCATTCACCTTCAGTCTCACGCTCTCACACTGCCCAAACAATTGTCGTGCCAAAACACTGCAACAACATTAGGCATCGCCTGGCTGGGACATTCAAGGCTGTACCCTCAAGATTTTTACCTTAGCCCCAAATAATTCACCACTGTGAGCGGTTGATCATCAGTAGAGAAGATGGCAGTGTTGTAATTTTGTATCTTCAGTAAATGAAATGGAGGCTCGACGAACCCAGTCAGAGAGGGTTTACAGGAAAGAAACAGTACAGAATTCTTGTTTTTTTACAACGAGAAATAATTGAACACATTACATTTGCCAAATTTATAAAAAGAGAAAAATAACTGAGAATTTGTCAAAGACAGCATTTCAAAATTTTATAGTTTCCCTTAACTCAACAACCCCTGGTGAGAATGGAGTGTAAAGCCTAGTTCACGTTACACGATTGTCACCACGATTTTGACGTCGCAGAGGATCTTGAGAGCCACCTTGGGTCGGAGGTGAGTCAGCAGAGAGTCTGCCACGACAAGTCCTCATGTGTGAACGAGCCTACGAGCAAGTCGCCCCCTCGTCTGTGACTGGGACTGGATATCTGGCATGCTAGAAAACTGGAGAAGTCTGACACGACTGACAAAGAGCATCAGCCAATGAGAGGCGGGATATGTCCCACGTCAGCACGCAGGAGGACAGAAGAAATGTGAGGAGGACAAGCCGCAGGGTTGCCAGGTCCGCTTATTAGCCACGACTTTGGGCTTGTTTTTTTGTAATGTCGCTTACAAATATTGTTAGTCGCGGGTTGCGGTTTTTTGGGCTTGCTCTCTAAACGTCACCTTTCTCTATATATATCTGTCACTTCTTTTGAGCAGAATGGGAAGAATTGGGAAGAATATCCATGCCTTTACGATGTGTCATCTCCGCGTTATCTGGGGCTCTGTCGGCGAGGGCTCAGTAGAGAAATCTTGTGGTGTGCACACACAGGGCATAACGCAGTTGGCGAGATTCCCAATGACAGAAACACACGTTGCCAGGTATGAACACTCAAAAGATTACGATAGTCTCTGTGACGCAAAATCAGGGTGAAAATCATGTAATGTGAACTAGCCTTAACGTGGTAATGGCAGATTTTTCCCCAAACACATTGAATCAGTTGTATCCTGGGTGCGTTGGTTGTTGATTTCTGGGACGCCGTGCCTAGGTATGCTGGTTACATGCAAGGTCTTCTCTCAAAATACACTTCAGTTTTCACAGGAAATTTACTGTCAGACTAAATGCACTACATTAGTACGATAACCCGATTGATGTGTTTTTTCCAACAAACACATGGTTAAGTTTAGGTAAAAAAAGAACAGGGTTTGGCTTTATAATGTTACGAACACCACTCTCCGGGCTGAAAGTCTGTGTTTGCTGGGCCCATCTATCACCTCTCCCACCCGCCCTTGGCCTGTAACTATCGCTCTTGCCCCGCCACATTTCCCCCTGACGCTGGTGAGCAAAGTTAAACTATGCATATCATGCAGATGTTAAAGAACATTTTTTCCTCTATGTCTGGCACAGCAAGCACTGGATTTTGGCGACTTCAGAGTGAGTTGTGATGAACCCACTGCAGTTACCTTAACGGAGCACTTTAGCCTCTGTAAGCTGCACTGTTGTGTTTTACTCTTGCTGGTGTTTACAGCGACAAAGCTCAGACAAACCAATTGTTTGCTCTCTGCCTTTCACCAAACAACAGACCAGGTTAGAAACTATAGCTGGTGAACATAGTGGAACATTTAGGAGCTAAAGAGCCAGATATAGGGAGTGGTTGGGATGGACAATGCCCTTTTTCCTACTGTATATAAATGAAGCCAATATGTTCCGGATACTGGTGATGTTATTTGGAGCTGGAGTCTGTCCAATAGAGATCTCAGCAGTATCAGGTTCCGGCCCATACACCCGAAAAACCAATCACGAGCAGCAGCATTGAACGCGAGCACACCACTTGACACACTGTCAGTCATGATGTCAAACCCCCTTTTTATAGCATCAAAGAGCTAATTAAAACCAAACTCAAACGAACACTTGAACATAAATTAGCGTGATAAGAACCTAAAATGACAAAAAATACATTTGTCAAAAATTTATTTGACACGTACTTTGGGTTTAGTCCATGTCCCATCAGCTAACATGGAGGGGGTGGCGTTATGACCTATACTGCAGCCAAGCACCATCAATGGAGATGTTCTGGCTTTTCTTTTGGGGAACTGTTATGACGTCGGCTGGGAGGCTATGGCTCAGAGATAGAATGGGTTGTCCACGAATCAGAAGATTGGCTGTGAATGGTTACTGAGGAGCAGGTGGCACCATGTACAGTAGCCTTGGCCACCAGTGTGTGAATGTGTGTGTGAATGTGACATTTAGTGTCAAAGCGCATTGAATGGCTGAAAGACAAGAAAGGCGCTGTACAATACCTCTATGGAGGAGAACAGCTAAAAGGAGAGTAAATATTGCACTTGCATTTGTTAGGTAGACCTTAATACGAATCCTAATGAAGGCTAACATATTTCTGATAATAGCGTAAATAAGGTTATATTTAAGGATGGGCATGTTGTGGTTTCAGCTTGGTCAGCTGCCACCTAGTGGCCAAAAAATTGCTACACAGCTTTAAGATTTGAAGTTAATGCTTGAGTTCCTTTTTCTATTTTGGAAGTGTTTACTTATTCCAGTATGGATCTGTTTTGGGGTCAAAACCACAGAACACCTGACAGTAGGATGTCAGACAGTAATACAGCGGATCTCCAGTAATATGTAAAAAGATTAAGCACATAGCAGCAGCAGACTGCAGCAGGCATTATGTATTATCTTGAGTAATAATGACGTGAACGCTTGCAATCTGTACCACTTTTCCACCTTAAATGATGTGACTTCACATGAAATTATGTAAGATATCATTGGAATCTGTGTTTCCGAATGTTGGCTGCTGTTGCTTCACGTGTTACGTCCATTATGTTGTTGCTATGGGAACAACATGGCACAAAGAAGTATGGGACAGTCTAGATTGTTTAGGGACCATCTGCTCCACGCTTAAAATCTTCAATCACCGTGTACATACTTATATCCTTCACATACTGCGTACTGCACATGAAAACATATAAAAGTAATTACTGACAGGTTTCCTCAAGATGACATGTACTGTTAATCATCTTCATATGACTGGCCTCCGCAGCTGTGCCTTTGTACTTGTTATTTATTTACATACTTCAAAGTTAAAGCCCTTTTTAATGTGGTATATCTATTATATTTTCTTCCATCTGTATATGCAGTGGAATACATTCAGTTGTCAGTTATGGTAAAGACAGGCCTATCACACACGAGTCAGAGCTAGAAAGTGGGAAGCACAAGTCCTTCTGCTTTGTAGCCCTGAATCAAACAGATATATTTAGATCGCTGCTCAGTGCTGTACAAACCGAGCGGTATTCCCCTCTCAATCTGTACGGCTGTGTTCCGCCGCCGCAACACAGCCAGGGGTCTTCCACACTGTCAAAGGCTTTGTTGAAAGAATACCCACGCTGAATCAATCCCTTATGTAGTGGACACAGGAGCCGATTCACAGCGATAGGTTCCTCATAGCTGATCCATGTTTTTTTGTACAAAGCCTGCTGTTGTGTAGACAGGAGCCAAGCTGTCTTCCCATGACCAGCCCAGCCGGCCATGTCTAAAGCAGTGTCAGGGTGCTGTGACGGGCCTGTGTCACGGATAACAGGACATGACTGGCCACTGGCTCCTACTCTGCTGTGGAAAATAGCGAGCAGCTCGTGTCTGAAGTGACCCAGAATATTTGATAAAAGGAACAGAGAGCAGGACAAGGGAGAGTACGGGGATATAGATGTCTTAAAAGTGTGGATTTATGTGGAAGTATCAAAAGTGGTAGTCACAGGAACAGTATTAATCTCCATTCAGAAACAAAAACCCCTGATACCTGAACCCACCATCCTGACAGTTAGTATGAGCGCAGGAAGAAAGAGTCTTTTTTGGACATTCTGTCTGTGAGTATCTGCCTGATGTCTTGTTAGCCCCAGGCAGAGTTAGCTCCAGTGTCCTCATTTGGTGCTTTGGGTGACGATATGAAGCAATGTCTCTTTCACTGCAGTACAGCAGGCATCATGCTTGTTGATCACATCAAAAAGCAAGGCTCTTTTTTGACTAAATCTTGATCTAAGCTGGGTATACTATATAGCCCTGTGGTCAATCCATCACCACTTGAACGACGTATTCGTCCACACTGAAACAGCCATTACCAACTACCTGGTTTTGGATACTCAATCTAAACACATGAGACAAAGAACAGATCTCCGGTGTCACCCACGATCCACCCTCGCCTCTTCTACTTACCTCTGCACAGTATTAAGATGCTACACTTCCTGGATTGGAAAAAACAATGCCACTTTGATGCTACTGTAATCCAGGCAGCAATTAATGCCCACCTTTCACCGAGCGCTCCTGTGACCCCCATTGTTTGGTGTAAGATTGTCAGAAATCTCCAGGTCCAAGGTGTCTGAAGTCATTTTCTAGTCTTGACATTCTGACAAAATCAAACATGTTTAATATTATAGCAAGTTTTTAGTCTTGGCTCATGCAAATACTGAAGTTCAATGATGTGAATATTGTCAACAATAAATAGCTGCACTCCCTCCAGCACCAAACAGGAAGCAGCAGATTGGGGAGACAGTAAACATGGAGGGGACTCTGGGGAGGATCGAGAACGTGAATAAGTCTCGGTTCTCTAGTGTGTGTAGAGTGTGTGTCAGTGTTTTCTTCTGTGTGTATGTGATCCACCAACCACCAACTAATTCCCACAATCTCCTTCCACTAAAACAGCACAACTAACCAACGGAGGCTAGTTGCACGTTGAGACGACAAAATCCCAAACATAAAGTTTGGACGCAAATACAGTTTATCTTCATGAATTCTATTAAAGGTGAATTAACACTGTTGACATATGATCCTCTTTATCTTGTGTTTGTAGAGTTATGTGTTTTTGTGGACACATAAGGAATTGCTAATATTTTATATTTCTAAAAGGGAGTTTGGCGTAATATTTTTTTCCAGGAGCAGGGTGGGAAATAATCTCAAAAAGAATCTGGCTGCAGTCTTCCAAATAGCGACCCTGCAAGATCCCCAGTCTTTGCAAAATCTAATAGTAAGTGACTAAAATCTCACATTAGCCCCTTTTACGCTGCCAGATTTTTGGCGAATGTTGAGCCGCTTTGCCCTCAAGCTGCGAGCGTTCAGACACACAGAGCCGGATTGGCGAGTTGATCCAAGGTGCCCAATTTTCCGCCTCGTACGGTAGTCATATTGGCAGAACCCTTTAAGTTTAAACAGACCGAAGGCTGTTGATGACTTGTGGGAGGAGGTGTTGATGACACCACACGTGCAACCCACTGGCGGTGGACAGGAAACAGGAAACAGGAAACAGCTGATAGCAGGAATTAGCGAGCAGCTAGTAGCAAGAGGGAAACACAAACCTGACAGACACTGTAAAGATGAGCAACTGGGGAGACAAGGAATTGCGCGCCCTCCTTGCCCTCGCAAACGAAGAGGCCATTAACCGTCAGATGACGGCAACGGTGAAGGATGGGCCGACTTACGAGAGAATCGCCGAAGGACTGACCAGCCACGGCTTCCCTCCCACGGCACTGTTTACGTCACACGCTGAGCTACACGTTTTGTTACTTGCTCACGCCCCCCGTTGCCCCTGAAAAAGGTGCATTCTATATAAACAAAAGTAGGCAGGCGGCATTTTGCTGCACTCCCCGATTTTGCTTTTATACTACCAATGCTGAAAGAAGACTGATTGGGCTTTCCTGCTAATTTGCACAATTCCTGTTTAAAAAGGGCTAGTGTGTGACTAAAATCTCACATTAGCACCTTTTACACTGCTTCTTAAAGGGAGGAATTTCACAGCATTATTTCGCCTCGACACGCTATGTAAAAGGTACAAACATGGAACGGGAAGACAGAGTTGTGTTGCCTTTAAGTCAGCATCCGAGGAAGTAAAAGTACCGAAATTATATGGCAGATTGTGGGATTGAAAAAAGCAGCTGATAGCAGTTAGCGTCTAACTCACAGAGGAAGAACAGCAGCCGAAAAGCAGAGAAGGTTAGTTATTGTTTTTGCCATGTTAATGCAATTGTTAATGTTTCAAATGCACTGGGACACCTGTGTTATATGTCACACTAAAGGCCGACGCTGTTGTGTTACATGTCACGCCCATCAAGGCCTTTATTGCCTCCACAATGCCTGCATGCAGTCAAAAGTCACACACTGGAGCAGCATGATGCTGCTGTTGTTTAGTTCTGTGTAAAAATGCAAAGGAGGCATAAAGAACAGACTTCATTGCAGCGCTATAGCACGATCTTTGTGTAAAAGGGCTTTTGTCTTTAGATGTGAGAGGGTGTCAGACTTCAGTCTTTTTCAAGTGTCTTCAAAGTCCTCAAGTGTGTGTTGGGCATATTTTCCATAAAAAAAAACTTCACCTATTGATTTTTTTTTTTCAGCTGCAGATGCTTCCAGACATATGGCCATATGTTATGGCAGCCCCATATTTACATTATCTGCTAGTTTCCTTGCTCTGTTTTCTCATGTTTTTGCATTCCCTTGTATTTTCTTTCACTGCAGTGATGTGTCTCTGTTTGCCTCCTTCTTTATGAAAAAGACAGAAGGTCTCTTTAACACACTCACAGTACAAACTGCGAGTGGTTAAGGAACACAAAGAGGGATTGAGATGATGGGTGGGGCTGAGTGGAGGAGGACAGAGGGAGAAGTGTCAGAGAGGGGACAAAGACAACACCATCTGACTGCAGATGATTGTTTCAGTCATTAGCATGGGTTTGGGCCTTCGCTGAAATCTCAGCAGGGCTTTTCTCTGGTGACACAGGCAAAGCTTTTCTTGAGCAAATAATGATGTTGAAGTGGAGCTAATATGACTACTTCCACTTCTCCTTGTCCTCATGATGACCTTGTATTCTTACAGCATTTAGAAAAGAATTTTCAGGAAATACATAATGGTAATAAAAGATTATATAGACTAAAACTGGTGCGATCGGCAAAAGGGAAACCTCCAACCAGTGATAAGCAGCCTGACCTCTAGCACTATCTGTGATACCTAAAATCCTTCCAGTGAGGGGGCAAAGAAAGGACCTTCCGCTACTCTTTTTCTGTCTTGTTGCATTTGTATATTTAGCTACTATCATTAAGATATATTGTGTATCACAGAGGCATCTTCACATTTTAACCCACACTCAATGTAAAAAATAAAATTCTGGACATTTAGAGTAAAACAGTGTTGCAGTTTTACAGTCGCCTATCAACATGACAGCCTTATTTGTCTGTGTCCTCCAAAATTGTGACAAATCACTGTTGGAAAATAAATCCTTTTTATGATGTGACAAAGCTGCATTCAAAGTCTGGTTAAAAACAACTTGGTTAGGTTTAGGGAAACATTGTGGTTTGGGTTAAAATTACTACTTTTCTAAGGCCAGAGGACCTTCGTCATCATGGTTACAATACCCATTTAGTCATTGACTGTTGGTATGAAAAAAAAGCAGAAAGCAAAGAAAGAAAGAAAGATCAGTCTCTCTTGTTAGGCCATATCTGTCAGGAATAGTTTGTTTTCATGTCTCATCTAACCCTCCTGTCATTTCAGATCACGCCTCCCTCTCATCTGCTCATTACCTGCAGCTGGTTTCCCCCGCCCATCTCCACACCTGTGGCTCATTCGCCCATCAGTCCTTTAGTACATATATCGGTCCATTTCCCCTGCCCTCTACCAGCCTCTGTTGTGTTTCTGCCAAGCTACTTTCCCCTTTTTTGTTTTTGACCCTGCCTGCCTGCCACTTGTCTGATTTGTTTGCTGGCTGGAATGATTTCCTGGTTCTGACTCTGCCTAGAAAAGTTGACTTTCCCTGCAACTCTATCGCCTCTTTGTCGTGCATATGGGTTCAAACCTGTACTGGTAAATCTTACAATATCCAACCATAATATACCCAATATTTTGGCTTAATACCCATACCCAGTTTTAGGGGCACAATCTTTACTGGTAAAGCAGAAATGGGTCACTACAAAACACCTACATGTTTGAGGCCTAAAAAGCTGCCGGAAAAGCAGCAATGACTCGTTAACCCTGTGGGCCGTAGGCCTTTTTGGGGTATTTTTACTGCCTTTACTTTTAAGCTCATATCACAGTCATTATAAAGGCTACATACACATGCTATATCTTATTGTTATTTTTTTTTTTCAGGACAAACTGGGCTAACTAGATTTGCCATCATTACACGTCCTCCTATGTGCCTGTATTTTATATTAATTAATTTTATATTATTAATTTTTATATCAATGAAAAAAACAAATCCGTGTTACTAAATTCTTACATTTTTACATGTATCTCACCATAGCAAGTTGGAAGTTGACATATTCTGCCATATATGAAGAGGGGAGACTCTCTGGAATCTGGCAATATAAGAACCACGATGCTGGGACATTCTGTCACTTCACAGCTGTCCAAAACATGTGGTTTGTGCCAGGCGGACATGATTGCCAGTGTTTTTTCATTATTGCAAGAAATTCCATTGACTCATTCACAAGTCAAAAATGTGTTTTATTTGAATGAAACATGCAATATTTACATCTAAGATAATAGAAAAATAGTCAACCAAGTGCAATGATGTCCTCCAAGATAATATTTGTTGTTCAGTTTCAGTTATATACTGGGGGGACATTTTGGGCATTGGTGGGGGACACGTCCCCCTCAATGTATATGGTCACTATGGCCCTGTCAGCATGCATAATTGGGCTGCAGTTGTCTGGGTGCGCAAAGGTGAAATGGCTGGTCTTGTCATACAAAGTTTGATGGAGTGTCAACTGGACAATATGGAGATATTTGCATCTTGAAAGCCGGACTACAAATGTGGATAGACAGGGAGAAACACACACAAGCCTAAGACGTGGTAAGATACGATATTCCTCACTATATGAAGTGACTGATAACAAGATCTGTATAATGGGCTGTAAAGAAATTTGTCAGGTTTTTATTTTGTAGACAATTAATCTGGATTTATAGCATGATGGGATGACAGCACAATGATGTGTGTGGCATCACTGGAAAGCTCTGGTCCTGCACTTTCATGTGATATGCGTGGCATTTCTGTGCAACCCTGCATTCGTGTGTAATCCATCCAAGAGTAATGTGTGTGCAAAGCTCTATGAAAGCTCTGTTATACATAATTTTATGTATAACAGAGCTTTCATACATAATTTTATCAAATTTTTTGCTGTGAAAACATTGGACTACCAACGAGTGCTTGCTTCTCGGAAAGCTACGATTCCGCTGTTTCATGTGATATGCATGGCTTCTCCCCATGACGAATGGTCACGGAGAAAATCCACAGAGAAGAAAGGTTGTGAATTTGGACGCACTATGCGTCGTTCGGGCCCATAGGGTTAAAAGATCAGTTTTCTTGCTCCTTGGTCTTGAACAGTAGCCTGCAGCTTGGCAGGCATCTCGCCTAAGTGCCACACCATCAACTGTCCCCTCCACCTTCAGGAGACAAAGTCAGCTCATATAGCAAGTTACTTTAGAAATGTTGATGTGATACATATGAAACGTGCAAAGGTAACTTGGTTTGGTTTGCAGAAACGTAAAATGCAGACTTACAACAAAGCTGTGTGTGGCTCTAATTGGGTCTGCTTGATGTCAGCCAATTTCCATCATTGCGCAGACGTCCAAAAAATGCAACCAAATGCAACTGCTTGCGCATGCTAAGACAGTAAAGCTACCAGCTGCTGGGATCATGTTTGTTTTGTCCACTAAACATACAGTTTAGTAATAATTGGATCTTCAAGCAGTCAGATTTGAAGTGTGAATATGCTATTTCCTCACTCAGAGAAAACAAGTTGTGGAGTGTCATTCCCGTGCGCTCCAGCAGCACTACACCCCTGGCTAGCATGCTAACATTTGAATATTTGTATAAGACAAAATGTAATTTTGATCACATTAATGTGTCCTAAATGTGCCTTGAATATCTGTAGCAAAGATCATGTTAATCCATCCAACAATTCTTGAGACATTTTACTCTGAACCACAAATCTCAACTTGCAGATGGCGCTAAAGGAAAGGTCAGGGGCACACAGAAATCAATAGGGTATATCCTCTGGAGACCACGTATGTCCGTACAAAATTTCAATGAATTCAGTCGCTGTCAATAGTTTTTCGTTTGGACCAAATTGGACAGACCGCCATGCTGTCCCTGGAGCTAAACAGCTTTCAAACAGAAAACAAATAAGCCACTTGTGATGCTAAACCCTGCCTCTTTCTAAATCCTCATGCAAAAGTGTCAAGCTTGCTCTCAGGTGTGTACATTGGTTTGCACACATTAGAGAATACTCATGGTCATTCACTGGTCACCTTTATTCTTGCTCACAAACTGCCTGACTGAACTGATGCCCAGAAGTTATTCTTCTTTTCAAATGGCACATACATTATATCCACAGTCTGCTGAAAGCAATGCAGGACCACCTTAGTGTGGATTTTTAATATGCAGAAAGAAGGACTCACACAATACAATAAAATCCTTCAGATGCATGTCATGTTCACTAACAAGGAACGGAGCACAAAGATGCAAACAATGTGTCTGCGATTATTTAAAGTTGCTGTCAGCTCCTGTTTCAGAAACTCAGAGAGATCTTTGTACTGACACAAAGACATTTCTGGAGTGAGGAGAAATTTAATAAAACTTGTGAATCTATTGTTACGCTGTCATCTCTTTGTCATCTTTTACCACGCTGCTTTACCAGCAGTCTGTCTGACAGCTTTGTGTTTTATTACATAACACTTTAATTTTCAATATAAATCCCTTGTCGGTGATTTTCCACCCTGTATCCCAAAATCACAGCCCCAATCACCCACTGGTTTTGACACACTGGTTGGTCCTCCCTTTGCATTTTAAATGTGTATCTCTGTGTTTACTCATAGAGCTTGGTTTCCTGAATTCCTGAATTTTTGGTAGACGAGTGAAACACAAATGGACTGTGCTACCCTGATAGATGCCAGCTCGGCAATACTAACATTCAGTGAACTGTACAGTGAAAGAAAAACAGTACAAGAGCCAGGTCATCAAATGTGCTGTTGTTATTTCATGTCAGTTATTCTCTGTGTGTGTAGTTTCCCTTTATTATGAGCTACATGTATTTAAAGTAATAATCCATTGAATTTTCATTAAATCAGACCCCTTTTGTGACACTGTCAATGTTCAGCAATTTCTCTGCAGTACTCACTAAAGCTCAGGTAGGCAGTTTAATTTTAGCAACACTTGATAAAAAAAAATCCCAAAATAAACTTTGAGCATATTGTAATTCAAGTGGACTGAGAAAACACTAGACTTCTGCACCTCCTCACTTTGCTTTCAGGCCTTAGAAAATCTAGCCCATAAGGGGAGATCTTAGCCAATCACAGGTCAGTTCAGAGAGAGGGCACTCCTATTGGCTGCTCTGCAAGATTTGCATGTACATCCCTCTGGTAAAAGCCTAATTTAATAACAGAGAATCCTGCAGAGAAAGTTGCTTTTCCAGCATCGGCAACAACTGCCTACACTGCAAAGCAACCCAATAAGCAGACAGACTCATCAAACAGAAAGTCTAAAAAGAGAGTCGGACACTAAATGAAACAAAATGTGTGAATATTGGCTTGTGTTTCAGCCACTGAGAGAAAATGCTGCTAATACTTTAGCCCTGTGCTAACCGGAGCTAAAGGCTAATGGCTTCTTGCTCACATTTATTTAGCTAACATTAGCTAGAGCCTCGCTCCGCAGTGTTACACACCGCCTCAGCAGCTCCGGAGACTGACCCCCAGTCAGTGGCTGCAGCAACCCCTATCCTGCAAGTGCAAACCCCAGCGCCAGGGGATCAAACAAGCCAGAATCCCCCTCCTGATCAGCAAACTTTCTGTTGCTGCCTTTACATAGGTGAGACAGGGGTTTGCACCTGCTAA
Organism: Epinephelus fuscoguttatus; assembly: GCF_011397635.1. Lineage (NCBI taxonomy): Eukaryota > Metazoa > Chordata > Actinopteri > Perciformes > Serranidae > Epinephelus > Epinephelus fuscoguttatus. The sequence continues at coordinate 35,209,758 of NC_064768.1, read as the reverse complement.
ATTCAAACAGCTACAGCTGACAACAGAAGCTCTGTCTCCCAAGCTGGTCCTGTTGTCCTTCATAGAAAGCGATCCACACAAACAGGGAGCGACATAGAGAGGCTGTGGGATGGGAAAAAATCTGGATGTGTGGCATTAGAAAGAAGTGAAAACCTCTTCGGCCTGCCTCGGGCTGAATTAGCTGCAGCTAGCATAATTTACCTGCATGTCAGACCTATAGATGTATAATAGTAACTACATACCTGACCCTAACAAGGCATCTATTTATTCAGTGGAACTGCTCGCCCAGCACATATGGCAAAAACAGTTTCTAAATTTCAGGTTTATTTCTGCGGTTTGCAGCCCACTGAGTATGTGCAGTACTGTGTCTACGGCTGGCTCCACCCACGAGTTCCTACTTGGCCCATAGACTCTAATTGGTGATGACATTTTTAAATTAATTTTTTAACAAATATGAAACCTCCATGGATCAAAAATTCACAACAGAAAGATTCCGTTTTGGGGTCTGTGGGTTACAAGGGACATTTTTTTGGCGGCAATACTGCAAGTAGCCACTAGGAAAAATTGGAAGCAAAGCTGAGCTGCATCACTGGTGGCCTGGTGGAAGAGTTGCATTCTGGGTAATGTAGGCACCAGGTTTTGCCAAGGAGGAAGACGATACCTGCATCAATTTTGACGATTTATTTTTTTTATAAACATCCATAGTGAGTCCAACAATGTTTAAGCAGTGCCAAATCTTTGGAATATTTCTTAATTCATTTAAAAAGCAAGATGAAAATACTCACACTTCCAAATCTGTGCTGTTTTTGGGATATAATTTGGTACCTCTAGAATAGATTTCTTTTAGTACAGGCATTTTTTAAAAAAATTTCCATGTCAAATGGAAGTTTGCATCAGAGTTTGCACATAGAGATTCTTTGTTTATTTTTCCGCTTTTCAAACGCCACTTTAAAAGCCATCCTCAGAGCAGAATGTAATTCTTGATTTCAAACTAAAGCAGCTTTAGTATGTTGAACTCTTCGCCCTCATGTTGACATTGTATTTACCCTGGTTGTCAACACAAGCACAAGCTGCCATATCACCAGCTGATCAACATGTTTGTTATCTGAAAAGAGAGATCTGACAATAGGCTGAATGCAGCCTGCAACAACAATGCATTGTATACAAGATGTAACATGAGCCATCACCCTGTCAGGAGCCAGGTCCTGCTGAATCTTCCTGCAATACTAGTTCCCTAACCAGCTCATTGGGATGACACAGGCTGTTTTTGCCTTATGCCCTCTGCTGTGCTCTTCCCAGGCAGCCTGATTATGTAAGCTGTTATCCAATCGAAGCCTGTCTGGATCACACAGTCCTCTGTGAGCCTGTTTGTTTGCATAGTATATAGCTGAGAGCAGTACAAAGAAACCTGGATATTTGAAAGAGCTTTATGTAACTAAAAGCCACACCACAGTGTGCCATCACAATACCTGCATGCGCTGATTGCAAATACACTTGGCACTGATGTAAGGCGAGAGACAGCCCTCTGTATAATCACAGATGTGACAGTTTGGTTATACAAATGATCCTTGTGGGTGTTATTGACCAAGCTTTATTCAGAAAACCTCCCGTCACTGTGTTTGTCACGAAAGCCTGAGAAAGTGTGTCCCATGCTTGCAGAGATGATTGAACAGGAATGAAAGCCAGTTAATGGGCAGAGAGTGAATGGCAGGTTCCCCCTCACAGAGCAGTGTCCACCTTTGGAGGTGCGACAGGGAATGCTCAGTCACACTTGAAATGTTGAATGCCTTCTTACAAGTAGGTATGACCTCTGATTATTGGCAAGTCTGCAAAGGTACAAGGAGAGAGCTAAAGGCCACAGTACATATATGGCCCTTTTCCACCTCTGCAGAGCTCCAGTAACCAGAGGTGGAAGTTAGTCACACATGAGCAAGTCACAAGCTTCCCCATCTCCGATGAAGTGCAGCTCATAGCTGCTTCCCTCTGCTTTCCAATAGGAAGCATTCTGGAGTCTGGAGACACTCCCAAACAGAGCAAAGGTGTCTCTATAAGCGAGGGGGACACAGAGACAGTGACATGGAGCTACAGCTCAGGGAAAGACTCCACAATGCACTCCAAACTTTTCAAACATCTGGAGGCTACAGCAGCCTGTCAGGAAATGCTTTAACGTACACATATGACTCGAAGCAACCTATACCCAAACAAAGCAAACAAACTTATCCAGTGACATCATGAGAGCGTTAACCCTTTTTAGAGCTGAGGGAAATTATATTTGTTTTATCTGTTTGCAATTAACATCAAATTAGTGGTCTTGAAAATTTTAGGGACACATCCCCACATCTCACTTCATAAATTACGCCCGTGAGCTACCATCAGCCAATAAGCTAATACCTTAGCTAAGAACAAACAATCATGTTCCTTTCTTTGTATGTTTTGTAGTGACAAAGTAATTTGAATGTTGTGGTGGTTATGTCACTGATTTTTGAGCTGCAGACCTGCAAACAGCTGTTCTCTTCTTACTGCCATCATCCATTGCATAATCCTTGAATCCAGATTCTATTATTTGTGGACGAGCCCTTTGTACGTTAGCTGTCTCATGTGTTGGCCTCTGCTGGTCTGCTGTGTCCAGGTTGCTAGGTTTGTGCGCGTTGCACTAGAAATCACCCAATCATATTTCCAAAATAAAATATAAAATAAAATGAAATATAACTCCAAATACCAAGTCAAAGTTGAGTCTTTTATCAGTGTTCATCAATCAAGTCTCAACTACTCATATTAGCGACTTAAGTCTGACTTGGCGTCCCCCATCTCTGCCAGGACCTCAGAAGCCTCAGGAATTAAAATCATGAAGTCAAAGTCTCTTGTGCATATTCTGCTTGTGTTACACCACATCCTAATAACAGTTAAGAGCTGGTTTAAGGAACTGCATTTTCATATGTTAACACAATAATACAGTCTTTATATTGGTCTTTAACTGCTGTCATGCAACTGTCTCATTTCAACTATTCCCCTAGTCAACAGTGGAAGGCGCACTTACACACTAGCCATGTTTCTATCAGCCTGTTTAGATGCGCATCTAGAAGTATCGCATCGGAAAATTATGATGGAAACGCCAAAATTCGAATTTAAATCCCCTGATTCGCACAAACTAAAATACGCTCGCTTTAGCCGGGTTTTAGTTGATTTAAAAAAAAATGTTGATTCACAAAACGGGGGATGGAAACAGTTATGTTCGAATTGAGTCTGACGTAGCGCACCTCTCTCCATGGTGATATCCACACTCCGGGTCGGGAAGGCAGTAATGCAGGTAGAATCTCAAGCCCCTTTTACACTGCCAGATTTTCGGCAAATGTTGGGCCGTTTTGCAGGCAAGCTGCGAGCATTTAGACACACAGAGCCAGATTGGCGAGTTGATCCGAGGTGCCCAATTTTCCACCTCGCAGGGTAGACATATTGGTGGAACCCTTTTTGGTTTAAAAAGAACGAGGCGGCTTCCGCCACAGGAGGGGCTGTTGATGACTTGTGGGAGGAGCTGTTGTTGACCCCGCATGTACGACCCACTGGAGGTGGACTAACAGGAAACAGCTGATAGCAGGAATTAGCGAGCAGCTAGTAGTAAGAGGGAAACACAAACCTGACAGACACTGTAAAGATGAGCAACTGGGGAGACAAGGAATTGCGCACCCTCCTTGTCCTCGCAAACGAAGAGGCCATGACGGTGAAGGACGGGCCAACTTACGAGAGAATCGCTGAAGGACTGACCAGCCACGGCTTCCCTCCCACGTCACTGTTTACGTCACACGCTGAGCTACACGTTTTGTTACTTGCTCACGCCCCCCATTGCCCTGAAAAAGGCACATTCTGTATAAACAAAAGTAGGCAGGCGACATTTTGCTGCACTCCCCGATTTTGTTTTTATACTGCCAATGCTGAAAAAAGACTGATTGGGCTTTCCTGCACATTTGCACAATTCCTATTTGAAAAGGGCTTCATTTCATTGTAGAGCTGTATTCACTATTGACCTGCTCAGCTCCTCTTTCTCTCTCTGCTGAGGTACCGCAGCTCAGAGTAACACACACAGGGGCTAACTGTTAGCATCACACGGCTGACATTACCCGGTGCTTATTACCATGTTTATTGACAGAGTTGAGACATTTTGGTGTTGGTGTGAGACAAACGGCTACGTGTAGGGGGTTGTTTCTTCTGCCCAAGCAGAAAAGTATGACGAGTAGGGATGGGATCACGTTGTGCACAACATGGTCCTACAACGCTGCATCGAACAGCATCAACAGGAGATCATCTGCGATCATCTGTTGCTGCAACCACCCAATGGATGTAAAGCAGCTGCAGAAGACAATAATTGTTGCTTGCTGATAGACAAGGGGAGACTTTTAGCAACTCTGCTCCACTCAGTTAGGTCTGATATTTGTGTTATGATTACAAGGGGGACCACTCATTCCTGTTCATGTCTAGCAGTAGTAGGGTAGCCTCATAGGCCATTACCACAATATTAGCCATTGCATTCTCCATCAGTCCAGCCCAGCAGATGACCACAACTCGACGAAAAGGAGTGGTCAATTGCAGTTGTATTATTGTGTTAATGTTATCCAACATTTTAGTTTTCTCAAGCTAAATCCAGACAGTGAAGAGTACTTTAATGAACAAGTGAGTGTATCCAGTCTCTGAATGTTGCTCTGCAGGGGAGAACACATAACTGCGGGAATGCTAGTTGAGAAAGAAGTGACTCCACATCAATGACACCTTCATTTACTGAAGAGAGACAGTCTCACTGAAATATTATTGCACAGTTAAGTGACATGGACAAGTAAACAGAGCACTTTCAGTAACCTCGTGATAGATGAAAACAACATTTGTAACCATGGTGACTGTACACATAAAAGCATGACATAACATGGTAAAATTCCACTGATAACTAGAGCAAAATGTTTGTTAGTTTGTTTTTTTCAGCTATAAACAAAAACTCAAATTTGACTATTGCTAATATACATTTTAATCAAATGACTTAAGTGAAACTAAATCTAAATCAGGCCAAACAATTGAATCAGCACAAAAGATTACACTGCAACACACTAGTTCATCCAAGCATAGTCCAGCCTTTAATTAAACCTTGGTTCCTGCGGTCAGTTTCCAAGTTTTTTAAAAAGTTCCTGGTTTCTGAAAACGTTCCCATCTTGTAGAAAAGGGATAACAGGAGCTGCAACCAGCCCTTACAAAGTGATCACTCCCTGAATCTAACCTTTGTACTCCTCATCAGCCAAGTGTAGTGTGCACAGACAGGAATGAAAATGCCTGGACAGTAGCAGCACTACAAGTAGAGGTGTTACTGTTCAACTACATTTCTCAGTAGTGTGGTGGTAGTGCTGTTGTTTTGTAATCAAAAAGCTTTTCAGTAGCTTGGCATTTCTATTGATCAAGTAGTGCAGTAGGGTCCACACAAGCTACATTTCTGAAGCTTGAATGCAGGCAAGCTTTTGGCCGCAAAGGATCGGTAAGCGCTGCCAAGCATGATTTCTAGAGAATGAAATTAAGAAAATAATAATAAGTATTTTTATATCAAATACATGTAATTTGGTTTAGGTTTTGGTTCATGTCCCTGGTACTCCATCAGTGAACCAGAAGGAGAGAGGGAGGCCAGGCTGTAATCTTGGCCTGCACCTTGGACCCACAACCTTCTGTCCCCCCTGGCCCACACACCCCTGGGTCCTGGATGGCTAAGCTAGGTGGAACGAGAGGCTCATGGTCTCTGGAAGACAGCTGGGTACCCCACCGCGGCAGAGGACGGCATGCCATATACCCCTCAACCCCTCAAACCCCTCAAGAGTGCCCCACTGGTCAGCACTGAGACAAGTTCAATGACAGCTCCACCTTACTCACGCAAGCCCAATGGACGCCCCTCTCCAGCCCTGGAGGGTTGGAGAAGGAGGGCGTAAACATGCTGTAGAGTGCCAGAAGCAGGTTGTGATAACAAAGACAAAGAAAGGATGTGAAATTTTGTCATGAACTGGGAGAAATACAGGAAAATTTTGACCCAAGTTACCAGAGGAAACTGAGAAAGAGCAATGAAAAATGGGAGTCCACTGGGAACAATGGGAGAGGAGGGTTGGCGTGTCTGCCTAAGATGTCTCTGCAAGCTTGAGTTTATTTGATGGAAAGATGGCAGAGGTTGAGGATGGAGAGGAAGTGATCTTAAGGGAGATGTTGTACCTTGAGGAATACAGTACATTACTTTAAGTGAAACAACAAAGGAAAATCATGTTTTCAGGTGCTTGATGTGCAACCCCAAGAGCAAGCTGCCCTCAACTTACAAGACATTTAGATAAATATATGTTGCATTTCTCTGGGGGGCGGTAGCTTCAGTGTAAAGTAACTGGTGGCTTAGCTCACTACACTTCCCGAGTTCACACAACACTGCTCCTACCCCTCTAGTTGCTACTGGCAAGGTAAAATTGGCTGATCGTACACACTGTAGTGTCAATTCTGCTGGTGTTTCTCTGAGAGAAAACGTTCTACACGTGTGATGATTGCAGTTTGTCTATATTCATTTAGGCGTGCAGTGTGAAAAGGAGCTCATTCTGTAATCAGAGTCACACAGAGATGGATCAATATGGTCTGAGACACATGTTGCAGCAGAATACGGCTCTGCTGACTCTAAAGCCACTTGCCTGAGCCACGCTTCATAATCAAATGCTCCAATCACGGGAGATGTGATCTGTGAAAAAGGCTTCAGTGCCCAGCAATCATTTTTAGCGTTCACTGTATCCTGTGTGAAATGGACATAAAATAAGAATGAGCAGCTGCTGGCATCAAAAGGTATCACTCAAATGGAGCAGAGAGACTAAAAGAAAAGGACAGTGGATCTTTGCTGCCTTTCTGTCTGGTCTCTGTCAGTTCAGTCAGCTGTGATTTCCATATCAATATTTGAGTGACACTGAATAATTTAGAGGCGTGCAGTGACACAACGGGATGCAAGGCTGAGTGGCGCCCTGCCACCGCTCTTATTGTTTGTGTGTGTATGTGTGTATCTGTGCATTCGGAATATATATTTGTAAGTCAACTGACAGAAATTGAAAAAGCAATCATGTATGTGAAAGTCTGCGTTGGTAGAATAGGCTCTCAAATGGTTTGCCAGAGAGCCATTTGCTTCCATAAGAGCAGCTCAGAGTAATAAAACTTCAGCTCAAGGAACATTCAGAGGTAGGTAACATTCATGGTATGACCGCTGACATTTTTTTATTTTCCATAGTTCTACCCTCTATCCTATGAATATAAAACACTACATAGCTGTATATCTATTTCTATATATATATATATACATATATATTAAATATAAAACTTACTGTTGATAATATATTCCTAGGATTGAAAAATGAAAACATGCCAGAGATGTAGACTCATTTTTCTTCAAGTACAGGAAAGACATGTATGTGTCATTTTGTAAGTTTATAAAACACAAAAAACAATTTCTCTACTAAGAGTCTTCTGGGTTTTCTCAGATCTCACAGTTAATGAACCATTTTAGCCTTTAGAATAAAAGTAAAGCAGCATGCATATTTATTAGTTTAGATCAGATTGCATCACACTTTTTACATACAGTCATATACCACCCTAGTGTAGAATACTGCACAGTGCACCCTAATATGGCATGCTGTAATATACCATAGTATACCCTAGTGTAGAATACTGCAATATATTATAGTATACCCTGCGCTTTTAACCATACTATACCAACATTTACCCTCATGTAGAATACCACACCCTACCATAGTACACCCTAATATGGCATGCTGTAGTATACCATAGTATAACCTTGTGTAGAATACTGCAATATATTATAGTATACCCTGCGCTTTTAACCATACTATACTAACATTTACCCTCATGTAGAATACCACACCCTACCATAGTACACCCTAATATGGCATGCTGTAGTATACCATATTATACCCTAGTGTAGAATACTGCAATATATTATAGTATACCCTACGTTTTTAACCATACTATACTAACATTTACCCTCATGTAGAATACTGCACCCTACCATAGTACACCCTAATATGGCATGCTGTAGTATACCATAGTAAACCCTAGTGTAGAATAGTGCAATATATTATAGTATACCTTTTGACCATACTATACCAACATTTACCCTAGTGTAGAATACACCATAGTACACCCTAGTATTGCATACTGTAGTATATCATAGTATACACTAGTGTGGAATACTGCACTATGCCATAGTATATAGCATGCTATGGTAGACCATATTATACTTCAGTGTAGCATACATTAGTATCCCATAGTATACACAGGCATAACATAATGTAGAGTAGTATGTCTCAATGTAGCATACATAGTGTTTATATTATGCAGAGGGTGAATAGTATAATCCAGCATAGCATCACATAGTGCAGTCAAGCATAATGTACTGTAGCAGTGTAGTGGCGGTATGTCTGCAGAATAGACTGGTCCTGAGCGGCTGCTCTTTGCATTCCACTCAGCCACTGTTGACCCAGAGACTTTGCCCCTGTCTCTGTGACTGATCAGCCATTTATCAGCTCTGTATCTTGTGACTGGAGGCTGCTGTCACAGCCTTCCTCCCTCTGAGTTGCCTGGAGACTGTTGCTCCTCTATCCACTTCAGGTACAAGGACAAAGGGGATGATGCACTAATCCGCCCTGGAATATGGCGGCACAGTACAATGTTTCTGAGTGGAATGTCTGGTTGTTGCTTAACATTTAAATTGCTTCAGTTTCTTAATGCACATGCTGTTTAGCATAGCAGGGGACTGCTTGTCCCCATGCAACAATATGTTAGCATTGATTTAACTCTCTGTATGTTCAGACTTTTATGTGATTGTATTGATACATCAGAGTTCATCAAACATCCTTTATGAAGTCTTAACAGCCATATCAGATTTGAGTCGACAACCAACCATCCAATCAACACTTAACTCCATCTAGTTGTCATTGAAACATCAACTCTTGAGTATTCGGTGTCAGTCTGTCACCTTTTTCCTGATGCCAATGCTAACTCACTAACAGGTACAGGGTTGTCGAGGATAACATGAGAGGTTATCCTACAGGGTGTCAGTTAACGACATAGCAATGACATATACATATTTTTTCAATGGGAGTACAATGGAGGCTTATCAAGTAAAAGCACCACATGCTCACTTTCAATATCTGATTTCAGGTCAAAAAAAATTCTCAATCTATTATTTCTAAATCTACAGAGTGTGAGAGGTTAGACAGACCAAACCAAAATCCACATTTAAAAACTACTATATTACAAACAAATAAAACTTTTGTATCAGCTGAGACTAAATGGAAGCAGAAGAAATACAATTTACATTCATTTACAATTTTACACACTCACACTGGGAGCATGTAATGTTCAGGAGTTACAGCTGACGCCCATTTGTAATCCTGTTTGTGTTGGTCTAGAATCACTGCCTATGATTCTTTGCCATACTCCGGTTGCTAGTAACGTTTCCACACAGCAGAAATAAATCAAAAAGACTAAAAAAATAAACAGACACTTAACTGAGGTCAGCTGTAATACCAGCTAAAAGATGTTCTTTGGTTTGACAATAAAGCCAAACTTGAGGTCAACTTAGCAGATTTTGTTTGCTCGATTTCATTGATAAAATAGTCTTGTATGAATACAGTGGAGTCATGGTGAGTCAACCAGGGTATTAAACTACCTAAAGCCACATTTCCACTGAGCAGTCGGTACAGTTCAGTTCGCTTTTTTGCTGTTTCCATTGTGAAAAGTTGTGGATGGTACCAATGGAACCGTTCTGTACTGTCACCATTTTTGGTCCCCTCTCTGTTGGGGTACCTAGCACATAGTCTCTTACACAGACATCAATGACGTCAGCATGCTGGCTGACTCTGTCGTCTGTGGACATTCCCATAGGAAAGCTGTAATAGAACTAGCGCTGGCTTCCAGCGGCAGTGATGTGATTGGATCAAAATCTGTGCACTTCTGTACTTCCTCGACCAACAGCTGATTAGCTTTGCCTTACGCCCACCTACACCAGAATTGCTGTTCCCCGAATTGTTGTCCGTAGTACAACAGAAAAGGAAGTGTTCAGCGTTCATATCCCCGCCCATTTCTCTTACAAAACGAAAGACGAATGTCCCCAGACTCCCATTCCGAAGTAAGGGAGGCTGGTCACGCGAGACTACCTAGCACACAGATCTGGTACTAAAAGGTGGAGGTGTGAACACTGCAGTCTGTTGATTGGTCAATACTGGCTCCACCCCTCGAGTTCCCCCTCGGCTCATAGACTTTACATTGTGATGATGTCATCAATTTTTACATCGCTTTTCTCAGCTTTAGGAAGGTTTTACAAAGAAAAACCTTCATGGCTGAAAAAATCAGAACAGGAAGATTCGTAATTGACCTTGTCTACACTTCAAGGTTAAAATGGGAGTCCTCAAACCAATGGGTGACGTCATGGTGGCTATGCTCATTATTTTTACAGTCTTAGGTAAGAATTTTCAGTGTATGAAATTAATTATGTAATCTTAGTCACGTCCTGAACACCATTTCATAAAGGCAGCTGACATAAACACACTGATTCACATTTCAGTTTGTTGAAACTTCATAAATTTGCTTAATGCTAACCAACGTTTTTAACATTAGCTTTGATTTTACAGGATAGGGAGAAAGCAAAATTATAATTTTGTCATTAAATTGCTTGCATGACGTACGCCAGCATAAGTAGATTTTCTCGTCATTCACCAATTAAATACAATAAAAAATGTCCAACCAATCCATATCCAGCTAAATATCAACCACTGTCTCTGGGCATCATCCAGTGAACAGCCTTTGGGAACTTTATTCTGGCTCCACCAACATGACGGGGACAGATATGACTGTTCCTATCTCCCTCAGATTTCTCTCTTCATTTCTCCTCCCATTTGTCTGCTTTGTCAATTTCAGCCTCCCCAGGCAGTCGTATGGGAGCATGTAGCCAGCCTTATTGTTTCGTTGCACCAACTATTTCCTTCTTCTTTATAGCCTCTGGATACACGAACCAGGCTCCATTTGGCACACACACACACACTCATGGATAGAAAAACCGACAGGAAATCAAGAGAAAGAGAAAACGGGCAGAGATGGGAGGGGGAGAGGTAAGACAGACAAATGACTTGAGGCCATGTTTCCAATCTAATCCTCTGTTTGTCTTCCAGGATCTCTACTCTTAAAGGGCTTGACATCAAATTCAATAAGCAGATCTCAGGCTGGCATACCACGGAGCTCATTGGCTTTCAGTCCCTGTTCTCTTCCTCTTTCTATCTCCGCTCCATCCCATCTCTCTGTGCGCACTCCTACCGCTCAATACTGTAGGGTTTTTGGAGGTCACAGTGATGAAGGCCTCGCTCTGATCTGATTTAAAAGGGCAGCCATGATCTGAGTCCATCAGGCCGAAAAGTTAACCATAAAAAATGTTCGTCTGTGCTCATAAAAGCATGCACCGCAACTCTTCTGCTTGGAAGTCTGATCTGAAAATAAGCGATTCTCTTCATTTTTATCTCAAAAGGAATGATTGTGTCCATTGTGTGTGGTCTTTACTGTGTCTGAATTTATTATGTATGAACTTTTGTTTTTCCACATTTACTGATGTGACCAATGCTGCCACGCAGAGTCCTTGAGTGTGGTCACCTTCCCCACGGTCACACGTCAAAATATAGCCTGGAATGGAAGAAGGGAGGGCAAAAGAGGAGGGGGAGATGGAGGGATAGAGGACAAAAGGAGACGCCGAGGGATGGAGGTGAGAATAGCAAAGGTGGAGGCTGTTGTGCAAGGTGGTAAATAGCTGGTTACATTTATGTTTGTACACAGACCAGTTGCCAGCGGAAAATGTTGACATTGCAGGTTTCTGCAAAGTACAAACATATTACATTTGCACATTTCATATGTATCATATCTAAAGTGGCGTAGTATATGGGCCGACATTGTCGTCCTGTGGGGGAGGGGTGGGGTGTCACCTAGACGAGACACCTGCCAAGCTGCAGACCACTGTTAGAGACCAACAACCAACAAAAACTGTTGTGATTTAGCGAGACATTGTTGTTATTTCAGCAGCTTTTTAGGCACCAAACATGGATGTTTTATAGCGACCTGTCCTTGTTTTTCCAGCAGCTTTTTAGGCACCAAACATGGGTGTTTTAAAGCGATCTGTCCTAATTTTTCTAGCTGCTTTTTAGGCCCCAATCATGGGTGTTTTATAGCAATTCGTCAGTGTTTTCCCAGCGACTTTTTAGGCACCAAACACGAGTGTTTTATAGCGATCCATCCTCATTTTTCCAGCAGGTTTTTAGGGCACCAAACATGGGTATCTTACAGCGATCTGTCCTCATTTTTCTAGCAGCTTTTGACACCAAGCATGGGTGTTTAACACCGATCAATCCTCATTTTTCCAGTGGCTTTTTAGGCACCAAACATGGATGTTTTATAGCAATCCATCCTCACTTTTCTAGCAGCTTTTTAGGCAGCAAACATGGGTGTTTTTAGCAATTCGTCCATGTTTTTCCAGTGGCTTTTTAGGCACCAAATGTGGATGTTTTATAGCAATCCATCCTCATTTTTCTAGCAGCTTTTTAGGCAGCAAACATGGGTGTTTTGTCGCAATTCGTCAGTGTTTTTCCAGCAGCTTCTTAGGCCCCAGTCATAGCTGGTTTTTTTATAGCAATCCATTCTCATTTTTCTGGCGGCTTTTTAGACACCAAACATGGGTGGTTTATAGCGATCCATCCTCATTTTTCCTGCAACTTTTTAGGCATCAAATGTGGGTGTTTTATAGCAATACGTCAGTGTTTTTCCAGCAGCTTCTTAGGAGCTAATCTCAGGTGTTTTTATAGCAATCCATTCACATTTTTCCAGTGGCATTTTAGACACCAAACGTGGGTGTTATGTAGCAATTCATCAATGTTTTTCCAGCAGCTTTTTAGGCCAATTCATAGGTGTTTTTATAGCAATCCTTTGTCATTTTTCCAGCAGCTTATTAGACACTAAATGTGGGTGTTTTGTTGCGACCCATTACTGTTTCCACTGGGGATAGTGCCACAAAAAGCATTTTACCATTTTTTACTGAGATATTGCTGTGTTTACAGCAGGGATTGTGCCCCCCAAAAAACTTTTTTTTAAATGCCAAAACAACGTCTTTTTCTAACAATAACCGAGTGAGGATTTTGTTTTGTTTTTGCTTAAAACTAACCACACGATAACCACAGTGTTGTTGAAATGTAAAGTTTCAACATATCTACAAAATAAAAACATGCAAATGTAGCCTACTACATCTGTGCATGCAGAAATGAAAAATTCCAAGATTTCTCCCAGTGATTGGTTGTTGTACAGTATATTTCAGCACTGATGGTGAAGGTCTCCTGTGGATCAATAAACAATCCTAAAGAGAGGAATTATTGCACAGAAACTGACTTTGCTAGTGAAGACAATATAAATTTGTTTATAATTACACAAAAGGAGGGAATAACTTTTCACATCCAGCAGTCTTGAGACTAAAGCCCTTGCATGCTAAGTCTGTATTTTTAATATGCATTATTTAAAACTACATTTAAATTATTATGCACAGAAACCTTGCACACTGAGTTTGATGCATTTCACTGCTCTATTTATTCAGAAAATTCACAATGCAAAAACAGATGAGTCAAGTAGTGAGGATGGTTTGTGGTCCCAGTAGTTCTTGAAAGTAGAAAAGTAAGAATAAAATATTGGGTGCATCCAGTTCTGAGAAGGCATCCAGCAGGAGCAAGTATAGTTTTACCTGCTGATAACAGAGCTGCAGAATTATCCCAATTGTTTCAAGATGTCAGCAGTCTTGCTTGATAGCTGTTAGCAACACTGGAGTTACACCTTAAATAGAAGAGCACCAATTTCCCCTCTCCGATTGATCCTGAACAGCAGCTGGCAGTATGTCTAAGGTACACACACACACACACACAGATGTGGAAAACAAGCAGAAAATCAAACCTGTTCGGAAAACTTTAATGACAGATGAAGAGTGTGAGCTCTTTTGTTTTTTTTAAATGTGCATGAATTTTTGACAATAAATACCGACTTAGTCTGCAAAGGCCTCTCTAAAATTTAATGGCAATCCATCAAATAGCTGTTGTTGAGATTTCAGTCTGAAAAGTGGTGGCCTTAGAACCAGAAACCCTACAGAGCCTCTACAACACACACAGAAGCCTAAACCTTGGTTAGTTTTTACCTGTAAGAATGCGGTTAAAAATGTGGTTTGAATCATTCACCAGTCTGACCCAAGCAGCTCTGCTTTCTCTCTGTTTGTCTCAACAGCGTAAAGTTCCTTTCACATCACTTCCAACTGTCTGGGAGAAGTTACAGCTATTTTCCAGTGCAGCTGAGAGCACATACACAGTATAGTAGACATATGGTACCTTCATGTTTCTGTTTTTGAGATGATCTTGTTTCCCCCAGGCTGCGGAAACAAAGAAATCTAATAATAGACAAACTGGAACACCTTTTCAGCAAACTTGCTAGTGTCGTAGGAGGGCTCCATTTTTCTGGCTGCAAAGCTGCTTTTTCATAAGTCATTAAAGTGATATGTCATTGATTCTGTCTCACTGTATTCTTCTACGTCCGTGATACACTGTACCTATCTGTTCTGTTTATTTGTAGGTGGAGGCTTAAAGTCTGTTGGTGGGTCGATGTGTGTGTATGAAGATGCAGGTCTGTACCTGCTAGCTGGGGAGTGAACAGTAAGGGGTTACTCAGGAGGTGGTCAGAGGGACAGGTAGGCTCGCACTTATTGATTTCTAGGGACCATAGCCAGGCAGTTTCTCGCTACTCTGGCAATAAAAGGTCTGTGCTGGAAGATAATCAATGTGCAGGGATCCTTGCCTACTTGTTAGTATTCTTTTTCCTGCACAAGGTTCATGGCCTTATTACACCTGACACATCTGGCAGCGAAGACAGCAATTGCCCCGGACACCGTACAATGGATTATAACAGCTTCAGCAATAATATAGCTCTTGAAAAGACAAATATTGTTCGGTAAGCAGACTTCACTGCCTGCACAGCAGCTGCTGCCAGTGTATCCCGCATGTGTGCAATAATAAAATACATCAGTGTAGAACTCCGAGATTTAAAATGTTTTTATAAACCTGACAATTTTTTGTAGGTAGTTTTTCATATTATATCTTTTTAATTGCATGCATCAAACCCAGCATCCAAGTGAGCCACCCTTGACAGGCACTTGGTATTGATATGGCATGCAAGGTACCCTGGGTGTGTTGGGTGTTGGCATTCTGGGACACAGTGTCAACGTCACCCTGTCACATGCACATCTGTTTTCAAAATATGCTTCCCTTTTCACAGGAAATGTACAGTTTGCATACAGTCTCTTTCAAAATAAATGCACTATGTCGGTACAACACTGCCAATTGATGTTTTTCTTTTCCTTCAACAACAAACGAATGTGGTAACTTTTTGTCAATACACGCACGTAGTTGGGTTTAGGCAACAAAAGCATGTGTTGAAGGAAAAGAAAAAAGTTTCAGTTTAAGTTTATTTACTTTATGAGTCCCCCTGAGGAGAAATTCAATGTTTTCACTCTTGCTTGTCAATTACACACAGGTCCGAAAGACACACACATGCACAAACAGGACCTATACATGCACAAAGTGGAGAGATGTCAGAGTGAGGGGGCTGCCCTTGGTGAGGCGCCCCGAGTGGTTGGGGGGTTCGGTGCCTTGCTCAAGGGCACCTCGGCAGTGCCCAGGAGGTGAACTGGCACCTCTCCAGCCACCAGTCCACGCTCCATATTTTTGGTCTGGACGGGGACTCAAACAGGCGACCCTCCGGTTCCCAACCCAAGTCCCTATGGGCTGAGCTACTGCCGCCCACGGTTTGGCTTTACAACCATACAAGAAGTGAACACCAGCCTACTGGGTGAAAGTCGGTGGTTGTTGGATCCATTCACCACCCCTCCCACCTGCCTCACTTGGACTTCTGTCCCCTTAACTTGTGTTGTTGACCTGACATGTTTCTCCCTGACACTTCCAGCACTATTAAACATTAACGGCTACCGGCTGCATATCATGCCAATCAGAAAGGACAGTGTTTGACACCTGAAGTCACTGACCAAGTGCCGGATTTTGACAACTTTGTGCTATGTTTTAGGCAAAAAGACAGCTATTACGATGATATATGGTTGGATTCAGTTACTTACATTAAGAGCTCAGGGATCGAAAAACAGGTATGACAAAGACATTTACTTACGTCAGCTGAAACACGTCCAATTTTTGGAATTTTGCGGGTCACTGTTTGGCAGTAACATGGTTAAGTGGTAGGAGGCATGAAAAGTTTGACCCTGTGTAACCACTTAAAAAGTCCATATTACAATTTACACTGCGTTCGGAGGTTACCTGCACTCCCCTAGATTTGGTGGGGAAACCTACTTGTTGCCTTAACCTAAAGAATTTTTTGTGGTGAAACCATCTTTGTTGCCTTTACCTTTGGTAGTTTTGGTGTAGAAACTCCCTTGTTGCCTAAACCTAAAGTCGCTCAAGTGGTGAAACCTTTTTGTTGCAAAACCTCTGTTTTCTGTGAAGACATGTTTATTTTGAAAGACACATTAGCATGTAATCAGCGGACATTGACATTAGAGGGGTACCTAGAGAGTGATAGTTTGAAGCGTAGGGCCACTGACGAAGCTGCTGAATTTGACGAGTTGGGAGTAAGAACGTGTCGGCTTTTTAATATCCTCTCTACCTCTTTAGTGTCATAACACACTATTTAGCTCAAAGCACAATATTGTAATCATGTCATACTCATTGAAGTGAAGGTACTCACATACAGTTGTTTCTGTTTGAACAAGTTAATTGACTAAAACATAAAGGCAAGCCTTGTTTCCTTGTGAGTGTCTCTTGAATCTATCAGCCTATTGAGTGTGGCTCGACACAGACAGCAGTGATGGGGCAGATGCTGCTGAATGAAAGCCCTGTCAAGACCAGCAGTCTCAGACAGTCTTTCCTTTCTTCTGGAGCCTTTCTGTGCTTTCTGAGAGCCCTCCAGCCACGCAGCCTCTTCTTCGTCATCTGTCGCTGGCAGACGTCAGGTCAGCTCAAAGAGGCAGCAGGTGGTCTGTAGTGACAGTCAACCTCTCAGTTTCTGACTGGCTGAACTCTGGATCTTGACTCGCAAGACTTTCTATAAAGTGAATCTGTGCATTGCAGTGTGCCCATACCTATACTGACACTGCAAGTCAACAGCTGCTGATCTAATTTGACAGTAGAAAGTCCCTTATCTTCTGCCAACCCAGCAGACACGGTGCAAAGTAACTGGGAGCTACAGTTGAGAAGTTGTGTTTGGTTTTGTGTTTCATTGCTCACAAGCTGTTTTTTTAGTTCCCACAATTTAATCAAGCATGAAACCCATCCAGTCAAACTCAAGACTGATTTCCCTTTGAGTCATTCTTTGACAAATACGAGAAAACAGTTCTAGTTGGTGCACAGAGGTGCAGACAGAACAAGCTACAGTGGTTAGTGGTGGTATAAGTGGGCCAGACCTGTGAAACCATCAACCATCACATAATAACTAGACATATATACATATATATATATATATATGCAGTAAAGAGGCTTAAATTTAATATTGGGTGTCATGTGAAATGTCCTGAGCTCAAATATTTCAGTTATTGCCAGGAATTATGGAGCAACTTTTATTTTAACGGCACTTAAAGTTTCAAATTTTACGTTTTTTCAAGGTATAAATGTGGGACTTTGACTTTGGAATCTTTTTAAATACTGATAGAGTAAAAATACTTTTTATTTCCAACAACCAAAACAATCAAAGAATCGACACATTTCCCTCACAAGTTAGTGGTATTTACTTTTTAAATTAACTTAACACTTCTTCTGAATATAATCCAATCAATCCATTGTTGTATGTATTTTATAACACCTTATTCTGAAAACCGAACATAGTCACACAACCTTCCGCTAACTTTGCTAAGTCTGTTGCTAGCTCCTCCTGCCTGCTCAAGCTGGGCTGTTTGAACGCATTATTCAATACAACAAGATTATCCATGATGGATAACAGTTTGTTCAATGTCCTCCTTTCCACCACTGCTTCAATTGAGTCCAGTTTGCAGCCAATCACAGAGCCAGCCTTCTTAATGAGTTTATTCAGCCTATTAATCTCACCGGCTCCAATGCTGTTCCCCCAACAGACTACAGCAAAGTAAATTGCACTGGCAACAACAGGCTGATAGAAGATCTCCAACATCTTGCTGCGCACATTGAAAGATCTCAGCTTCCCCGATGTTGGCCTTCCAGTACAGTCTGTTGTCTATGTGAATGCTGAGGTACTTTTAATCTTGGAACATGGTGATGTCCTCTCCCCATATGCACAGGGGCTGAGATGCTGTCCTCTTCCTTCTGAAGTCACTCACCATCTCCCTGGTCTTGGCCACGTTCAGCAGCAGGTGATTTCTTTTGGCCCACTCCACAAAATCATCCACCAGTGCTCTGTGCTCCTCCTCCCATCCATCGCTTATACACCCAACCACTGCAGAGTCGTCAGAGAACTTCTGCAGGTGGCATGACCCTGAGTCATACTGAAAGTGTGTGGTGTACAAGGTGAAAAGGAAAGGAGACAGAACAGTCTCATTTTACTTTGTGACTGTATCTATACAAAGTCACAGAGTGACTTGTGTCTGTTCAGAACATGGTGGCTTATGTAATTGTCATTAAGAGCAGCTAAGGTGACCGTGATCACTTCAATGTAAAGCACAGCAACACACAAGGCCATATTAATATGACTGAATTTCTGAAAGCTTTCAGTGGTTCCAGAGAGGAAATTGAGGCTCATATGAATGCCTATATTGTGCTGTCAATAAAGAAGCGAAGTCCACCAAGAGGCAGCTTTAATACCTTGAAAAAAGAATCCTGCTTGGGGTCCTCGACTGGCTCGGGGGTCAAGAAACTTCAGGAGACCTATTTGAAAAGGAAGATCTATATACTTAAGATGACATGTGAGTGCACACATCCACACAAAACCGTTCCACTTACAAAAAGCATAGAATAGTTCCGTGTTTTGCTTTGTGGGAACATTTTTTATGAACACTAACTGCCGCCTATTAGTGAACGTAATGCCACATTTGACCTGTTAAACACTGTTTGGTATGAACCAGCGGTAACTTAACGGGGTGCTGATTTCACACATAAAGGTCACATTACTCATAATGATTAGTCATATTGACCATTCTCTTTATAATCAGTCTCTTTCAAATAACCTATTTTTATGGAACAGCAATAAAAGCTGAGGCAAACCTTTAATACAGCTTTGACAATGGCTATAGGAGACCAATTAGAACAAGTAGGGAGGCTTTATGCAGTTACAAGAAATTATGAATAGTAAGTCAGAGGTGCATTTACTGTGAATTTCCAGAAAGTGGGCAGTTAAAACTGCAAGTTTCAAGTCCTCCATGGTTATGTTATACATCACAATTATTCGTAAGCCCCTTTTATACAGCCTGTTCAAGGCGGGAGTGTTGTGGCATAATTCTGTCTCGCCATTCTGTGTTAAAGATTCAGTCGTGGAATGGGGGGGCAGAATTGAACATGAATTGAATTGATAGTTTCAGCGCCAAATCAGTGTCTGTGGAAAAGGGACTTTGTGTTATGTGTGCAACCCACCATCGGGAAATTCAAAAGCAGCTAGAAGCAGTTAGCAGCTAGCTCAAGAAGAACAGCAACTGAAAATGTCCACAAATTGAGTAGACGATGAGGTCCCAGAGCTCATTGTCTCCCCATTTTGAGAGACAGTGGGTGGGATGAATGTGATGCTTTGACGACATGTAATGTGTGCAACCCACCACCGGGACATTTTAAAAGCAGCAAGCAGTAGTTAGGCGCTAACTCAAAGAGAAGGAGCAGCAATCAAAAATGTCGAAAAAGTCACAAGGTGGGGAGACCATGAGATCCAAGAGCTCCGGATGAGCAGGGAGGAGATCAGCAGCCATGGAACAGGGACTGTGAATATTTGTTGTTGCCATGTTATGCCTGTTATGGTTTAGAAAGTGCTGCACGACCATGTGTTACGTGTCACACTTAAGGCTGATGCTTTTGTGTTACACAGCACGTCTGTCACGTCTCTTTAGCATTCAGAACGCCAGCATGCTGTCTAAAATCACACAGCGGAATGGCATTAATCTGGCCCTGTTTGGTTCTGTGTAAAAAAGCAAAGCCAGCATGCAGGATCTTTAGCCTCGTTTCCAGCAAATACTTTCAGTATGGTACCTTTGGAACCAAAAGTAACCCTTCAGACAAGTCTGCACCTCGTTTATCGTCCACAAAACGAGGCTGCATTTTCAGAACAAAATAGAACAGGCTGCAGTGAGAGTCTCTCTCCATGGGATATTTAAAAATAGCAGGTTTGTGAATTTAGTCCTTCTCAGGCAAGCTCAGGAGTTTAGTGTTGCTGACACCCACAGGAACGACGTGTAGGACCCTGCTACATTTGTTTACATTTCATTCTTTAAATATATGTTTTGTTAACAAATGTGCAGTATATCTTGAAATATTGTCTGTTAAATTATGGCTGGTGTGAAGTAAGTTTACATTAATATGGATAAATGTATATTTTGGTATTTTATTTGGGAGGGTACTGAAATATCCTGTGTTCTGTCTTTGAACGTCTCATTTCGTTTCCTCTGTTAATTGTGGTTATCCAGGTGTCAATTTGTTAATTAGCCAATCAGCGCCGGTCACCGAAGCTCGGTGACTAGCAACGGGAAGAAAACGGAGAGGTCAAGAGCTTGTTGTAACCAGTTTAAACTGTTTAAAGTTAATGCTGTTAATGAACATAAAGACTGGATGTTTTATCTGTGTGTGACTTGGTACAAAACGCGAGAGTGAGCCGTGTTTGGAGCTGTTTCAGCCAGTAAACTTCGGGGACGCCATTTTCTGATGTGAGCTAATGCTAGTTAGCTTTGCCCTGCTAGCTGGGAAGAGAAGACTGAGTGTGTGTGGGAGACATATCTTGCGCCAATTTTCTGAGTGAGTATGGACATTACATGTGAATTGTTAATAATGTGGACTTTTATAGTCAAATTAGTGAATTTCTGGATAGTGTGCCTCAGTGCCTACATGCTACCTGCGGTCTACTGACTCTGCTGCTGTTGCTGAGAGGGTGCTCAGGACTAAATCTCACACCTTGCTGCTGGACAGAGGATTTTGAGAAAGCTGCTGCTAACAGTGGCTGCCTTCTCAAGGATCAGTGAGTACTGGGAAAATACTTCTCTTGAAGATTTAAATGAGCTCTGACATGCCAATGACATGGTACCATCACCAAGTTTATAAAACCCTAGGTATTATTTTAGTTTTAAGAGTCACAAGAAGTTTAAGGGTGGCCACTTGTTTTGTTTTGTAGTTGTTGCATTATGTGTTTGTGGTTTAATGTTACTCCATGTTTGTGAGCTCATGTTACAGTATAGCTATAAAAATAAGCAAACCAGGCCTCTCTGCAGCCTAGTCAGAGTCATATGTTCTAGTTTAAAGTAGACACATCCCAAAATTGATACTTTAGTAGACTCCCACCAATTCACCTCCCATGCATAGGGTGTTATCAGGTGTAAAGAGGTATGCTGTGACAATTCAATAACAAATTAGAGTTGAGTGGAAGAGCTACAGACACTAAATTAATGGTCAAAGTTGTCACAGTGAAATTTAAGGTGTGTTGATGGATTCACATCGTCAACTCATGCATTGAGCAACATTACAAGCAGTTTTGCCAACTTAGCAATTTTGTCACTATATTTAGGGACTTTTCAGACCCCTCTAGCGACTCTTTTTCAATAAAGCGACTAGCGACAAATCTAGAGACTTTTTCTGATGTTATTGAAGACTTTTGGAGTCTCTGACGTGAAAGCACATATCGTTCTTTTTCTTCTCAACGAGCAGCGGATGCTGCCGTGGGCTCCTCTCTCGCCCCAAAGTACTCACAGACGGCCCAGTCCTCCCTCCCAGCAGCAGTCAGAGCAGGAGATGTTAACCCCTCCACATCCAGATAGCAAGTGAATCGCGCATGCGCAGAACCGCCATTGGCTGATCCCGACCTGGTTTACAGTCAGGGCGGGATGTAATTGTAAAATTTTCTTTGTCTAATATAAATCACTGAAAGAAGGGTCATTTGTAGTTTTAAGCATATTCAGGGTGTTTTTTTACTCTTTTTATTCCTCTCTCCTACAGCAGCCATTACAATTACATGCATATGGACAATTATGCAAATTAGGTGATGATGTCATTTAGCGACTTCTAGCGACTTTTAGGACAGCCAATAGCTACTTTTCTTCCTGAGGAGTTGGCAACAGTGATTACAAGTAAACGTTACACCTTAAAAGTTGCCGGCAGTTGGCCCAGTGAATGCAGTGTTCAACATAACATTTTTTTCCCACTGGCCCCCCGGGCCAGTAGTTCAAAGTTTTACTGCCCCCTTTTATATTCTCATTGGCCCAAGTACAAAAAAAAAGAGAGAGAGAGAAAAAAAGTCTATAAAACTTCATTTCATTTAGCTTCATTTCATTTAACTCCATTATACCTCACCATAGTGCGTGATGGTCTATATACAGCACAGCCTCTGTCCACTTGTTAGATGACCTCACAACAGGTTTACAGAGCTTTAACTTCTGCCTGTATGAGGGAATCAGGTGGACGGTGTTGTGGTCAGAGTGGCCCAGTGCAGCGCAGGGGTGATAGGCTTTGCTAACAGTTGTGTAAGAGTGATCCAGAATATTCTTCTCTCTGGTCGGACATTTTATAAACTGTTTGTATTTGGGGAGCCAAGGACAGTAACTAAGGAGTCTGGGTAAAGTCCGCTCCACACACAGTAGCTATCTGGTCGGCGAGCGCGTAGCCTACCTCCTGTACGTTGGCCTGCAGTGGGATGTAAACACTGACCAGAATGAATGAAACAAGCTCACGGAGGGAGTAAAACAGTTTGCAGTTGATGAAAAAAGAATCCAGATCAGGAGAACAGTGCTGCTGGATCACTGTCATGTCATTACATCAGCCACTTAGTATAAAAACAGATACCTCCACCTTTAGTTTTGCCGGAGAGTTCCATGTTACGATCCGCTCTAAAGAGTTGGAAGCCTGCCAGCTGCAGCGCAGAGTCCAGTATCGATCCACACAGCCACGTCTCCGTGAAGCACAAAACTGCAGATGTAGAAAGTCTCTGTTTTTCACCATCAGTAGCTGAAGTTCATCCAGTTTACTGGCCAGCGAACGCTCGTTGGAGAGAAATATACCTGGCAGCGGTGTCCGCGTTGGCGGAGACGGCGCACCGGCACGTTTCCCCCCTCCTCAGGCGTTTCACTGCACAGAGGTGAGGGCACCTTTGGCCAAAAAGCCCAATAAATCCACTGAAGACTCAAGAAAAGTGGGATAAAAATCCGCTGGAGTTGTTCCCCTGACAAAAAAAAAGCCTTACAGCGTCACTGGCCTGAGCGGGCCTGTGACCCATCAATCGGCCGACATACTGTTTTATTGGCCCCCGGCCATCAGGCCATGGGTTATGTCGAACCCTGGAATGAAATTATTTTTCTCAGACTCCAGCTGCTGTGAGAGGCAGCAAAACATCCTTTCATTTTATAGTTACAGTTTACTAATAAAACTCTCCACAGTATGAACAGTGGTTACATGAGCCTCAAAACCAGACACAACTCAGCCCTGAGCAGAGTGACCGTTCTCTACTGACCAATCAGACTGCAGTGTTCACAGCTCCACCTTTTAGTACCAGATCTGTGTGCTAGGTACCCCAACAGAGGGGGGACCAAACATGGGGACGGTACAGAACGGTTCTATTGGTACCATCCACAACTTTTCACAATGTAAACGGGGCTTTTGTTGCCGCCCTGTTGCGTTATCTCTGTATTAAAAGGGCTTATGACTATGACTGTAATTTAAGAGTGAGTAAACACATGCAGATTCTTTGCTTGAGCTTCCAAAGTGTTTAAAAAAGGCCACAAAAGGCATATTTTATTAATATAACTTGCTGCATGACCAGAGAACAGAAACAGCCCAGCCAGCATTGGTTAAGCACAGCATGGTGAAAGCTGCAGGTGCAAGGTCTGGTTGGTATAATAATTAAACAGCTGCTGGACTAGTGCTGTCTGGTCGATGATATAGACTGTCTCAGGTTGAGCATTAGGCCACAGGCAATACAGTTTCTCAAAATACACTAAGAGGAGTCCATTATACAGTGAAATCCTGTAGATTATTAGCAACTGAAAGCAGGAAGTAGCATAAAAAGGTGCTGCAATGAGGCCCCTGCAGTGATGCAAGCACTGAGGGCACATTCCTAAAAACATGATGAAAAGGAAAAAAAAAAAGTATGAAGCTCCTCCTTCTGTTCAATGATTTTAGTCACACCAGGTTAAAGGCCCAGAGGTTAGGCAGTGCAGAAAAACCTGCATGCTGCTGTCAGGTCAGAACTCATCAAGCTGTTGCTTTCAGGTCTACAGTCCAGCTCAGCAAGCCCATTCCTTCCTCATTTTATTTTTATTTTTTTTTTTTTTTACCAAAGTCTGATTTAAGTGGAGTCTCAAGTGTGCAGCTCTGGCTGTGTTATTCTGTATTTCAAGCAACATTTTGCATCATATGACAGATTAACAGGAGTAATTCCTGTACCATGACACATTCATTCTGAACAGCCTAATCATGCCAGACATTTTACGAGACAAGATGTGCAATGTAAGCAGGGAGCAGCTCTCGGGATGGGCTCAAATTACAATGAGAACACATCTGTGGTTTATGGCAGTCTGGGTACTGGTACTGGCCACACCCTGGCTTGAGTGGTTCCAAAATGTATTTAGTGTAGATTACAAAGTAGAGCAGACGTCGAGTAAAGTACCTCCAGATTGTTTTATTATTTTTTTCAGCAGATTTTCTTCTGTTTCATCTTGACTTAAGTATGCACTGTGTATTAAGTATAAGTTGTAGTTTTACAGTGATGTACGTGCTTGTACTGTATTTTGGCAAACATCAGTCTTGTTGTCTTAGGGAGTTGCCAGGTAACCAGCTGGATGGATAAACTGTTGCCATATGTTTTGCATGTTTTTGACTTTGCAGGGAGCCAGGCTACCTGTTTTCCCTTGCTTCCATTATCTATGCTAAGGTAGGCGTCTCAGTTCTCACTCTGCAGTGTGAGTGGTATCCATCTTCCCATCTAACTCTCAAGAAGAAACAGTATCTACCAAAATTTTGAACTATCCCCTTAAAGGGATAGTGCACCCAAAAATGAAAATTCAGCCATTATCTACTCACCCATATGCCGAGGGAGGCTCAGGTGAAGTTTTAGCGTCTTGCGGGGAGATCCAAGGGGAGAGGAGGTAGAAACACAACTCCACCTAATGGAGGCTGACGGCGCCCCAGATTCAAACGTCCAAGAACGTATAATTGAAACCACAAAATATTTCCCTACTGCTCGTCCGTAGTGATCCAAGTGTCCTGAAGCCCCGACATAAAAAGTTGTTTGGAAAAACGTCATTTAAACTCTGTTTTTAGCCTCATTGAAGGCCTTCTATTGCATTGCCTTACATCTCTTGTGTGTTGGCCAAAAGTTGCACTTGAACACATCGCAAAGACTACAGCGTATGTTCTGCACCTGCGTGAGAGGAAACAATGTCCATGCTAGGCTTGGGTGGTATCTATTTATTCATACCTTCATACATCCCTGGCATTTCACCAGGATGTACGGTATGTGACTGTATTTCTGTAAAAAAACAAAAAACCCTAAAAGCTGAGCTGAGGTCAAGACAGTAGCTGGCCAGTTAGCACATTTACAACACAACCCAATGTTGAAAGAATAACAGTTAATTATCGTGTGCCAGCAAACAGCAATAGCTAAATGGCTAAAAAATAATGTTGTAATAATATAATGATATAATAATAATGTTCACTGAGCTTAACGGTTAATCAGAGTGAGTTCTCATGTAATGGCTTTAAATGTATTCAGGCCCAGACACACCACTCTGCCACTGATTCAACATGCTGAATGGGCAAAAATGCAGACAAGGGAAGACTTGTGCCAACAGGGCGGGACACACTACAAAAACTCGGGTGACAAATGCTCACCAACGGCCAAACAGTGACTGACAGCCTACCAGTCTGGTGTGCCAGTCGACATGATCCAGTCAGTTGATTGAGCAGCACTACAGCCCTCCTCTTCTGATCACTCGGAGTACTATTTCTGACACTGAAATGGTGCCATGTTCAAACTTACAGTGAATTCTTTAAATTCCCTCCCTGTTGAGTGTTCTTCTTACAAATGCATGGAATGAGAGTAGGGTCAGCTGCCTGTGGGTATGAAGTCGTTGTGTGTGTTGGAAGGTAGTCCACTCCCTTGGAGGAGAGAAAGTGGCCTCTTGTATGTGACCTCTTTTCTCTGCATTACTGTTGTTGCTTAATGCGTGAGAGAGCACGGAAAGCCTCGGCTTTACATTACACTGTTTTTAGATTAAGTCTGCAGAGTCAAGTGTGTGACTGTGTGTGTGTATTTCTTCTTGTAAGAATCCATCATACTGTTGTAAAGTGGCTATGAAGCTTGCCACTGCTATGGACCCCAGTTTAATCACTTCCCCTCATTGTCTGTCCCCGGCTGCAGGAAGGAGTGGATGGAGAAAGATTGCATTTCCTTTCAACAAACTGTCACCTTGTGGGTTTCTGTTGAGCAGAAGTGCTTTTGGGAGGCTAATGGGCAGCTGCTGCTGCTGGTGTCTTCTCTTTTTTTTTCTTTTTTTTTTTCTTGTCATTTGAATGGTTGTGGTTGTGGTAGATGGAGAGATGGCAGGAGGGAGATTTGTAACCTGAGGAGAGGTGCATCCCCAGGGTGTTAAGTTAAGAAACAGGACAAGAGCTGGGAGAGGCGGAGCGTAAAAAGGGGGGGTGAGATGCAAGCAGAGATAGTGCAGCTGAGGAAGAGCGAGGGGAAATTATCTGATTGAGTTTTAATGACAACAAGAAAAAAGAGTTGCTCAGTAAGGCCAGACTGTGAAGGTTGGGCTTAAGTCAATGATTACTGCTTTGACTTTGATAAAAACTTCCCTCTGTCTTTCTCTCTCACACACACAATATGTCACACACATAAACACATGCACAGACAAACTCGTGTCATGCTCACTCATGCACATCTTGAAGCATCACACGACCGATGTGTCACGTCCGTAACCGTCCAAAAACTAATCCCAGTTAATATGTTAACTCTAAGGCAGTACTGTGATCAAGCTCCACATGATAAGAATAATTTTATTCAACATATTTAGAATAATAAAACCTGAATATTGGTATAAATGATCAGCTAATGTCAGCTCCAACATAAAAGTAGTGTCATTCTTTCACTGTTCCATATCGGTCGAGCCCTAAGCAACACACTGTATCTCACCCTGTTTTCTGCACGTCCATAGAGTAATGCTACACTCACTATAGCACGTGCGCACCCAGCCCATGAATCATTAACCATCTGCTGGTTGGGTGGAACGAGGGAGGGAGGGAGGGAGGAGGATGACAGAGAGAAAGGGAGAGAGAGTACAGAACAAAGTCTGCTTTTTTATGGCTTCTCTAAGACCCAAAACAAAGGATCTGTTTAGTTGCCTGCAGCATGATGGGAAGATTGGGATGAGAAGGGGGTGGTGGTTAACGCAGGCAAGAACAGAGAAGCTCAGTAACTACTTATGGTGGTTTGGAGAGGCTGTTTGTGACACTGACATTTGTCATTTGTTGTCTTTTACTGTAACTTGGTGTCATTTCTGAATCATGATAGCACAATCGATGGTGTAAATTAACACTGACTGAAATATCTCAACAACAGCTACGTGGATTGCCGTGACATTTTGTGCAGCTGAGGAAGAATCCTAAATACTTTGGTGATCCTCTGACTTTTCATCTAACTCCATCAGCAGTTTAAAATTTCACATAGTCAGTGAAATATCTCAACACACATGATATGGATTAGTAGGGATGCACCGAATTTTCGGTAACCGCATATATTCGGTATTCAGTGGAAAAAGTGAAAAGCAAGGCCAAATAATAGCGGCGTGTTTTGATGACGCAATCAAACAGCGTGCGGTGACGGACGGAGTAAAATGTCGGCAATGTGGCGATATTTTACTCCGTCCGTCACCGCGCTCGCATTTGCGACTAAAAATAGTTTTGTACGGGCAAAATAAATCATTCAGCACGCTATGTGAGTACAGATTTCAACCAGTAGCAGAAACGAAACGGTGAATCCCGCCGGTTGTGGGTTGAACGGGGGTCACAGACACGGACAGGAATATGTATTCCTGTCAAATACGGCGGCGCATGATAACAGCTTACCGGCGACGGAGAAGTCCGGCTCCAGGTGAATAACTTGTTGTCATGACTGCCCAAAAGTACCTGAACAGCCGAGCCGTGGCGGCACACAGTATGTGGCCTATCAGAGGAGAAACGAGCCGTTCACATTTCTCTCTTTGTGTCAGTAACGGCCCACAAACCTCACCGCACTTCAGGGACTGTTCTTTACTTATGAAGGGACTGTTCTTTACTTGTCAGGGGAGGAGGGTGGCTGGTTGATTCTTATTTCATTTATTTATTTTATTTTGATCCCCCCTATGTTAATCACTTATTGATGCTGTTTTTGAAGTATGAATAAGTCAGTAAGTAATTTATTCCATTGAAATATCATTGATGTATTATAGAAAAGTGATTTATAAATGACAAAAGGCACATCTGCCTCATTTTTGCTGTGGTATCGTGATACTACTCAGAACCGTGATACTTTCACTGGTATCGTACAGTGGGTCCCAATTTTGGTACCGTGACAACGCTAATCTGGAGGTATTTCATCTGCAAAAACTAATGAAATACTAAAAAACGGCATTCGGTATTCGGTACTCGGTATTCGGCCAAGTGTTTAATTTTATTCGGTTTTGGCTTCGGCCACAAATTTTCATTTCGGTGCATCCCTATGGATTAGTACACAATTTTGCACATTCATGGCTCCCAGAGGATAGATCTCATTGCCTGGGTCTACTGACATCCAGACATTTGGATCCACCTACTCCAATAAGTTTGATTTGACTTATTTGTCTGGCGTCATGACATGAAACAGTGGTTCCTAGGTTGAAATAAGAAACAATTTATTGAGCACAGCAGGGAACTAACGATTAGCCAGTCAGCACCACAGGCAGGTCCAACGGCGTTATCAAACTTTAACACAGATGGCGTGTCTTCTCACTGACCATGTTTTTTAATTCGCTCTGCTCCACTTTTAAAGGGAAACTTATGACATGGGCACTACACATAGGTAAAAATTCACCTGGTGGACCCCCAAGTGAGAGGGGAGCTTCAGGTATTGGCGACACAATGGGACAGACATCAATCATCTGCACACGCTGCCCACTCTACAGTGACACAAAGCTCGTTGAAAAATTTTCCATTAAGACCAGTGTGTTGGCACGGCTACACCGCGGTATGGATTTAAAATTACATAACATTCAGGTGATTGTTGGATCCATGAACCACCCCTCCACCCACCCTACCCAGACCTTTCATCCCCTTAACTTATGTTGTTGTCCGGCCGCATGACAACATGAAACGACGGCCTTTTTCATCAGTGTCTGATGAAGAAGTCACTGCCCAAGTGCTGGTATTTGACAACTTCGGAGTGAGAACAGGTTCGGTTCGGTTTTTCTTTAAGAATATACACTGAGCAGAGGACACATTTTTGATGGCAAAAATCTTGGTTTTCCTAATTTCATTTCTAGGGTTACATTGTTCTGTTGTCTTACAGAATACACAAGTGTGTAGTGAGTTTAAATAAAAGTTATCTCGTTACTGTTGTGAAACTTGGATTAGGTTACTGACAACAGATTTTTACAGGTAATTAGTAATTGTATCAGAACATTTTTAAAGTAACCTTTCTAATCCTGACCACCATTCATGTCATATGAAAAATTCTGCATCAAATGTTTTCTGGTTTTCTGAAATTAAGTAACTTCCTAGAGTTTTACTTTTTGCCATCAAAGATAGTTAACTCAGCTAGTTTTTGTCATTTGTGTTTGAAGTGTAGGCTACTTGTGGTCCCCTGACTTTTCCTCTCGTGCCTATTTAACCAACATTTTGGAAAACCGAGATTAGCAAGGTGTGAAAGTGAGGCAGGAGTCTAACTTCTCTCTCAAGCTCTCCTAAGTGTGTACAACTGAGTGCAGCAACATGAATGCCTTTGAGGGGAGACTGACTGAAAGTGTGCCCTGTTATCCCCGCAGAATTCAAAGACACAGGATGCTTGGAAGGGAATCAGGTGGCAGTGTGTTGCAGCCAGGTGGAGGCTATGGTTGGTACAGGTTTAAACACTTCTGCCTTTAGACCTGGTCAGATGACACTCTAGTGCTGGGCAGTTACACATTGCTTAGTACAGTAATTACTTTTTTTCTTAACAAGCAGTGTGATGGCATAGGATTTGAAATTCAGTAACTACATTACAGCTACTAATCACAGCAATGCCTGAAAACATTGCAACATGCTTTACACCTTGTTTCTATATGTGTTAATACAGAGAATGTTAGTACTGGTTTGTGTTCAAAGAGAGTAAAGGTACAAGTAATATCAGTCGTTTATTTTGCTGTTTAGTAATTAGTAATGTAATTGATTAGCCCACAGTTTTCAAGTACGTCGCCAAATACAGGCCAGTGGCACTCCCAAAAGGATTGGCCTCCAATTTGCCTCCAGTTACTTTAATTATGAAATACCTGGGGGACCAAAGTTACTGTCTTTAGGTGCCCTCATTTTATAAGCTAGCACAAAGGAAGGGATATCTTGTGTGATATATGAAGGCATCCATTGATACCAAGCACCAACCTGCGAGGCTGAAAAATTAAGCCATTACTGAAAGCCAACAAAGAGGCTTCTTGACGCTTAAAAAAATGCCACAACGCATGTATGTAAAGATACGTAAAACATTAAATCAGGATTGTTAAGGAAGCCAAAAGGTTCACTGTACTGGTATTAGTCTATGCACATCAAATGACCACTAATAATTCAATCAGGAGAGACAGAAGAATGAAGTAAAGATAATTTCTAATACAGAATATGAGTGTACAGATTAACAGATAATTTGTGCTGATTAAGATTTAACAGAAGTCTTGGACACCAGAGGGAGACATTTTGTGATCGAGGGACATCTGAGCGGCAGCAGGATAAATCTCCCCATAGAGTCCAGACACTGGTGGTGGTGGTGGCTGATGACTCTGAGGCTGCTGAGGCGTATGAGGCTGATGAATCCGTAAAGACCAGGTGGTGAAGGGGAGGTGGAGGGTGTGCATGACAGCAGCAAGAAAGCACTATGGCAGAGAAAGAACCATATTTAATGTGAGGAGCAGTGAAATGATAGGCGGACAGAGAAGGTGTGTCGCTGTGCTATTGGTTGATCGTGAATCAGCTGAAAACTCAATTGACCCACCCAGACAATGACACCTAAAGATCGTGAGTGAGCATGCGGGCGAGGAGTGACAGGCAGGGTGAGAAAGAAATTTACAATCTGAGCATGAAAAGTATTGTCTTCCTGATTGAACTTTCCCTAAAGCTTCATTAAATGTAAAATGAGAAATCGAAGTATATCAAGCAAAAAGCTATTTGGAGCAGACCTTTTG
The DNA here is from genome assembly GCF_011397635.1 of Epinephelus fuscoguttatus. Classification (NCBI taxonomy): domain Eukaryota; kingdom Metazoa; phylum Chordata; class Actinopteri; order Perciformes; family Serranidae; genus Epinephelus; species Epinephelus fuscoguttatus. The sequence goes on along the minus strand of NC_064768.1, from coordinate 35,178,059 downwards.
CATCATTTGTGTTTCTGTTTTCAGAAAATATATTATGGCTGAGCTAACAATGGTGCTATCAGTTGCGAGTGAGGGGATCCTCAAAGCAAAAAGCTACTTATTCAGTCAGTGACAGCGGCAGCGCTGCACACTCAGGAGCTATTCATATCCTGGACACCTCTAATTGCAATTTCCTGGATTGGTTGAATGTGTGTGATTATTGGGCCGGAACATCTTAAGAGTCTTGCATGGTTAAAGCACGGCAACCTAAATAAGTAGGTACAAATATGCATCATTGAGTGTTGACTCAGCCGAGGTGAAAAAGGGAGATGAATGACAACCATGACAAATGCTATAATTCCGAGGTACTATATTACCCTTTATTGTGACATTTTCTGAAAGCATACGAGCCAGTGGAAAACACCATCCAGCCTTGTCAAACAGCACTGACATGTTCCCTTTAAATGAATATAGCAGTAAAATTATGTTATTGATTTCTTAATGGGTCCTCATGACAGCTATTACAAAGTAAAATGAAAAAGTAGCAGTCACACCATATAAATCAGTAATGTGTGGTTAGCATTTACACACTTCTCCGACAGTGTCAACAAAAACTGAAAGCAGTTACAAGCAGGGAGCGAATTATTGCAGAGCTGTTGTGTTGGATAGTAGAAGATTGTACAGGTGTATCTAATAAACTTTATGCAATTATTGGATAGGATTCAACATATTGCTCTAATTGAGTTTCTGCCTTATGGTGAGTGTGCATTTGGATTGAGCCAAAGAGGAGTCACAGCCTTTCCAACAAGTCAGTCCAAAGAACTTTTGCTTAAAGTCAAACTTTGTTGAAGTTTGACAAGCAACCAATTGCCGGCAATTGGGAAAAGAGAGACTAGAGAGTCCAAAGTGAAATACATTATCATATTTGCTGTTTTGCACCGTAAATTGGAAAAACCTGCACTGCTGGGGTATAAATTGCTCCACAAAAGACGGTTTGCAGTCAGTCATTAAAATATGTTCTCTTGAATTGATTGTTGAGTTAGCAATCATAGACTGTGTAAAATAATGGATGCTGCCACTGTGATGTCATCATCCAGCCTGGAGTTTAGCATTTTGGTCTTCGCCATCTGACTGTGGAAAATTCAGTGGACATAACCCTAATGCTAGCTGCTAGCCAGGTTAGCACAGTTCATTTACATATATGGTTTACTGTGCTAATGCTAATATTCCCTAAAAGAAAAAGAAAAAACAGTCTTAAAATCATTAAAACAAAATGTTAGCACTGACTTGGTGGGTCTTTTCAGGTGGCTAAAATACCCCTGTGCCTGTCTGGTCAGGCACTATCTAATGTTACATCACTTCACTTCTCACATGATGGTGCTTGATGAAAAGTCAGGGGATTACCAAAGTCATTAAAATTCATCCTGAGGGGGAATATGTGTACCAAAGTAGTGGCCCAACCAAGAGAACATCCCTTGAGCCACGTAGTGGTTCAAGTGTTTGCATCTGCCATCATATGTAGTTTTGATATGGCAGAAAGATACCGAAAAAGCTACTGAGTGGATTTTGAGTTGTGGTTATTTCATTTAGTCTTTGCTGCACTATTTAACTTTATCTTAAGAATACCAGCTTTGCCAAATATTTTGAGGATAATTTATATTCTTTCAGAATTTATTTTGCACATTATGACTATAAGGAATATCTTAAAACAATCATCATTGTTCATTACAATTACCACAACACATCACACAATAGGAATCCAGCTTGCAAATTGTGTTGCTTTTTTATATATATATTTTTTCTTTTGGCAACGATCACCACAAACCCTCTTGGTGGGCCTGTTTTTGTGCTAATATATACGTCACTGTGCATAAGATAATGCTCTCAAATTGTATGTGTGGCAGCAAACAGAAGTGTGTTGCAGTAATGGCAGGGGGCAAGAATCGAGCATAGCTGCAAGCTGTCACTCTCTCTCTGACTTAAAGAGGCAGTGCGCTAACTCTGCACACACACAAACACACACAGTTACACACCAGCTATTATACCCAAGCAACCAGTCTGGAGGAAATGAAGCATCATTGTCATAGGCAAGCGCACACACACACACACACACACACACACACACACACACACACATCACAGCCTAAAGTGTTCTCTTTTGTTGAGGAGGGCAACAAAAGACAGCGGGACAATGAGAGGAGATGGCTGCCTCTGAGGGAGGCAGTGAATGAAAGAAGTAGAGATGGAAGAAGGAAAAAGAGAACAGAGGTGGTGTTGTTGTGATGGAAAGGTGAAGGCAGGCAGGGAAATGGGGGACTGGATGAGCAAGTGCTGATTTGTATGGCATTTAACCACTAGCCACATGTCAGTGTTATTGTGTAGGCAGTGGTGTAGGGAATATTAGTGTGCAGCAGAAGAATAGGATATGCATTACGTCACTTGCGTGCAAGCAGCTCTTCAGTAACCTTGTCTTTATCTAGGAATGGGAGCTTTTGCATAAACAGCATTTGTAAAACGCCAGGGACACCATCAGTGCCAGAATCACCTTATTTCTTGGATTTATCACAGCCCAAGGTCATTAACATGTCCTTGTTCAGACCAAACCCTGTGATTTGTCCTTCACTTTTAAATCCCAGCCTCTCCGCTCAGATCGCCTCAACATTCACATCACACTTACACCTTCTCCCCGCCGTGCACACACAGCTGTGCACGTCCGTACACAGACATGCTTCCAGATACAGCTCCCCACCCACACACCCTCCAGAGCTGAGCAGAGAAGGGCTGCGGATGCCTGATACCTCGCTGTGCTCTGTCAGAGACCCAGTGGCAGGAAAGTGGCCGAATGCATGTGCAAGGATGGGGGTGGGATTAGAGCTATTTAAAGCCGTACGCGTCTGTCTCTCCAGGCTCAAGCACCAGATACGTTCCCCTCCTTCTCTCTTTTTCCTTTTTCCACAGAAAGCATCCCATGCACCACTGTGGCTCAGTAAAGCAGGCATGCAGGCCTCTGTCCCTGAGCTCAATCCACTTATGTAACATCGTCATTGGTGGAGAAGGAGCACCATCTGGGCCTGGGGCTACTGTACTCACTGTCCTCAGTGTGTGTGTGTGTGTGTGTGTGTGTGTGTGTGCGTGTGTGTACGTGCCTTTGTAAGTTTGTGAAACAGAGAGGGAAAGGATATTACTGTTTCTCATCAGTTTTCTTAGTCATTAAAGGTGTTACACATCCTATCAATATACACACACATATATATGTATATAAGGACAGGTCCATTTAAATGAAAAGTGTTTCAAACTGTGGGTTCCACTGTTGTTTTTGCATAGATTGTGGCTGATAAACATGTTAGAATTGATTTCACAAGCCGCCTTTTAGCAGCCTTTGGGCATCTTATTCCTTTTCCCAGTGTAGGACTTATTGCTATTTTTACTGGGGTGTCCAGGTTATCTGGGGGAGATAAGTAATCGAGTGTGGGGTGCCTCAGGGCTCTATGCTTGGCCCATATTTCTTTTCTATTTACATTACTCCTGGGACATGCCATTGTTAGAAACATTCCCAGGCTCCATTCTTATGCAGATGACACACCACTGGGTCTTTCCTGTGATCCTGACAAGACTGACCGACTAGACATACCGCACAACTGTTTCAGACATTTAAAACTGGGTGTTTTGAATTTCTTAAAGTTTTGGATGTTTACTCTGTTTAATTTCTGTTTACTCTGCTAATATCACTTCAGTGAATTCTGCTATTTGTTAACTTGAGTTTTATTTTCATAATTGTGGCCATTCTGACCAACAAGTCTTCAAAATGAAATATCAAAATATGTTGGTTATACATGCCGTCTGGAACAGGACAAACAAGGGTCTTCTGATGTGAAGCCCCTATAGAAAGGATAACATTGTTTGTCCATGCCTCCCAAAACTATTTCATAAAGAAATGTTTTCTGATCTGACATCACTAGGGCTGTACCCAAATATTCAGATATTCGAATATTCGTTTCTGTGGGTAGGTATTCGTTATGAAAATTTGGTATTCGATATTCGTTTTTTTATTTACCTTTTTTTATTATTATTCATTCATTTATTTATTTATTTACATTTTTTTGGTGCTAAATTTAGTCTTTTTGTTGTTGGTAAATGTAGGTTATCAATAAAAATCAAAACTTTTAAATTGCATTGTTAAAAATGTGAAAATATAGTATCGCCTACCAACGAAGCTTGTGCACGGCAGGCTTGAGCGCACCCGTCTGAGGCTGTGGATCAATGCCAAGTAGGGCTGCAACGAACAATTATTTTCATTGTCGACTAATCTGTCGATTATTTCTTCGATTAGTCGACTAATCATTTTATCAAAAAATGTGTTGAAATGTTGAAAAATGTCGGTCTGTCTCACCCAAACCCCAAAATTATGTCATCTAATGTCTTGTTTCATACACACGCCAAAGGGTTTTAGTTCACCGTCATGGGAGAGTGTGTAAAGCTGCCAATATTTGAATGTAAGAAGCAGCAATAAGAGTTTTTTTGGGTTACGTTTATAATACTTTTCTATGAAACATGACTCAAACCGATTAGTCGACTACTAAAATAGCCACCAATTATTTTAATAGTCAATTAGTCATCGATTAGTCGACTAATCGTTGCAGCCCTAATGCCAAGTTTTACCACTTTATCACTATTCCCGCTAACTTGTCTTCTGAATCTTTTGAGTTCTTCTCTTCTCTTCTTCTTTTGAATTTAATATGAATTATGGAACCATTTTTGTCAGCGTTTGTTTCCCCCGTTTTGTACAATAAATTATTGTTTAAAGTTTCAACAAGTTTCTTTTGGAGTGCGTGACACAAGTGTGTTTTGAAAACGACCGCGGATGTACACAACAGTAGACATTATATTCTATTCAGGCCGGCAGAACCAGCAGCGCATCGGCTCTACGGTGCACGGCACCGCTGATTAACCATTTTATTGCAGCACAGAGTATCTGCCAGCAGGAGGAGGGCTTCGCAAGGAGTCTTTCAAAGGAGCCAAGCCTGGTGTAAAACCGGAGAGAGCTGGCAGCACGGCCACAGACCGACATATTCCCTTGATCTTCTCATCACATTATTATTAGTTTCTTTGTTAGCTTGTAAAATCAGTGGTGTTCTCACTCAACTGTGAACACTTTTGAATGTCAGAGCTTCACACCAGCACATTAATGCAGCACATGCACACAGCCTCAGTCATTTTCTTCTGGCATCAAACATGAACACAAATATTGTGCCTTGACCTCCACAAACAGATCAAGAAAATAAATCTCTCTGACATTCATCAGGTCTAGTATGTAGTTAAATAAAGGCTACTCACCTTGTTAGCACTGCTCTTTTACTTTTAAAATAATGCGTATTGAGAATAATTGATGTTAAAATGTTACGCATAGCACTGTTATTATTGTTTCTGTCTTATATCATGAAAGCTCGTTGTACTTTATGGAGATGAGGCAATGTAAAGATTAAAAGTCAGCTGGCAGTTTTTATAGAAGGCATGGTAGACATACAGGACATCTAGCAAACTGAGATGTCCGTTGTCTTCTGTTGAGTCACAGTGAAATCACAAACTAAGCTTGAGTGGGGGCAAATCTGTTAATCCCCTTATTCTCAACATCACAACTTTACTGGCGCTGATTTAAGTTTTCCTCAAGGACAGGGAAAAATTTTCCCATATCCTTCAATATTACTAAACGGGGGCTGTTTTTCATATTCAGAGCCTCTCACTCCGTGGTTATTGGAGCATATGTTGGGAAGGTGTAGGGGCAGTGGACCTTGTCCTGCTGGGTTGCCACTGGGCTGCAGCGAGAGTCCGAGTGACAACAGAAAAATATCATGTCAAAGCCATTGCCCCGCACCATGATGCACAGAATACAAATGCCTGCAAAGTGTATGCAAACACTAAAATTACGAACTGGGAGTTACACTTAAACTAAAAGTAAGCCACTGCAGTCCCAGGAAGCAGAGGCGCAGTTTCCTAGAGAGCCATCAGACCACGGCTTGCTCACTTTTAACAGCAGAACAAAGACCAAGAAAGACTTGCACTTAGCTGAAGGCCAGATAGAAGCCACCTGAAGTTAAGGATATAAAACACACCAGCCTACCTTCACAAACAGCAAAGTTGCGTTAAGCAAAGGCTTGAAGCTGACAGTATCACTCCAGATCTAACGCCAGAGGACAAGCCAGCTCAGCTGCAAAACAAGGAACATAGGCAGATATAACACAAATGACACACCATGTACATTCAGCACCGTGGAACTGCAAGAATGCATACCTTACAATCACTGGGAAACCTACCCATGAAGTTGGGTTGTTGTTTCAGCCACGCTAAACGGTGGACCACATCACCAGCATAGAAACCAGGTAGGAAGTCCCCAATTGAGCAATAATAACTCAGCTGGATATAGTACTCACTGGCGCTGTCCAGTAATTACGGCACTGCTGAGTCATTGAATGCAGCTCTGTAACCATTAATGGACAGAAGAAAAAACCTAATCTGTTACACTATCATTACCTTTAGCTAGAGTGCAATGTAGTTTGCAAGCAACTATGTGTTTGTTGCCTGTATTCATTTTTGTGTTCTGTATGCACACATTTATGACAATATTAGCTGTACTTATACAGAATAAACAGTTGAAATACCAGTTATTTGTTAGTATTTTTATTCCTAGTGTGGTTTCACAATGTAGGATTTGTATCATTCAGTGATTCAAATAAGTTTGTGTTCATTGATGGCTGTGTTATTAGTTGGAGAACAAGCAATCAGAGGCTTGTAGGACTAAGAATGGGGATGTTATCTTTTTACTTAGATATTAACAAATGGTCAAAAAAAATGGCAACATGCGTGGATGAATTTGATGCAGCTGATGCTTTGATGCGGTCCGGTTTTTGTGAAAAACTGCATCAAGTCAGTAACTTGGGGGCGCAGTTGACTCATTTAAAATAAAAAAAAAATGACCATAGGACAACAGAGTGACAGTAACACGTTGTTTCTTTTATTCGTTACAAATAAATTTGCAGGTTTAGCTTACTCAGTCAGTGCAAACAAGGGCTGCCTCCTTCGTCTGGCTCAAAGCCAAAGTGTTGCCGTGTTGGCGCGTTCTTTGATTTCTTCGAGACTAAATTGTCCACCATTATCGACTCCCCGTCACTGTTAAACAAACTCCAGGCTACAGTAGAGGCCTTGGCGCATGCTGAGTCTGGGCGGACCTACGCGGAGTCCGCTCCACATACGTTCCGCGGTCCAGTTGGTCTCAAAAAAACCCAGTCCAAGACAGAGTACCGGACCGAATTGGTATTACCGAGAACCGACCCAACCCTAGTACTTACTCACCCTCCTGCCGACAAGAAGTCCAGTGTAGTTTTTTAATCCACAAAACTCGTTTGGGGTATTGAAGGATAACAGTTTAACAGTTAATAACAGGATTTTTCCATACAATTGAAGTGCATGGAACCCACGTCCAAAATCATTTTGAAAAATTATGCTATAAAAGCGGGAGTACATTATGTTTTTTCAAGTCAATTTGCATGCCGTGACTTCAGGGCACTTAGATTACGATGGACGAGCCGTTCTGACGTTTTTGAAATGCATTAGCGGAGTTTTATTACCTTTTCAAAATGTTTTTGGACGTGGGTTCCATGCACTTCAAGTGTATGGAAAAATCCGACTAGCTGTTACTCTCCGATACCCAAAGCGAGTTTTGTGGATTAAAAAACTACACTGGACTTCTTGTCGGCATGAGGGTGATTATGTACTGTCTGTATTTTCATGCTAAAGTGGTCATTTCCTTTAATATTAGACTGAATGAAGTGAAATAAACTGGCAGTAAGTCGTATTACCAGCCTGGAATTGAAGACCTACATAAATGTCTTACAATGTGTGGAATCAGCCTCAACATGGGAATTATAAGTAGAAAATGTAGCCTCATGTACTTAACCTTCATCTATGAATTTTCTCAGGGCATGCAGGTGCTCCATCAAGGCATTAATTCTCCTCCTTTGATTAATCTTTGCATATTTGTTCCGTCACTTGAGTTTGCCGCCTCAGTATCTCCCGATCGAGTCATCTGTCCGCCCAGCTGCTATTCTTTCACAGCCAGCCACAGTGCACTGACTACAAAGGGCAGTTAAAAGTCACTGTCCACCAGATTGTCTTTTATTTGTTGCCTTTATTTTCCAGCCTTTATTCTCCTGCCTCTTTGAGTTCTAAAGACCATCTTGCTGCCTTTTGACTATCGCCCGCCTGCTTTAGCCCTCTGGATTTCTTGTTGCTGCCTCCTGACCTAGTTTTTCAGTGTTTTTACCACAGCTGTTCTGCCTCCTGAGTCTGATTTGCAGGACGAGATCTGTGATCCAGTGTTACACCTGCAGTTTGTAACACAAGTGTCATGATTCTTTTCTCATATGCAAATCCATTTAGGTGGCATCCAACAGCAGGAGGCGGTACTTCTTCTTTTCATCCCAGTTTATTTGGATAAAAAAACATCATCACTGTTAATCAGAGTAATTCTTCTATGTGTGAATGTGTTGTGCTTAAAGTTGTGTGTAATACTGCTCAGGTAACCACGATATTTTGCAGCTGATTAGCTAAAGATCACAGAGTCGCAAAGTGGGAGGAGTTATTTACAGGATGTGGAAATAATTTAATAGTCCTCTAGCTAACTGCTGGTTGGAGTCATGGCCGTACCCACCATGATGTATAATACACAGGTCATTCGTTCTGTCACACCTGGAGTACTGCCCAGTCATCTGGTCAAGTGCTGCTCAAAAACACCTTAAAAAGTTTCAAATTGTACAGCACAGAGCAGCCAGATTAGGTCTTTATTGTTCTTTCCATGCCAACATGTGTGAGATGCATAATCGACTATCTTGGCTGACTGTGGAGGTGAAACTAAAATCTAGTCTTTTGTTAATCATGCATACTGTCATCTTAGAAAATACACCTCAATTTTCAGGAGATAAACTAGTATGTAGTGGTTTTTGTCATGGGTATGTGACACGTCAAGTGAGCACTGGTCTTCTGATGGCACCAAGTCCACGAACAAATTGAATAATGAGAGCCGTTCTTTACAGAGGGGTCTTATCTGGGAATGTGCTCCCTACCAGCATTAGACAGATTAATAATAGATATTCCTTCAAGATCTCCCTACTAAACTAAAATGTTGTTATGACAGTTCTGGAATATTTTTGTTATTTTATTTTTTATTTGGTACAGTGAGTTTGTGACAGTTTTGTTTTTTACTCACTTAATGTCTCATTGATACTGTGGGATTTTAAATTGATGTATTTTTAATCTTGTTTTGTGAGTGGACTCCAGGAAGAGTAGCAACCACTTTGTGGAAGCTAATGGGGATCTGCCTAAAAATAATTGTACTTTGGTGCAGCAAAGATATTGTATAAAGTCAGGATTGCCAACTTGCTCATTTGACCACCATCATTGCTTGTGCATGTGTGACTGTGTGTGTGGGGGTGGTGACGTGAATAATCTTTTTTTTTACAATGTGGTTCTTTGATTATGTCTACAATTTAAAACTGGACAGCGTGTGTAACAGGTAACTACATAATTTTATGAGTGGACTGATTGTTCATCAGTGCCATTCATCCCCAGACATCATCTGAGAAATACCTCCTGTGCAGTCTCGCTACGTTACACAGTCGCCAGCCATCATGATGCTGGCTTGTTAGTTTCTCTTTCACTTTCTCCTCATATATATTTTTTTTTAATTTTCACTGCAAGAGGATCATGACGGAGCCTGGTAACATATACATATAAATGTCAATTAACCCTGTGCTTACTTTCTTCATTAAGACAGATGAAAATTAAAAGAACCCGTAAATCAAAGCTGAGCTCTGGGAAGGGAAAAGATACAGGACAAGATGAGGAGGAGGAAGTATACCCACTGAGCCCAGGATAGGATTAGCATTATGTCCCTATACTGTTCAACACAAACATAAACTAGTCTGATTCAGTTTAAACAATGTTAATACCACAGAGATATGCTGTATATGTTCTTTGGTAATTACAGTGGACCCTTCAGGATCAATGTTACAGCAACACAAACACGTGACATAACTGTAGTGTAATAATATAGTGTTATTGTGTAAATGAATTATGTATACTTCACATTTTGTTTACATTTATGTTCTGTTTGAGACACAGTTCTATAATTTAAATCCAATATGATGCAAGCTCAACACAAAGACAAGAAAAGAAGGTGTTAATAATTTTCCAAAATTATTTTTGTTGTTCACATAACATGGTCAAAATTAATATATATAAACACTTGAAGATCCACTTGCTACTGTCAAGTGTATGTCCTATAAAAACTAAAGTAATGTCATACGGAATATTTAAGGCGTGCTGATGGATTCACATCATCAACTCATGCATTGAGTAACATTACAAGTTAACGTTCCACCTTAAAAGTCACCGGCAGTCGGCCCAGTGAATGAAGTTATTTTTTCTCAGACTCCAGCTGCTGTGAGAGGCAGCAAAACATCCTTTCATTTTATAGTTACAGTAATAAAACTCTCCACAGTATGAACAGTGGTTACATGAGCCTCAAAACCAGACACAACTCAGCCCTGAGCAGAGTGACCGTCCTCTACTGACCAATCAGACTGCAATGTTCACAGCTCCACCTTTTAGTACCAGATCTGTGTGTTAGGTACCCCAACAGAGGGGGGACCAAACATGGGGACGGTACGGAACGGTTCATTAGTACCATCCAAACACAGCAAATAATCGTTTTCAATAACCAATTCCTACTGAAGTGAAGAAGAAAGACATGCATACAGATACAGTATTATGAAATTATCCAGGAAATTATCCAGGAGGCTTCTTCTCCTCCCACTTCACAGCACTGTTGTAATAAGTCTATAATCAATTGGGTCCATGCACAGGGGACCTGTACAGGATCTGCATGAGCTGATCCAGTCGCTGTTCAAGCATTTACTGCACAGGTCAAGCTGGTCATCTTTCCTCCAATTTGCAAAATCTCCCCCCTGAGTTCTCTGTCCGTGTTATTTCATGCCTCAGCAGCTAAATGGCACACAGTTGATCTGCTGCAGGTTACAAAAAAACTCTGTAAGTGGTTTCAGTTCAAATGTGACCTGCTGCATTTTAGCAGAGGAAAAAAGGCCAGCAGAAAAGAGTGTGTGAGTGCTGTGTTGAGCCCTGCAGCCTCTTCACTCCCCTCTCTATGTTTCCTCCTGTGCAGAAGGGCCAGCAGTAATGACCTCCCTTCGCTCTGCAGAGCACCTTCAGCCTGGCCGTGGGCTGAGGCAATCTGTCGCTTGTTTGTGCCGGTGACATCTGCTCCCATGGGGACCCGGGATTATTTCTCCTCTTTTCCAAGCTCCTGAATGTGAACCTGTACGTTTGTGGATTTTACTGTGTGCGGGGGTGTGATGAGCGAAAGAGGCAGTGGGAAGAGCACTTGCACACATGCACATATTGTGGTTGTCAAGCGTTTGGCCTGGATGGCTTTGTGAAGGCAGACTCTGCTCATTTTATGCACATTGTAAATATATGAACAGCATGTAAACGGATTTTAAACATGCATGCATGTAATTTCTAATGAGATGCAGTGTTGGTAAGCTGCAGTTGCTTGTTCACACTGTGGGCAGCAGCGTATGGATCTTCAATGGAGGTTCTTTTTTGCTCTAATTCGGCAGACAGCTTGTGTGCTGATTGTGTTAGAGCTTCAAACTAAAGCAGGATTTATACTTTTGCGTTGAGTTAACACCATAACTACATTGTAGGCTCTGCTTAGACGCATTTCTGCTGTAGCCTACGCCTCAGCCTGATGTGCACCTCCTCAAGAATAGCCCTACATGCTGCGGGAATGCAGACCTCCTGTTTATCTTTGTAAGCTGAAAATCATTTCCCTCCATGGAAACAAAGCCTTTATCTACTTTTCTGTTTAATTTATGCAAAGCAGAAAGTCTGCCCTCTAACAAAGACAATACAGGCTATTGTCTTTGTTAGAGATGTTCCTGGGCACAGCACACAGGTGCGGTCGGAACTTTCTAAAAAGGTAGAAACCAGGTGCCAGCACGTAGGAAGCTACACAAATTTCAGACACAGCTCTGAAAAAAATGTAACAATAGCAAGGCAAAATATCAAGTGGACAAAGCTGCGGTTGGCTTTCAGTTTCGCTGGTGATAGTCTTCATGAACCGCAGTGGACCACCATGGTGCTCCATTCCACAGCTGTGGAGACATTAACTCAGAGCCAAACTTTTAACCTGCTGATGACACTGGAGGGAAAGTCAGTGTGCACCAAAATCAGGAGGATTAATCCTCTTACAGCTATGAACTATAAATGTCTGTACAACATTTCATGCTCATGCATTGAACATTTGGCAAATTATTTTAGTCTGGACCAAAGTGATGCAGCAACCATCATTCACAGAGCCATGAATCTAGCATGGCTAATATGATTGATCAAGTTCAATTCCTTTGACATTTTATGAATCCCACTGCAGTCTTGGCAGAGACATTAATTCCTTCCAGATACATGCCATATCTCACAAAATCTGACAGGAGCTATCTCTAACCCTAAACATAGCCATTTTGAACTTTCTGCCCTGAGTCAGGCAACATCAGGGGTCAGTAAGCTGCAGCTCAGGAGCGCATGCCGCTTTTTAGTTCCTCTAAAAAATTATATGGAAATGAATAACAGTTATTTTTAACATTAATCATTTATCTAAAGTGACTCACATTCTCCAATTGTAAAAATACGTCTCAACTGAAATGTGCATGATGCATCTACAGTCTGGCACTTTTTCCTCTAAATTTTGCCAAACCTCAGTAGTCATCGCTAGTCTTGAGTCTCCCTAGGCTAGCTATGAAATCCAAATCCCCAAAACAGTCTAGGACGAAAATAGAGATTTCAGTAGTGCATGGACAGATTTGTTTGCTTTCAATGGCAATGCTATAAAGTTTAAGTACCCAATAATAACAAAGAGCCCACTACTAATGAATGCATATTCAGACATATTAGTCTTGTTGATTGGCTGATTTAGGCTTAATGGGCTGTGTAGGAGGCCCCAGGGCAGACCCAGAACATGTTGGAGGGACTACATATCTCATCTGGACTGGGAACGCCTTGGGGTCTCCCAGGAGGAGCTGGAAAGCATTGCTAGGGAGATGGACGCCTGGGGTGCTTTGCTTGGCCTGCTGCCCCTGTGACCCAGCCCTGGATAGGCAGATGAAAATGGATGGATGGATGGGCTGTGTCACCTTCATTGTATGCTTGAAATAGGTTCTGCAGCTCTAGACATTTGATAGTAAAGGTTGCTGACCCCAGATCTACACCAACAGATAATCTGTTTTTTTAAATTACACCTGAACCCAACCCTTCAGTTTGTAAGGGCCAGCTCCAAACCTTACTTTACGGCGTCCTTAAATTAGCCCATGTGACCTCTGTTAATTATATTAGTTAACCAAACAGATAATGTGTTGTAGTAATGCTCACTTCCAGATCAGACTAGAATAGGTCCTATAACATTGTACAGTATAGCTAGTAAGTATATGTGAGCATTATTGTCCCTGTTTCTAATTAATGTTAAGTCTATTCGGCATCATTCTTGTTGATCTAGTGTAATGTTGTGATATTTGTAAAGCATAGCTTCAATTTCAGCCTTTGTTCTGCTCTTACGCTTGTATTCTTCTTGTACTTGTGCAATGGCCCTGTGATTTAACATCAGAGGTAATTAACACAGTTTGATGTGTGCAGTAGAATTGGTTTGACTGTGATTGAGTATATTTCTGCCCTGAGAGCAGTGGATTTACAGCAAACACTGTGCTCTACTTAGGGAACCCATGTATGGAAATTATTCATAAGAATAATGGCACAAGCAAGCATGTGTGTATGGATGCCTCTTAATGGTGCCCCATACAGTAGCCCCACACCAGTGTTGACTGATATGTTTTATGAGCACAATAAAAGCCTGCTGAACCAGATTATAACTGCAAACAACACACACTAAAGGAAACAGAGTGAGGAGGAGGAAAACAGTGAGTTACAACATCCCTGGGCTGTGAAACGCAATTTGTGGAGTGGTGGGAAGATACTGTATATAGTGAACAGTGTGTGTTCGGGTGTGTATTATGTATTCGCTGCACGACTACACAGCAGTGCTCTGGACCTAATCGCAACTTACTCTCGGTCAGCATTCCAACAATCTCACTGCTCCCTGCACAGCAGATTCAAGCCATCGACTTACTGTGGATCAAAACCAATTATGTCTGATCACCGACACAAATGGAGACAGAGGGAGAGAGAGGAAAGGTCTATAGAGGGGAGAAATGAGCATGTTAAAGGATCATTTTAGATAATGGCACTAAGCAGTGATGTAGTATTAAATAAAAGGGGGGGGGGGCTATGACCTCCATTTGGTGATTATCTTTATGAACCACCAAAATAAAAAACAATCAATTATAATTTAAGCTATAGCATCAATTTGATGTGCTTTACTATAATGTACAAGATGAATTATGTCGGCCAGAGAAGCCGGACAGATTGTGCTTGCAACAAAGTTAAACGGACTGAATCACTGCAGCATCCTTGACAATGAATATTTCCCCACAGGATTTTTAACAGAAAATGGGTCACATGGTGGAACATGATCTGCACCACATGACAAATAAGTCCCACAATCTTGCAGAAAACAATCAGCTGCAGGTGCATATCACTGTCTCTAGATGCTGAGCCGTCAGACTTTGGCTCTCAAGGAGGAATCTTTGGATGTTTTAAAGGCTTTCAGAACCGTTCAACAACCTGTTAAGCTTGAACACACCACCTTACCAGCTTCACATATTCCAGCAGATAACAGAGCTGGTTGAAAATTGGACAAGTCTACCTTTAACAGCTTTAGCAATTTAAATTCAGCCAGCAACTGTTAGTAAAAACAGCTAACCACAGGGGAGGCATACACATGTAAACACACACACATTGGTACATAAAGGAGGTAGGGAGGCATCGAAACCCAGTGTCCTGCCTCTAAGGGCAGGGTTTAGGGGCATCAAATCCCAACATCTTGCCTTTGAGGAGAGGGGATAGAGGGGCATTGAAAGCCAATGTGCTGCCTCTAAGGAGCAGGGGTGAGGGGGCATAACATCCTGCCTCTAAAGAGAGGGGATAGAGGGGCATCAAATCCCAATGTCCTGCCTCTAAGAAGCAGGAGGTAGAGAGGCATTGAAACTCAACTTCTTGCATCCAAGCAGAGGAAATAGAGGAACATTGAAACCCAGAGTCCTGGCTCTAAGGACAGGGGATAGAGGGGCATTTAAACCCATCATCTTGCCTTCAAGGAGAGGGGGTAGAGGGTTATCAAAATCCAACCCTTTGCCTTTAAGAAGTGGGGGTGGAGGGGCATTGAAACCCAATAACAGGTGTCTAAGGAGAGGTTTTAAAGGTGCATCGAAGCCCATCTCCTGGCTCCAAGGGGAGGAGATAGAGGAGCTTTGAAACCCAACATCCTTCCTGTAAGGAGAGGGGGTACAGGGGCCTCAAAACCCAATGTCTTGCCTCTACCAAGAGGGTTTAGAGGGGCATCAAAACCCAACATCCTGTGTCTAAGGAGAAGGGGTACAGGGGTGTCAAAACCCAGTGCCCTGGCTCTGTAAGATCAACCTGCCAAGGGACTACAAATGAAAATTAGCCTGGGGCTATAATAATGGCATATTTACATGCAAATGTTCATTAATGTGCACTGTCCCTTCTAACTTAAATAAATAAATAAATAAGAGGGGCATCAAAACACAAAATCCCACCTCTATGGAGAGGGATTAGAGTGGCATCGGAACCCAATGTCCTGCCTCTACGAAGGGGGATTACAGGGGCATTGAAACCCAACATCCTACCTCTAAGGAGAGTGGATACAGGGGCGTCAAACCCAATGCCCTGCCTCTATGAAGAGGGATTAGAGGGACATCAAAACACAACAACCTACCTCTAAGGAGAGGGGGTAGAGGGCCACTGAAACCCAAAAAAAGCGCGATGAGAGGAAGTAGAGTTCCTTAATGTTTTCTTGGGAAGGGGGGTGTTCAAACCCACCGATGAACTCAAGCTGTGCCATTTCACAGGGCGCCCAATTACCAGACGCCTGTTTGAGCCAGCATCAAACTTGGTACGAGCGGACTTAGTTTAATTGAAAGTGGCTTGGAGAAACGCACGTAGACAAATTGATGTGTAACACATTTGAAGAGGTGTTGATCTCATTCTGATTAATAATGACTCATCCTGAGTATCAGGTTAGTTAGTCAGACATCAAGGTCCTCACCCCCCATTGCTCTTACTAACCATTCATTAGATTGTTGCAACATTTACCTACCCTTCTGTGTAAGTCAAACATCACAAACCTGGGTAATGTGGCTGTAACCCTGAACAAGAACTGACTCAGATATAAATTCTGAAATGCGTAACTGTGAGTGATGACACTTCCATACAGTTTTACTGCCGTGAAATGATGTAGCTGCGGCAGGTTGAGTGCTGACATATTTAGGGTGTAACTTTGAAGGCAACTGTCCGCCCATCGTAACCTCCATTGTATACATGCTAAAGTGAACGTTCTTTGCGTGACATGGAGGATCAGTTTCACTTCCTCTTGTGCTGTCTCTTTAAATAGTTTTTGTAATATTTGCCCAAGTTTTGGGATCTGTCTATGAGTTTGCTGCCTCTGCTTTGCAGTAATACGATGGAATTAGTTTGAATTTGATTTGTGATTCTTTTGCCCTTGAAAAAAATCTTTGCAAAATTAACCAGAATTTTGTATCTATAGACACAATGTCCAGTTACTGATGACCTTTTATATAGGAACTATTTCTTTAACAGAAAGTAAATCCAGTGTAAAAAGTACGTGTTGAGGATTTTTCTCAGTGAACAAACATTTTTAGAAAAACAACTTACAGACAAAACTTCGCTGCAAACCTTTCGATAGCCTTTGAGCCAAATACCAACCATAGCACACATCCCCTGTCGCATTGGTGCTCTAAGTCCCACATTTATTTTTCCATTTTCCACTCTATATTTCTGTTTTCAGGAGGAGCTGTTAATTGATTACAAAAACTTCCGGGGACTGAGCTAAACTCAGCACAGATAAAAACGTCATTACTTAATTTGTATTTATTTTAGAGCTGTTTGTTTTCAATATCTTACTATGTTTAATGCAGTAAGGATAATGGTGACAACAATAGATGTAGCTCTTTCCTAATAAATTGAACTTTAGCTATATTAGTGTATGAAAATAATAAAGACTCATCGAGATGACTCTTTTCCATGTGGGTGTCTTTCTGCTCTGCTGAGTTCACGAAATGTACTTGTTTTCCTTTCTGCTGCTGTGATGACACAAGATTTACAGGAATTTGTTTTGGAGCTGGAGCAGTAATAGACTGGGGTAATGAGTGTTTTTGCACAGAGACCCAAAGCCTTATCAGCAAGGCGGTGTGTTCCTAGTTAGTGTGAGACATTGTGTTCTCGGGTTATGGAGGGAGAAACAACTTGTCACTGTCTTTGTACACAAACAAGGTGGACTCGGAGCATGCAGGGGTTAGACTGATACACTGGATTGATGTTGGCCTTTAATTAAAAATTCAGATATTGAACCATCAGAGCCACTGATCTCTAACACACAGTTTTAAAGGGGCCTTCCTTATTCCACAGTAAGTCAATATGTTCTAAAGCAGAGTCATAGACCTACCCAGAAATGCCATCCAGTGGCTTACCACACTCGTCATCTATGCTACCAAGCTAAGCAGCAATCTCAGATATAAGTAAGTACCAAGTTCCAGAGAGGGGATCAGGAAAGGCTCCTGTTGGCCACTAATGTCCCCTGGCAGGCCTCACATTTATCACCGTTAACCACTCAGTGGCAAGGAACACACACACACACACACACACACACACACACACACACACACACACAGGCACACCACTAACATTAGGCAGTCAATGACGCTGGATGCCAGGTAGCTGAGTTAGGGGCCATACACATGCTGTGTCTTTAACCGCCTGGAAAGCACGAGGTCAGGTGCTGGCTGCTACTCTTGTGCAGGCACTGTTTGTATGTAGGCCTATCGTCCGTGGGACAGATGACAAGCTCTGGTAGCTCTCAACTAAAATTATCAACTCCTTCATATTTATCACAGACTGATATTTATGAAAGGAAAATATGTTTGCTGGCTGTGATTGGTTGGTCTTTGTCACCTGACATGCAGTGCGCGCTGCTATGTTGCAAAAGTTGATCTCAGTTTATTACAGGGGGCAGCTGTTGTGCCCTGAAAAATAGGTGCTCGAGAACAACGTTTGCATCGCAATGGCTTCACTCTGAAAACAATGAATTTGAGGGCGCAAAAAACGCAGCATGTGTACGGCCCCTGAAGGTGGTGCGATCGTGTCCCTTTCAGGAGCTTTGTAATTCAGCCTTGAACTGCAGTGTCTTTTGGAGACTTCGTAAAATAAATCCATCATAACAAGTCCAACACTGAATGTCTTCTGTGATTTTTATCCATTTTTTAGCAGTCGACTAGCCATCCATGAGTTGGGTTGAATCTGTCGCCCAATCACTGGCTGTGTTCCTGACTTGTCAACCAATCAGCAGTTTTGCTCCCGCCTGTGTGGCCGTTCTTATCTCAAACGCACTGTGCAATGGAATAACAAGCCTTTATCATGTTTTTCAGAATCAGAAATACTTTATAGAGAGGCAAAGCCCCTTCTGGTGTCGACCATGAGACCTTATTTTGGAAATAATATGTTCGGTTTTCAGCAGCGAGAGACAAATAATCATTTGATCCCATTTGAATTGTGCTATGAATTCCAGATGCCAATTTATAACATATCTCTTCAAGTCAGGAAAGTTTGCTGTAGTTTGTCTTGCACAATATACCTAAGTTGCTGGCTGTGTACAAATGTAACGTCATCTTTGCTGATGTGTTTTATCCAGCAACTCCTGGTCTTCTTATCATCCAGGAAGTGAAGGGACGAGCAAGACCCATTGCTCATGTGAAAGTCTTGACGTCACTTAAACAACTTGTGTAGTCTTTTTTTATTATCTACTGCCACAGTTGTATACCTCAACAGTTTTATGACAGACTGAGACTTTCTTGGTTTGCAAAATTGTTGTTTTATCATACAAATGTGGAATTAATGACAAAACAGGATCGAAACATGATGTGTCTCTTGCCACCGACTGTACTTGTTGCTAGATGAGGTCCCATGATGGCCCACTGGAAGGGGAGGGACTTTAAATACCTATTGTTTCCTGGGGGGAAATTGGGTTACTGTTGCTCTTATATATAAGCATGTATATAGCCTTATGTATTTAAGTACATGTACACACATAGAGAAATTATAAGAATGTAAGAATAGTATAAATAAGAAGTGAAGTAAGAATATTATTTGAAATGTACAGTATAAATGCAAAGTATTGCACAGTTGAACACAGTTTATTGTATAGTAAACTCAAAAAGTCATATTCCCTGTATGTGAAAACCTTTTTGACAGTAAACCAGTCTGACTCTGAGTCTGGTATTGCGCAGCTGAAAATAAAAATGATAAATAAATGATGGGGTTATAGCTGCTGACAGGTGAAATAGAGTCCATGAGCTAGTCGATTGACTCAGAGTGTCTGACACTGTGAGGGAGAAGTTGAGAAGTTCACGGCTTAAAATTTTAGTTCCACCACCTAAAACTGGCAAACTGCCAAATCCCTGTTGATTTTATCTATTTTTAAAAGACCTACATTTTCCAGTTTGAAAGTTCATTTGATTATTGGGAGAGTAAAACGTCTCAGCGGACAAGTGGCTGAAAAAGAATAAAGGGAAAGTTCACCCCAACATCAAAAATATATGTTTTACCTCGCACCTGTAGTGCTATTAATTAATCTAGATTGTTTTGGTGTGAGCTGCTGATTGTTGGGGATATCCGTCACTTAATTATATAGGAACTTGATGGCACTCGGCTTGTGGTGTGCAAAGTGCCAAATAAAAAAATAAAAAAAAGACACAAAAAAACTCAACAGCAGTGTCTCTTTTCAGAAATCATGACCTGGTTACTAAAGATACTTTATATGTAGGAACTATTTTCTTTCCACTAAACTGCACCCACCAACTGTTTCACCATGCGCAACGAAAATAGTTCCTACGCAAAACACAGCAGGGGCTATGGATTGTATTGAGAGGTTGTTTTTTTTTTTAAATTTTACCTAGATTGATAAATAGCACTACAGTTAAGAGGAAAAACGTGTATTTTTGATGTTGGAGTGAAGCCCTACTTGTGTATGAACTGGGTCACCAACATGTTTGCAGTTGCCATGAACACGATGTTGATTTGTGTCACTCAAGATAATTAGCTCTGAAAATAGAGCCAAGCTCATGCACATAGGTTCACTTTGACCCTTCCCAGTAGGCAGCTGTTCTGAAGTATTTTGTACACCGTTAGCTTATGTCTTAACTATTGTGACTGTTCATTTACTGTGCATTTCACAAAAGCCCCGTTTCCACCAAGCAGTACGGTTCCGTTCAGTACGCTTTGTATTTCTGTTTCCACTGTGAAAAGTTGTGGATGGTACCAATAGAACATTCTGTACTGTCCCCATGTTTGGTCCCCCCTCTGTTGGGGTACCTAGCACACAGATCTGGTACTAAAAGGTGGAGCTGTGAACACTGCAGTCTGATTGGTCAATAGAGGACGGTCACTCTGCTCAGGACTGAGTTGTGTCTGGTTTTGAGGCTCATGTAACCACTGTTCATACTGTGGAGAGTTTTATTAGTAAACTGTAACTATAAAATGAAAGGATGTTTTGCTGCCTCTCACAGCAGCTGGAGTCTGAGGAAAAATAACTTCATTCACTGGGCCGACTGCCGGCAACTTTTAAGGTGGAGCATTAACTTGTTTTGTTACTCAGTGCATGAGTTGATGATGTGAATCCATCAGCACACCTTAAATTTCACTGTGACGATTTTAACCATTTGTTTAGTTTTTATATGACAGACACATTTAGTAATGAGTGGATCTTCAAGTGTTTATCTATATTAATTTCGGCCGGGCTATGTGAACTGCGTATATCCCAATCCTCTCACATCATTGAGCATCATTCCTGTGGGCTCCAGCAACACTAAACCCCTGAGCTTGCCTGAGAAGGACTAAATGCACAAAGCTGCTATTTTAAAATATCCCATGGAGAGAGACTCTCACTGCAGCCTGTTCTATTTTGTTCTGAAAATGTCAGCGTGCAGCCTCGTTCTGTGGACGACAGTGGTGTAGTGGAGGGTATACTCAGGTATACGGGGTATACCCATTTCTATTTCTATCCAGTTACAGTATACCCACCTATCAGCTAAAAAGCCATTATAATACATAGGAGAGTATGCCCACTTCCTCATCAGTAACCTCCCTATCTACCTAGTAGTACACCCACCTCATCAATTACCACTACACCACTGGTAGACGATAAAGGAGGTGCAGACTTCCATCTGTGTCACCGCTGATGAGGAAATACAGTGAGTGCTGGACGGAGCAGTGAGTGACAACAACCCCGCCCACATGTAAGAGGACCGTTCGCGGTGGAAACACTAGGGTCTAGGTACCATGTCTGAAGGTTTACTTTTGGTTCCAAAGGTACCATACTGAAAGTGTTTGGTGGAAATGGAGCTATAGACAGTCACAACAAGTCAGAGTAAGTGAGTGTTGTCCTCCCTAATATTTATTTTACAGTTCAGTACTGGTTGACTACTTTTCAGCCTACTGCTTGGGACTTTAAGTTCTCTAAATTTGCCATGTCACACCCTCCAGAGTCAGTTTATTTACATTCAGTATGCCTTATTATGATTGTCAATGTGAAAAATATATCTACTGCTCAATAAATAATTATCACTCCACCACTCTCTGAGTCTCTTCACAAATCTAGCTTGAGAGTCAGTCAGAGGCAGACGGCAGAGCGCAGAGAGAGTGGAGAGATTTCCATTGCTGAGGTGAGTGATGATTCGACAGTTAAGACAGTTTATTAAAGATGGCTGTGAATTACTCATCAAATCAATTTCTGAGCTTTTTAATATCTTTAAATATGAGATCTGGGGCCAATCACTTCCTCTGGATGAAATTACAAGATGTACCAGTAATTTCTCACATGTTATTTAACCAGATAAAAGTACCAAATTACCCGTTAAAAGGCTCCAGAATACAGGAAATGACATCGTTAAAAATCTTAAGGGCTTATATTACTGTATTTTACAGTGCATTACTGCCACCAGTGTGGAGCGGGGCGAAACCAAAAGATTTCATGCAATGATTCATGTTCCATCATCAGTCTTTGAGGTAAATGATTTTTTTTTTTTTCTGACTTTACCACACATCAGAGACTTTGCTGCTCAGGCTTGAACTTAGTTTAGCTTTTGAGTTGCAGCAGCTTTTCTGTCTTGAGTACACACAGTTTTAAGCAGGGGTGTCAAACATATGGCTCCCAGGGCAGAACTGCGCTCGCCAAATGGTTCAATTTGGCCCACTGGATGACTTTGTACACCTAATATTGTTGCTCTTATGAAGGCTAAGAGGTGCCAGGTTTCAGGAGCAAGTTAAACAGTGAGTAGCTACTTCATATAAAATGCTGCTTCAGAGGCTTTTTCACTCTGATCAGAATACATTTGCCAGGTCCGCTTATTAGCTGCGACTTTGGGCTTGTTTCTAAAGTGGAGTTGCTTGTTTGGGCTTGCTCTCTATATACAGTGCCCTCCAAAAGTATTGGAACAGTGAGTCCAATTCGTTTTCTTTTGTTGTAGACTGAAAACATTTGGGTTTGACATCAAAAGATGAATATGAGACAAGAGATCAACATTTCAGCTTTTATTTCCAGGTATTTACATCTGGATCTGATACACAACTTAGAAGATAGCATTATTTGTAATGGAACACAAAATTTTTAAGTGAGCAAAAGTATTGGAACATATAAACTTAAAATAGATTAAAGTGAATGAGACTTAATATTTAGTTGCAAATCCTTTGCTTATCAATAACTGCATCAAGCCTGTGACCCACTGACATCACCAAACTTTTGCATTCTTCTTTTGTGATGCTTTTCCAGGCTTTCACCGCAGCCTCTTTCAGTTGTTGTTTGTTTTGGGGGGTTACTCCCTTCAGTCTCCTCTTCAGCTGGTAAAATGCATGCTCTATTGGGTTTAAGTCTGGAGACTGACTTGGCCAGTCTAAAACCTTCCACTTCTTGCCCCTGATGAACTCCTTTGTTGTTTTGGCCGTGTGTTTTGGGTCGTTATCTTGCTGCATGATGAAGGATCTCCCAATCAGTTTGGTTGCATCTTTCTTTAAATTAGCAGACAAAATGTTTCTGTAGACTTCTGAGTTCATTTTGCTGCTGCCATCATGTGTTACATCATCAATGAAGATGAAAGAGCCCGTCCCAGAAGAAGCCATGCAAGCCCAAGCCATGACATTACCTCCACCGTGTTTCACAGATGAGCTTGTATGTTTGGGATCATGAGCAGATCCTTTCTTTCTCCAAACTTTAGCCTTTCTGTCACTTTGGAAAAAGTGACAGAATTTTTGAGGCTCATCTCTCTACCTTTTGGCAAATTCCAGCCTGGCCTTCCTATTCTTCTTGCTAATGAGTGGTTTGCATCTTCTGGTGTAGCCTCTGTACTTTTGTTCATGAAGTCTTCTGGGAACAGTAGATTGTGATACCTTCACTCCTGCCCTCTCAATACTTTTGCTCTCATGAAAAATGGGTGGGTTCAAACAAAAGGTGCTATCTTCTAAGTTGTGTATCAGATCCAGATGTAAATACCTGAAAGTAAAAGCTGAAATGTTGATCTCTTGTCTCATATTCATCTTTTGATGTCAAACCCAAATATTTTCATTCTACAACAAAAATAAAGGAATTGGCCTCACTGTTCCAATACTTTTGGAGGGCACTGTAGCCTATATCCATCGCTTCTTTTGGGCTTGTTTCCATAGCCCTGGTTGCTTGATTCTCTCCCAAGATCTGGCAACACTGACAAGTCGGCAAGCAACAACAACAATAATGGCGGCGTCCACAAGATCACAGGGACCGTGTTGTGTTTGGACCCAGGCCCTGGAGGCAGATCTGATTCAACACTGGGAAGAATATCCATGCCTTTATGATGTGTCGTCTCCAAGTTAAAAAATCTAGTTTGGTGATGTCACCGCGTTATCTGGGGCTCTGTCGGCGAGGGCTCGGTGGAGAAATCTTGTGGTGTGCACACACAGGTCATGACGCAGTTGGCGAGACTCCCGCTGACAGACACATGTCGCCAGGTATAAACACTCAAAAGATCACAATAGTCTCCACGATGCAAAATCAGGGTGAAAATCATGTAATATGAACTAGCCTTTAGAGTCACTAGTTAACCTGACGTGCTTGTCTTTGGACTGTGGGAGGAAGCCAAAGAACACGGAGAAAACCCATGCTGACACAGAGAACATGTAAACTCCACACAGAAAGGCCCCAACTGACCTGCAGGTTCGACCCTGGAATATCAGAGCTAACCACCTAGTTCACTGCACAGTTCTTTGAAAAAACAACCGTAAATAGACCCCACTGGTAGACGGTGGCCAAGGCTGCCATAACAGGTGCAACCTGCTACTCAGTAACCATTGACTTGTACTCACCCACTGATGGAACAGGCATCAGGAGCAATTTTGGGTTTAGTATCTGAAAATAGTCTCAATCCGGCATACACTTAACTGATATTGGTGTTTATAGGTAGGACTTTTTTTTTAGAGGCTAAAATAGATGTTGCTGATCCCTCCACAGCACTATATTCTTCTTCTGTGTCGGGCTCCAACCTGCTTCTCCAAACTGAGGGGCGTGCTGTAAGTAATATACTGACTATAGATAAATATCTCATGTAATCCCACTTCAAAAAAAAAGCCTTAATATCCCTTCAAGTAAAACAAATCCCAGCAGCGTGCTTTGTTAAAATATTGTGTGTATCTGAACTAAAAAACTTTGGTTTTGTGTTGTTCTACATGTAAAACAAATGCTGCCTCATTCAGACGTCTCCGTGCTCCCTTGCCTCAGAGCTCAGTGCGCACACTTACTGCCCCGTGTGCTCATTTCACAGCTCTGTGCGTGCAAAATTTATGAAACCTTCTGCGATACAAGGTGACACCACTACGGTCACACTGCCTCTGTAATCTTAACAGTACAGTTACAAGGGCGCTACACACAATAACTGTGTTCTTCCTTTTTGGTTAAATTGAACCTGACTTTTTGAAAGACAGCACGCCCTCTTAAAGCTGACTGGGATTTCCCTCGATTCTCTCGGTGTGTTTGATAAGTCTTATGTTGTAATCTGTGAATGATTGAATGACTAAATAACATTTGCAAAAGGCTCCATGTCTTGTCCTTGTCTCCACCAGGAAACGTTTATTCCTGACTCAAAGGGGTGCCGCTTGAATCAAGGTTGGATGATTTAAGTTCTGAAAGCTGATATCAAACTGGAATAATTCAGTCAAATAAAACCTGTGGACATCTGTTCAATTAGACAAAATGACTCCAGTTAAAGGGTATCAATCAGTTAGTCTCCTAAAGGCCAGCTTACACCAACATTCAACATGCTGAAAATCAGCTCATTTTAATAAATCACTGCCATCTATTAGGTGGCTTGTTGGAGAAAAGTCAATCCATGTGAATATTTAGAGTTTAAGATCAACTTTGACATCTTAATTCACTATAACAAGTCGTGTTGACAGCCCAGCAGTGGTCAGGCGGTGAAGCTGTGTCCCTGGTCCAGGGCGGACAGATGGCCAATTGGTGACCATGTTTCCACATCACAGAACCATCCGCTCAGACACTCTTATTAACCACAACATTTTGATCATGTTACTGCTATGAAAAAGCAAAGGCATTTATTATAATTTTTTTGTTAAGAGACATTGCCATTTATATATGACTAAATTTAAATTATATCCCTATCTCATCTTTTTAAGCCTGTGGTGTTTATAAGAGCCAAAAGTCTTAATCTGAGCTGTCTTTGATAGCACATGGGAGAAACAGCCGTCAGGGTTTTTGACAGAAAGTTAGATATGTTTTATAAATAGCAACAAAGTCCACATATGTAGAAATTTGTAGTGGATGAATTGGTAAAGCACAGGGCTTTAACCCAGGAGACTGGGGGTTGAGTCTTATGTAGGTAAACATTAGTTCATTATTTGGTCATGTTAACTCATTTTGTGACACATTCTCACTCCGACCTCGTCACATATGGACGTTTGGTTATGGATATTTCTACGTCCAGATATGATGTGCAAGATACCCTGGGTGTGTTGGTTGTTGACGTTCTTGGACGCCATGTGAACTGCAACCTGTCACATGCATTGTTTGTTTTCAAAATCCACATCCGTTTTCACAGGAAATGTTCAGTTTGCATACAGTCTCTTTCAAAATAAACGCACTACATTGGTACAACACTGTAAATTGACCTTTTTTTCCTTCAACAACAAATGCACGTGGTTGGGTTTACATTCACATTCACACAGGAAGTGAACCGCGGCCTCTTGTGTGAAAGTCCATGGTTGTTGGACCCATTCACCACCCCTCCTGCCCTACTCAGACTTCTGCCCCCTTAACTTATGTTGTTGTCCGGCTGGGTTTCCCCGATGCTGCTTGGTGCCTTTACAGAATAACGGCAATCAGCCCCCTGTCATGCAGAAAGGATGGCTTTTTTTGGAGTGAGACCAGCTCGTCTTTTTTTTTTTTTTCTCACAACATTTGTGTTATTTTAAACAATAATAGGGCAATACAAAAATCCACAATTGAGACAAACCTAATGGTAGCCACAAAGTAAGAATCTTTGTAAAACTTTCCTCGAGCCAAGACATACATTTTTATTTGTATAAGATCATTCCAATGTAAAGTCTATGGGCTGAGGGGGCAGAGGGCTCCACAACACAGAGGCAAACCCTTGAGCAGTTTTCAGTCAAATTACTGGGCACCATATCTGAGTTCAGTATCCACCTCCTATAATACATCCCATACATGTGGTGGGCAATTTCACTGAAAATGGTGGATTACTGACTTAATTTCAAGTCTAAATGTCTTCAATATAATGTCATTCCTTGACTTCCATACAAAAATGACTGACTGTGTTCCAAATCACCAACCAGTCAGATCGAATGTTCTCCTTCACACCTCTTTCTCAGGCAGCTGTTTGTCTCTAGTCCTGCTGTGGAAATTCTCTACATTCCTGACTCTCAGCCACCTCCATTGAGGTCACTGCCGAGGCCCCTGGGCTCATTCACAACAACTCTCTGCAACAGCAGCATCCTCGTCATTATTTCCCAACCAGGCAGCCAGAGGCAGCAGACGAGTCAACAGCTCAGTCATACACAGGGATGTAGTGCGATTTGTTTAAGTGCCAGCGTGTACCTTTGAAGCTGTGGCGTGTTTCAAAGGTTAGATTATGTAACCACTGTTCTTACAGTGCCAAGTTTATATACACTAGTCAACTGTAACTATAAAGAGAAAGGATGTTTTACTGCCTTTTCATCTTAATTAATGGTGTGTGAGATTTAGGGGGACTTCATGGCTTTTAGTGGTGACGATTACAGATTGCAACCAGCTGAAACTTCTTTTGGTTAATTTTTTTTTTTCTTTTTTTTTTTTTTAGTTGTCATTGTTCAGGAGGTTTTTACCAGGAGCAGATGGGCAGCAGGTGTTTCTCCAATGCTGTTTGGCATGTCGGAGATGGGCCGGTAACCCAGCACCTGCTAATCTGTGCTCGCCTATTTTCTCAAACTTAAGGTCCAGATGTTCAGGAGGTTTTTACCGGTAGCTGAATCATCCACAGAAGTCTCTTTCTCTCCAAATTGGTACAAACACTGAATAGAGCAGTTTCACGTAAAAAAAAAAAAAAAAAAAAACCGAACTAACTATGGTGGCCAATGCAAAAATGTGAAAATGCAAATGGCTGTAACTAGAGCCAGTGTTTGGTTTGACCATTCTTGGGTACTGTAGAAACATGGTGGTGCAACATGGCAATCACAAATGCGCCCTGACCCCTGGCGCTGCCATATTGGTTTTTCCTTGACAGAGCGTGCATTGTATTTCCGGTCAAAACATTAGCTAGTACTAGTCGGCGCGGCGGATAGCTCTCAAGATTATCATTATTGACATTATTAACACTGATCAGCAACATCGGGCACTTAATGGATAACTTCGGTATTTTTCAACCTGGGCCCTATTTCCCCATGTGTATGTGTGCATATGATTCATAGGTACAACTCGTTCTAAAATTGGTTCAGTATTGAGGGAGGCGGATGCAGCCGGCAGCTGCGAAACGAGCTAAAACAGTAACGGGGGCAAATGCATCCCGTATAAGTTTGCACATTAAAAGTGCTTTTTTTCGCCACTGACCGGTTCAGATCGCCAGTGCTATCTCTGTAAATAGCATAGTAAATGTTTCCCTTACCTCTGGGCTGTGTGTGACGTCATCTTGCGAGAGCTTTGCTCCACTGTGTCTGTAGCTCTCTCTACTCATGGGACAGCCGTTTTCTTGAGGAAGAGGTGTTTCGGGATTGGATGTCTTCTCTTCTTCGGCTGGCAGTAGTCATCTTGGGAGAAGTGAGCACTGCAGTCTGGACAGGAGTGTTAGCATCCATTTGTAGCACAACTAGCCACAACTTCAGCATCTCGCCGTCCAACAAAGGCAGCCTATGAAAGCTGTACAGGGTGTTGCGCGACATCCTGTTCTTGCAATTCGGATAAGCACAAACACGAACCATTGTTTTCAGTCGATGCAGTAAAACTCTCACTCTGAGCAGCGCTCAGCATGGCTCCTCTGTTTTCTTCCGGCAACAAGCAAAGCTCTCGCAAGATGATGTCACAGCCCAGAGCAAGTGAAGGGTAAGGGAAATGTTTACTATGCTATTTACAGAGATAACACTGGTGATCTGAACCGGTCAGTCTTTTAATGCACAAACTTATACGGGATGCATTTGCCCCCGTTACTGTTTTAGCTCGTTTCACAGCTGCCGGCTGCATCCGCCTCCCTCAATACTGAACCAATTTTAGAACGAGTTGTACCTATGAATCATATGCACACATACACATGGGGAAATAGGGCCCAGGTTGAAAAATATCGAAGTTATCCTTTAATGGATATTACTAAACGAAAAAGTAGTTCGGGGACTAACACAAACATGTTCAGACCTCATCCCAAACAAACACTAGGCTAAACTAGTTAGCCATGTTGTTCATTAGTTTGCTCATAGTCATCCTAATCAATAGCGGGTCGGCGATATCAATAACTACAAGTAAGATATAACATTAGCTAGCTAACTTACCGCGGCTGCATGGCTACACAATCACCCAGGTCCAGCTACACAGCTGTGGCCCGCAGTCCCCACGTCTCCGGTCTCCGTTACCACAACCCACGCATTGTGCCAGGAATCACCGAGACATTGGCTGGGTTCAACATTTGCCTTCAGATATACAAAGCTGGCATGCTTGTATATGAGCACACAACCAACTTTGTTGCTGTGTAGATACTGACAGGCTTCCAAGCTTTTGACATTCTCCATTGTGTTGCCGTCTACCGCCACTGAGTCCACAAAGTATGTAGAAATGTTACTATATGTGACACTGGGCCATTTTGACATATTTTCCTCCCAGGTATTTACAGTTTTCGGGTGAGGGATAGTCACAACACCTTTGCCAAAGGCTTTGGTAAGAGAAGTAGAGGAATGTTCCTATTTAAGTTCCACTGGTATCAAGTGGCAGCTCTGCTAGACCGGAAATGCAAAGCATGCCCGAATGGGGAAATAGACCAGAAATGTAGTGAAAACTTGTGTATAAATGGCTGATTCTGATGTAATGAAAACAAAACAATTAGAATTTACACCAAAGAAAACATACTTATTATATATAATGGTTCATATTGAACCATTAACAGTTGGCTAAATATAGACTACATGAATGAACATCATGAATCATTTAACAGACTTCAAGACCTTCAAGCATTTAAAAAGATTTATATGAATTTTAACCATATCATGCAAATGCAAATATTTCCTCACATGGTGTAAAGATATGGTGGATTGTCGCTCTGTTGCGCTTCGCCAGCGCTACACCCCTTCTCATTCAGTGCATCTGATGAAAGATGTGTGCTGTGTAACACATCTACACATGATTTAATTGCACTGTGAGGTGTTTTTGAAGCAATCAACAGATTTCAGTAGGCTGAAACAATTCCTTTATTCATTAGGCTGTACCTCTCTACTGAGCCGAGTTGTTTGACAAAAACCCATGCTTGGTCCTGATTAGACTGTGGAGAGCACTTACGTTTTTCCCCCTGATTTTCCCCTATGGCCTCGCAATCAGTGTAGGATCATGATGAAACCACCCAGCTCTCCCCTGACAACTCCCACGTCAGTAAATTGTGACTCAAATCCTCACATCACTCTATGACTCCTAACACATGCTATTCTTATGTGCTGTATGATTAATTTTTCTAACAAGAAAAAGAGCAATCAAATGTGAGGTGCTCCTTGGGATGCAGCAATAATCTTTGTTTTCATAGATATGAATATTTGTTGGGCTTCTTTCATCAGGGAATTATATCACAACAACAACAACAACAACAACAAAATGACAACAATGTGCCTTGAAGTCCTTTAAATTAAAATTAAAATGTGCTGTTGTAGTGTCATCAAGTCAGACGGGCATTTTTATTGTCATTGTTAATAAGAACCTAATGTGCTTGCAATAATGTGTTTTCAATGCAGAATTATTCTTCATCTTTGCAGATGTAATGGCATTAATGTGTCTTGAGGATTCTTAGTGGGCAGTGTGGGGCCATATTCAGTCAAAGTGAGAAGTTTCATCAGTTTAACGAGACAAGGTTTGTGATGAGGTAAGTTGTAATATACTTACGGTATCTGACTATGTTCATTCTTTCAGCACCTGCAACCTTCCACCATCGTCCCGTCCACATGCCCTACCAACAAGGTCGACTACCATGGCCTCTGTCTAGTATTAAGCCCTTAAATTTAAGACGAGATTGCTCTGTGGCTCCAAAGATAGCAGTCAGATTTTCTCGATTCCATTTGTGATGTCCTTTGCAAGGTAAGTGTAATTTATAGGCAATGGTTTCACTAGGATACATAAATTTTAACATGAATATGCAGAGAATGTATGTTTTTAAACTGTCATATGTTAGTTGATTTACCTCTTTGTTGAAATGAAAAACAAAACATTTTTGTCCTCCACGTGAATTTAGATCTGCCATGGTGTTGCACACAAAAATTGGCACTTACAAAAATATTGGACAGGTCCAAAAGGGCAAAAAGACAATATTCTTTCAAGGTATAATGGAATGGTTCTGCACCTTTTTTTTGCCAGGTTTTATGTTAATGAATAGCTTCTAGGTTTCAGTGAGCTTAATTAAACAGCACTGTAACTGTATAGATGACTGTCGTATGCACTAGGTTCAGTAGGTATGGTATGTTTACCTTCCTGACCCCTTTCAGGTTTTGATTTTGGTTTCAAAGTAGGGAAGAAAAGTACATCTCTTTCCAACCTCTCGGGACGATGGGTATCATTATCGCAACATTTAGCTTGAAATCCACAAAACCAGCCTGACAATGAAGGAAATCTGAAACAATTGCATAGAGTCTATGGAGCACAGCTGTGTTGTTGTTGGACCCTTGTCAGAGCTGGCCGATGATTGGCTAGTCTGCTTTTGAGGGGCGGGGCTTAGCAAAGGGGCAATTAGCTGATGGATTTGTGTGTGTGTGTGTGTGTGTGTGTGTGTGTGTGTGTGTGTGTGGTCTCTTTGTACCAGCTGGTTCTTTGACAGCATTAGGAATCCTGCGTAAGACGCTTCCCTTTTTTAAAACAGGAAAACTTAACAGGACTTAATAAAATATAAAATATACCTTTGCATCAGGAAACATTAGAAATAAAGGGCTGTCATTAATATAAGTCTGCTCCCAATTAAGTTTGGTAACTGAAGAATTTAGAATTACAAATCATAAATACCTTTTCTGCTATCACTAATTACATCTCACATAGACCCAATTTAGTACTCTATAAGATTTAATATCTCATGTGACCAAACATGGGTTTAATCTAAAAATTCAATATAAAAAGATTATTTTTTCCAAACCGTTAAAACAGCAGTGAGTGTAGATACTGGCGTGCTCATGCTGTGTTGCCATAGAAGCCTGATTCAATGTGTAATTGCTAATGGGCTCATTAGTGAGGGGGAGATGTAAGAGGGGAAAGTGAAATGTCCAGTGTTGTGATGTAGCGTTGTTTCATGTTAACTGTGCCACATCAGTGTAGTTAGGTGCTCTTTAAGCAGCAGCAGCAGCATTTGAGAGAATTGTGCATATGAGAAGGTGACCGTGGTCCTTACATTTACCAGTTGCTGTAAATGTTCAGATTCAAAATGAACATGGAAAAAGAGAGTTCAGCTCTAATCTTCACAGTCTGCTCTTGTAAATTTGGCAGGTTTGTTCTCATCAATGCCTTAATTAACAAAAACAGCAGCAGCAGTTTGAAGCCTCAGCAGCATTTGTTCCCACTTCATCTGCAAAAAACACACAAATTTGTGCAACCGAGTGATCCTGGAGCAAACAAAGGACACTGTGTAAAGTGCTGTGCATAACCATTTGGACGCCGTACACGAGTGTGTTGACAGTGTGTCGGAGGAATAATGGCTCATTTATGCTCAATATTAGATACATATGCAGAGACAAACACATCCTTCTGACCACACAGGTCTTACTTACATATAAAATATACCTTTGCAACAGGAAACACTATAGTAAAAGGGCTGTCATTAATATAATCCTGTTCCCAATTAAGTTTGGTATCTATAGAATTAAGAATTACAAAAAATAAACATGTTTTCTGCTATCACTAATTACATCTTACATAGGCCCAATTTAGTACTCTGTATGATTTAACATCTCACATGACTGTTATATGGGTTCAATCTAAAAAATCAATATAAAAAGATTATTTTTCAAACTGTAAAAATAGCAGTGAGCGTGGATAATAGTGTGCTCATGCTGTGTTGCCAAAGAAGACTGATTCAATGTGTAATTGCTAATAATAAAAATTATGCTCTCCGTGTCAGCAAGGGTTTCCCCCAGGTTCTCCGGCTTCCTCGCCAATCCAGAGACATACACGTTAGGTTAATTAGTGACTCTAAATTGTCCACATGTCTGAATGTGAGCATAAATGTCTGTCTCAGTGTGTGATAGCCTGGCGACCTGTCCAGGCTATATTATGAATGACTGTTGGCAAAATACATTTGTTTTATGATGTGGCAACAGTATGGTTACAGTTTAGTTAGGTTTAAGCACAGAAACTACTTGCTTGGGGCTAGGGAAGTGTCTTGATTTAAGTTAAAAATTACCTCTTGGTTTAGGTTAGGGAACAAGCGTGGTCATGCTTTAAGAAAATGTTGACTGTTGGATGCTCCTGCATAGAGTGGGTTGATCAGAGCATCTAAGATAAAACAGCCGCCCATTGCTGCTTGAAAGGAGGTGGGTGAGAGCTGTGAGACTGAAATGAAACAGAAAAATTGTGGGCTGTTAAACCAAAACAATGAAGTGAAAGGCACTAAAATAGTCAGGTGAAAGATCCCCGTAGGTTGTTTACTGCGAGACATTAGACATTAAATTATTAATTAGAGCAACTTTAATTTAAAGGATCTGACCCAGTCAAAATACACATTCATTCTATTATCTATATGTTATACACTATTGCAGAGCTGCCTGTGAGTCCAGGGTACGGCTTGGATTTGCTGTGATGCACGTCCACGTAGGTGCTTTTTAATGCAGTGGGCAGATTGCATTCATCAGCTGTTTAGTGCCCACACACACACACTGTCCACTGAATAAATCAAAGGCACAGAGTTAACTTTTCATAAGCTGTAAGTGCTACTTTAACCAGCGACAAGGCAAAGCTGTTGACATTTCACAAGGATACAAAAGCATATAGCAGCACGTAAAGATGATACATCTGAGGATGAATTGATTTGGATTTCATTAAAAGGGTAAATTAGAACCATATAATTACAATTTTACAAGTAGAAACTCCTCAGGACTACTACGACTTTACATTGCAGAGAAAGTTCAAGATGAAGTTCTAATGTAAATGAGTGAAATGCCTCTTAAAGCAGTGGTTTAGCATTTTGGGAAATTTCCTTTTCCGTAACTTTTAGATGAGAAGATTGATGCCATAAACAAAGCTACCATTTCATTAACAAAGATCACGTCAATGAATAGATGATTTTAGAATCATTCACTGCATATGATGGGTTAAGGATCCAGAGGGAGGAAGGGCGGATGAAGGGAAAGGGGTCATAGGATGAAGGGATAAGGGTAAGGACGGAAGGGATGAGGTGAGAAATCAGGGTCATGGCTGGAGGAGTGCAATGATAGATTAATGTCAGCTGAGGTGGGAAGACGCGGGAATCGGTTAGTTGAGTTTATAAGGTGGAATTATACTTCTGCATCGAAACAATGCCGTACCTACGCCGTAGGCTCTGTATTGACGTAGAACCTATACCATACCCTACGCCATAGCCTGACGTGCACCACCCCTACCCTCATTGCGAATGTATGTGAAGTATGCTGGAGAAGACCAACAGCTGAGAATTTCAATGATGAGCTCAAGGTGGCTGCAGTGTGGAAGGGTTGCCCTGAGTATAGCTTATAGGATAGTCCGGATCTGGGTAGGATTTGTCAAAAGTGGTGGTGAAACCTGAAGTGTTTGGTCTCTTAACTTGTCTCAGAGACAAACAGAGTCTTGGTGGGAAGATTGACTGGCTAGTCTTGAGTTTAAGAAGTCACAGATAGCTTTGTATGAACTTAGGTAGTTTAGTTAAAAGAGTTTGGGTTGAGGTAGACCTGACTGGTTGGTCGTGCTGCTTTTGAGGTGGTAGATGAGAGCGTCAGGTGAATGAATGGAAATGTCTGACAGGGTGGCGTTTCAAGATGGATGGAAGTTGTCGGTAAGAGCAGTAAACTCTGAACAGCACAGAGAGCCAAAGAATGCCAGTAGGAACATGAATTCCAAGACTGTGTCTATGAATGAAGACAGAAGGCTTGTGCAGAGAGTTCGGATGCAGCAAGCAAGAAAGTCTGCAGTAAGGGGCAAACGTTTTGGTGAAGTATATGGTTCAGCCTCACAGAGACCTTGATTAACATGCTAATGTGTGAGTGGCACACACAATGACATGATGCCCCTGAGGACAGTTTCATGAAGAAGTTAATTTCACTGATGTAGACTCGTATGTTGTAAAATTTAATCTTGAGAATGGAATGGGCAAATCTGATTGCATTGCATCTTAGGTTGCTGAAATTATTGCAGACCATCCTCTCACTCGAGGAGAGCGTCCACACCTTTGGTAAGAGAGAAAAGGGTGTTGGCTTGGTGTCGGCTGGTTATGTGTGATAGGTTGCAGGCTGCAGAAAATGGCAGGACTTTGTTGGGATGGTGTGTTGCACAGGTTGCAATTCAAGGAAGAGCAAGTTGCAGAAACACAGCAGTATAGTTCAGGATGGAGTGTTCACCAGTATATAGTATAGAATCCTTTGCGTCTGAATCACAAGGCCAGATCAACGATCAGTGACAATTAGTCATCAAGCTCTGACTTGCAGTTGACCCCTACTTGTGGAAGGCAGGAAAAATGATGTCACGGTAGAGGGAGAATCAGAAGGCAAAGATTAACGTTGCTACTGGCAAGAATCTGTTGCTTGAGCGTGCTTGACATGGGACGGTCAGGTGGATGCAACTGGGTGCACTCACAGCAATACATTATCTAAAGTTAAATGTTTGGTGGTGAAGGACAAGTGAAGGGAGGTGTCTGAATGGGACGACATCCCTTGGATGACGTAGATGGGATTTTCCCCTGGAGCTGCTGGAAGGCAAGGGACCAACAACAAGACGATGAAGGCCGAAGGTTAAATGAGGTTGGGTAGTAGGAGATGGAAAGGACTCCAGAATCAGGAATTTGCTGATCGTCTTCGAACAGTTTGCTGTCCAGCACATTGAGAAGGAGCTCCTGGTCCATCATCCAAGTAAGCATTTTTATGCACTTGTTTGTCATAGGTCGTATAAAAGCGTCAAAGATGAGAGGAATAGATCAGGTGTGCTTAAGTACTATCGCACAGAAATGGGATGTGTTCGAGGCATGGTCCGTGTTTCCAAACCTAGTTATAAAACTTCATATGGAGGGGGCAGCTAAGCTAGCAGATGTTAATGTTATCTGGCAAATTAAGGTTATAATTCATATACGAAATTATACATATATTGAATAAATTGACCTTGCACGCATTGCAGAGGAGAATCTAAACAGATGTGCCACCTTGGCTCTTATACTTGTTGAGAATATCACATAAAGAGCGCAAGTCGCTTTTTCCCTTGTTTAACAATTAGCATAGAAGAAGTCCGCCACCTAGTTGTTGCTTGCTTGGTTCTTGCAACATTCTCATTAAAATGTTTAGCTGCATTTGGAAACCAGTAGCAAGTGAACTCAAACTTGTCAAAATTAAAGCCACATGACACCAGAATATTCCATGGAAAAATACCATAAATTATTCACAAATCATCGTACGCATCTGTAAATCTTGTCTTCATTTGTGGATCATGAAACACATATTTGTCACTGGTATTGATACATAGGCCTACGTATTCATACATTTTTCTTCATTGTACCGCTAGTGGTCAGTTAGCTGAAAACAAGGGGAAATGGCTAACCAGGTATATGCCTCCTTAAAGCCTTAAATTGTTATTTTTAGCTTTGCAGTTAGGGTGATTTTGTTACTGTCAGACAGAACCAGGCTAGCTATTTTCCTCTGTTTCCTGTCTTTCTACTAAGATAAGCTAAGCTAAGCTAATGGGCTTCTGGCACTTTTCTGTAGCTTTACCTTTACTGTACAGACAGAAGTAGTATCAATAATCTCATGTAATTTAGCAAATAAACGAATAAGCACACTTACTTGTTTTTAAAGATATATTTTACTCACTTTAATCACAACTTTCGCTTCATTTAACACTCTTCATTTAAAAGTATTTCTCCTAAACCTCCTCTGGCATACAGGAAATGTCATTTCCTGTTTGTTTGGAGCAGATATTTAATAGCCAACACAGCTGATGTAAGAAGATAAGAGCAATAATTATAAAAAGTCAAACTTCAATAACAGAACAGGAAAAGAATTCACAGTACTGCCCACACATTGATTGACAGGTGATCTCTGGGTAGTGCAGAGCACAAACACAACAGTGATGAGCCTTAATACCAAAGATGGAAGCTGAATAAAATCTGTTCTTTGGGATTACTACTTTAAACTGTTTAACAGGGAAGATTCAGATATACAGTAGGTATCCAGGAGGGGGGACTGTTAAGGATTCAGGCCACACGTCCATCAGCTAAGTTGTGATGACTCATGCTGTTACACCATGCCTACGCATCTATCCCTCTGCTGCACACCAGCTTTATCTGTGTCTGTCTTTCCCTTTCCATCCCTCACTGCTGTTGTCACACACACATACACACAAGCACACACATACACATTTATAGACAAACTCTCCTCCCCCTTTATTCTGCAAGGCAGAAAGCTAGAACACAGTATTCTTCACTGCCACCAATCCCTGCCCTCATTTTAAACATATCTCCTGCCTAATTCACTCAGTTGCGTAACAGACAATTATACAACCAATTCAGCGCGCTCCTCAAAGACTAGCCTCACAAGGGCACTCCAAACGCAGTGGTAAGCAGGGGTACTGGTGATAGGGGGAAAGAGGAGGAAATGTGTAAGTAATTTTAATAAAGAGATGGAATACAGTTACGACCCATCACGGACTAATGATAGGAAATGAATAACGGGGAGGGAAGGAGCTGGTGTGAAATTGTCAATTAGGATTTTCTTCCTGTGGCGACGAGAGGGAATTCAATAAGCCAGAGGCAATAGCAGACCGCTTCTGTATGAAAATCACAGTGGCCTGCTTCTCCCTCTCTGTGTGAGCCGAAGCTCGACAAGCTAAAGGCAAACTGCAGATTATAAAATCAGCTTTAATGAATGCAATGAGGTGGTCATGGAGGAGGTTTTTTTTTTTATTATCCCATTAGTGTCATCCACCTCTGCAGTGTGACTGATGACATTTTTATAAAAGACTTTTGTGTATTTACAGATCACATCCAAATTGACTCTAAAGACATTTTTGATCATATTTCATATATGTAGCGCGTGACATTTTCCGGCCTGTGACTGCTATTCTCAAGAGTTGGGAGGGTGATTCAGGTGGAAAACATAGAAACAGTTTCATTTTTCTAATTAGTTACCTCCTGTAATGATATCACAAAAAAATCTCTCTTTCTGTTTTGGGACTTTTGGACTTGTTGATCAGGTTATGTAGTCATATCAAGTGACCATCAAGACCTAAGATATAGGCTAACTGAAAACTCCAGATCAGCTACTAAATGGGCATGTGTTGAGGATGTTCACTCAACTGCAGGGTTAATTGGTGAGAAAGGACTTTGAACCTCAGAATATATGGGCTGCTTGAGGGCCCTGACACACCAAGTCGACAGTGGGACATTGGTCAACGTTGGGCCGTCCATTGCCCTAGGTTTTTTGTCCGCACCATTGGCACTAGTCGTCTATTTTCGGCCAATTCGGCCATTTGTGCTATTGTTCGCTGATGCACCTAAAAACTGTTTGTTCTTTGAACATCGGGTCTTCCTGTTTCCCTTTTTGAATGTCGAATACAGACTATCGCCACCTGCTAATATGGAGAGTTATATTCTCTCACGCAGGTGCAGAACATACATGTTAGTTGGCCATTGGCTGTAATGTTCGTGATGTGTTCAGGAGCAACCTTTTGGCTAAGACAGGTGACGTGAGGTTGGTTTGGTGAGTCTGGGCCTTTAAACTCACATCAGCTCACATCACCATCTGCCTGCTTGACTACCATGGGTGCTAGAGCCTTCAGCCGTTGGTACTCTACCTCTGGTACTCTCCCCCTCGACATTCATAATATTGATTCCCTTTGACTCGTCTCAAAACACACCTTTTCAAGCTGGCATATTTGGTCTGATTTAATGGCGCCTATAAATAAAATGCCTTATTATTGTTATCATTAGTAGTAGTAGTAGTAGTAGTTTGTCCAGTTGTCATGGACAGATTAATGGACATAACCAAAGCATGGAACTTTGAATAGTCTATCACTATGATATTTAGTGACTTATTTTGTTGTTTAGGATTTTAGGATTTCTTACAAATATTGGTGTTGGCTTTAACCTTCAGAAATTCAGATCAAATGAACAAACACCCATTTCCATATTATTTATGGCTACTGGACTACTCCCTTGTAACCAGTCTGCTCCACTCCATTCTGAAATTAACTGAGCTCCAGCTCCACTGTTTTCACGCTGATGGTCATGAGCTTCCCACTGCTCACCCACAACAGAGACTAACATTCCTGGGAACATGTGATTTTCCCCTCTGCTTCCCTTCCCTGCCCCCCACCTTCCCCGACCTCCCTGACCACCCAGACACGTGACCGCAGAGCTGTTACTCCCTGGAAAACAGCCTGAGCTGGCGGCTACAGCAGGCGGCCTGTAACTGCAGAGAGAGCAACTATGAATGTGTAAATGGCTTCTGGTAACAGGGGCAATAATAATGCTTCCCTTTGATGCTACTGCTACTAAAACAACTACAAGCTACAACTGTTGCTACTAATTTACTGTTGATAGTACTATCAACACTGCAGCCCCTACTAAGACTACTACATACTACTTCAGCTGCTGCTGCTACTCCCTAAAACTATCACTGATGCTGCTACTACTAGCTACTACTACAAGTATTTTATTATCTTCATCAGGCGTGAACCTGGAGGGGATCATGTGTTTAGTTGTGTGTGTGCAAGTGTATCTGTCTGTCCGCAGCTAATCTTGCAAACTACTGGTCCAATCAGCCTCATATTTTGTGTACCTGTATGCTCTAGGATCTCTCGTGGCTGTCGTGATTCATAATTATTAAAAAACCTGTTTTATTGACTATTTTATGGCGTCATTTACTGCTGACTCCTCACTCTTCCTCCCCAACCACAGCCACATTTAGGCTTTAATTATGGCTCCAAAACTGATACCAATAGAAATGTTTGGTCTTGTTTTGAACCAGAGCCTCTGCAGCACAATTCCATACCCATGATCCACTAAATTTCGGCAGATCATGAGAAGAATTAAAACCTGTTCCTTGTTAGATTTGCCGCTATCTTGATTGTAAGGGAGCTGGGAGGAACAATTCCACCTGGTGCTACTACAACTGCTTGTAATACTACTACAGCCACTGCTGTTACAGTAATACAACGACTACTTTTCACTACAGGTTCTAGTACTGACTATTGATATTACTGTACTTCTATTGTTGCTGCTGTTACCATGCCACTTCCACACTACAGAGGAAAAAAAGCAATAAAATACAATAACAACTGGAGGCCATTCGTCCAGATGGATATAAGAATTGCTGGATGGGATGGGGCGGTCTGCATCACTCCTAGCCAAAATGAAACAGCTGTGATGCACCACACTCCAATCATGTTCCGACCACCATTTCCAAGAAGGTCACCAGGCCAGCTGTTAAAACGTAGCCACACATCTGCTTCTTTGAGAAAAAAATCATATACCAGCCCACTTGTGGAAGAACTTGAAATATGTTACCAAATTAGAAGAACCGAAGATACAATCTTGTTGACTTTCTGCTCCTACAATAATACAAGTCAAGGTCAGATGGGTTTTGTGGAGCAAGACAACACATAATTCAACATATTTTTCACACTGTTTGTTCTTAAAGTGATAATGGATTTCATTGCATTTGGACCACAGATCTGCACAATATTGGTGTTTACAGTTGAACTTGTCATCTTTGTGCCTTGTGGGCTCCAACAGCACTGATACCGACAGGCATAAAAACCATTTATATCCCAACCTTAGTGGTTTGTGGTCTCTTTATACCAAAAAGATGATGGAGAGAGAAAAGCGCTTTTTCAGGGAACAATATCTGAGGATTAAATACTGTTAGACAGACTTTACATTTCACTTGTCAGATGTGATACCTCACTTCAGGTGGGCAGGGAAAGCTTTCTACAAGTGCCTAAATATAAAATACTGTGAATTGCTGTCACAACTGAGCAATTGTTTCTATGCTTGTCAAGCTTTCTATTCTGGAATAGCATATATGTTTATGATGATAACACTGACAGATTGATCACTCATTCTCAGTCAGTTTTAAAACAATAGGTTCCAGTCGTCAGGGGTAGACAAAAGTGACGCTACTATAAACATATACAGCAAGTAGCAGCAGCACGCTACCTGCAGTCATTTTGACTTGACCAGTGGGCTTCACTACAAGCTGGTTGGCT
The DNA here is from genome assembly GCF_011397635.1 of Epinephelus fuscoguttatus. NCBI lineage: Eukaryota > Metazoa > Chordata > Actinopteri > Perciformes > Serranidae > Epinephelus > Epinephelus fuscoguttatus. The sequence goes on along the minus strand of NC_064768.1, from coordinate 35,136,649 downwards.
GTTGAAACAGGTGAAGTGCTTTACGTTTTCAAACCAGCCACCAGCGATATGACTAGCTGACTTGCAGGTGACACCATCAGCCAAGTTGAGTCGAGCTCAGACCAGCCAGTTCACACGGCTGCAATATTTCTCTGCAATGTTCTCGAACATTTTCGTCATATTTTGGTCTGAACTGGGCTTAAGGGAAAATGTCTAACTTAAGCCTGGTTGGTGCTTAATTTTGAAAACGCTGAGGGAAAAACAGGCATGCTAACATCAGCTGCTTAAAGGAACAGTGTGTAGCAGTGACGTTGCAAAGAGGACCTGCTCCGTATGTAGATATGAAGGTCCAATTCTATGCTAACAAAGATGTAACGATTCAAGTTTCGGGTAATTAGACATTTATGAAAACACAATTATGAATATTTTACTCCACTTCTGCCAGTAGATCCCCCTAAATCCTACACACTGCTCTTTAAAGTGAGAGCAGACTAACAAACAGTAGAAACAATTCTTTACTTTTAAAAGGGAAAGTTTGCCAATTTTCAACCAGCTCTATGTCAATGCAGTGTGTGCAGCTGAACGACGTTTGGCTTCCCATCGTGCAACTAGTGCCCATAACTCACTGCTCATTTGTTGCAGGAGGTCCTTGGGTGTGGTCAAATGCGTCATCAATGGCACGTTTCACTTGCGGTACAGGGAGAAGCCAAACACCGTTGATACGCACACACTGCCCACACTGCAGTGACACTGAGCTGGCTAAAAAATGGCAGGAATGGCAGATTTTTTAAGCAATAGTTAGCAATAGTAGTTCTGTAGTTGTTACTTTTTCACAAAAGTCTTGCTAACTGCATCTTTAAAAATGTGGGGTTTATCATACAGTGGGTGTGCGTCATCTTCAGTTTAGTCAAGTGTCCAAAACACGTTGCAATGAAAGCCTCTATTTGCCCTGAGGAGCTGTCAACCCACTATAAAGAATTCAACAGTCTGTAAGCTGGAGAATCCCATACTGTTACACACAAACACTTAATCCTTCTTAACTTTGGCAATATTTAAGCTCAAACATGGTCTAAAATGTTGAAACATTAATGAGATGGAAAATTATTATTAACATCTCACAATTATGATTTGGGCAACATTTTTTTCTGGTTTAACTGATGTCTTCTCCCCCTCACCAGCTGCACAGCAACCAAACAACCAGATTTGGATGTGCAACATGGTCATTTTTAGGACAGTCCAAATGGGAAAAAGACATCTGTCACCAAGAAGGAAACCAACATAGACCTTCCTCTAGGTTCATGTATGAATGTGTGACCCGTTCAGCCAGTAATTTTTCTATGAATGAGATACTACACAATACAGACGAGGATTGACCCTTTGCTTCCCACTGTCTTACTCAGTGGCAGCAGGATGGGTTTTGATTTATGTTTCCCAGGATCTGTGCTCCAGGAACAACCCCAGCTGTTCCACTGACACGGCTGAGGCCAGGAGAGAGATGAGTAATGTAATTAACCAATGAATGAAAGGAACGAGATGGAGCGATCGGTCTGCGTGAGGGGGCCGAGGTGTGGGGGTATAGTCGCCCACTGATGTTCCCACACGACACAGTCATATCTCTGCATGTACAAAAGCCCTGCTTCGATGTCATCCTCTCAGCATAATTACATGAGATAAAAGTCGCAGTGGAGGAGTGAGCCTTAAAGCCTTCTGACTGCATCAGTGTGGCTCTGCTCTGTAGCGTTGGGTCATGTTTTTGTGATAAAAATGTTCAGTTATATCATGTACAGCTTGTGCACGTGCTGGAGCATTAACGGATGTGTAGTGAGTATGACGCAGAGTAGACCGATTCTGTCTAGTACCAAAGACTGAGAGAGTTCAACTTAAGCTGTTAAAGATTATATAATAATATTATAATAAATTAAAGGAAGTTTTGGGTTCAAGTGCATTTTATTGATTCAAATCCAGTATCCATAATTACTTACTTTGCAGCCTACTTTACCAAATAATATTCACCAAGCTTAAAATATTGATAAATCTGAAACAGATACGACACAATCAGCTACACTGTTTCTCTCTTTGACCTGTTGAACAACAAAAACATAGACTATTCATGCTATGTTACTATGTCATGGCCTCGACACAGCAGGATTTAAAAGAGCTCAATTTTGTGGCAAGATGATTTTATTCCAGTGGAATTGCTGTGACCAGTGGATCAAAGAAGACAAAGACAAATAACCAAAATGAATTCATATGATGAATGATCTGTATTTAACTTAAAGTTGCACTGCTAACCAATACCAAGCCATTTTGACTTTGACGTTTGAGAGAATGAAGAGTCCAACTTATGAATATAGTGAAGAAATTAGCAGCTAAAGAGACAGTATTGTCTGCAGGTGTTGATAAAGACCAAAACAGCTAAAAAAAGAGTGAATATTGGGCATAACATCATCAACTTGTGTTTACAGATTGATGCATTGCAAGTTAAAGGTATACTATGCATGATATGGTGATAAACTACTGCGTGTTTATCGCCAGTGAATTTATTAGCGTGATGTTATGCCTCACTATGTTTGCATTTTTGCGGCACTGTGTCCGCAATTCTTGTAGCTCTTTCTTGGATGCATGCTGCCTCTGGCCCAGCACCTGGTCTCCACCTTTTTATAAAGTCCCAGCCTCAACTGTGTGGTGTGTCCAAGTAGACATTTATGCCAAATTTGAAGGGGTCCATGTCATTGGTTCGACAGCCCATTGGTTCGACATCCCATTAGTCCGACTGTCCGCGGTGCTGAACGGCTCGCGGCGGGCGTATGGTGCGCTGCGACCGGTTTGAGGCGGAGCAGGCTCACGGCTTATGTGTTTGTCACTTTCTTTTTCATTTTAACCCACACCATGATCTTTTCCTGACCCTAACCAAGTGGTTTTTGTACCTAAACCTAACCAGACCTTAACCACAGGGCATCATGATGATTTTGGAACGGACTTCGGAACAATGAGTTTAATATGGTCGGAACAATGGGATGTCGAACTAAAGGGCAGTTCCCATTTGAAGAACTTCCCTCAGGATGTTCTTGAGATATCGCATTCATATGGGGCAAATGTACGTATGGAGAAACGGACAACCCGAAAAAATTATGCCATGGCCATCACCAGTACAGGGTGGCTTAATAAAAAAGACGAATAAAAAAAAGGAGACAAAAGAGAAAAAAATGAGGAAAGTGGCTAGCTAAACTGAAAACCACAGTATGCTACACTGTAGGCCCGAATCAGAAATGGTTGAAGGTTGAGGTTTCATTTACATCTCGTACACATGACGCTGGCAAAATGTGCTGTCAAAAAATGGAAACAACTGAATTGTTGAAAAGGATTAATGTTACTGCTGACACCAAAACTGACATCAGGATACTACTGCTGAATACTATCTGTATTATCCTGTCATCAGGAAGATAGACAATGACCAAGCCAAGGTCAGCACCTATAATTTTATAACCGAGTGATTGAAGTAAGCATATCCAAGTGAGGTGAAGTGTATGATTGAAGTGCAAACATTCCTGTGAACAAATGAAGTTGCAGTCAGTGAATTTTTGAACAGCAGCACAAAAAAATCAAAGCATCAAATGTGGTGTTTGTGTTATTTGACCTCGGTGCTCTTAAATTCTCTTCTAACCAAGTAACAAGCGTGACAAAACATTATTTACTTAACTTGACTGAATTGAGACGGAGTGACTTTCCTCAAAACCAGTCAACCATTTCTTCAAAGTAGCATCAACATTGTTAAATGCCACACTTTTTGTTTCATGGCACTCCACCATACAAATAAATATGACTGCAATATATTAACTAATTTTGGATATCAGCTTTTAAATCGGCATGACAACTGCCTATTAACACATCTGATAAAATGTGATCTATCCTCTCATCAGCGTACAAAAGCCTGAGAAACAGCTGTTAGACCATCATCAGACAGTCAATTTGGCAGCAAACATCAAACAGAATTGAATTGTGCATATTCTAATTGTTAAAATATTTGAAACTGAAACAAAGCAGCATAATGTAGCTCTGGGCTCTGCAGTATGGAGCAGAAGTTGACAGCGTTTTTGCACATGCAGCCCCCCCCCCCCGTTCTGTACACTGTTGCCCATTAACTGGCTGATGATGTCATATAATGAACGTTCCCTCGCAGAGTTGCTTGCGAGCTCCTCGGAGTAGACGTCAACAAATGACATCAATGTTTGTAGTGGTGTTTGCACACAGCACTGAGCAACTTGACAGGCATTTATGTGTACATAACAAAATTGATTTCACTCGATGTAAACGCTCCACTGAAACCCAAAGAAATAAAATTCCTGTGTGCAGATTAGCTGCTGACACACTGCACCTATGAAGACACTGTGAAACTAAAAAGTTTAATATTCGTACCTTCAAATGCCCTCAACTTACTACTTGATGATGACATAATAATGGATAATTAATGAGTAAAATAATGGATGTAATACTCCTGTTTGTTTCTGTAAGCTGAAACCATTTCCCTCAGTGGAAACAAAGCTTTTATTTACTTTAATTTCACAGATAAGAAACAATAAATTGTGAAGACAATAAAGCCTCCACAAAAATAGCATTTTAAGTCTTGTGAATGACTTATCGTGGCTTCATATGAGCAGAGAAAAACTCTGCTCATTGCTAGGCTAATCTATACAATGTAAAATGCCATAGGCTTGTGCTAATAACATTAGCATGTTACATTTGTTTGGAAAGCGTGTTTAGTATAAGACAGTTGTTTTGTCAGTGAACCTTGTGAGTTGTAATGGAGCTAAATATTGTAATGTTACCTTTGTTAAATGTTGCTGTTGTCCCGGCTTCATGTGGGTAGAGGAAAAGTTCGCTAGGCTAATTTATACAATGTAAAATGCCATAGGCTTGTGCTAAAAACATTAGCATGTTGTATTTGTGGGGAAAACGTGTCCAGGAACTGCAGCAGACACGCCACAGCACAAGTATAAATGCTTACAAGAGCATAGGCCGTGTGCATAGGCTACGCCATATGCCATTTGTCTTCTTTATGTGTGGTTTTGTTGGCTTGAAAGATCAGCACAATTCCTTTTGATTATTACTACCACAGTATCTTTATGTAAACAAAAAACACGTGCATGTACACACAAAAAAGATAGAAAGAGACTTTATTATTTGTTCTTGTGGACTGCAGTGTGATCGCCGGTCACATGATTGGCCACTGCAGTGTGACGTTAGGTTGCCTTTCTCCAAAAGGTGAATCTGTTTCAACTTCCTGTTGCCCCATCAGATAAATAGGAGGAGTGGCGTTTTTACAGAAATTGACTGAAATGGTTAGTGACTAACAACTCACATGTTAAAATACCTCAATGATGTCTTGTAGTTTTATACAGGACATGAACACTTGACTCCTGGGTCAAAGTCTTGTGCTTGTTGGTTGTTTGCTACATCCGTTGCTCTAAACCATAGACTGTAAAAACAATGGACGTAGCTATCATGATGTCACCCAGTGGTTTGTGGACTCCCGTTTTGAAGCTTAGAGCTTGTAATTTTGGCCATCACCATCTTGTTTTTTTGGAGCCATAAGTGACGATATTTGGAGGGTAGAGCAGTGGAGGAGCGAGGGGTGGATCTGACTCATAGACTGTGGTGACATCTCACAGACAGTCTGTCAATCAAAGCGGCCCCGCCCTTAAAAATACAGAACTTTGGGCCTTGGTTAATGTAAACGGCTGAGTTATAAAAAAGAATGAATTCCCTTACAGTTGTCATGAACATTGAAATTGGCCATAAAGACCAAAATCATTTGGCTGTTCCAGGCTCATTTTGACATGAGGGTCTATGGGGCTTTAGTCTGTTCTGGAACTGTTCTGTTAGCTTTGTTGCATCTGTTAAGGCAGGACATATTACATTTCTATGATTCACAATGACAGCCTTATTGGACTTAGTAGCATTTCTGTAACACTTTAAACACAAGTCTGAATTGAATGCTGTTAGATTAATGTAAATTAAATGCATGCCTTGTTGGCCTCTGCAAGAGCACTCTATGCATGACTCAATTATCATCCCCTTTACACAAAGAAAACACTTAAAACACTTTAATAAACCACAGAACACAGTGATTGACTCCATCATCCAGTTTTATTATGTTGATTCAGTCTATAAAAAAACATAATTAGAAACCTGTGTGTGTGTGTGTGTGTGTGTGTGTGTGTGTGTGTGTGTGTGTGTGTGTGTGTGTGTGTGTTGTCATTAAATGATGACATTGATGAGAAAATCAATTGGCACTGTGAGAGGGGAGGTGAGAGTCCCTTATGCTGATGATGGTCGTTAATATTAAGACTTCAGTTGTAAACTAAGTTAAAAATCCGTCACTGCTCCAACCCGAGAGAGAACGGAAAACACTTTTCATCCTTCTTAAAATTACTTACCAGTGCATGGTCCTGTATTCATGATGCCATTACAGACATTTACATGGCTTACACCTCTGTCTTAATGACAAACAGCCATCACTTTAACAGCATGATGATGTCAGCAGTGGTACATATTTTGTGTCTTTTTGGTATGTGGAGTCCAGGGGGAGTCCAGTTAGCCAAGTCAACCAGAGCAGGGCTTTTAGTTTGTACCTTAAAAGGACCTTATCCTTCGAAGGACCCTAATACATTAAGGATGCTTTCACACCTGCCCTGTTTGGTTTGGTTCAATCGAACTCAAGTTCGTTTGCCCCCTCAGTGCGGTTCATTTGGGCAGGCATGAACAGGGCAATCACACTGAAGTGCGCACCAAACAACCGGACCGAGACCCTCTTGAAGAGGTGGTCTCAGTCTGGTTACAAATGAACTCTGGTGCGGTTGGTTTGTGGTGAGAAGGTGTTCCGACCTGGATGTGAAGCAACTGCAGTCACATGACACATTGTTTGGGTTAAACATGAGCATGTTACAGTCCTGGAGGATTATTAATGTGCACCTCCTCCTGTACTGCCTTAATATGCACATTCAGCACATCCAATGCATCAAAACATTGTTTTCTAGTTGGAGCCGCACCTCGTTTTCAAACTGTATGCTTTGACTAAAATGAACAGTGACAGCAATATAGTCCACGATGAGCAGCGCTAAAATCAACCTGCGTAGTTGTCCCTCCATTGTGACATTAGAAAGTGTCACATTTATCTTGCAAGTGTACTCTTCTTCAACGTTTGCTTTACTTCCTGGATTTTTCCCACATGGAAATTCTGACCAATCAAGAGCAGCTTTCTTGCACAAGGCATTTGATCTGGTCTGCTTGTAAATACTGCCGTGAGAACATGAACCAACTCTAGGCAATTATACAACTTTGTCATAAAATCAGCCCCTGATTTGGACCAAAGCAAGACAACTCCAGGTCTGAAAGCACCCTAAGAAATCTCTTAAGATAGTGTGATCCATGTTTCCATGTTTCACCTTATTGAAGGACCTTTTATGGTACTAATTAAGATGTTATGTACTAACATAACATTCAGTAAATTTTATGGGATTAAAGCTCCACTAAACTGTGCAGATGATCCATTAGAAACCAGTGGCCTTTGGCATTTATCATGTTATTTTAACCAAAATTCAGGGTGTAGGTCACCTTAATGCCCTAACACTACTGCGAATCCCTTCGAATATAATTAATTTCCATTCAATTAATTCATGTAACCCTTGAATTTAATTATTTGTCAATTGAAAGCTTTTCAAATTAAAGTCCTTTAAAGGGGTTAACCTTTTCTAGTAAAGGCATGCTTACAACCACACAAAACCAAATGTTTTCAAAGTGTAAATGGCGGATTCATTCATGGTGTTTTAAGGAATGCATAGTGAGGAGAGGCTTTGTGATATACTCGGCCTTTCAATAAACAATTTACTGTGTGTTAAAAAGCATTTTGAGCCATTAAAAAATTTACACAAAAAATTGTTATATGTATATAGCTGAGGTAAAAGAAGAACCTCTTCTATCTTAGAAGTGGATGATGAATGTTAGTATCTGATATCAGTCTATTATATGTGAGGCTACTGTATATAATGGTGTAAATAGAGGTTGAGAGCAGGAAAAGAGACAGCGAGCTGAGAGACACTTCATCACCATGGTGTAAGACAAAGTAATCTGCCCATCCCCCTTCACAGCTCCATTCCACTGCGCTGTGGGCTCACACGTGTAAAGGCAGTCCTCAGCACTGAGCAGCTTCAGCATGGTGTTTAACCCCCACGTTATTAATAAAGCCTCAGTAAGACAGATCTACATTTTCCACGGTAGATGAGTGGGATAGGGCTTTTTACCACGCATGGATCAGACAGCATCATTGGACAGATCTATGATATTGGTCTTTCATTCAAAAGATGTCACTTTCAGACTTGTTTCTTTCCCATGACTTTCTTCCATTAATTTGACTTAAGTTGAAGGAACCATCAATGAAAGGAATAATTCAACGTTTTTGAAGATATGGTTATTAGTTTTATTTTTATAAGAGCAGCAAGTCATGTCTGTGCATTGAGTGTGGACCCTGTATGTAAACATGGATGGCACAACAGCTTCCTCAAAGTGAAGCCAAAACATCTCGATTCCCATGATCCAAACTAAAAAATGTATCTATTTATTAAAAGTGCACATCAAATACATTTTTTCCCAAAGATGCTTTCTGTCATTTTAGGTAGCTCTTCTGCTCACGAGGTCATGTGTCACATGGATGTATGGGTGGGCACTCAATTCCTTATTGCGCTACTGTGTAGACTCGGGCTCCAAGAGCGCAAGATAATGGCGGCCATATCCGGGATATTTTGTATGGATGCCTGATCGGCACGTCTTCAGTATCGGCCAACGTGCTTTTTCTTACTTGCACAATGAATGAGTATTACATACATTGAAAAGCATTGAATTTCGTGTCTCCATCTGCTGGTGGGCCGTCACAATAAGAGTATGCATGTATAATATGATATTAATTCCACTACAGAAGAGACTCGATGATCACTAAAATTAGGTAGGGAAAAAAGTGTATGTATGTATGTTTGAAATGCCTTTATCAATGTGTTAGTCGGCCACACTTATTTGTATGTGACAATGGAGGAAGCCAACTGACTAACAGTCATATAACGACAAAGTGGTTGGCCAGGGTGGTGGACAGAACAACACAGGACTATCACCCAGGAGACCAGGGTTTGTGTCCTGTGATACCAAAGCCAAACCATGATGTTTGTTTTAAACCTAACCATGTAGTCTGTGCACCTAAACCCCACAAAAGTGAAAGTGAAACCTAACAAAACTGCTGCTGATGCCAATGGGCATTCTACTGAAGCACAAGTTCTGGTTTTGGCCTATTTGCATGCAAGATGGAGCCAAACCTGGTAGATGACAAGCCTTTGAGAAGCTGCGCACCACCGATGTAGTTCCAGCATGTAACTTCCCCTAAAACCATGAATTATGATGTTTTAAATTACCATTTATGTACTGATTACGCAAATGAGAAACATGTTAATTCATGAGCTTTAGAGTTGTTTCTAGGTTTATGTTTTTACTTTAGACAGAGTGAGCCTCTCTGTGTGCCAACCACATCCTGACTCTTGCTCCAACACAATATTGTGGCTTTCAGATGCAGTGTTCCATTATGTTTAAAAGCTGTCGACAAGATAGCATTTTTTTTTTTTAGTACCTTCCACCAACATTAACACACAAATTGTTTTATGATGTAACAAGGTTTGGTTAGGTTTAGGCACAGACGTGACTTAGTTTGGTTCAGGGAAATATGACTGTGTGTTAAAATAACTTTGTTAAGGGTAGAAAAACATCTTGATTTCAATTTCTTTGAGGTTCGGGGACCTTCGTCATGGTTACCATAATAACCACTTGGTTAAGGGCATGGTTAAAAGAAACCAATGTTGACTGTCTCCAGTGTCTCAGTCTGACATTTCATTGACCCATCCAACCACCCCACCTCCTCCTTACAATGACCCTGTGGCTCTGACAGCGTCACACCACCTCCACTTTTGCTCTTGCCAGACAAGACTCATAATTCCTACGCCCGCTACAGGGCTTGATCACTTGAATATTAACTTGCTAAACATTGCTAAAATGACTAACACTGTAGTTTTTTCTTGAGAGGACAGTCATGGAGTTTGTGCTTGTCTTTAACAACTTGGACCATTCTGCCACGCAGCCATCTTCCGCTATGTCTCATTGAAAGACAGCAAAACAGCGACAAATTCTCCTTCAGTGAAAATGTAATCACTCTTGTTTCCATATTTGCTATCGCTGCTGACACCCACTGCTGTCTTTCATAGGGAGCCACAGCAGAAGTGATGTACCAAATAAAAGGCGAGTATCGTATAGTTTATGTCATAGGTGTAGATTTTGGGGGGGGAGACAGGGGACACGCACCCTCGATATTTAGAACATGTGAGTTCGTCCCCTTGAAAGTAGCAGAGGATGTTAACTTTTATAAAAGACATAAAAGACATTTCCACAATAAACTGACAGAAGAAATACTTTCCCAGAATGCAGGAAATTAGGTGTTTGAGGCCCCCCAGTCCCCCCATTGCATACGTGTCCCCACCAGTATTGAAACGGAAGCTCCGCCCTTGACTTATATGTCTATATGTCATACATCTTACATACTGATCTTTATGCACCCGCACTCTAAACGCACCATTTTAGAGCAATAATATAGATCAACCCAAGTAGCCTGACTACGCTTGGAATAACGAATAAAGTATTTGTATATTATATATATTATACACAGACAGATCATTCTCTGAACCCATCGGCTGTATTCAGCGTCTGACTTCCGGCAGACGGCGATACAGCCTCTGGGGACAGACGCCCGATTTTTTGGCATTCCGCTTTGTTTTGGGCGGAGGAGGCGAATTTCCGTTTCTGACTTCCGTTTATATATAAGTAAATATGCTGAACCATTGCGATGGATTCAGAGTTTGCAGTGACGTCAGTTATGTTCTGCCTCGTTAGTTCACCGCACGGACCGTTTAACCTGGCAACAACTGCGGCCGGCTCAAGCATGATTGGTCAATATCACGTGGACTACAAACAGCCTACAACCGGAAACCAGGGCTCTTCCACTCTTCTTCCGGAGGCAAGATCTCCGGGGTTTGCCTACAGACTCTACATTCACTGAATGTAGAGTCTGTATATAGAGACTACAGACAGACTTATCATAGTAAAAAACAGAAAAAATTGAAGAATGGAAAAATATGCGCATTATGCTACAATATATAACACAATATAGAGAGAGATAGAAACTTGTTTCTGCTGCCCCCAAGTGGCCAAAAAATAGGTAGGTTTGGAGCTTAAGTCAGGAATTGAGCCAGGGGACTGACATTGAGGAATCAATGGACACATTTTTGAGCATCACAGCCCCCGCAAAATGACTCGTTCCGCAATCAGGATGTAATCTATTTGGTCCAATAACATTTGGAAAGTCTAGAGGAGCTGCGCAATTAAATCATTCTATCCAAATTCAAGTGAGAAGAGCATTGTCAGAGGGCTTTTATTTTTAAACGGAAACAAGAGACATTGAGTTAAAAAGAAATATTTATATTTTTTCATCAGTGTGACAGATGAAAACATTGAAACTGTGGTGAAAGGTGGTATAATAACACCATTTTCACAGACTGCACGTGTCACTTGGAAGAAAGCTAGAAAGGTTTTTGGCGTATGTGCCAATCGAGCACCAATTAAGCAACTCCATTGGAATAAATAGGCGCCATCTTGGCGTTTGTTATCTAATTATTATTAAAATCTATGGGCTGCTCTAACCTGTAAACATGGGCACCGAGGAAAAAAAAATACAAGCAGTTCCATGATGCACACGTGCTGCTCACACAGGCAGGCAGTGTGGCCCAGGCATCCTCTGGTCTTAAAGCTACATTAGTCTAATCATGTCGTGACTCAGCTCCAAACTACAAGATGTAATTTGAAAATGAGACACTGTGTAGACTGTTAAGGTATTTTAAATTAAATAAATAAGTCAGTAGTCATATTTTCAATCTTTATGCTAAGTTAGGCTACATAAATCCTGACCTCTGTATGATGATGCATGTGTATTAGACAGTGGGGAGCACAATAAGGTGCTATAGAATAAATTAACAGACCAAATTTCTCATTTTGGACTGTGTTCCTCTGTGTCCAGTCTTTATTCTAAGCTACCTAAATGCACTCTGGCTCCAGCTCTGTATACGCACAGCCATAAGAGTCGTATTAATCTTGCCCTCTACCTCTCAAAGAGAAAACAAATAATAATTCAAAATGTTAATTGTATCTTTAAAAATACATAATAATGCACAGTCAGCTGTGTGGAAACATCAGCAGACCATAAGTTGCACCACCTGCACCTACACACAGTCTGTAAGAGAGTATGTTTCAATAAAATAAAGGCAGAACAGTCAGTTTCATCTCAGACTGACCTGCCGCCCGGCCTGCTGCTTCTGTTACATCTCTAATAAGAGGAAATGGCTTGTGGTGAGCCCTTCTGTGGGAGTTTAATTCAATCACAGCTCCGGTCAAAAATGAATTAAAACTCTCATTAAGCCCCCCTCCTGTGTTCCAGAGACTAAGCTGGCTGCTCAGGCTCACAAGTAGAGATTTGGGTGTTACATGGAAGCATCAGTCAACTCTGCAGTTATCTGTCTGTGAGTCAGCCATCAGTCACTAACTCCGTCATTTTGTTATTTTAATTTGCAGTGCTTGTGCTCACCCACACAGTGAGCCCAATGAACCCGGCTGCAGATGATCCAAACAACAGGCAACGTGGACGTCGTGTTGTTCAATCCGAACGAGTCACAGTTTGACTAAATTGAGACAGCAGTGCTCCCTGCCTGGACTTCATATCTCACTGAGCACAATGAGGATAATGCACTGCGATCCACATCACAGGATCATTGACCTTTCCACAGTACAGTGTAACTAATCACTTTAGACTGCGGCCGTCTCTTGTATGGCACCGAGGAACAGAAAGGCTTGTTTTGCGTCAGGGAAGAAACAGGAACCTGTGTGTTGTAACCCCACAGGAAAACATCTCTGTGCCTCCGAGCACTAAAGTGTTTCTGCTGTGGGATCAATTCAGCCTCGCTTTGTCGCCTCTGAGCAGCAGCTTACATTACCGCTGGAGTCACACTGATGCATTGTTACATCTATTGTTGGGACAAAATGGCTCTGACATTAGCATTTAAGCTTAACCTAGTCCCAGGCTGGTGTGACTGTATTTTATTCTTTGTGGAACAAATCTTTTCACACAGATAAAACATGCAAGACGAGTGCCTTTTTCATTCTCTGACACTTGGAAGTAAGATATAAGCAATGCACGGAGCTGCAAGCTAAAAAATGTAACACTGATAAATACCTTGTACAATCTGTAAAGCTAAACAGCTGGCTGAAGGCCTGTCTACACGAGGGAAATACAACTTTTTTCCCCTTGTCTTTACAACATGAGCCTTCAACTGTGAGACACGAGCTCCCCCTGCTGATTCAAAAATAACAAGCAAGCGTGCCGCCTTCAGGTGATCATGATGATATAACAGCCAGGAGAAGTGACAGCATGTGAGGAAGCTGTTGTGATGGACAAGTACATTAATCAAGTACAGTTTTGAGGTTCTTGCACTTTACATGTGTATATCCATTTCATGTCATTGTATACTTATATCCCACTGCAATTCAGCAACAAATAATAGTACCTTTACCTCACTATGTTCTTCCACAGTAGTTAAAATATGCTTTGCGGATTAAGATTTTACACAGAAAACACATGATAAGTTTCGAAAATATGGTGCATTGTAAAAGATTTAACTGCTCAATAGTCAGAAAAGTAGGTAAAATGGTCTTCTTCATCCAGTAATATCAGAAATACTTTATTGATTCCAGAGTTGCTCCGATGTAAAGAAAAGAGAATTGTCAGAATAAGAGTATGAAATAGAAGTATGTAAATATAAAGCAATACAATTTAATTTAAATTCATAGAAATGAAAATGTACATTAAAATAAATAAAACATGCACTATACTACAGTGTTTAACAATAGTACTCAAGATATAAAAATATTAAAATAAAGTATAAATTGTTACTGTGCTCAGGCTGTAAGTGTGAAATTCAACTATATTCATCAATGGAATAAAGAAGAATAGAATGAAAGTCAGAAAATATGTACATCACATAATAACTCACTGTGAATTATTGGTACATTTACTTTTGATTCTTTCAGCACATTTTGCTGCTAATAATTCTGCACTTTCATATCGGTACAGTTCTGAATTCATGACTTTAACTCAACTCATATTTTGAGTGCCAAACACTTTATTTCCTGCATTCTGGTGATATTTAATGCACCAATTTGGGCCTTTTCTGTGTCAATTTCCTGGTGGAATTGTCTTTATTTTTTTCAAAATAAAAGTCCTCAGCTACTGACAATGCACATGTTCTAAATATTGAGGGGGATATGTCCTTGCACTCCCCTTGAAATCTACATCTATGATGCAAACGGTTATGTTTTATTAAAAGGTCTAGTGTGGGGGATTTAGTGGCATCTAGTGGCTGAGGTTGCAAATTGCAACCAATGGAAACTTCTTCCATGTGGGAGCTTGTGAGAGAATTATGGTGGCTGATGCAAAAATGCAAAAACGCACATGACCCCTATATAGACAACACATTCTCCCTCTGTCCTCATCACATAACCACGTTTGGTCATGGACCTTCCACTTCCAGATACAACATGAAAGGTACCCTGGGTGTGTTGGTTGTTGACGTTCTGGGATGCTGTGTCAAGTTCTGCCTGTTACATGCATCATCTTTCAAAATACACTTCTGTTTTCACAGAAAATTTAACATATACATACAGTCTCTTTCAAAATAAACACACTACGTCAGTACAAAACATTGACTTTTTTTTTAATCTCCAACAACTAACACACATGGTTGTGTTTAGGGAAAAAGAACAGGGTTTGGCTTTATAATCCTACGCGACGCAAACATTGCTCTCCAGGGTGAAAGTCAGTGTTTGTTGTACCTGCCCTACTTGGACTTTTGCCGCCCCAACTTCTGTTTTTGTCCCACCTTGTTTCCCCGACACCACTGAGTGACTGTAACGGTGAGTGGCCGCGTATTAGTCAGTCGCCAAAGGACGTTTTTTTTATCAGTGTTTGATGCCTCAAGTCACTGCCTGAGCGCCAGATTTCGAAGACTTTGGAGTGAGACCAGGTTGATCTAGAGCCAATGTTTGGTTTGTCCATTCTGGGCTACTGTAGAAACATGGCAATGCGACATGGCAAACTCCGTGGCAGAGGACCCGCTCCCTGTGTAGATAAAACAGCTCATTCTAAGGTGATGAAAATACACAGATTCTTATTTTCCTGGTGATTATACACTTAAGAAAACAATCTTATTACTATATATGACTCCATTTCTGCCAATATATCCCCTGAATCATACACACTGAAGTCATATTTGCAGGGTTTGGAGATGGCACCCTACTATCAACTATTATTGACTAAAATTTAGGCTCATTCTATTATTTATGTCATTGAATGCCACGGTGTACCTTTGGTTATTATCGAGAGCGAGAGGAACCAATGTTGATAAAATAATCTAACACATTAAAAAAAAATGTAATGTGACTTGACAGCGCAAAGTGTTCATGTAAATACTTTGAGAGAACGCGTCAGAGTTGAATGCACCATTCCCAGCTGGGCAACAGCAGTTTACGAGGTGCACCTGAAGGCAGCACAGTGTTGTAAGACCTCAATGAATGATGCACCGCAGCTCGGGATCGTGCTCCATACACGTGTAGAGTCAACTGGAGGATAGATGGGTCTGTAGGGGAGCACTGGCGCGAGCTAAAGCGTTGATATCTGGATCGAGATTTTGATTCCGGCACAAGATCTTGTGAACTGATTCCGTCGTCGACGATTTGTTTTGAGGAGCAGCTCTGACAGAAGAATATTTTGGTGAGTTGAAGTTTGATGCTGTGAACAGAGAGGTTGTCGGCTAGCTAGCAAACATTAAGTTACAAGCTTGGCGCGATGAAGAAGTATGGTTTCCGGTAAATAGTGTCAAAATAAAATTCAGTTGGAAATATCGTGCGCTGGTAGCAGGGTGTTAAGACTGATAGCAGTTCAGCAGTAGTCTCGAAATCTAAAGTACAGCGTTTAATGCTGCTATCGATGACCAAGTAGGGCTATATCACAGGTATTAGTTTAAAGCTTATCATATAAATGTTACTGAATAGCGATCTTCGGTTTTATTTTGAAAGCAATGTCGGGTATTCCGGTTACATCTAAATGAGCAAGCTTGATGCAGCATGCTAGCTGCCATTTGTATTTAAATAACTCAAGACTGTAAACCACCCGTGCTGCACTGTCCCGCAAAAGTTGACTTTGTCCGTGTTCTACCCCCTGTGCTTAGAGAGGACTTGGTTTTTATGTGTCTGATGGTAATTCGCCGGTATTAGCCGTAACCGTTAGCCCAAAGCTAACAGCGCTGGCGCTAATACTTGAGTTCCGTTGACTTTGTGCACCGTGTCAACGTGGACGGGCGGCCCTCTCACTTGTCGTACTTTGGCGTAAGGGAACGAGGAAGTTCCCACCCGTTCTGCCCACGCCGCGTGTGTAACCGAACGCTTCAAATGTGCCATGCTGTATATGGTGGAACTATTGTGTCGTGGGAAGGATGAACAACTTAAAGTGTTACGGATAATAATATTGTGGTGACCCTCAGCTTTTTGTAACGTTATTAACGAGTGGTTTTAGGCGGTAAATGTTTAAATGGCTTCCCATTCGTTTCATTGTCAACAGCGACTGGGTCCATGTTGTAATTACAGCAAGGACATGGAGGTTAGCCCGTGGTTTTATTTAGCTTAATGACGTTAGAAAAATGGTATGATACAAAAGCCCTACAAAAGATAAAGCCATTTCAACTAGTATTATGTTAGGCTAAAATTAATAAGTCAGGGCCCATTTACTCATGGATGGTCTAATGTAACCAGGCACAGGCCCAGGGGCCCAAAGTGTCAGGGGGGGCCCGTGGACTTCATCAGTAAAATATCACTGAAATAAATACATAGGGACCATGAAGAGTGATCACAAAAATATTCAAAGGAACTGCAAAAAGACACAAAACAGTTATCTCAAAGAGACACAAAACAGTTATCTCAAAGAGACACAAAACAGTTATCTCAAAGAGACACAAAACACCTGCCTATAATACAGAAAGATGTAGGGGCCTTTTGCATATCTGCGCCCAGGGGCCCATTGTCTCATAATCTGACGTGCATTTACTTAAAATGTTTTTTATCTTGAAAACAGTGACACCAAAAGTCAAGGCATAGTACAGTGTGTATGATGGTGTTTTTAGTAGTTCTGCATGTAATTTTAATCGGTCATCTATCTGCAGATTCCAGAGCACAATGATGAAGTACATCCTGGTTACCGGAGGAGTCATCTCCGGCATCGGCAAAGGCATCATTGCCAGCAGCGTGGGCACAATCCTGAAGTCATGCGGCCTGCATGTAACCGCCATCAAGATCGACCCGTACATCAACATAGACGCAGGCACATTTTCACCCTATGAGCATGGTACGTCAGAGGAAATTATCATTTTCATTCAATAGAATTAAACAGCCACACGTTATGTATGTGTTATGATGGTGTCGTGCCTCTGTGGTGTGTGTTTAGGGGAAGTGTTTGTGCTGGATGACGGGGGTGAGGTGGACTTGGATCTGGGGAACTACGAGCGCTTCCTCGACATCCGGCTGACCAAAGACAACAACCTGACCACCGGCAAGATCTACCAGTCAGTTATTAACAAAGAGAGGAGGGGAGACTACCTAGGCAAGACTGTGCAGGGTAAGCAGCCATTGTTTTACTTTGATACAGAGCGCCATGCTGAAGAGAAATGGACAAGCAAGATTTTTTTTCTCTTCCAGTGGTGCCACACATCACAGATGCCATACAGGAATGGGTTGTGAAACAGGCCAAAGTATCAGTTGATGACGATGATGTGGAACCTCAAGTTTGCGTAATAGAGGTAAGATGACCGGTCATTACAGCATCCTGTAATTTGCACCACTAAACAGCTTATAGTCAAGTTTCTTCATACAGGGTTATATGCTGAAGCAACGGCTGCCATGGTTTCCACTGCTAATATATGTGACTGTCTGCTTGTTTGCAGTTGGGAGGAACCGTTGGAGACATAGAGAGCATGCCTTTCATCGAGGCCTTCAGGCAGTTCCAGTTTAAAGTGAAGAGGGAGAACTTCTGCAACATTCACGTCAGCCTGATACCACAGGTAAGAGAACAAAACCTTCAGGCCTTCCTGGTTTTATCTGAGGGGCAAATGTGTCAGCTGCTTTTGCAGAACAACTGACTGTAGACACACACACTTGTTCAGCCTCGATCACAAAAGCGTGTTTCATCTTCTGCAGGTACGAAACAACTGGATAGAATTTGCAAGTTGAAATTGGTACACAGAAAAAATCCTCAGTTACAGACAATATTCATATGTGAAATTTGATATTTACATGAATACAAAGAATTGCTTTTAGTGACGAAATTCAGAAAAAAAATTCCTAGCATTATTACGTTTTTTGAGAATTTCCTCGTAAGGCCCTGACATTTATGCCATTTATGAGCATCTGTTGCCCAAGTTGATGCAGTGTGTCCTGCAGCGTTGGCCCTCGTTGGCCCCCGTCAGTGTCAGATTCAGTAAGTTGAATCAGTTCAGCTCAGGGCACTAGAAGAGAAGTGGAAGTGAGGAAAGTAAACAAATAGCTAATGTCAGGAAGGAGTGAGATCCTAACAAAGTTGATAGACGATGTAACATTATTTTCTTTGGCCACTGAGCTCTTGTGTGTGGAAACGTTTCGTCATGGTTTGTGTTTTTGTTCACTGGCGCACGGTAAATATGCCTTGTTCTTTCAACATTGGATTGTAAGTGTGCTAACTTGCTAATTATAGCGTCAAGATGGTCCTCCCGTCTCTTTTTTTGAATGATGATTACAAAGCTGTCTGCTGGTGTGGAGAAGTATTTCCTCTCAGAACGTGCTGGTTGGCTGTCAGCTGTAGTATTCATGTGTAGTGTGTTCATGTGCAACTTTGTGGCCAAGACACAGTGATGTCACGCGGAACAGCAGGGGCCCTTCATCGCCGCTGGTTCTCAGAAGTTAGTATGATGTGTCTGGGCCTTTTCAGTTAAGACTAGATCCTGGTGAAGACAAAAGGTATTCACAAAGTGTCACAGCCCTTAAA
The DNA here is from genome assembly GCF_011397635.1 of Epinephelus fuscoguttatus. Taxonomy (NCBI): domain Eukaryota; kingdom Metazoa; phylum Chordata; class Actinopteri; order Perciformes; family Serranidae; genus Epinephelus; species Epinephelus fuscoguttatus. The sequence continues at coordinate 35,117,415 of NC_064768.1, read as the reverse complement.
CGAATAATTCACCTGCAAAATGGCCATTTGTATACCAGCAACTCGCTCCATGTTCCCTTGAATTCATGAAGAAGACTTTGGTTTTCTCACATGCCTCCATGGTAAACAGAGAATTTAAAAAAAGCAAACATTCGTCATGAATTGAAGTTATCAGGGGCCGTGTTTAACAGCAGCAGAACTCCATCAAAACATCCGTCAAATAGTCCCATGCACGACCAAGTGGTGTGCCTGAGCACACCCATGCGTATGAAATCTGCTTGAACAGGGTTGAAAAAATGTACCAGTGTCCCCAGGCACACTAAGGCGGAAGTGTTTTATGGTAACACTCAGCTAAATATCAGCTCAGATATGAGTAATTTTATGATAAAGAAAGTTTAGAAAATGTTTTTTACTCCTCGGCCTAAAAGAAGGACGAGAAATGCGTCACTCTTATATTTTTTAAAACCTCTCAAATCAGTCCAAATTAGCCCAAAATTCTGTGCCCAGAAATAAAAAAAAAATATCCTGAATATATATTTTGGTGTAAAGTTTTTGTTGAGTTCAGAAAGAAAGGACAGAGGAGTTCCTCTGACCAGTGAGAGAGCAAGTGACAGGTGCAAACGTGTGTGAACACAGTAGTAAACACGTGTCTCAGGAGCTGGACAGGGTCACGTGTGAGGACTGAAACAGGAGCAAGTATGAAGAGAATGCAGTCACAGTTTAGTAAACATAATCCTGTTCGCAACACAGTGAGAATGTGGGTTATGCTACAGGAGTGGTTGGTGGAGTTTCTGTGGCAGATCTGATGATGTTTTTCCACAGTTGAGACCAGTTTGTTGACCTCTCAAGGATACCTCTGTGGGTACGATGATATAAAACATAATCTGTTGCTTTACGTACTTTGTATGTGGTGTTTCTCCTTGTGTCCATGATGAAACATGGCAGCAAACAAGTCGGTGGTTTTAGATGAGTGAGAGTGTAGAGTAGTGCTGAAATGATTACGCCCTTTGTAAATAATTAAAGCTCCTCCACTTCTCAAGGACGCTGGCATCCTTGGCCAACATTATTGTCTTTCAGAGGCTGTAGCAGGTTGAGTTATACTGAGTGAAGATATCATGAATCTAGAAGATCTGAGTAATGTGTTGATACCAACCATGTCATGCTAGTTTGAGACGGTTAAACAACACTCCAAATTTAGGCTAAATTTTGCAAGGGGAAAAACTTGCATGGCCATTTTCACAGGGCTCTTTTGAACCGTCACATAAAGATATCTGAGTGAAAATGGGTTCTATGGATACCCACAAGTCTACCATTTAGACACGCCCACTTTATGCTAACCCCTGCAGTTTGGGGCCCATTGTATTTGAATATTTCTGCATGCTGGGGTTGTCTCCAAGTTTTTTTGATACCAAATCAAAGCATGATTTTTTTATGGTGTTCCTCAAGGTCTTGGGGACACTGGGGGCTGATATTTCATCCAATTTTCTCACATTTAATGCACAATAAGCCAAAATAATAGATGAATCAGGGGCGTTACTGATAGACGTTCAATCTACCCGACCAGATGTCTCAAAACCGTAACAATACCAATTCAGCTTCTTCAGTTGATAAATCATCTTGGATTATTTTAGTTCCTTTATTTTGATCAAAGCAGCTGTTTGGTCCACTTGTGTCATGGTAGAAGTTGCAGATGCTCACACATTAGTGGTTCTAGACAGTCAGTTTAATATATGTAATATCTCCATTGTTCCGTCCAGCCCAGCGCAACAGGAGAGCAAAAGACCAAACCAACACAGAACAGCGTCAGAGAGTTGAGAGGACTCGGTTTGTCCCCTGATCTGGTGAGTCATCTGCAATACGTCCCTCTATAAATGCCTCATTCCACTCAATGACCCATTTCTCCCCCAGTGATCGTTAAAGTTTCATCTCATCTTCGCCCCTCAGATCATGTGTCGCTGTTCCACTGCTCTGGAGAACTCTGTCAAAGAAAAGATCTCCATGTTCTGCCATGTAGAACCTGAACAGGTACGTCACTGAAGCCGAAGCACATTTATCTGATGCTGCTTTAGCCCCGACTCTCTCAGCTCCGCTAAACTCACTGACCCGTCTCGCCACAGGTCATCTGTGTGCACGACGTGTCGTCCATCTATAGAGTACCGTTACTGCTGGAGCAGCAGGGCGTGGTGGGCTACCTCAGCAGGAGGCTCAATATGCCCATCGAGACTCGACCCAGGAAAATGCTGACTAAGTGGAAGGAGATGTCTGACAGGTGAGTCGTCAGCGGAGATCAAGCATTAGGTTAACTAATTATAAATGGCTGAAAATGTGCTGCCCTATGTAACTTGATGGCCTCAGTCCAGTGAAGGTCTTGCTTCAGACTATTTACGAGTGCACATGCTGTGTTCACAGGTCAGACAGACTGCTGGAGCAGTGCTCCATAGCACTGGTTGGGAAGTACACCAAGTTTTCGGACTCCTATGCGTCTGTCATCAAAGCACTGGAGCACTCAGCGCTGGCCATTAGCCATAAATTGGAGGTTAAGGTTTGTAAACTCACAGTGCTAACTAACCCATCTCACCAATGTCTTCATTTAGATCACTCACAAATAGGAACTACAGTGTGACAGGATGCAAAATTGAGGTGCAGCAGCTTGAGTATCAGGGCCTTTGCTGTATCAAGTTCAACACTGTGGAGACCAGGGGTGTGAATCACCAGTTTCATCACGATATCGATTCTTTGGACAACAGTACGAATATTTTCTGATATTACAAGGTCTACCACGATACGATTTCAATTCGATATGATTCAGGGGTCTGTGATCACTATAAGGCGATATTAAATAATAAATTTAACCCAGTCTGTTACAGAAGAAGCTGCCACCTCTTCCTTTTTTACTTTTGGCCTTAAAACACATAAATGATAAGTACAGTAAAGTTCACTTTAAAAGTTATTACTCAGAGAAGGAGTGCTGTTTTTGACACAAATTGCGGTAGTGGAACTCTGAGTCATTTAAAGCACCTTTATGTTTTTGCATGAGCTGTCACAGCCGTCGCTCATGCAGCTGGTGACCATGATGATGATGAGCAGTCAAATCAGCAGGACAAACTATAATAACTAACTTCCTGTTGTTTGCAGAACACCAGCTGAGCATACTCCTGTCTCTGTCACCTCCTGCAGTTTTGTTGCCTCACGTCTCTCCCTCTGACCCTCTTTACAACAAAAAAATATTTGTCTTTTTCCAGAGTCAGTTCAGTGATTCTGTCCTTGAGACACATTTTTATGTGAGGGTCGTGTGTTCAGGTTAAACTGCAGTGTGAACATCCAGACTGCAGAGCCTTCTTGTGCTGCCATCTAGTGGTTACTCCATGCTCTGTCCCCACACTGTGCAGCTGAGCACATCTCAGTGCACAATGCTACAGCTCATGTAGGTGTGGTCACATGAACAACACGCCTAACTAATGAGTGATGTTGGAAGTACAACAGCAGTGCCTTTTCTACATGCAAGATTTAGTGTGGAGCTGCTTTTTATAGAGTGACTAAATGTTCACACACCACTCTGACTTGTGGGTGGGGACAAAAGACTCCTCCATCCCATCACAGAGACATCATGTCGTCTGATTAAAGAGGGATGCAGATTTTTCTTTAACGTGGTCCACACAGAAGCTTTGATAGAAAGTATAGAAACTCTCTTCTCCTCGTCTTCTCTCCACAGTATATAGACTCAGCGAATTTGGAGCCGGCCACTCTGCAGGAGGAACCAGTGAAATACCATGAGGCGTGGCAGAAACTCTGCAGTGCTGAGTGAGTGCTGAGACACTGTCTTTTGTTAGTAATACAACCTGGACATTACATTTGTAGTTTCATCATCTGTTTTTCCTCCTAATCCGCAGTGGCATCTTGGTTCCAGGAGGTTTTGGTGTCAGAGGAACAGAAGGAAAGATTCATGCCATCAGCTGGGCCAGGAAACAGAAGAAACCTTTCCTAGGTACGGGACAGCTGTCAGGAAAACTATTATCACACTATCTTACCTCATATCTATTCTGCGATAACTGTTTTCACATTTGTTATAGTGAAATGAACTGATATCCTCTGCAGGTGTGTGTCTGGGGATGCAGCTGGCTGTATGTGAATTTGCCAGGAACACACTCGGCTGGGCAGGTAAGGTTAATACTCCCATGTAGCTAAACTGAACTTGTGCAGTATGACATGTTAAAGAATAGCTGAAAGCAGCCAACACCGAAATGTTGTTCAGATGTGCTCTGAAGTTTCCTCATTTTTCTATCCCTATATCAGGGGAAACGTGAAGCAGGACTTTGTATTATGGTCCGAGCACAACTACTCAGCACAAAGTAGTGTTTTTAAAAAAAATCTGAGTTCTGAATAATTTCTTCAGATTCATCTGCTGAATTCTTTAGATTTGACCGTCATCTTAATAAAACAATTTCCCAAAGTGATGAATGTAGTAGTCCTGACGAGTTAGCAAGCTTTAAACATTTTGTTGGTTGTGTGTTCAGTTGTCAGAGTCAATATTCCAACAGCAAACTTAACGTCTACAGAACTGACGGGATCACGAGCATTTCAGAGTTAACGTGACTCAGTGTGTCGTGGTTGCTTGTAGCAACGGCTGTTGTGTGTCCGCGTAAAAGCCTTCAGTATGACTTTAACCATTTTTTAAATACATAGCCATCTGCGTTTATTATCTACACTAGCTATTTACGCAAGTTACTGTGAGCAACCACCGACAAATTTGGCTCAGTGTCAAGCCTGATTTATGTGTGTTAAATTAACGACGTCATTGCCGTGACACCATCCTGAACCCTTCAAACTTCTCCGTCACTCCATTTCGTCGCGGTGCCAGAGCGGTAGGGGGCTGCGTTCCTTTCCTGAACGGTTATCGTCATCTCTAGTTGATTCTTTTAGCTTCCGGCTTTTCCAGTCACAGTGAACAATGGTGACCAAGAGAGAGAGAGAATCTTGCTGGAGTTGGAGTTGTTGGATGTCGAAGAAAGTGTTAGTACTGCAACATCTACATTGCAACAGAAGATGTTTAAAGATGGCGGGGATGGCGCAATCTGGAAATACAGAACCGGAAATGCGTTGCTACCAAGCAAACCAATCACAGCCCTCTCGGTCTGCGCCGCCTCGACGAGTAGTTACATTTTTTTGGAGGTGCACGTCAGGCTACGTCGGGGGCTGCGGTGAGCCTCCTGCGTAGCCACGTACCCTACAACGTCGGTACGTTGTTGATTTAATGCAGGACCATAAATCAGGCTTCACAAGTTAATATGGTCAGTAGTTAAACCGAAACACAGGTGGTGTCTGCAGTCGCTACTTAACATGTTGACGACCGCTGGACTGAAATCTCGTTCCAGTAAGGCAGAAGCAGGACGTTAACGTTAGTTTTCTGGTGTGTGAATTATAACATGAGCATATTCATACTGGTCTTGTGTCCTTTGGCTGTAGAGGATTTCTAATTTCAAAATACAAAACTCTAGTCTCTCACTGGTGTACATGCTATGTTTCTCCACCAAATGCATGTATATTTATATATATCTGGCCACTGAATACTGTGCCACTTATGTCTTCTACACATGTTTACATAAAGTAACAGATTTCATAACTTTATCTGTTTCTCACTCAGACGCCAACTCAACTGAATTTGACCCAGAATCAAAGCATCCTGTGGTAAGACTTTTTTTTTTTTAATTCAGAAATGATGTCTTTGTAATTTGGCTTGAGTTGTGCATTGACTTGAGATTGTCACGTTGAACCTTTGCAGGTGATCGACATGCCAGAACACAACCCAGGGCAGATGGGAGGAACCATGAGGCTCGGGAAGAGACGGACCATTTTCAAGACCAACAACAGTGTATTGCGTAAGAAGAACTCTGAGATGACGTACAGCCCAGTGTTGGTGTGCTGTTGTGTCTGCACTGTGCTCACAGCTGCTCTGTATTCCAGGCAAACTTTATGGAGATGCAGAATACGTGGATGAAAGGCACCGACATCGCTTTGAAGTATGTTGAACTCTCAGTTCACGAGCAGTGCAATCCGCTTTGCTGACAGTGTAGTGGGTGTATTTTTTATTTTTTTACTTTCAATGTCGTCCTTATGCAGGTCAATCCAGAGCTCAAGGGCCACTTTGAAGACAAGGGCTTCCGCTTTGTAGGTCAAGACGTCGAAGGTGAACGAATGGAGGTCATTGAGCTGGACGGTACGATAAAGGAAACGCTGAATTGCTTTTTAGCTTTTGGGTGATAGTGTTTGGGGTTTTTCAAGGTCGGCAGCTCCACTACAACCTTCTGCATACTTTATTTTCAGATCATCCTTATTTCGTCGGAGTGCAGTATCACCCTGAGTTCACCTCTCGCCCCATTAACCCATCACCCCCCTACCTTGGTTTGCTACTGGCTGCAGCAGGGAAGCTGCAGAGCTACTTACAGAAGGGCTGCCGTCTGTCACCACGGTAAACACGCACTTCTATTCATTCACACGCTTCAAGTATAGACTCCATTTATCAGATTAATAACTGTAACAATCTCGATTTGCCACAGGGATACATACAGTGATCGCAGCGGCAGCAGCACGCCAGACTCTGAGATATCAGAGCTGAAATTGCCTTCAATCTCTAATGAGTGACTCAGAGGTACAATACTTCTAAAAATGTCCATGTTTTCATTTGCATTACGAGTCATTACTATGAAGTGCATTTATACCTTCACCTGGAGATGGGCCAATGATGTCAAAGCCGGTTTCCACTTTTGTAAGGCATTGTCAAATGAAGAATGACTACGTGACTGATCATGTTTGAAGCCTTTTATGTCATTAGTGCTCCGTTTAGTTGCAACTAGGCACGTTAGCTCTGGTAGTTACCGCTACGCTCCTCCAGGTGGTTGCTTTTCAATGTACCCCGGGTTTTAACAGATCTGGGAGAGACTGCATTTTCCTACTGTGCACCGTGGTCATGGAACTATCTTCAAAAAGATTTAAAATTAGAAACACTTATCCATCAATGAATTTAAGGGCATCATTAAGAATGTGGTGACAGAGACGTGCTTGTTTTTCCTGAGGCTACATATTTGAATAGTTGTGGAATTTGTGTTTTGTTGTATTTTAAATGTGTTTTGATTGGCTGCTACCTTAGTTAGGTCTCTCTTGTAAAAGATTTTCAATCTCATGGGGCTCCCTGATTAAATAAAAAGTCAAATGAGACAAAATCACAAGTACGGCAAAATGTTCACCTGATGCAGTGTAATTAAACTGAGGTAATTTAATGAATGCTACTCTCCAGTCATATTGCGATCAGTACCAAATGTCATGTAAAGCCACAGTGACACTGGGCCTTAATGATATTGTTCGCAGGTCAGCCAAAAAGTGAGCTACTTTGGATAATGAAATGATGTAATGTTGCACAAATCCATCTACATTTATCGCAAGTGCCAATATCTTGAAGACGTTTCACCTCTCATCCAAGAAGCTTCAGTTCTAAATGACTGGTATGACGTTGCAGGCTATGAACCCTGTGTGGGTGGGAACCCTTGCAGAGTCGTAGGGGTCACGTGAGCTCTTAGTTTCAGAGTTGCTAAGGTCAACCTGGCCACCATGTGAGTCATTTGGGTCAGGTGGGACCAGGGGTGAATGGGTGTGAAGTTTTCTACATTTAGTGACAGACTATGGTGCTTTTGCCCCAATCTTGAAGGGCTGCTACAAGCTGAAGTACCAATGCTTCATCTAACAATCACTGGCTTTTCTCTTGACAGCGTTACTGATACTTCTGGAGTTGTTGGGACACAGACTTTGGACTCCCAGGCACTGACCGAGGCAGATTTTTCCTTCAGTGAAGCGGACTACAGACTGCTGTGAATGAAGTGTTGGGTTCCACCCCTGGAATGAATTGAGGCTCAGCAAGACTTGACAACCTGCCTCTTGGTAATGTGCTGCTCCAGTGTAACTGACTTTGTCCACTCTGACACTGTTGTGGCCTTAATGTAAATAAGTCCTGTTACATGAACGACAACCATTTATGCTTATTCTAAACTTGTCTTCATGAATAGAAAATGGGAAACAATAAAGGGATTCTCAAAAAAAGTCGTTGTGCGTTTTATTTCATTCAATGACAGTGAACAGTTTGACTCACGACTTCATACAGTTTTGAAAATTGAACCTTTGTAATGGTGCAGTTAGTGCCACACCATCAGTCATGTTCCTACTAGACACTTTGGTCTAGTGAACAAATGTTGGCCCTATCGCTGTTACTTCCTTGTCGACAGCGCGCTGTGGTGAATCCAGACACTTCGATTCCCAACGGCATTTGTCCAGACACAACACACCACTGGACCTGAAATAATAAACCAAATTTAGTGCAATTCAGCAGTCTGTAATAGACCGTATACAACAGGCTGATCTCAGTCCCATATCCGCAAGCTTCATCCAAACAGTCCTCATTGTTGTATGTGGTCATCATGGATCAGAAAGACAAATAATGCACAAGTATATATGTTTACATACCTTCAAACAGAACAGTGATGATCCCATGCAATCCAAGGAGAGCAGACGGACGCTCGTGGACAGATTGATGCCTACAGTAGATGAAAGATTGTTAGAATCATGTAAAGCGTGGCATATTATCTCTCCTAGCTGCTGCCCTTTCAAACTGCAAATCTGTAGGACAGTTGAGTGGCTGATGGTGGCATGAGAGGCCACAACAGTCAAAGACCACCCCATTTTCTGGCATGCACTTGGAGAACGTAGAGCTACACACAAGCTCCCGTCCTTAGGATAGCATGCTGCAACAATGACAAATCATTCAGGTGATTTTAAAGAATGGTTACCTTGATACAAGATGACCTCATCCAGTCACGTTTGGTTCAGCCATGAGGATCACCTAAAAATGGAGCAATTGTTAATTATTTTTCCAAGTAGTGATGGAATAAACTTAATTGTAGCAGGTGTGGCTCAGGTACACTATATATGTCTCAATCAAGACTTGTATCAGTGAGGGCAAGTTTGTCATCACAGCCAGAAACGGTTAAATTTAAGATGTGGCTCATAAAGTACCTGCATGTGATCTGTTCATCTTCATGTTTCACCCTTCCATCTTCAACTGTAGCCAAAACCTGCAGAAAGATGAAGTAACATGTTTAGTAGAGAAGACACTTTTGATCAGTCATAAATCTCATGATCTGTCCTTCCCCTAAATGTTGCTGGAGCAGTTATTTTTAAACTGAACAGCGACCGTCGGTGAAAGTCTTCATCTCGGCTTCCTGTTGACCGTTCACTGCTACAGGAGAGCATGAACGGCTTCGATAGGAGCCTGTTATATAGAAACGGTATGTAGTCCTGAATCAGAAACATACCTGTGTTTCTGACAGACATCCATGGTTGGAGTGGCAGGTGGAGCTTCTACTGCAGGTTGACTCTGCAGAAAGATCAGGTTAGTGTATGCTCTACAGTGCTGCAGAAGGTCCACTAAAGAGGTTTAAGAGTCAGGATTTTATAGAATCGTTTATTTAAGTGTTCAGAGTTTTTATGTAGGAGGACACCAGATTATCAATACGACAGTTAATTATGTTGGTGACTATAGCTGCCTCCGTCCGACATTTTACATTGTTTCCATGCACCAAAGACTACAAGTATCAGTTAGATTTAACGCTTTAAGACCCATTCAAGACACCAAATTTAGACCAAGTCATGTTTTACTTGTTTAAATGTCGCAGGTAAGCAATATGGGCAAGTAGTATGTAAAGTAGTCTTGAGCAGAAGTACGTCTTATGTAGGAATATGGTTGAGTGAGTTGAGTCAATCTACATTTTGCCAACAGGTAAATTCATGTATGAAGTAAAATACTTAAGTTTTTAAAGATCTGCAACATTTTAAATGGGAAATTTCATAGAAAAGCTTCACCCATTCCCCAAAAGAAATTAAAAATAGATAATCATTACATTAAGTGTCTGCAGTAGTTAGAACCACAAATTCAAAGTTAAGACTATTTACTGACTGCTGCAACACTGATTTTAAGACATTTTTAGGCTTTAAGGACTTTCAGTGACTATATTGACATTTAACAAGCCACATAAAGCTTGGTGCATTGCAGCAAAATGAGGAAAACCGCCATCTTAAGGTCTGTTGTAATATTTCTGAACTTCAGTTTAAGAGGGATCTTAACGACACCACGTGGTTCACACATACTAGCGTTGAGCTAGCATAAAGCTAACAACTAACTCTTAGCCTACCGACACGTAGCATCTCTTATTTCTAAAAAGCCAACGCAATGTGGGTTATTCCGTAAATATAACACCGTGCTGTAAATGTGAAGCATTCGCGTTACAGCATCCTGTGAGGCTACAGTAACATGGCCACATAAGCTAGCATTAGCTTTACTTGCTAGCGCGTTTCGTGTTGCCCAGCCGTTTACGTTATTAAACCCAACTCTTCTGTAGGACATACACACGTAAGCTAGCGTAGAAAAGTATTTTGCACATTGCTACACATGTACATGTCACTTATGTGACGTATTTATGAGTTAAAGATTAGTTGAGGCCTCACCGAAGTTCTGTACTCGCTCCACTCCGTCTCCTCGCGGACAACTTGAAAAGAAAGAGGCAGAAAGGAGTGTCCCGTTCCGTTATATACGCTAGCGCCGAGCCGCCGCGCTCTGATTGGCCCGCGTAGCTCACGTGGACTCCTTTGCATGACGGGATATGTATTTTGGCAAGCGTTTAGGGATTCCTTGTTGTCTTGTGGATTTATCGCCACTTTGACACGTTAATACCGACAAAAACAGAGGTTGTGACGTCTCTGTGAACACGTTATCCCCACAGAGACACACAGAAGTGAATATTTTGTGTGTAAAGAGAGAAATATGTTAAAGAGTCCGGTCATAGCTGGAGCTGAAGCCTCTGTAGTTCAGAACCACGGACAGCAGCCACTGAGTTAGCCATATGCTTTGTGGTTTGGAGATAACAACAGAGCAGTGTCATGCTCTAAACAGACAGTTGCGACATATTGCTCTCATATGGTGCTGATATTTCATGTGCACTGGAAGAATGTGCTAGAATATCACACAGTGTTGACAAAAGTCTCTGGGTGGGTGCAGCTGATTGGTTAAATGAGGCTTGGATAACCTCAATTGTGTTTTACTTATCTGTGACTCTTTCATAACGCACAGCTGCCTCACTGACGGCTGCAGGAGGTTTATAGTTGAGATATCCCGGGTAGTAGAGCATAGGTAAATGTAACATCACATGATTGCTGCGCTCGCTCAGTGCTCCGCGTCTCTTCCTGAGCAGAAGGCAGCAGCAGGAGCCGCAGCCGCAGCAGCAGCCGGGGCTTCATGTAAACACACCGTGCACAGGGCTTTGTTTCCCACACGCTCCTCCGGCATCCCCCAGCTAGTCATGCCATGGATATTTTGTGGCAATACCAGTTCAGGATCATTTTACTCGGGGATTCCACGGTGGGGAAGTCGTCGCTGCTGAAGCGCTTCACGGACGGGATTTACAGTGATGTGGCGGATCCGACGGTCGGGGTAGATTTCTATGCCCGCTCGCTTGACATCGAACCCGGGGTGAAAATCAAGCTGCAGCTCTGGGACACGGCCGGACAGGAGCGATTCAGGTATGAACTGCATCAAATGTATCTTACATAAAATGCCTCTAATAGAATATAAGCATCATACACCACCGAGTAGATTTGGCGTTAAATAATGGAGAGGCCTTATGTCGCTGTTGTGTTTGGCTGCTATTGTAAAATGAAACCCCCTTAAATTAAACGGCCATTTCCCCTCTCATTGTGATGTAATGAAGCAGACAGTGGAGAGCAGGGTCAAGAGATTATATAGGCCTCGATTTTATGATGGTCTGCAGCCTATATAAATCAGTGGAAATCGAGTTGCATCATTCACCCACGGATGATGGGCAGCCTCCTCATATTTAGGCCCCAGCTTGATTCCCTGAGACACTGACTCCACAGTCTCCAGGGCAACACAAGGATGTCAACCCCCTGCACCCGAATCTAGTTTTGCATTCATCTGTCCTGTTGCTTGTTCTGTTTCATGTGTCCTCGCTGTCATGGATAATTTCCTTTAAAGCAGCACCCAGTCAAGAGACGCAAGCTCGGCTCTTAGATCTGCTTTCTCTTTTGAAGACAAACCTTCAGAGGGTGTTTTCCTTTCAGGTTTCACCACACTTTCACTTCTGTCTTAACCGACTGTGAGAAGTGTTTATGAAATCAGTCAGTAATGTTTAAACCACCATGTGCAGGGATTGGGACTTGTGTAGCCTGTGTACGTGTGTATTAATAGATCCTTGCGAGGCTGGGCCAATGGGGGGCAACAACACAGGACCTTTAGGGACCCCAAGGGGCCGATGTTTACAGTCTGTGTGTGGTCAGATGGTTCATTTCAATTAATTTGGTTCACATCCCCAGCAGGGCAGTTACCACATTTTGAGGCCTCATCTTGTCTTCGGTGTCCTGTGTCACAATCTAGTTATAATATTGCTGTTATTTAATCAGTATTGTGCACAGGACTGCATAATGAAAATGCCTAAATGCATTTAAAGTTGCACTTACAAACTGACACACAGCAAACCTGATACTATAGCACAGGATCACCAGATGGTTTTGGGGTCCAAAGTCTAATTATCCTCAGTGTGTGTGAAGGAGAATATGGATCAGAGCTGTAAGCTTGAGATTGATTTAAGTCACAAAAATCAAGACATGAAGCCTGACTTGGACTCGACTGCTGTAAGACTTGCTATACTTGAGAGCCTTGTCTCCCCTGACTTGATTCAGGATTTCAACTTTAAACAGAATTCCAGCTTTGGTGTTGACCTCGTAAAATTTCACAACAATACAGATAAATTGGACAGGGTCAGGAAGGCCTTGCATGGCCTGCCTTAAATTAGTTGTTAGTATGCACTGAAGATACTTAGTTAAACACCATTGAAGGGAAAATGTTCAAATCATTTTAGTGATCAGGATTTAGTGACCTGAAAGACTTGACTTGCGAGTTGCATATTAAGATTTGATTTGGACTCGCCTCAACTGACCTCAGACGTGCTAATAAAAGCACTGACATCCTTAGTTATACTTCCATGGGATGAGACTTGACATGGACTTGTCTTGACTGACCTATGACTTAACTTTGACTGGTCTTGACTCATTTGAGACTTGACTGGAGGTTTGCTTTGACAAGACTTTGGTAGCTCTGTTGCGATAACTACTTTTGTTGGACGATATATTTTCCCGGAAGTAATTGCACTAAATGATACTATCGTCATTTTGAGACCATTTTATACGATAGCATAATAATGCAAGTACATTCTTTCGAAAAGCAAAGGACTTTAATTCTTAACAATATTCAGACATTGGAATATAAAATAAATATTTCACAAATTTTAAGACCTGTTGATATGTCCAAGACAGTGTATATTAAATTGTACCTTTACAGGTGCAACACAAAATCTCTCAGTTTGAGACTCAATACAAAATTTGACCAACAAAAACAAAATCATGTGATGCCTTTTGCAAATAGACAAGTTTAGCTGAGCTCTGGGAACCTTGCAGTTACCTTCATAATCCGGCTGGTGGCGCTGCATTTGACAGCCTGGGAGCCGGGTGGTTTGCTGGTGGATTTACAGAGTGAAGGATGAAGTTTTTGGACAGTTAAACTACTCTTGACTGACTTTTGGGCTTGTTGCCAGGGGTTAGCAAGCTAACGACTATCAGGATTAGCTCATGGACTTGGACTTAGATATTCCCCAGAAGGCTAAAAAAACAGCCTTGAATCTTACATATTGTCGGGATCACGGAAAGTCTGTGCTGACAGGTCACGGTTGTGTGTTCATCAGAACTGTCCTAGAAGTTTGTAGACTCACTAACATGTCATCAATCTCCCCAACAGGTCCATCACAACATCATACTACCGTAACTCCGTGGGCGGGCTACTTGTCTTCGATCTCACTAATCGCAAGACCTTTGACCATGTGCGGGAGTGGCACAAGGAGGTGAGTGAGCACATCCTGCCCCATCACATGGTCTACATCCTCATCGGCCACAAGAGTGACCTCAACAAGGACCGCAAGGTGAGCCGGGACGAGGCGGAGCAGCTGGCAGCCGAGCTGGGCATCCGCTACGTGGAGACATCGGCCAAGTGCAACAGCAACGTCGACCGGGCCTTCGAGCTGCTCACCAGAGACATCTACGAGCTGATGAAGATGGGGGAGATCGTCACCCGCGACGGCTGGGACGGGGTGAAGAGTGGCCTCACCGCCAAGGTCCTCTACCCGGCCGACGACGAAGAGGAACTAGCTACTGCGGTCACTGAAAAGGGCTGCCACTGCTGACTGTGAACTCTCCGTATCTAAACACTGTCCTGTCGCACCAAGAGCTCACCTTGTCTCACAAGCCGTGTTTCCATAAACATATTTTTATGCACATTTTGAAGTATTAGTTAGAAAAGCTTTATGGAAACGACAAATGCTGATAAAATTCGCTCACACAAAAAAGTTTTGATGCTTGCTAGAGGTGGTTTTTGCCTTCTTGGAAAGAGAGGTTATCCAATAAATAGGATATGGAAACGCCCTCACCGAATATGTTCTGACATAGCAAAGTGAATCCAGAGACTGATCAGCTGTTTGTGATGTGGGCGTCTTACCATGCGTAAAAGTCATTGCATTAATTTGTCTTCACACGGCCAACCAGCCAACATAAGCGACCAGTTAAAACTTGCCCAATTGATGCAAAGAGCTCTCTCCGTCTTTTTCTCATAGATTAGTTAATTGGCCAAAGTGTCTTGTTTTGTGGAAGCCTGTACCGCCAACTAATGGCAAAACTACACCATCACTTGCACCATCTAGTTTATTTGCTCCGAACCAGTCATTGGAGGCGCGTTTAATTTGCATTTCTTTTTTGCAACGTTTCAAAAATTCGTTTAAACTTTGTTTGACATTTCAATGGAAACACGGCTACAGCTGTCCACTGAAACCAAGCCACCCAGGCTCAACACCTTGTGATATCACCATCCATCACTTCCTCACCTTGTGCTTCTTGCCCTCTCTATGTGTGGATTCTTCTGACAACTGGGATTCTTTTCTAACAGGGGGCCATTGTACATCCCGATGTGTACTTTATAGGCAAGTTGTGTCTCTAAATCCATGTGGTGTAGCATGAGCTGAGCTGTTTTGGGCCTCGTTAGGTTTGGAAAACACAGAAAGCATGCAGAAGTGATGGGGCTTAGAGTGAAGCCAATACTGCTTTTCACAGCCCTGGAGTTAATGGACCACTGAGTATTCTGAAGGTACATTTCATACAGCACTATTGTGGGTTTCTACCTGTCAACGTTCGTGCGATGCTTTGCCTGCAATTTCTTGTGACTGTAATATTGTAAATAATAGTGAAATATATAGAGATGAAAGCTAAAAGGTCACTGAAAGCTATTTAACTGATCATGTGAACACACACAGTGCACTCTACAATAGGTGTCACCATGTTAAATCAATGTGCTCCTTCTGCTACTGTAAGCTGTATGTGCACTTACGCCAAACTGACTTAAACCTTTGATCATTCTGTGAATAGATAAGTAATGTTTTTGTAAAAAAAAAAAAAAAAAGACTATTTCTAGTTAAGGTGTATACATAAAGATAGGCCATAGTATTTAGGATAGGTGGTACCACGTAGGTATTTGTATCATAGCATCAGCAGGAGCAAGACATCAAGTGTGTTACCTCTCAGTCATCAGACCTTTAATCAGCAGTAGTAAAGACGTGTTTGACTAAGAACAAAGGGGAGTTTGAGTCTCACTTGCAGCTGTTTGTAGCTCATGCAAACAGCTGCTTCTTTAGTTCAAAGCTTTATCCACAAAAATGATATTCTATTCAGGCTAATGTGGCCAGCTTCTGTGGGCCTATATGTTATGCTGTATCCCAGAAGTTTCAGGAGGAAATGTTGGTGTATATGTGGAAAAAAAGTCAACTTCCAAGTAGGAAACCTAGGCAACACTAAGATGTCACGTTAACATCTCATTATATACCACTAAAGCTGATTAGCATTTCTGTTAACATGGTTGTTACTGTCTTGCAAACCCACTACAGATCAACAGGCTCAGCAGTCGATATGACATGAAAACACAGCACCCTGGATTGGGTTTTGGCAAAGGACCTTTGCCCCGTCACATTTATTTCCTGCCTGACAAAATGCTTGATTTGATCTTTGCGGGGGAAGCAAGTATTTCCACAAGTTAGATGAGAAAATTTATATCTGTCTATGCATTAAGTACGGAGCATGACCCAGGAAGCGATTAGCCTAGCTTAGCCTTAACACTGCTCAGTGGCGCATTATGCCCAAAAAGTTCAACTGCCGCGTATAAAATTTCCTGGATTATTGGCACTCTTCCACACTGTATGGCCTAAAGAGCAAGCACACTGAAACTTTCCTGGGGTGAGCCTGCTACTTCCGGTTTAGTGCTCCATTAACTTGAATGGGGATAAAACAATTCAATCTTGCAGCTCCTGCGGATTCTCCAAATGTTATTGCACCAAATTGATCAAATCTTGATTGTGAAATGAGTCATTTCACACTCAAAAATTGTATCCAATGATTTACAGACATCTCTTTCATAACATCTGTGGGGAAAAACTCTCTTTGAGCCTCATGGCAACACATGACGGATGTAATAGCACTCTTTGGCCGCTACAAAAATTGGCTTCAAAGCTCAGCACCCTTCCTGAGGGCCTGGGACAAACCAGCTGCAGTGATTTCCTGGTGTCTTGTCAGTAGGCGTTTCTCAGTCTGCTTTCTTGCCTCTACTTGTGTTCTTGGGGACTTGTGAAACGTCATCAGTCACAGCCCAAGTACTGTTCCAATTCAAAGTCTGCATCCAGTCAAGTACAGTCCAAATGCCCAGATGTGAACTTGCTCTGCCCGTTCCATCGGGGATGCATCGGGAGGTGACTTGTGTGGACTTTTGACAGCCAGGTATCCCAGAATGCATTTCTCACAGACCAGCGGCAATGGCAGCCATCTGTGGGAGTTTGTACTCCCGAGTCGAACTTGCCAAATCCGAACTCCCAAGTGTGCAAGTTCGAACTTGGCATACTTGGTATTGAGAAACGCCAAGTGACTTGAGTGAGGTTGAAGTGTGGTTAAATTGTGCCGGTAGAGACGCTAACATCTGTGCTCACTGACTATCAACTGTTTTTCACAAGGATGCTTAACCTAAGTGAAATAGTTACAGCACACTGCTATGCCTAAGCAGGTTGATCTCACTCTCAGGGTGTCAAATTATGCCGCTCTGGCAGTGTCCCCAGCGTCATGGTAACCTTTAGTGTCTATATGAGATGCAGCAGGCTTTTGGCGAACCCTAATATAAACCTATCTGCGTTTTTAGACGTTCAGAACAATGGACATAGTATAAAGAGCAGGAAAGTTTGCTTAGGGTGGGTGGATGGGTCCAACAAGGACAGGACTTTGACTCAGGAGACTGGTGTTTGTGTCTTGTGTAAAAACTTTAAGTGGACAAGTTATTTTGTCACGTCAGACGGTAGTCACATGAGTCGTCAGTCACACAAGGGACTATCATCATCCGCAATCTTTCTGTAACCATTATGAAGTCGTTTTGTTCCCTGACCCTAACTGCCTACTCAACCCCTTCTGCATCAAGATACAACGCAAAAGGCCTCTGCCCAAGCATCAAAATATGAGGAGTAGGGATGTAAAACTAGACATTGTCTTTTTTTAAATTTCTGTTTGGGTACAAATTAAATAAATAAGACACAATGCGTTGTTTGCTTCATGCTTGGCTGGTCACCTTCTCACTCCAGCTCTGTATTTAATGCAAAGACATGAGAATGGTATTAGTTTGTTCATATAACTCCCACAATGAAAACAAATAAGTGTATTTATGTCTTAAAAGCTTTTAAAATACTCTTGTTACTCATGAAAATCTGACTGAAGTGATTGCTAACATCCGTTAACTTTCAATGCCAGGATTTTCACTAACCCTGAAGCTGCACTTCAAGTTGCTTGAATTCTTTGTTAACTAAGTCATTTTGACATACCACACATAAGCCTCTACACTGGTAAGAGTATTTGGGATTTACGGACTTGTGACAGTAATAACACCAGCTGTAATGGAGCCTGTTACGGCCAGCTTGCTGTTCTTAGCTGCATTTACGATGAAAGCATGTCTGTGCACACCACTTCCACACATAGCAGTAACTACCTTTGACACAGAGGATCACGTACGCTTCAAGTCTCCAGAGCCTTTTGACTGCAGACGCTATTAATCTGCTGTTTAAAGGCCCGGAGCGAACAATAAACTAGAGTGGTCTTTGCCTGGGAACTCACCTCCAGTCCCACCACTTATTCACCTTTCACCAGCATCTCACCAAAAAACCTGTTCACACCCACACTGTAAACAGCAAGAGATTATGCATTCTGTAGTTTTGACTCATGTTTGTCATTGGGTTGATAAAAGCTGTATGAGTGATTCAGTAATTTTAATACATTTGCAGCATCCCTTTATTTTAACTTGTCTGTACAGATCCAAACCGATGCTTCCTGCTAAATCATCACTCGACAGCCATGTTTAAATACAGTCGTATCCACACTATATGTTTTTGTTTGTTCGACAATCACATGTTAACATTTTGTGTTCTTGGTACAGGTGAGGAATACTATGCCTTGAAATCTGGCTACACATCCTTGTACCATCAGAAATCACGAGAGTGACTGTGTTTAATACTGCAACTACGTTTTTGTCTCACATCTAAACAGGGTTCAAATGTACAATATTGACTGAATTTGTATGTTAATGCTGTGCCGTTAGCAAACTGTTCTCCAGTGAGCATGACTCCCATTCCTGAGCACTGCGTGGTGTGAAGATGGCAGCCGAGGAGCGTTCTTCGGAAAGCGCTACGTACATTTAAAGGCAAACACTGGAAGGACACCAAGAAGAAATTGCTTTTTGAGAGACGGACTCTATGGGAAGAAATAAGCTTATTCTCATCAACCATTACTAGAATATCCAGCAATGATATATAGTTAAAAACTGTATTAAAATACAAAAGCATTTGTAACCTTACAAACAGTGACCATCCTGTGTGTAGACCATAATGGTGATGGTGGTGGCCATACTCAAGCTTCAGTCCAGATCCAGCCTCTCTCTTACTGTAAAGGGGTAGTTCAACATTTTGGTTGCTTTCTTCAGGGCCGGCCGCGTACTGTTGTGGGCCCTATGCAGGATTTGATTCCAGGGCCCCCAGTATTGTAATGTGTTGCCACTTCACATGGCACCGAATCAACCTGTGTTGCATCTAGTCCAGGTTGTGTTGACTTTTGTTTTTGTCTTGTTCATCAGTTTTGTTATATTGATCATATCTAACACAATCCCCAAGTGTGGGTTGTTTGTTTTTTTTACCCCAGAGTCCTCCTGGGAGTGCTTGTTTCATAGGGGGCATTATATTACTTCCTCAGCATACCTCAATTGTCTATTTTGCCTGTCTCTGAGCGTATTGTTCTGTCAGTATTTGTTGGCAAAAAAAAATTCACAAAATGACATCAGATTTTGTTCCGGACATTTTATTTTATTTTTGTCTCCATGTCCATTTTGGCTGAAGCTAGTCCTAGCTGACATTGGGCTAGAGGCGGTATACACCCCCAGACAAGCCTCCAGACCATCACAGGACTCGTTATTGTCTTGTGTTCGTTAAAAAAAAATCAAGGGGGCCCCAGAGACCAGGAGGCCCTATGCAACTGCCTATATTACTTAATGGGTAGGGCCGGCTCTGACTTTATTTCTGAGAATTGGATAAGATTGACATCACTCTCATGTCAAGGACGTTAAGTATAGAACTTGAGCCAGGAGCAATTAGCCTAGCTTAGCCTAGCTCTGTCTGAATTTTGAAATAAGCCCACAAACACGTCTAAAGCTTTGTGATTACCATGTTGTATCTTGTTCATTTAAACGGAAATTTAAAAATTAGTTATATGGAAGTTACATGCTGGAGCTATGTCTTGGCGACTAGCAGCCTGGTGCAGTGACTCTCAAGGGTCTCGTCGTCAAAGCAAGATTAACTGTTGTTCATTGGGAAATTGCTCCAGCAAGTAACTCCCCTTACGTTTTTTGTTGGTGCACAGGTTAAACCAACAAGACACAGTGAGTAGTTAGCAAGCTTTCACAGAACTGAGTAGCTGTTTCAATCTACTTCCTGTCTTTAAGCTAGGCTAACCACATCCTGGCGCCAGCTTCATACATAACACAAACATGAGATTGACATCAATTTCCTCATCTCGCTCTCAGAAAGAAAATAAGCAAAATTCCCAATATGTTGAACTATGCCTTTAATGATGTGTTTTTTATGTTGTCCATATGAATGATCAAACCACCCCACAGGTGGGGAATACTGTGGGCCTACCAGGGAACATCAGCACCTGTTAGGCCTGCATTATGGTACATAGCACAAAACTGTTCAGCTCCTGATCCCCATGGTCACATTTCACAGCTTTACTGAATAAATGTTATTTATTTTATATATCATGTATAAGGAACTTGCCTTTTATTTGATGTGATTTTATTGATTGGTTAAAAAAAAATAAATAGATGTCCAATGCAAGTTTGGAGTCAGTTTTTTGACTGGGGTTTGGCGCCATCTTGTGACACTTTGAGGGAGTATCACCATGACCTAGATAGGTTATTGTGCTATATTAATGTCGTGGACAAGGGTGGCATCTTTTATCTAAAACAAGTTGCATTAGTCTGAATTAGATTGTGTAGCTGATAGTGAGACTGTGCTACAATCATGGGAGGAAAATTAAAACAAATAAAATTATATAGTCATTATTAGCTGGAAACTGTTGTTCGGCAATAGATGTCAAAGAAATTAAACGTGTTCTTTCTTAATGACACTTTAACAGGCTATAACAAGATTTTTAAGCAACATGAAATTCTTACAGCGTGAATTAAGGGTGATTGGGACTGTTGATAGAGTTATGCAATACTGATGATGTTACCTATCCATTTGAGGAAAGAAGAAAGTTTTATCATATTCCAAGGAGGCGCGACACACAATTACAAAACACAAATAACATGGCTGGCTGTAAAAGCTACATCTGATTTTATTTTATCCTAAATGTTTTTAAATTTGACATTTTAAATATAGAAATGGGTCTTGGTATTTTTCTCCACATAATTACATCAGGACAGTGTGCAGAAGGTTTTCAAGCAGCCTTTAATTAGATAAAATGTGTAGAAATTATACTTGAATGGTTATTAAATGTTCTATTAACCATTTGAAACCTGTAGCGGCATCACTTTTCTTGAGCTGCTTTCACACACCTTTTGCATGTAAGCCTTTGAATCTTGAGCAAATTGGTGCAATTTCTTTCAAAAACATGGAGAAAAAGGGTGATGGGCAACTCGGAAAGCAATGTCCCACAAACTGCAAAAAATAACAGATTTAGAAAAGTATTTAAAAACAAATTAAAAACTAGGGAAAGCAAAAGTAGAAAAAAACTATACTTGTAATTATTATCATTACATTTTTTTTTACTAATGTTTTAGTTGTGAGGTTTTTTTTTCTTTTGAATAATTTCTCGCAATTTTTTAGGGCAATTTCTTCTTTTATTGCTCATTGACTTCCTCTCATGTTTTTTTTTAAAGAAATCACGCCAATTCGCTCAGGTTTCAAAGGGTTAATGTGTTTTTGTTTTACAATCATCTTTGGCGTGGATCAGCTATGTGAAGCTAATTGAGAAGGAGCAGCTGAAATGCCGGTCAAAGCGCTTTTCTAGGAGTTTATTGGTTTCCCCACTTTCCCTGAACGCATCGGCAGCTTGAATTGCGCTCAACAACCAATAAGAGCCAACAACACAAGGCGGATGCTCATCTTTTCTACCCATCATGCTTTGCGACAGTCAAACCTCCACAACCAAATATACTCAATCTTCGAAAATAACTGACCAATGGCGACATAGTTCATATAGCACTTATTAAAGTGTATGATGATTCTGCACTACACCATAAAACAGTCACACATGGAGGCCCATATATTTGCCAAACCTCTGAGTGAGGAACATGTCGCCACTGGTGAGGGCGAGGGATGTTCACGTCCATCGTTAAAAAGGGCTTCTGCCATGCTTGGCACAGGAGGGGTGGGGTTAACCACTCTTCTTGCGGAATCGCCATCAAGAGATTTCGGAAGCATAATTTTTTAACCCAGGGGCTGCTAGTGATCACTCGTCCTGGCGCCCCATCTCCTGCTGTGAAAGAAAACATCAAACCGACCTAAGTGTATGTATTGTGCAGCTAACAAATTGTATTGAAGCAATTTAGATTGTACTTAGAACTAAGGTGGGAGGTGTAGTTCGTAGCTGTATTGAAAATATGAGGACACATCTCAAATTTAATTAATCCAACAACCTAAATGTTACACCGTGCTGCAGGGTGACGCTTATGTATTAATCTTTGGGATTTTTGCAGGAGCTTTGAAGATACAGAACAAGTCTTGCAGATTGTTCTCTGGTAGATCAAGTCTTGGTGACTTTTCAGAATTGTCTATCTCTTTTAAACTTCTGAACCCTGAGCAAATAGGTGCAGTTTCTTTCAAACACGTGAAAAAGGCAGTGAGCAACTTAATGAGCAATGTCCCACAAATTGCAAAGAATTAAGAGATTCAGAAAGTTATTTAAAAAAAAAAAAAAAAAATAGGGAAAAAATAAAAAAGCTAGCACTTTTTCCAGGTCATTAATTTTTTTTTAATGTTTCTTCTTTTTCTTTTTATATTTATTTTATTTTTTTTTATTTCAGTTTACTTTATTTCTATTTTTTTTAACTAATTTTTGTCCTTTTACAAATTTCTTGCAATTTTTGGACCATTTTTTTCTGAGTTGCTCATGGTGTTCTTTCCATGTTTTTGAAAAATATCGAGCCACTTTGCTCAGGTGAACAGGTGACCTCTTTTGAACACCTTGGTCTCTGGACTGATCAAAAGCTCTCTTTCAAACAACATATTGACTCAATAATTAATAAATTCAACTGCAATTTAGTGCAACTGTATCATTCCAAAAATTGCTTTATAACTTTCACACAAGCAAAAGAATTGCTGAACGGTTGTTGCTGCCAATATTGGACTGTGCTGAATACCTGTGAAACTTATCTTCAACCTCTTAATGTCATTTACAATAACCGCTGTAGATTTATGTTAAAGTGTCCCTTCTGAACTCATCACTGCTCAATGTATGAAACTTTGACATTACCACTGGCTCCAGTGCATTTTCATTTTTTAAAACAGTACTTAACACCATATATGGCCTATCTTCATACTCACTTAGACACACTCAGCAACCTTACTTGTTAGTTCCCAAAAATAACAAAGAAATTGGCAGATGCACATTCAGATTTAAAGTTCCCTCTGATTGGAATAATTTGCTCACTGCTCCTCTTTAAAAATCTGTTATTATCCTTTCTAAAAACATCATGTTACTGTGCCTGATGGTTAATGTTAATGTTGGTGGTGGTATATTGATGCTCTGTGTGTCTTGTGGCATATCCATCCCTTTATTATGTGAGGATGTTGTGGGCTTATGGGCATGATGTGGGGGTGTGTTGGTCAATGAGAGCTACGTATGTTTGTGAAGGACCCCTTTGAAAACGAGTCTATTCACTAATAAACTTTATTAAATACCCAGGCTGCTCCAGGTTTCAGTATTCATATGTCAAACAATCCAAACACTACATTACAGTGGACACAAGCAGCTTAGACACAATCCACGAGATCTGACTTAATAACTGAAGCCTATAAAAACCAAAGGTGTCGCCACACGTTAAATACCCTTCACTTTCTAACATATAATAAAGTGACTTTAGTCGCAGTGAGTGAAACTGGCTGCAGATGAGTTTAGTCAGGGTTTACAGGAGCGTGATAACAAGGCGAGCGCTGTTCAGCAGGAAGTCAAGCTTCATCAGCGGAGTGCGCATGCGCCGCAGCTCTGCTCAATCTAGGGCTGCGTTTCTCTCCATAAAACGGTAAGGACAAGCACTTTTTCACTATGTGGGCTGAAATAGACTTGTGTGTAACATACGGGCCGGTGTTAGGACACTAGCGGCAGTTTGAGCCGGGGGGTGCGGGTACATTGCGGATGGGGTTCAGCCAGCCAGGCTCGTACAGAATGGAGGGGCAACGCCGCCGCCGTGCCGTTGTTTGCTGTACGTGCCGCCGCACAGGGAGACGTCATTTTGAGGGGGAGCGGAGAGTTAAAATGCAGAGTTACGAAGGGACGTACGGTTCAGAGACAAGCGGCACGTAACCGTCACACTGTAAATGCAAAGCTTTACCCGTCTCGGACCGTATAGTTGACAACATTGTCCAGTTCGCCACACGTTAAGTTACGCCCTTGCGTTAGCCATAATGGCTACCGCCGAGCCGAGTCTGAGGAGCTGTGTGCATCTCAGCGACGAAAAGCAGTCAGCTGCCCACGGCGGTCGTGATAGCCCACTTAACTTTAACGCACAGGAGTCTGTAATGTGTGACTAAACGGATGGTTTACCTCAAGTGTGGCTGGGAGCGGTCTGCTACACCGCACCGCACTTAGCATCTCCCAAAATCGCGCAAAGCTGCGGTTTCTATGCCTCAATGCGCGGAGTGAAGCTCACTAACGTTACCGTTACATCTCACTGCACTGCCTGACACTTTGTAAAAGTGCGTGTGCATGTGCAGTTTCAATTTGCGTGGATAACTACCCGACAAATCACGGCTTATAGTAATGTACCAGTCATTGTGTTCTCGTGATAACTGCAACCCCTGTGTGCACACCACGAAATAGTTCATTTAAAATAAATAATATTGTATTAACCAAAGTAGTACACAGTCTGTGCTCGCGATATCATATCAATTTGGGGTTGAACCATTTGTAAAATACAAAATGCTCCATGTTTGGTTTAAATTAGCAGATATACAGTCACATCATGTGAGACTGATATTTAGCAATTCATGAATTTTAACATAATCATGTTGTACAAGTGGTTAACTTTCTCAGCAACATTAAAATGACAAATTGCTAAATGAAGTTTGTTTTTCTTCATGGTAGGGAGAGTGAATCAGCTGACAACCGCCCTAACTTTCAATTAGGCAGCCCCTCCATGATCTCGCAGCAAAAAAAACCCCTTGCATTTGCGCCAATTTTGTCAAAAATTGCGATGAAAATTGCGGCCTTTTTATGTGATTTTTTTTTTTTTTTTTTGCGGGAAATTGCGGTAAATGACAAAAATTGTGGCTAATGACTAAAGGATAAAAAAAGTGTTTTTTTTAATTGCTTCCTCCAAAAAAATAAGTCATGCAATCACTTGCTATAACAATCATACTGAATATTACAAAAATAGCTGCAAATGTTTTTTATAGTTCTCTTCTTTAGTTTTATTTAATTAGTTTCAAAGCATGGATTCCAATAATGTTGCAAAAAATCCTGAATGAATATTGTAGCTCTCAAACCAGACAATGTGACTGTAAAACAACATGTAAGCTACATCTTCTGTAAACCTAACAACATTAGTCATTCAACACATATTGTATGCATTTAAACACAGCAAATTCTTATGTCAGTACAGAGCGTTTCTTCATACTGCAATGTCATTAGCACATCTGATGACGTTGCATGCACGACGACTTCCGGTCGGCTGGAAAATGCGGAAAAATCGCAGGACTTTTTTAAAAATTGCAAGCCCCTGCAATATTTGCGGACTTTCATTGAATTTGCATTAATTATTGCGATTGCAAGATCGCGATTTTCTGGAGGGACTGATTAATAGCCCAGGCTATTATTTGAAATCAACAGGCCTACATTTGGGACAGGCCTTTAGTTCCTTTCACACAAAACTGTTGCTCAGCAAAGATTGGAAAACTCAATCCAGTTGTTTATTTGAATTGGTATGAATGTTACTTATTAAAAAAAATGAGGCTACTGATAATGTATGTTATGAGTCACTGATTTGATCTAGCTCCGACAGACATCAGAGAGATTGAGTTACAGCACTCGGGGATTGCAGCACCCAGCATACCGACACAACCCCACTTTACCCTGTTAAAACAATACTCACAACAACTGGATTAATTTTTATGAAAACCCTTTTGATTAATTTGATCTGAGGACCCTTACAGACTAAAGGAATATGAATAAATTACAGGGTAATCAAGGAATGTACACATATTTGAGGCAGCCAACAACCTGGTTTTATACATTGGAAGAACTTCCCGGTGCCTAATTGAGACAGGTTTTTATTTGTCAAAATGTTATACTCGGAGGGACTAGGAGGCTTTTAATTGAAGTTTTACAGTATGTTACAACATGCTATGTCTACACTTGCGTTAAAAAGTTCAGTTAACCATACTGAACAAAAATAAGGGATGCACGATATAGGATTTTTTGTTGATATCCGATATGCTGATATGCACAACTCTTTGACCAATACCGATATTGATATATTCACTTTTCCCCCACCCAATTTAAGTGATCATCAAGTCTCATCTGTAGTTGAATTGACATTATATTATACATCCATACTCTTATCATGATGGCTCACCGGCAGATGGAAACATGAAATACAAATCTTTTTCAGTGTATGTAATATTCATTCATGTGCCAAATAAAAGCCAATATCGGCTGATACCGATGACGTGCTGATACTATCGTGCATCCCGAACAGAAACTTAAAAGAAAAACTTCTGTTTTTTCTCCCATTTTTAGTTAAAGTTAAAGATCTAAGACTTTTTTTCATACACTCAATAGAAGTATTTCTCTCAAATTTTGGTCACAGATTTGATAACATTCGTGTTCATGAGCACTCTCTTTTCAAGACTATCCATCCACCTGACAAACTGATTAAACAGCATCATGACTTCACAGCTGTGCCTTGGCATTGTCAGAATTAAAGGACACTAAAATGTGGAGTCTGATCACACGATATGATGCCACAGATGTCGCACGATTAAATGGAATTTTCAATTCACTTCATAAACCATCTTCAATGTCGTTTCTGTGAATTTGGCAGTACATCCAACTGGCACACGTTGCTGTTTTGCGAATAACTTTGACTTTAAAACTTTCTTGAACTCAGTTCAAAAGTTGCCTTTAATCTCAGTGTCTTGACATTACTAACGTTAACACTATATGAGAGCAAGAGAAATATTTATGGGCTACATATCATCTTTCATGGAATGTTTTTTTATGTATTTGTCTTGTGTTTCAGATGAACAAACTCCTGGATAGCTGTTATATGAAAGCAGCCCCCCTCTGTAGTCTTCTCTGAGTGTGATGGCGACCACTGACGAGGTCACGGTGTCCATGGGGGAGGTGGTAATGGTGAAAGCTGACGGTGAAGGAGACGCTGATGACCCTAATAAGACTCAGGTCATCCTCCAGCTCCAGCCAATAACCCCTGGGTAGGTACTGAACCCAGGCTCTCTGAGACTAGGCTAGGATGTAGTCTCAAACTACAGTTCAGGTCACTTCGGAACAATTCAAGATTCAAGATGATCCGCCATGATTAGGTGTTGATTACAGTAGTAGTAAAGAGTACTGCTCCTGTGTAGATACTGAGATACAAGATAGACAGACAGTGTCCTCTGTACTACGAAGAAGGAATGTGAAAATGCCAACTGTTGTCTTTTCAGAGATGAATCTGCTGAAACAGATGCAGCTGTCATGGCTGTTGAAGCACATCCAGGTAAGAGATTGTCAGAATAATATTTGGACAACTTGAAAGATTTAGTCATGCTCACATTGTGCACATTACGTTACAAAAAGCTTGTTTTCCCTGCTTTCCTCACGTTGAAATGTCATGTGTATCTTTTCACTGTTTTAGAACAAACAGATGGAGATGACGTTGAAATTGGCTGTCCCATAACTTGCGGCGACTGTAAAGCTGTGTTGCTAGTGAAGAAATTCGTGTGCCCAGGAATCAATGTAAAATGTGTGAAGGTTGGTATTCATCATGGTTTTTAAATCTACATTGAAGCAAAATGGCAACCGCAGGGTTTCATAAGGGCTGGGTGATATGGCTTAAAAATTATAGTTAAATTACTGTTGTTTACAGTAATACTCCTTGTTTACTCCTGTACTGTTTTGGCGTTGCTGTTAAACATGAGGATTTAGGTTTATGTTTTTGTTTTGTTTTTTTCAACCTGGGCCCTATTTTCCGATCTACTTCTGTCTAAATGAATGATAGGATGTTCAATATTTGACATTTCTCCAGTATGAAGCTAGGGCTGACCTGCCTGCACCCTGTGAGCGCATGCTATATTAAATAATAGGGCACTCAGACAGCGTCAAACAACGTCAAAATACGTCCACTAAAAGTGCTTTTTTTTTTTTTTTTTAACAGATAGGCTCGGATTGTTAGTATAATTATCCGACGACATAACGGAAAGGAGAAATGAGCGTCTGCGTTTACCTTTAGCTGGATTCAGACATGTTCCTCTGCCTGTTGCTGCTCCCTCTCTCTCCTCGTCCACTCTTCAGTTTCTATGAGTTCTGTGTCCATGTACTCCATGTTCAAATAAATAAAGGCGGTCATCAAATTCAAATGGCTTGTTGGGTTCCAGTTGGTCAAAATCAGGTAAAAATTCAGCCATGACTACTCCAAACAGAGTAACTCCTTGCATTTGTAAGGTCAGTTCAGCGGTAACTTCCTGCAACAACTCAAATCTCACGAGACGTGAGATTTCGGAGCCAGACTTTCACTCTCTGAGTGAGTGCTTTGACTTGCCACAACAAATATGTCCGAATTTTTACCAGATTTTGACCAACTGGATCTGTATGAGCCATTTGAATTTGATGACCACCCGTATTTATTTGAACATGGAGTACACGGACGCAGAGCTCATTGAAACTGAAGAGCGGACGAGGAGAGAGAGGGAGCAGCAACAGGCAGAGGAACATGTCCGAATCCAGCTAAAGGTAAACACAGACGCTCATTTCTCCTTTCCGTTATGTTGTTAGATAATTATACTAACAATCCGAGCCTATCTGTGTGAAAAAATGCACTTTAAGTGGATGTATTTTGATGTTGTTTGACACTGTCTGAGTGCCCTATTATTTAATATAGCGCTCGCTCACGGGCTGCAGGCAGGTCAGCCCTAGCTTCATACTGGAGAAATGTCACATATTGAACATCCTATCATTCATTTAGACAAAAGTAGATCGGAAAATAGGGCCCAGGTTGAAAAAAAACAATAGTTCCCCTTTTAATAGTATTCACATGTTGCACTGGTGCTCCATGGTTGCAAAATGAGACTTAATGGTGGTGCACGCTTCGTCTGCTCACACTATCATCAAACTCATTAAGGTAAACGTTTACTGCAGTGACGTTAAACATGATGATTAATTCACTGAAAGCTGGAAACAAACTAACAGCTCTTCAGTCCATATATTAATAATATTAGCAAGTCACAGTGGTGCTCCATGGTTGCAAAATGTGACTGCATAGTAGCAGTCTGAAGCGCTGCAAATACAAAGACACACGCTTCGCCTGCTGACACACTGCTGCTCAGGGGGAAGTGGTCTGGATGGGCGGAGGAGTGTGCGTGATGTATCATGTTTGTGAATCTTTCTGTGTGTCTGTGAGAGGAAGAGAGCAACAGGAGAGGAAACCGAAACACCATAGCGAATCTCATCTTGATGGCTCACAAAAATGACGTGACAATTTACACTTGATGTTTTTGATATAATCATTTCATATATCCACGTGGAACAAGCTGCAATACATCAAGTATCATCGCTATATGGCCCATCGCTAGGTTTCACCACTGGTCTTCAAAAGCAATTGTGTCACAGGACACATTGACTCAAATATTAAACACTCATAGATGGCAAAAAAGACTGTTACAAATGGTTGTTACTAATCAATACTGTACATAGCTAAATGGCAACTAGGTCATTCAGTAGTCACTCAGCAGAAAATGAACACGTACTTCTTCTGGTGTCCCAGAAAAACAACACTGAGCTGCCTTTTTATTTATTCTCACTGTAAACCTACAAACTTCAAATAGCATTATGCTGATTACAGCTATAAGTGGGCATATGCTTACAGTAGGTGATTAAGTTGAAAGCCCTGAACACTTAAATATGATGAATGTTCTTTTTTAGGACTTAAAGCTTTTTTTTAAAACAAGTTTTTTTACTAATCTTATCAAACATAGTGTTATGAATGAGTTGAGTTAAACAGGTGTTTACTCTTATCAATCACAGCTGGTCAAGCTGAATCCGTAACGAGCAGTTAAGCACAACAAATGTTCTGAACCAAATGAAATATTTAGCACCAGGGCTCGCGAAAGCATTTTGAAACAGCAGTAAGAAATCATTTAGGCAGCTGTCAGCAGTGCAAACAGTACTGTACATTAGACTGTAGCAGCTGAGGAATAAACTAAATCAGTTTGCTCAGCTTTAAAGCTACATTTGGGAAGTTTTAGAAAAAATATTTTCATTTTCGCCTTAACTGTCACTGCACCCACATGGTAGTACACGAGATGGATGGTCTGTGGAAAAATCATGTTCCTCCTTCTCCTTGTAGAGCCTCTAATGGCATTTGCTACCACAAGGTGGAGGAATATGATTATTTTCACAGACTGTCTCGTGTGTTACTGTGTGGATATAGTGACAGTTTTAGCAGATATGACTGAAAGTTAGTCGCAGCTTTAAACAGGTGGACCAAAACATTACCATGCTTCTTTACTCAAGTTTTTCTTGGTCTCAGTTTTAGCAGCCCAGTATCTACTAGTAGTAGCACCTCTATCACCAGCCTCATTGTAAGAAGTGTCATGATTGCATAGAAACAGTAGCATCCTAGTTAAGGACGCATTCACACTGGTGCTATTTGGTGTGCTTTAAACGAACCCTGGTCCGCTTCAATGGATAGTTCGGTTCATTTGGAGTGGTGTGAACGCTCATTTGAACTCTGGTGCGGACCAAACGAGCGAACTCTGGTCCGCTAAAAACTGGCGGTCTCTGTTCACTTGCACAGGAACCCTGGTGTGGTTCGCTTACAGTGGGAAATGCAAACGGACTGTGTAGTGAATCAAAGAGAGGAAGTGACATAGAGTGCGGTGCATTTTGGTGTTTGGTATTTTTGTGGTGACCAGGCCAGCTGAAGGGGATGGATTTATAAAGGAGTTCCCCAGGGAACAATCGCGGATCCTCCACAGTTTCAGCCTGAAGATTCTCTACATGTTTTTTTTCTCTGAGCTAAAAACTTTGACTCTGCTTCAGACTTTATCACATTATGACAATTTCATGGTTGCTTATTTCTACATATATAATTATATTTAAACTCTGATTGTTACCTGTGTTTTCTGTCTTCAGATCCTCCAGCTGCTTCTCACTGACACTCAGTCTGACCTCCAACTGTTAATTTATCTGTTAATTTATCATGTTGATCTGTACGACATCTATTGCACGTCTGTCCATCCTGGAAGAGAGATCCCTCCTCAGTTGCTCTTCCTGAGGTTTCTACTGTTTTTTCCCCCGTTAAAGGGTTTTTTGGGGAGTTTTTCCTTATCCGCTGTGAGGGTCCTAAGGACAGAGGGATGTCGTATGCTGTAAAGTCCTGTGAGGCAAATTGTGATTTGTGATATTGGGCTTTATAAATAAAATTGAATTGAATTGAATTTCCAGATGGGTTTTCCTCTTCCTGGTCAGTGGTGGTTTCGGCAACACCGTCCCCAAATGAGCAGCTGTTGTAACTGCATGATGTTGTCCAGGTGGTTTGGTCCACTTTAAAAAGTGCAGTGTGAAAGTGAACCAAACCAAATGAAGGTGTGCAATTTTTCGGTATTCCCCGCCCAATCGAACCGAGTCCCCAGGACTATCCTGGTGTGAATGTGCCCATAGAGTATGTACATTCACAGAGGTACAACGGCAGATGTGAGTATCTTTGTAATGACCGTAAACACACCAAAAGCATTTGTGTTGGGTTTGGTTTTGGTTGTTTGTGTTTTAGTAAGACTTTGGGCATTGCTGCTGTGACCCAGAAAGCCCAGCAAACGCAACACAATTTGAAAACATAACGTTCAGTATCAGCAAAGCAATATCCGACGTATAAAGTACAGCATGTCATTTTGCTTTTTTTTTTTTTTCTTGTCTGTAATCATCTCTGCTCGACCTCTACATTGCACTCAATGAACTTAATTTGATTTCTTAACTAATACTCTCTCCGTTAGTATGAAGACCAGCTGATCAGCCCGAAGCAGTTTGTGCACATTTCTGGAAAAGCCACTCTGAAAGACTGGAAGAGAGCCATCAGGATGGGTGGAGTCATGCTAAGGTGAGGAGATTTATATTTGGATTAGTCAGCCGGAAGCCATATTTAAATATTCTGAGTGCTGGTTGGTTGCACTACACAGCATTACAATTAATCACAGTCTGCAGGCAAACTCTTACATATTTATTGCCGCTGATGTAACGGGCAGAGATGTGACTCATACGTCTTAAATATCCAAAACGATTGACAAGATAAAAATGTTCCGTGTAGCTGTGAACTAACTAGACGTTATTCCATCACTCGTGAGCTGTAAATGAGATGAGGATAATGACTCTTGGCTTTTCATTAAACCTCCTGTCTCTTTGACTGATGTTTAATATACTGTGTGTGGAGTATTCTGAAAAAAGTATAATATCAGGGATGCATCAAATATTGTAACTGCTGTATATTTTATTAAACAGAATATTATAAAATGGAAATGGAGCTATTAAAGACACTGTGGTGAACTTGTACTTCAGTTGTCCTAATTAGTTTCTCTCAAGTTTTAAAGGGGAACTACACCTATTTTTCAAAATGTATAAATGTTATTCCTCTGGTCTAAGACAGTCCAAAAATGTAAGTACATATGAACAACTTTCCCCCAAATCCAAATATATGCTGTTCACATAATCAGGTTGAAATTAATATATATAAATGCTTGAAGATCCACTCATTACTAAAGTCTCTGTCATTATAAATACTAAAATAATGGTCAAAGTTGTCACAGTGAAATTTAACGTGTGCTTATGAATTCACGCTGTCACCTCATGCATTGAGTAACATTACAAGTTAATGTTCCACCTTAAAAGTTGCCGGCAGTCAGCCCAGTGAATGAAGTTATTGTTTCTCAGACTCCAGCTGCTGTGAGAGGCAGCAAAACAGCTCATGGTCACAAATATTGACTGAGCTTTCCCAGGCCGTGGAAATAACATTTTGCAATTTAGGTGCTGTTCCCTTTTAAAGCTGCACTAATCGCCAGTTTCAAGCATTGCTTGTAGTGATGAACCCGCAGAGAATTATCATCGACTCTGTAGTTCCCTGCAGCTCAGCAAAGCTTAATAACCTAGTTTAGCTCACTGTGGGCCAGAAAACCAAAGCAAACTTCACTGTTATCAAGCTTGATTCTCTCTGCAGCTGGCAGCTGATTTCAGCTAAAAAGCTCTAAAAACCCACTGTACACAGTTAGTGAGGAGCTGGTGAACATAGTGGAACATTTAGCAGCTATAGAGACAGATATCTCCCTCGGGAGTTGGTGGAGACCAAAAACAGAGCTGAAAGGAATCAGGCGGCCAAAACCATGACCCTGTGTTTGTTGGATGGGTTCATAAGCAACTGTTTGCTAATGTTGACCATACAATTTCTCTGTTGCTGCTACTTGTTTAGGTTTATGGTGATGAGATGTGTCTTGTTATCCATGCAGCTTTAAGAATACATATTTTCTTCATTTAGGAATATACAGCACTACTTGCATTTTGGGATGCTTGTGTGCACTATTTATATTCTTTTGTCTACTTTGAGTATTCCTCCTACTCAGGCTATTTGTGTAGCCACGCCCTGCACATTAATCAGCTGCTGCCTTTACAATTATAACATCCAAACAAGCAGAACAAGCATTGTGTTGGAGAAGCACTACACAACCAGCCACAAAATGCACATGCATGAAGTCAGGCAGCTCAGACAGCAATCAAACTTGGGCTGTCAGTTCTAAAGGATGTAGATATTCGGGCAGTGGTGGCCAATCAAATGAAACTCTTCCATTTACTAACTGTGTGATACCCTTTCTAATTTCTGCTCCTCAGAAAAATGATGGATTCAGGTCAGCTCGACTTCTACCAGCACAGCACACTGTGCACCAACACATGTCGCAGCACAAAGTTTGACCTCTTAATCAACAACACACGGTTCCCTCCAGATGGCTCCGGGCTTACCACACCCACATCCTCTCAAGGTGAGAACACACCGGTAAAGTAACAGTGATAAGGAAGATAAAAATATTCTCCATGTACAAGTTGTATGTTTGCTGTTTCACATTCTGTCATGCAAGCATGCGCTGATTCTGTGGCATTATGACTACGACTGGGGACCAGCTGGAGGAAATGCTTCATTGTGTTAGACAGATTTCCTTCCCTGCATGAAATTCTTTTGACACATTGATTACAGTGACCTGCACCCCTGCAGTCTTCCTCGAAGTGTAGCTTTACCTCTAAGCTAGCTTTGTATCACAATACTGTTAACGCCACACAAGCAATGACAACTGACAAGGCGCACTTTTCATGATTGCAGTGTACATACACAGGGGTAAGGAACACGCCAACAGAAAGCTATTTGCATCCAGATTCATGCAAATTTCAAACAGAATTAAAAAGAATTAAATTTTCAGAGCTCTTTAGCTACAGTGTGCTTCACTGCTGCTGTCCTTATGAGTTTAGGAGTGGCTCTTTAATTAAGAGCTGTGTCATAGGTGTGTAGCTGTACTACAGACACCTGTCAGCCAAACAGAAAGGAGTTCTCAATGACCACAGTATAAGCAGGCATCACTGGATGTGGAGACAGAGGCAATAATGTCACAATAATTTATGTTATCGACTTATCGCTCAATGTATGGACATGACCATGATGATTTTGCTGTTCTTGGTATGTCACCAACATTTTAGCCAACATGATGCCAGCATAAACAGCTGGGTAGCGTAGATTTTTCCCCAGTTGAAGTATAAGTTGGGTGCCAGACACAAGAATAAACACAGTCCTACACTGTCATAGAAAAATATTCATTTAAATTAGTTGGAGAATTAGCCTGGATAGCTAGTTTTCACCGCTACGAAACGTAAAGGGAAAAACACAAATTGTTGTTTCATTCCTCAGTTAAACCGCTTTATATTTAACCCCAAAACTCATATCAAATGATTAAGATTAATAATCAAACACAAGATTCCACATACCAATTTCTCCTTTCGACGCTGAAACTTTCATTGTCTCAGTGTTGTAGTCCAAGGTAGCATCGACTGTTCTCAAAGAAGCTCTGATATTCAAGACTTACAATCAGCTGCCAAACATTTGCTGCAAATATACCAAGCAACCACATTCACATGATCTTAGGTCTTCACAGCAGTGCATTACAAGCATAATGCTGGTTCTCCTGTGTGAATTGCAGCTCAGGTGGCTCTGGGTAATGGCGGAACAGCAAGCGAGGACAGAGCCGAGGTTCTGAGCGGGAAGATGGACTGGATTTCGAGCTCACTGGAGGCTGTGGACAAGAAGGAATCGAATGAGATCTCAGGTCACAGAGAGCACACAACCCAACACAGACAGTTCATTTGTAGGTCATACACACATAAACACAGAGCACACCAGTGACTGAGACTTGCGTGTATTGTCTTTGTCCACAGAGGACACACTGAACTTCTGGAAGGGCATTGCTGATGTGGGTTTGCTGGGTGAAGTGGTGACCAACATCAGCACAGAGCTGCTGGAGCTGCTGAACGGCGTGCAGCAGCGCAGGGAGCCAGCAGCCTTGCAGGACACAGGTACGGAACAACGCTAATGTGTACAGGCTGCGGGGAAAGCATCATCCAAACAGGCCATGTGTAGGATTTAAGGCTCACTCGAAGGTGCATGAATGTAAAACAAATGGAAAGAAAGAACAAATTCACCTGCTGTTGGAAGCCGATGGATGAAAGACCAACACCAGAAAGCTTTTAGAAAGGCTGCCGTTGGTTCATGTAACAATAATGACTGATTGTTTACAACAGCTGAATTTGTTCCTCCTTTCTGACTGACCAAGTGACCCTTTGATTGATTGCCGCACTGATCCCAGATTCCTGTCTGGTAGAGGTGGCGGTGCTCAGTAACCTCGCCCAAGTGTTCGGCCTGCTCGACTCGGTCAAGAAGACGGTGGAGAGGAGGAGGCAGCAGACAGATCCCAGCCAGGAGCAAATCCTCAGCACACTCAACAGTGAGTACAGAACAAAAACAAGGTTCCACTTCAGCAGCTGCCACACTGATTCTCTTAACCTCTGTGACTCTGTGGGGACACAGGCATCCTCGGCCCACGTCACTGTCTCTCAGAGGGTGTAGCGGGCTGAATTTTAAAGCCAGAATGAAGACACCAGTATCATATGAAACTAGAGGTCCTGACCAATTGTTACCTAACAAGCTGGCACAGCTTCTTGGGAATGGGGCTAAGTAATGCAAAGTTAGGCAACATTTTGGCAAGGGAAAATTTGACTTAGGGTCCCTTGACCTCTCACTTCAAGATATCAATCAATCAATCAATTTTATTTATAAAGCCCAATATCACAAATCACAATTTGCCTCACAGGGCTTTACAGCATACGACATCCCTCTGTCCTTAGGACCCTCACAGCTGATCAGGAAAAACTCCCCAAAAAACCCTTTAACGGGGAAAAAAAACGGTAGAAACCTCAGGAAGAGCAACTGAGGAGGGATCCCTCTTCCAGGACGGACAGATGTGCAATAGATGTCGTACAGAACAGATCAACATGATAAATTAACAGTAATCCGTATGACACAATGAGACAGAAAGAGAGAGAGAGAGAGAGAGAGAGAAAGAGAGAGAGAGAGATGCAAGACAGACGGTAATGACAGTAGCTTACAACAACATTATTGAAAGATATGAAAGATGAAACAATATTATCGTTATAGTTCTGGCTACTGTGGTACAATATGTTGAAAGTATATATTAAGTAAGTATACATGTGTGACAATAATCATATGTGTATAATAACAGTAGAAGTATGACTAATGACTAATGATGGCAGCAGCAGGAGGAGGCATCTGGCAGGACCACGGCAGCAGCACAACCACACACGTCACGCTGTCCAGGCACCGCTGTGATATGAGTTAACCTGAGAGACAGTGGAGCACAAAGGCTCCGGAGACGAAGCCGAGTTAGTGACATCCAGAATGGCCGATATCTGAATGAAAATTGATTCTATTGTTACCCATGAGTCTCCCTTCTACTGACATACACACTGTGGGCTAGTCTCGTGCAGTTCAGGGCAAAATACATGCAGTTTTTGCCTGTTGTATTTGAATATTTCTGCATACTAGAGTCCCTAAACAGTCTTGGAATTACTTAAATGATATGACTGGAAACCTGGAACTCTCGTGGATTCAATGAGTTCAACTTTATCGGTGTGTGATGACGTTAGCCCCCACAGTCGCCATTTCATTTTTAGTGGGACAAGTTTTGTCAGACGGGCCTCAATGTATAAAATGACCTGTTGTGACCTCTTGGATAATCACAGCCTCATGAGACTTTACAACCACAAACTAGAGACCTCGGGTGTTCGGACACTTGGTGGCTGTCATAGGTAGAACAGAAACACAATGGTTTTTTTTACATATTTATAACTAGAAAAACAGGAGATTATTATATGACTGATTTTCATTTTACTTTTTACAGGAAAACACCAGCATCAGTGTTTATCAGGGTGTTCAATCAGGGTGTCCGCGGGGTCTTAAAAAGTATTAAAAGTTGATAAATCAAATGTCGGAAAATTAAGGCCCTTTAAAAGTATTAAAAAGTCTTAATCATGATTTTATTAAGTATAAAATTTTCTTGGCATTCAAGCTTTGACAAAAAGTATCCATGAATATATAATTTGTTTTCCTCCTCGTGACTATTACAAACAACAATGTGTAGGTAGGCATACTCGGACTGCCACTCAGGGCCGTGCATGTACCTGTGTGACATCACGCGACGGCGCACCTCCAGGCGCCAAATAGAGGAACAAAAAACAATAAAAAAATCCTTCTCATCTTGTCTGAGTACTGTTGTATGTTTGTGCTCCATAGATTTAATAGCAAACTACAACTGTTTAGTAAGTTAAAGATGCGTTGCTGCTAATGACAGCTTGAAGTGGTGATGAGGTCTTCAGGTTTTTTGGAAGGTCTTAAAAAAGTCTTTAAAAGGTATTGAAATTAACCTCAGGATTCCTGCATATACCCTGTCAATTGACCCACTGTGTTTATGTTCTTGTTCAGTCATAGATGTGTAGTAAATCTATAAGGTGCTCATTTTGTAGATGAAATCTGCATTTTAGCCATGCTAGCAGCGTGACTCAAGGGACGGCAGTGTCAGTGTGCCAGTCCACCGCTTTAATTCAGATTAAACTACAACTACAGAATGGATTACCGGACTTTTTGTACAGGCATTCATGGTCCCACAGGAGGATGAATTTTATCATCTCCTGACTTTTTCTCTCCAGTGCCACCATGAGGTGAACAAACTGATCTGTTTACCAGCCTGGATTATTCTTTTTTCTTTGCCACTTGGAATAAAAATGATTAAGAGGAAAAATCCACTAAACATAGATGTTTCACCTCTGATGGTCCGGCACTCATCAACACTTTGCTGCCACCACCTCCTGTCAACACTAATGAGACTAATGAATATTAATCACAGATATAAGGTGAGAGTCGTGTTCCATATTAGGTCCTTTTCCTTGGTGAGTAAATGGTGCCAAACTGTTAAATATCACGGCCTCTGAAGCAGGAAATGAAGATGATAACATTTAAGTACAAATTAAATTAATAGAAGCATTTCAGATGCTTCTTGTTGTGGAACTAAAAAATCTGGTGCATTGCCTTGGATTGGCAGGAAACTAATAAACCCTTTGAAACCTGGATCGACATCAATTTTTTTCTGCTGCGTTAAGATGCATCTCACAAACATTTAAACCTTTGAAACCTGAGTAAATGGTTTGATTTCTTTGGAAAAATGGGAACAAAGGCAATGAGCAATTTAGCAAGAAACAATCCTGCAAAATCTCACAAACTCCAAGTTAGTCTAAATTATCCAAAAATTGCTGGTAGTTGAGCTACATTCATATTTGCATTGTAATTCAAGTGGTTAAATTACCTTTTTTCCATTGTTTTGCGTCATTGACGACTGAAACTACAAACAATTTGAAGCCATAAAAGGAAAGGAATTTATATTTGTTTTTTATTTCTATTTTACCACCGCATCTCTACTGTAAATGAACTCCCTGTGACCACACGTATTGATTATTATAATTTATAAACAAATATTAGGGAAGTTGTTGCATGCTATTTTAGAAGTTACCTTGCTAATGCAGTAATTCAGCTGAAGTAATTAGTAGATTGCAAAGCTGTGCTTCCAAAGCGGCTTCTCCAACACTGTTCAAAAAGCAAATGACCTGAAAAGACTCTTAAAAGTATGAAAAATGTTAAGATGCAGATCTCTTGGAACTTAATTATAGGACACAAGCCCAAAGCAGTGGCTGTGTGCGGCGACTGCAAAGCCTGGTGTTTGTGTGAGTTTGTTATTTTTAAATTCACATTGTTTAAAAATTAAATATGAAAAAGGACAGATGAGATTTTAAATAAGTCAGTGGTGTATATAGTTTTTAGATTGGACTTGACATTTGTTGCCATCTCAAATAAATATTAATATTAAATATCAACATTAGGCTGTGCAAAAAGAAAAACTGAGAAAAAACTGTAGAACAAAATAACTCCAGTTCTGTGTTGTGTGTTCT
The DNA here is from genome assembly GCF_011397635.1 of Epinephelus fuscoguttatus. Classification (NCBI taxonomy): domain Eukaryota; kingdom Metazoa; phylum Chordata; class Actinopteri; order Perciformes; family Serranidae; genus Epinephelus; species Epinephelus fuscoguttatus. Next base: position 35,077,629 of record NC_064768.1, on the reverse strand, counting down.
GTGCAGACCTGGAGGTTCAGTTGGAAGAACACAGGAAGCAGCAGCAGGTTCGAGCTCTCTTTTCCTGCCCGCAGCCTGCCAAAAACAAAACTCCCACCAAGCGCCAGACCAAGCGGCCTCGTCTCCAGAGGCCCGCCTCCACCACCACCCTCCTGACCTCCCCCATCAACCAGCAGGCCACCCTGCAGCCCCAGCAGTTCACTGTTCTTTCCCCCATCTCGTTGTCCTCTGTGGGTCAGCCATTCACGGTGGCAGGCCTGCCCATCGCCTCCCTGGCCCAATCCTCCAACACAGTTACCCTGCTGCCCGCAGGCTCGCAGGTCTTCACCCGCTACATGGTGACTGGAGACGGAAAGGCAGACACCATCACCTTGCACCCGTCCTCTGGCCTCACGCTGGTGGGCACCACCACCATGCAAGACTCCAGCCAGTTGGGCACGGTGGTGAGCCCCGTAGAGCTGCTGCACCTGAGCCAGCAGGCTGGCGGCGCAGAGGTGGTGCCCATAGAAGGCCAGGTGGTGGACGGCACTATGGTGGTGCAGCAGGAGGTAATGCAGGGCGAGGTGGAGGCCGGCCAGGAGCACACGGTCATCGAGATCAACCCAGCTCCGATGGAGCAGGCGGTGGGAGTGATGGAGCTGCAGCTGACCGGGGAGTCGGGCAGAGATGGTGCTACCATGATGGTCCAGAGCGGGATGGAGGTGACGATGGCTGCAGCGGAGGAGGAGACGCAGTGCCAAATGCAGGAGGCACAGACTGAAGAGGTTCAGGGGCTGCAGCTGGATGCCAGCGGACAGTTGTCAGGTGTACAGATAGTGGTTATAGGAGAACATACTCAGGAAGAAAACAAGGTCAAATGAGACAAACCTCCTATTTTATCCAGCAGAGCAGGTATGGACTCGTACGATCACAGACTTGTGAAACTGTAAATACACAGAATTTCCAAATCCACAAATTGCCTTGGCCTAAGACCAAGCTCTAGGGAGTAGCCATTTTTCCTTTTTTGGTGTGTGTACATGCTCCTCTCAACTTGTTGATTTTTTTATTGAAACAAAGAGGCATCACAACAAAGAATATACTGTGTGCTTCTGTTTGATTTGTATTTAAAGTGTGATTCCAGTTCATTACAATTGGTGGGTCAGATATTTGTAGTTTTGGCCATCATTTCTGTTGGGAATAATAACACTGTGCCCGTCGAGTTAAATACTGAGAGGTGAGAATGTGTCAGTATCTGAGTCAGTCAGACAGACTTTTAACAAGTCTGCGGGTTAGCCAGACCTAAGGGAAGTGAAAACATCTGTTGTGTGATCACAGTCTTCCTGTGCAAAGCTGAATTATTACCACCATTTTGGGTGTGCTCACTTTACAGTTACATCTCCAAATAAAAGGGGCAAATCAGTTTCCCAAAACGTGGGCTTCCTATCCATACCTGAACGTCTGAACCAGGAGGAAACAATATGATTTGGCAAAAAGAGCTGAATAATAAATATTTAACTTTTCAAGCTTTTTTTGCAACGATGACCTTGAAACTCAAGGACACTGACTTTGAGCTTAAAAATGTCAGTCATCACCTATTTAGCTCAGTCTGCTTAAATCTGCAGATGTTGTGCTCATATTGCCAACTAGCTGAAAACACATTCAGAGTTTGAGAGTATAAACGACGTAAACAAACATGAAGTCTGACCTTCTTTTTGCTCAAAATAGTGGTTCAGTAGATAGTTGTCAATACAACATTCATCTGTAGTGCAGAAACATTGAGAACGCCTGGTTAAATCAATCTGTCTGAACTGTTGTCAGTCTGACTCATAGAAATAGAATGAATAGAAAGGACTTTGAACTACCTGAACTTGAAATTGAAACTGAACTGTAATTGTTAGTTGTCATGGTGACAACATGCACACATCAGCAGGGCCGTAAAGTGTCACACTCGCTGGTTGGACTGCAGTTTTGGCCGACTGCTGCCTTTTAATTGATCAAAGGAATCAGGGCTGGGTATTGTTTAAAAATGACAATACCAGCACCAATAATGGTACCTGTAATGTGATACAGATCCCAGTAGAGTACTTCAGTAGATACAGTTTTTTTTCTGCTAAATCCAATACCCATCGTGAATTGGAAGAACTCATTTGCATAAAGCGCCACCAGATGCCACAAGCATGCAGTGACGCCATACTTTTAAATGTTTTGGTGCATCTTAGCACGCTGAACTGCCATCTCCATCAAAGACACACGACTTCACCACACCACAGACTGTATGGACTGTAGCTGTTACGGTCATGGACCAATCACATGTTGCAGTAAATTGAAGAATGCTCCCAGTGATTGGCTGCCAACACAACCATACAAATAGTCATTTTTTTCTGTATCTAGGTACACAAACAACTGAATGCAGGTACTGGTTTATTTTAGTCGATACTTTAAAGGTATCTAGTAGCAATACCCAGCCCTAAAAGGTATTCATTCATTCATTCAAACCTTTATATAATCAATTGAGGGAGACCCCTAATTTTCAATGATGTCGAGCATGAACTCAGACATTAAAACAATCATATCAGTTAAAACAGAAATGAAATCATCAAAGCAACAACAATAACTATAAATGAGCGGTAAAAGTAGAGCTACAGGGTGATAACTATGCTAAGGTGTAGATGTATAATTAAAAGCATGCACACTCAATTAAAACAAGATCAGAAATAAGGCACTTAAACAGCCGTAAGTGTAGCAGAGTGTCCAAGTTCTAAGTCTTTTGCAGATTATTCCACGTATAAGGTGCACTGTAAGAGAATGACCTAGTTCTGATTAAGGGAATGTGAAGCAACCTATTCTGTGAACGAGGACCAACAGTATGTGATGACAGAGTTAAGACTGATGAAATATAGGGTGGAAGCATCTGTATCATAGCTTTATAAATGAACAAATGCTTTTCCTGCCTCACAGCCAACCTTTCGGTAAAGGTGTCAGTGGTGGGTGCTGTAAGGATCACCTGTTAAGAACCTTAGGGCTGAGTGGCAGACAACATCCAGTGATTTCAGTGTAGAGGCAGCAGCTTTTCCGTGTATAACATCCCCATAATCCAAAACAGACAAAAATACAGATTCTACAATTCTCTTCCTGTGTACAAAAGGAAAACAGAATGAATATTGAAAGATCCAGTGTGAGAAGCCTTGGTGAACAGCATCCATTTGGTTACATCTGAGTGAAGTACTAACTTAGGATATGTAACTGAAGTTGAAGCAAATCAAAAGACGATTGTAGACGTTCACTGGCTGATTGAGCAGATGTAATATAATATAAGCAATATAAAACTGTGTCATCCACATACAGATGAAATTTACATGATTTGGGGGGAGGGGTGGGTTAATATCATTTATGTAAATTGAAAACAATATTGGCCCTAACACTGAGCCCTGTGGAACACCTTTAGTAATATTACAACTGGAATGGACATCATCCATCTTTACACATTGTAGTCTGTCAGAGAGGTAGTTTTCAAACCTTAGGCAGCTGAATCAAAACCAATACGGGACATTTTGCTATCCAAGGCTCGTGTAATATCATTTAGAACCCAGGAGGTTGGAGATATGTCACTGTGCAAAGGACTAAAACCAGACTGTACTGACATCTTTGTACAGGGAGTAGATGTATTTATAACTGGCAGTGTTCGGAGGTAACATGTTAGTTTTGAAATTCAAGTAATCAGTTATTTAGTTGCCATTAATTCCACATTCTTGAAATGTGATGTAACATCACTGTAGTTGCCTTCAAAGAAGAAGTGAGCGCCACTGCTCAGCGTAAACTGAGAGGCAGAGACACAGCGGGGATTTATTTTGTTTCTGTCGAGTTTGAATGAAGTGTGTTTTACGATGGGTTAACAAGGGGATTAAGCGAAAGTCTTAGCTCGGTGAAAGAGAGAAACTTGGATTGGTATTTTGCTTATTTTTTAGACATGTATAAAGGTAGTGAAGTCCCTGCTTTGGGGTGGGGACGCTAAAGTATTCTACTTTTCTCTGTAGGAAACGTTGTAATGTGAATCCAGCAATCCTCTCCTTCCAAGGCAATGGATGTGGTGCACAAAAGCTTGTTTGGCCGTGACTGCAAAACCTCACCTTGGTGCGTTCATGTCTTGCCACAAGTAGGTTTGTGTATACAGAATGTATACGTTATTGAAGAGACGTCACTGTTATCTCAAATCTCAGCTATGACCTTGGTCCATTCAGTGTCATCAAACCCAACAGAAGCAATGGCCAAAACTACAAAAACACCCGAATTGTAATCATCTGGAATTATCCTTGAAGCCTCCATGAGCAACCCGAGGACAAGATAATGCACTGTAATGTAACTGTAAAGTCTACATGCAGGGCTTTAATGGTGCTGATGTTTTTGTCAGTTCACATCCTCTGACACTGACTCAGCAGCGGCAGGCTGCAAGTCACGGCCTCCCGCTGCTGATCAGACTTGTTACCAGTAACAGTGTTGGTGTCACTCGAGGCAGGGATGAATTTTGCACTGTCTGTGTGTGGTAGTATCGCATCCAAGCTGTATTGTTTTTGCACTGTGTGACGTCCTTGTGGGACAACAGGAAGATGTTTGCAACGATGCCTGCTCTGTAAGCATTTCTTTAGAATTTGGCCACAGCGTGTGGCAGAGTGTTTCTTATGTGCATAGTTAAACGGAAACAGACTGAACTCCTCTCACTGGAACTGCATTGCTTATGCACTTATTCTCTCAGTGGTTTCTTACTGCCTGATTTTATCCACAAACTCCATTTATTTTCTTTATTGTGATCACCTATGGCTTTATCTCAGTATGATAGATAGTGTGAGCTACTGGGCTGATTGTTTAAGTGGATATACAAAGACATATATATACTTAATGTCAAACTTGGTATGCCTGTATTTTACACTTGTAGGTTCATATTTATTAGTTTCCAAACTCTGTTTAAGGTGCAAACATGGATTAATTTATGCTCTTGGCTGTAGCTCACATCATCAAAGACATGTTCAAGACGTGTGCATTTCCAATAATTTAATTTAACAATGAGGGTATTTGCATACTGACTTTGTAATGTGTTTTAATATCAGATTAAAACAGAAAAATAACAATTGTGAGTGGTCGTGTCAGTGTTTCACCACCAGAGGGCGCTGTGTGCTCACTCCACCACGGGCTGAAACTGGAGATGAGGGTTACAGCTGCAATAATAGATGGTAGAAATAGTCTGCTGTAATCTCTGACTTCTCCATGTGTCAGGCTTATTGCAGTGTACGGTGTAATCTGCACCGTCACGGATGCTGTCCGTGATGGGCAGGCCTCTCTCGAGGCTGAGCCGTGCTGACAGGGCACCAGGGCTCACTGGTTATTACATTTCCCTCTTCTTGTAGCCCCTAATAGTCCCAGACAGGCTGCATGAGGGGAGAGGCATGAGGGTTTGGGTTATACAAGCACAAAAACAGGCGCATACATAAACCGGAGGACTGAAATAGACACCAGGATGAACTGATTGTAGGTGTGTTGAGTACCAAAGGGAAACATCAGCAGCTGAATGTAAAGCCGCTGGGGGCCAGGTGAGGGCTGAGAGGTTGAAAAACTGAACCGCAGGGGTCATTGTGTGGTGTAGGAGGAGTGGGATATGCTGTCCAAGTAAATTACACAGACGTTCTGTAAGCACCAGATTGTGTTTCCTCACATGTCGTGCACAGGACAAAGAGAACAGGAGCAGCAGAAGCATCAGTTACATGTCGGAAATGTCTGAGAGACTCCTGAGGGGTTGTAAGGCTGTTAAAAGAGAGGCCAATGCGGCTGACATTTTGTCAGTATCACCTCAGATATAGCATGTTAAGCTGAGAATAGATACACCAGCGTGACATCTTGTAGTCAGTGGATCTCACAGGAAGGACTGCTTGGAGCTCTATCTATAGCATCGCAGGAGGGAAACAGACTCATAAATTCTGTCATCATACTCCAGCAGATTAAACACATGTGCTTGAAGTGACAAAAAAATCAGCTTTTTTTTAGGTTCATTTACATCAATTTGCATATTTAGTCTACACATGCTGACTGTAAGATACCCTGCTAATGAACTGGGACTGTTGTTGTTGAACCCATCATCACAAGGTCCTTAAAGCAACACCTACCTTTTTTTTTTTTTTTTGCAGTTTCCTTCAGACCATGATCAGCGTGAGATTGTTCCCCTTCACTATAGTCTACATATTTTCCAATGTGGTGCCATACAGCTGCACTCTGTGTCTTGCGGCTGTCATGTGAGGTTGTTCTGTAGTTTCTGGTGTCTCTGCTGCCTCACTTGGGTCGCAAGTTGCAACTGTTGCTGTAGTTTAAAGATCCAGTGTGTAGAAGTGGCGTCTAGCGGTAAAATTGCTGAACTGAAATCTCTCCTGTGTGCCAAGCATGTAGAAGAACAACACACAAAAACACAAATGGCCCTGTCTAGAGCCAGAGTCTGATTTGTCTGTTTGGGTGACTGTAGAAATAACATGGTGGAATCCATGGAAGAGGACCCACTCTGTACGTCAACATAAACATCTCATTCTAAAGGCCCTGACACACCAAGCTGACGGTTGGCCGTCGACCAAAGTCGGGCCATCAATGAGCGTCTGTCGCCCTAGTTTTTGCGGTGTGTCCCACACCGTCGGCACTTCGGCCGATTGAGCACGTTGAATCAGCGGCGGAGCTTGTCGGTGAGAGAGATCACTCTGATTGGCTGTTCAGGTTTTATTTCCTTGCCCCTGTAGCAAGTGAATCTGCCCGTAGTGAAACCGGGGCTAACTGGTGCTTCCTCCTCAGGCTCCACTTCACTCAGCTGCCCGACAGGCCCGCTGCTTCTTCCCACTTTAACCTGAATAACAAACCGGAGCTAGCTGTGAGGCTAGTGGAGTGTTTGCCACAGCATGACCGGAGGGAAGCACAGCCAGTTAGCCTCCGCTAGTCTCTGAGCTAGCCCCGGCTCTCCATTTGGATCCAACTGGAGCACCGAGCCCTGGTTTGTTATTCAGGTTGAAGTGGAAAGAAGCAGCTGGTTTGTCGGGCAGCTGAGTGAAGTGGAGCCTGCGGAGGAAACACCGAGACCGGGCTGACAGGATGTACCACTCTCTTACTCCACTCTCTCACGCAGGCGCAGAACGTATGTACTACTTGGCCGTCGGATGTAGTCCGTGTAGTGTGTTCAAATGCAACTGACACAGAGCGATGTGAGGCGACGTAGACGACGCAACAGTTGGTTTTTGTCACCGCTAGTTTTTTGATGTCGGTTTGGTGTGTCCGCACCTTAAGGTAACAAATCACGAGAATTCTTAGTTTCAAGTCCCTAGTGTAGTGGTTAGAGCACTCCTCTTCCATGTGGAAGGTTCGAGGGTTTGAATCTTGCTGGGGTCAACGGCAGCAAAGGCAGGCAGTGGCAAGGTGTTTCCACCACTGAATCAAACGGGATCAGATTCCTTAATGAGGCTTCAGGATTAGAAGTAACTCCGGAATCTGAGCCAAGTCCTCAATGAGGGCGTGTCTCAAACCCGTTGTAGACAGGAGGTTGCAGACGTGAGAACGGATTCATACACTAATAAAAAATATCTATGAATATTATATACCATTTCTGACAATAGATGCACCTAAATGTTACACGATGGACATGTAAGGCAGCTGCTTTTACACATCGTTAGCGATGGTCTTCTTTGGCCTTTACTTATTGTGTAGAACCCAAAATACTCCATGTGGTGATCATCTGAGTGATCACAACAGTTTTGCTCACAATTGTCCTCCTTCTTTTTTATTTATTAATTTAGTTGACTGATAGGTCTAGATGGTTTGTTGCATTTATATACTGTACCTTTTGAATTGGAACAGATCATTTCAAGTTCAAATTATGAATAGAAAGTGACAGCCTTACCACCTTCAGCATTATGCAGTAATTGCCCGGACCTGTGATGTAAGATCAAGGCCTTTGAACATCAAGTCTGTATTTTTCATGTGCTTTTTTAAAACCTGTCAACTGAAAGAAATCATTGATTCCATGATTCACACACACACACACACACACACACACACACACACACAAAAAGGCCTTTTCTCCATATCCAAAGTAGAAACTATCAAATGCTTTAATTAGCAGAATTCCATAACAAAGTATTAGATATATTATTGATTTGAATGGATGATACAGCTAACGTGTTGGCAAAAATCCAGCATCCAGCAGACACAGACCAACATTAGCATTAATTTGCAGGCGCATATCTGGCCAGCTAACAAATGGAAGTCCAACATTTACTCTCCTTTTATCTCTGTTTTCATCTCCAGCAAGAGAAAAATGTCTCCAGCTGGTAAATGCTCTGCTACATTCACCAGCTAGTTGCTAACTGTGCCTCTGTCCACCACTTAGTGCCAACCCCTCAGCGTGTGATAGCAATGCACAGAGCACCCGTCAGCGTCTTTATGTGAGGCACATTGTACCTCATGGTTAATATTGTGAAACATGCTTAGCTTTAGGTGACAAAACTACTCGGTTAGGCTGGGAAAAGATCATGCTTTAGGTTAAAATCATGGATGTATAAAGAGAACTGGATACAGCACTGTAGGCTGGGCCCTGTTTATTCCTGTGAAAGTTTCTCGGTGACACATAAAGCCAAAGAAGTTCAATTTCCGTGTGTAAGAATTACCCTGTTCTTCCATCCTGCCTCTGCATCACTGGGCCCATAAGCAAGTCATTTCGCAGGGTAATACATCTGTTCTTTGAGCTAAATGCTAAATGTACACACCATAGCAATGTTGATGCTAATGTAAATTAAATATCATTGGGTTTTTGACAGTGGTCAGCTGAAACACAGGTGTCACCTTCGCATTTAGCATTTTTCACTATTTCTTAGCATTTTATAGATGACACAAAACTAATTTAAACTATAGAAAACAAAAACTGTGGACTACAACCTAGACCTTCTTTATTTAGAGTGAGGGAGTCACTCTTTAAAGTTTAACTACTCAGGATTTAAACCTTTCTCATCAGTCTTAAGCACCAATTATAGAGAGGCAGTGATGGCTGGAGCTGCTGGCGATAGATTTTCCAGACCATGTGCACCTCTACTTCTTATTCGTAGCAGTATACAGTTTACTGATGTAACATTACACAATGTCTGGGTAAAAATGTAGACGGCACTTCTTCACTGCCTCTTGGGGTTGCCACATCCCAAGGTTGCCAGCTGCAGCTGGAGGGCAGGGTGAGGCAGGTGTCAGTGGAATTTGAAGAGTAAAAACCTTTGCCACTGTCGAGTAGAAAAACAGGTCTAAAGCCCTGCTGGTGGCCCCAAGAGGGTGAAATGTTCCTTACGCCTTGCAGTTAAATATATACTGCAGATTTTTCCATTCCCAGAGCCTCACCTGTAGTGGACCTAACAGTAAATGACAATGGTTAATTACTGTTAATTACAGCTTGGTTTTAGTTTTGTAGTTTTGAGCATTATTTCTATTTTGCTTATCCTGCTGGGGGTCGCGGTGGGCTGGAGCCTATCCCAGCTGACATTGGGTGAGAGGCGAGGTACACCCTGGACAGGTCACCAGACTATCACAGGGCTGACACATAGACAGACAGACAATCAGTCACACCCACGGACAACTTACAGTCACCAGTTAACCTGATGTGCATGTTTGGATTGTGGGAGGAAGTCAGAGTTCTCGGAGATAACCCACGCTGACACGGGGAGAACATGCAAACTCCACACAGAAGAGCCCCCCCCACCCACGCTGGGTTTGAACAACAAACCCACTGACAGTGGGGCAACAATGCTAACCACTGCACCACCATGCTGCCCATTATTTCTATTTGACATGATGAAATTGTACGCATCAAAACAATTTGAGTTTTCAGAACATGCTAACGTCACTGTAAGTCCAACAGGACAAATACAGTGACAGGAAAAACTTGCAGCTTTAAACAAGCCAACAATTTATCCTCATTACCTCAAAAACTTAAACTAAATAGGTTAAGAAATCAATGATAATCCCTCATTACGCAAGAAAACTAGGTGTCCTTGGCACTTGGTTCGTACAAAATTAATTAAAACTGATTAAAAAAAGAACAATGGCTAAAAATACAAAAATAAGATTCAGAAAAGTATCCTTTAAGTTTGTCCGAAGAAAATCCATCAAGAGTTAAGCAAAGTGGAAAGAGTTCATCCTCTGGCAATCATGACTTAAGTTGACATTTCATTCATATAAGTGAGCATTTTTACTTGATTGTTGTGCTAGAAGAAGGATCAGTATATTTTATGGCATCATTATGTTTTAATATTCTCTGGGAACCTTAACTGTTGGTCAGGGGACCAGATGTTGGCACTGAACAAGAGGACAAAATAGTCACCATTAAATTCAGAAAAGTTCATCCAATGGGAAACATGAATACACAGACTTAATGTCAGTCTGGCCAGTCATTGGTAAAATATTTAGCTTTAGATCCAAGAGCTAAATAAATGTACACACTGACTGATTAACATATCCTAATTTAGGCAATGTTGAGGCAGATGATAGCACTGTAAAGAAATGCCACTGCGTCGACACAACCTGGCTCAACTTTTGCCCCGACGCAGTAGCCCTTTTTAGATAGGAATTGTGCAAATTTGCAGGAAAGCCCAATCAGTCTTTTTTCAGCATTGGCAGTATAAAAACAAAATCAGGGAGTGCAGCAAAATGCCGCCTGCCTACTTTTGTTTATACAGAATGTGTCTTTTTTGGGGCAATGGGGGGTGTGAGCAGTGACGTGGGAGGGAAGCCGCGGCTGGTCAGTCCTTCGGCGATTCTCTCGTAAGTCGGCCCGTTCTTCACCGTCCCCGTCATCTGACGGTTAATGGCCTCTTGGTTTGCGAGGGCAAGGAGGGCGCGCAATTCCTTGTCTCCCCAGTTGCTCATCTTTACAGTGTCTGTCAGGTTTGTGTTTCCCTCTTGCTACTAGCTGCTCGCTAATTCCTGCTATCACCTGTTTCCTGTTTATCCACCGCCAGTGAGTCACACGTGCGGAGAAATTTTGCACCTCGGGTCAACTCGCCAATCCGGCTTTGTGTGTCTAAACGCTTGCAGCTTGCTGGCAAAACAGCCCAACATTTGCCGAAAATCTGGCAGTGTAAAAGGGGCTACTGTAACGTAGTGTTCTGATTTTGATTTAGTTAGAATTTTTTTTGCCCAAATGAATATTAGTTTTTAGTCATTTGATTTTTGTTAGTTCATAGAAACTTAAGATATTTTAGTGTAGTTTTTCTTTGTGAAATTTTAGCCTCATTTTTGCCATGCATTTTTCATTTTCATGTATTCTTAGCAGTTTGAGTCTACAGCTGTTGTTATCTTTAATGTGTACTTCTACCATGGTTACATGTATCACTCTTGTCTTGTTTATCCTGGGGTTAGTGGAAAAGGCTCTGCTGTCTCACACATCTCACTCTGCCCTGCACTAACAGGGCCAACAACAGACTGACTCCGCTCAGTGAATCCAGTATAACTTCCAAACTTTCTTTAGTGAACATCTGGAGGATTTAGCTGGTTGACGGCCAATATTATCCCTGGAACCTACACAATCATAGTCGACTGACAGTAACATTGATGTTACACACACAGCACTTGATAGAGATTCATTAGCTTGCAAATAGCAGCATGGCAGCCTGCATGTTTTCATACTTTCTCCCGGCTGTTTTGTTGTTGCTTCTTGTCTAATTCTCACTGGATTGTAGATAAATTGTGTCCACAAAATTGGTTTCTTCCAAGAGCCACTAACAAAAATTACTGACAGGCAAAATGTTAATTAATGCAAGATCCAACAGGAGGAAACTGTTTCTGTAATCAGGAGCTACAGAGTCATTCCACAGATGCATCCAAGTCACTGAATAAGACTTTAAATTAAAACAGTAATGTGTTGTTTGTCTTTCACATTATTTAGTTTTTAATTTGCTGAAGAAAAATGGAACAGGTCATCATAGTTTTCCATGAGTAAAGGTTTTAATGTTGTATTTTTGCTGTGAAAATCATGTGAATCAAAGAAGTTGAAAGCTGGATAGGCAGTTTAATTTTGGCATTATTAGGGCAAAAATCCGATAATAAACTTTGAGCATATTGTCATTCAACTAGACCTCTGCACCTCCTCTTGGCTCTGTTTTCAGAAGGCTTTAGAAGAGTTAGCCTGTGACAGGAGACTCTGGCCAATCACAAGTCATTTCGGAGAGAGCTCGTTCCTATAGGCTGTTCCAGATGTGTGTGCACATCCTTTCAGTGAAAGCCTGATTCAATGGCAGAGAAATGTGCTGTTCCGGCATCAGCAACAACTGCCTACACTTGGGAAGACGGACTTCCCAAAAAGAGTCTAAAGGAGAGTCTTTAGAAGAGTTTAGTCTTCTGCTAAGTTCATGTTCATGTAGCTAACATTAGCTAGAGACTAGAATCAGAGTGTGTCCTCCGCCTCACTCCCTGCCACTACAGACCACCTTGCCGGGAGGAGAGTGGGCAACAGCTCCAGTGACGGACTCCCAGTCATCAGCCGCAGTAGCCTATCTCCAGCCAGAGCAAACCCCAGCTCCAGAGGACGGGACAGCCCTGACTCCTTGTTGGATCAGCAAACTTTCTGTTGCTGCTGTTACACAGGTTAGACCTGGTGCTGCCTTTGGCCACCAGCCTGCTGTGAGACCTGGCGCAGGGGGGGCTGCGCTGGCTGAAGTCAAGCTGTTACAGCCACCGACCGAAGGTTTGTCTCCTGAGCTGTGGAGGAAGGAGCAGAGGAACCATGGGGTGGCTTGCTAGCGAATTCTTGTTTCATTTGTGGTCTGATAAACATAGAGAAAGAGTGGGGCAAGGAGGAGCTGAGCAAATGCGCTGCATGCAACTGTACAATGAAATGAGATCTTTTCGTTTTTGCCTTTGCCAGATTTCTGCCTACCTTAGCTTTAAGCACACATTTTTGGTATGTGACTTTATAAAATGAGTTTTAAAATCTATCATTTAATCCACTGTTGAACATCCTTCCATACCCTAAAACTCATGGATCTGTGCAGCCTCCTCCTAACTATTGAAGTCTAAATATATTACATCAAATGCTAATATGCATTTGAGTAGGGACCTCCAGTATCAGTCTGACACAAGGAGCGAGCTGAGCTGTTGGTGGGCTGTTAATCCAAACTACTGTATCATCCCAAACACTCCACTCAGTCTTGCTTGAAGGGATTTGTGGCTCTGAGGACCGCTGTGTTTACAGCGCAGACAAAGAGGATTGTCAACCTTGTCTGATCTTTTTTTTTGGGCAACCGAGGCTGCGAAGGGAAACTAATAAAACTCTGGCAGCCTGTGCCACCATGTGCCACCCCGTCTCCTCCCTCTGCCAGCCATGTTGGCACGCACCAGCAGCAGAAGGTGCGACTTCCCTTCTCCCGGACCTTGACAAGCAGACGGGGGAGGAGAGTGCCCAGTGAGCGATGATGGGAGCCCGGCTGACGGACAGAGGTGTTAACCCCGTCGTCGGGCAGGGAGAGAGTGGCGTTCTTGTTTACACACACTGAGGCCAGATTGTCACCTTGTCTGTCAGGGAAGCATCCTATCTACCCTCTCTTATCTCTGAGCCAGACAGCCAGCTACTCTCTTGTAGAGGCCTGCTGTGGCTTCACATCATCATAAATCACTCCCCTCAGCCATACCATTGTTGCTTTTCATGTTATTTTTCCCTTTACTCTCACAGACACCATATACTCCTTCTCTGTCCTCAGCTGACTTCCGTTCAGGCACACTTTCCAAACTCTTCAGTGCTGCTTGACAGTGACCCTGTGCCCTAACACGCCGTGAAGCACTGAAGTGTATAAATTTCCATTAAACTGCTTTGTGAGATGAAAACTTATCACGACAACACCGGGGTCACAAGCGTTTTAGTCCTTTATTACAGGAGTGAGCGGCCGATTACAACCACTGTAAATGAACACGTTGTAAATGTTGTTTTTGCTATTAATTTGTGCTGATTGTTTATGTTTATGAGGTATTAATACAGAAGTATAAAGATGTTTTCCTTGTGCACAAAGCAGATTCTCAAAGTGGATTTTAATAACTGAAGTTCTGAAGGACACTGAACACCCCATTTTGAAATATGGCTCATGCAGTTATTTGTTAGCTTCAACGCGAGCACTTTGGTGCAGGGATGGAAACGATGCTCCATAAATACAACAGGCAGGTTCAAATGAATTAAACTAAAGCTCTGCAGAAAAGGAGGCACACCAGAGTAAATGGAGCACAGAGTGTGCAAGAAGAGTTTAAGAGCCTAAGGACATGAGGAGGCAGTGTGTATGTTCTGTTGTGGTGATGGACACTTATTCTGGATATACATTTCAAGGACTGAGGGGGCGAGAGCAGCAGAGAGAGAAGAGAGGAGAGAGGAGTCTCAGGTGCTGAATATTTTCATAAATTGATGACTGCTATTGTCGGAAGTCTAAAGTGGAGAAACAAATTGATGAGACGGGAGGATGGGGATCTCAAAAACTAAAAAGGGGAGCCAGTGCTGGTCTGTCTCTTTTTCTCTCGTTAAAATGCAGGAGATAAAATGTTATCAACGGCGGAGTGGGACTTCCCATTTAAAATTAAATAAGACAAATGTGTGCATGCCGCAGTGTCAGACAGATAAGACAGAGACGGCCGATACTGAGCAGAGGAAAGAAGAGTTGCTGCTGACGCTGGGGCCAGTTGAGGAGTTCTTAAATGCTGGCATGTTCTATTCCTGTACGAGTGCACATGTTCGTATGTGTGTTTGTGTTCTTTGTACACATGTGGTTTTTGTGTTTTACAAGTGCCTCTGCTCCAGCACAGAAGCACACCGTGCGCTTAAATTACTAACAGCATGTAGGTGTTGGCTGTCGATTGAAAAACATTTCAAAGCATGAACAAAGTGAGCGCTGCACAAGACAGCACTGTATATCTTGTCAAATGGCTAAACCTCAGCAAAAATCAATTTGCTATCTTTTCTAAAACATGAAGTGAAACCGTATTGATTCTTGTGGGAAAAGTGGGGCGCTGAAACAGAAAATAGCTCAGAACAAAGAACAGTAAAAATGATGTTCAGCAGGTATGTTTACCATCCAGTTAATCACCATCTAAGGTTAGTGTGTTAGGTTTGCGAAAAAATTAGGAGAAATTAAAGTTTTGACCTGAAGAATTTCTGTGTGTGTGACATTCAGAGCATTAATATAACAGTAACCCATAGTGGAGTGATGGCGTCCTGAGAATGAAGTCACACTCCCTCTGTGTGTGTTGTAATCTGAGCTTCTCTGTGGTTTGTTGTGGTAAGCTGGTAGGTGTGTATCCCTCTGGCTAGCTCATCCATGCTGTGTTGCACTGCACACATATGGTAGCTGCCACTAATATAGGAATGCCGTTGTCCAAAATAGCACCAACCCTCCAGCTGGCACCAGGTCAACACTGTTAGCTCTGTCAGCACTGTTGCCGTTGTTTAGTGCTGTCTATGGAGTTAGCTTGGCTGCTAGCCACATGCTCAGCTATCTCCATGTTGAGAACTGTGTGCAGACAACTCACACGCTCTGAATTTCACATAGAGCCCCTTTAAGGTTGCCTGGATCGCCTCACTCTGCCGAGCTGACTGATTCATCTGGCATCGTAACATGAAACATTTCTTGGTTTGAAATAAAAAACAACCAATCAGCACCACTGGGGGGACTAATGCGGAATGTATACTTCTGCGTTGAATCTCTACTTTTGACTGCTTTTATTTACTTTAATTTCACAGATGAGAAACAATACATTGTGAAGACAGTAAAGCCTCCACAAAAATAGCATTTTAAGTCTTGTGTGTGATTTATCCTGGCTTCATATGAACAGAAGAAATCTCTGCTCACCGCTAGGCTAATTTATACAATGTAAAATGCCATAGGCTTGCGCTAATAAAGTTAGTATGTTTAGTATAAGACAGTTGTTTTGTCAGTGAATCTTGTGAGTTGTAACCAATGAGAAATAATAAGTTGCAATGTTAAATGTTGCTGTATCATGTAGAAAAAGATAAATGACAAGTGTTTGTCTGTTGAATGCTGGTGGACTTAAAGTGACGTTGTGTACTTGTGTTTGAAAGTGTCTCTATTAAGCCATGTTTAATGTGTGTTTAATGTGTGTTTTGAATTAACTAAACTTTATAGCTCTTCACAGAAACCCCAACACAGACCGAGTATAAATGCCGCTTAACACCATTGTCAAGCTGTGAGCTGGAACCAATGAGAAATAATAACAACAATGGTGACCTGTCTGATGTCAGGCAACCTTTAAGGGGTAATCAAACTTACTACAGTCGTCTCTTGGGGATGATGACAGCATCAAATTTAACGGCAACCCATTCAAAAGTTATGGAGACATTTCACTCAAAACTACAAATGTCAGCCTCACGGGGACGCTTAAAGAAAAGTCAAGGCAATCACCAAAGTCAGTAGGATTCAGTGTCTTGCAAACATGAATGTCAGCACAAGGTTTTGTGGCCATTCATCAAGCAGATCTTGAGACGTGTCATTGGGTAAGTGAAAACTCTGACTTGTGGCAGGAGAGGAAAAGTCAGGGAATCACCACAGTTAGTGGAAACCATCGAATTAATGTTATGAAGTCTTAGAAATAAATCAATTGGTAAAAGGTGAGAGATGCACCATTCTCTTCAACTGCACAAGTATGGAAAAAAGAAACATACTGTAGGAGATTCATGAACATTTTTCTCCTTTTCTATCATTAAAAAAGACAAAGGAACAGTCTCACAGGTCGGATGTTTCTGTACCTAATTCTCTCCTCATCTATGTTTTTATAAACTCCCCAGACTTCCTTGACTTGCGTCCATGTCACGTCCAAAGCAAAGGACAGGTGCATCCGTTAAAGACTGATCGGAGCGAGCGTCAACGTCAATCATTCGACGGAGGTGAGAGGTGTGAAACGATGCGCTGTTTCAAGTGGAAAAGACATGATTTACTGCCCCGATGTGACGTGTGATGTGTGAGCAGCGTGGGTGTAGATCACAAAGTGGGATCGCAGTCGAGAATTCAATCCACTCTACTTTGGCGAAACTTAGATGTTGGCAATAGTTTTCAACAGAAAGCTTGTCTCTCACACAAAAAGAAGAACAGACAAGATATCAAATGTCTCCAGAACAATAGTAAATGAAAGTACCAAGAAAAGCTTCACTTGCTCACCATCGCCGGGTTCAACTTTGATGTGTGAAGTAAAGAAAGTCTCACAGCCTGGCCAATTTTAGGAAGACCTGTTGCTCTGTTGACCTGTTGCTCAGCAACTATTGATTGTTTATATCCTTGTGAGTGCAAGGACAGGGGTAGAGGGTACAACTGTCATGATCCTGGTTTTTGTTCTGTTATCCTGTGGACTTTGTTTTGGAGTTTTCTGTTTGTGCTCCTTGTTTCATGTTCATGTTCATTCGTGTTTAATCTGTTTCCTGTTTTATTTTATAGATTCTTCTTCTCTTGTGTCATGTCTGGTTTTGCTTCCTGTCTTGGTGTGTTTTCCCGCCTGTTTTCTGTCACACCTGTCTCATTAGTCCTTCCCTGCTCCCTGACTCTACCCTTCACACCTGTTCTGTATTAAGGTGCGGACACACCAAACCGACATCAAAGAACTAGCGGCGACGAAAGCCAACTGTTGCGTCGTCTACGTTGCCTCACGTTGCCCTGTGTCAGGGCATCCGATGGCCAAGCAGCACATATGTTCTGCACCTGCGTGAGACGAAATAACGCAAAAGGGGAAACTGGAAGTCCAAGGAATGCATAAGATAAACAAAGTAGCGGAGTCCTGTCAGCCGAGGGGTTTCCTATCTGTGCAGCCGAGCACCGCAGCTCCTCCACGGACTATTACATCCAGACGGTCCCGGTGTTTCCTCCGCAGGCTCCGCAGGCTCCACTCAGCTGCCCGACAAACCTGCTGCTTCTTCCCACTTTAACCTGAATAACAAACCAGGGATCGGTGCTCCGGTTGGATCCAAACAGAGAGCCGGGGCTAGCTCAGAGGCTAGCAGAGGCTAACTGGCTGTGCTTCCCTCCCGTCATGCTGTGGCTAACACTACCCTTGTTGTCAGCCAATCTCCATTTCCCTCCTTTTGCCCGTGTCCACCTACTCCAGCTGTGTCTCGCTTTTGAGATTGGTTATATACCTGTGTGTTTCCCCTTTGTTCGTCTGTGTTCCTCCTGGGTGCATTCTGTGGCCGTTCCTGCGTTCATCCTTTTGGTGATTCCTGTGCCCATCCCTGTTGCTCTGTTTTTCCCAGTTGGTCTTCAGTTTTGTTCTGCAATATTAGTATGTAGTATTTTATAAAAACGTGCTAGTCATGCTGACTTCTGCATGCTTATAACTCTGTCTACATTATATTCACACAAGCAAAATGTGCCTCGCCAGTGTTGGTCAGACCGTTCTCTCGGTGTTCTGTTGTTTTAAATGGCTGTCAATGCCTGGTTATACCAATAATTAAAACTGTGAAATTTGGCAGAGATATTTCCCTCATCAATAAAACTCTTACTGAAACTCTGACTGAAATTGACTACAGTGAGTACAATCCCGAAAACAAAATGCCAGAGAGAAATAAATGCCAAAGCACTGCAGGAAACTAAGCTCAGAGCTATTGTAACTGACGAACGCAAGCATGCACCGGCTCCTAGCATAGTCACCATGGATGTATTAAGAAAACTGGAAACAGCTTCAGAGGCGGAGCCACTTTCATTCCTATCAAAGTATCTTAGTATCAAGAAAATTCAATTTCTGTGTCTAAAATGACCCAAATTCTTCTGCTCTGTTTCCACATTGTTGGGGCACCTGAGATTTAGCCAGGGGAGCAGCTAGCTTCCTATTTAGCGCTCTGCTAACTTGAATTGGCAGTGAGTGATTTAATTGTGCGTCTCTTCTAGACTTTTGAAATGTTATTGCACTGAATGGATCCAGTCCCTAGTGGTGAAACGAGACATTTCGTGACGCTTTATACAGTTATTATACAGATATTTCTTTCATGATAGAGTGGTGCAGGAATGAGTCCTAAAACACAGAACGAGTTAGCATTGAGTTAGCATTTCTGCACTTCTGGTCCCCTCATCTCAAAGTTGATGGGTCTTTGCTTAGACGCCTGAAATAAGGTCTGCGGTTAGCACAAGCTTAAAAGATTTTCCTGTTTTTGGGGATGTCTGATTAATGATGGCTCTAGCCTGACTCCTTTCAGAGCCCCATTTACTATGTGATGTCACTGTAATTTGATATTGTCATAAGGTGCTCTGTGATTTCAAACGTTTTTCTGTTTTCACTGTGTTCCTCCATTGTTTGATATTGTGGTGTGTTGCATACAGCCAGTGATTAGACTGAGATTGGCTACTTTTACCAGCCTGTCCATTGTTGCCTCACATTCGCTCTGATGAAGGTCGAATTGACCGAACACTCGACAATAAAGTGAAACACTGCATAGATGGAGGTGTGTGTAAATCTTATTCGACCTATCTGGACTCACGGATGTTTTCAGCACCTTGCCAAGACTGAGCCAGTTGGAGCCGTAGCTACTTTTGTGAAGATTATTTAAAGTCCCACAGGCTTTTTGTCAGGGGAACCAGGGTGACTCTAACTTCTGTGTCAGCCTACAAAAATGGAAAAAGTATCTCTGGGCCCAGTGTCATCACATGTGGACCCACAAGCTGTGATCCACAATTTGGCTTCTATGTCAAATTGGCTTCAAAGCCTGGTGCTGTTCTGGAGGCCTTGGTAGGCACAGACTAGTTTAACTGCCAGTAGTTTCTTTGCTAAGACAGATGAGCCTCCACTACGGCACATCACACTGATTTTAAAATCCCTTCACTGACTCCCAGTCCGTTTTAGAGTGGATTTTAAACTGTTTGCTTTTATTGTCTCTCATTTTGTGTTTTATTTATTTATTTATTTTTAATTTAATTTCACTAACTGCCTACTTATTGTCTTTTAATATGTAAAGCACTTTGTAACTTGTTTTTGAGAAGCACTTTATAAATAAAGATATCATTATTATTATTATTATTATTATTATTATTATTATTATTAGAAAGTGAAACCTTTGTGATTTTAATAACCATTACTTTGTGAGCACAGAAACAAAATTACCTCTCCCATTAAAATGTACACCCCTCTTTTGTCGAGCTCATACACAGGGCTTAAAAAGGCTTATAACGCTCAAAAAGTCACCGGCTGATTGCATGAGGGGGACACTAGGACCCAGCAAAAATTTGGCCAGGCAAAGTGAGAGCACCTGAGCTGTTAAAGGCTCATGGAGCACAGGTGTGTGAGCCTCATTCTGGATTTGTGATCACTTCTGAGCACATGCTTGCCTGGTAAGCAAAACAGACCTTGTTGGAAAAGGAATTTATTTTGGTGTGTAGTTTTGGTTATCCACATTGTATACTTCCATTGCACTGGCCTACACATTGGTGAAACTTCCCCAACTTCCCTGCCAGGTGTGTAGGAGAACTACAGTGGCCTATGTGAAAATGCAAAAGGCCCTATCCAGTGGTCCATTCTTGGCTGCTGTAGAAACAAGATGGAAGAGGACCCACTCTGTATGTGGATATAAACCGCTCATCACAGATTCTACAGCTTCAGGCGATTATACTGATGAACATATTTTAATTAATATAGTATTCCACCTCTAAATCCGACACACTGGACCTTTTACTGAATGTTTTTCTTCTAGCAGTATGGATTGTGCACGTGTTGGCAACTTGGCATTGATTTTTTTTTTTTTCTTCCCCAGCACAGCTGCTTTAATTTTGATTTATCATTTTGGTTCAGAGAGGCATTCAACAGATTGTAGTTTTGTCCTTTTTGTCTTTTTCTATTCTTTGTCAAAAAAATATTTAGAACATCTTAAATAATAGAAAATATATTTTGTGTCTGTAATGGCCTGAAAATAGTCCTACTTTGATGTAAGAGTGGGGGGTTGTTTCTACGTGTTGAGTGATGGGTTATTAAAGATTGTTAATTTATTGGGGGGAAAAACAATAAACCAAAATGAATAGCTGTTATGCAAATTGGTGACTTCCTGTTGTCAGTATAAAAGAAAAATGAATGTGATCACATCAGAGTTATATAAGAATTACCTCTCATAGTCATACAATACCACAGGGGACTGATATTTTTAGTAGCGCTGTTCGATCAACCTGGCTGGCCACTATAATGAGGCGAGGAGATGGAGGCTGGTTCCTTTCACAGGTCAGCGGGCTGACAAAGCCCAGTGTCCTGGTCTGGAACCAGGTTGCTGTCTGCTTGCTGGGGTTTGTCTGGGCTGCGTGCACCTGTATGGAGGTGATCTGTATTCACCTCCACCGTGCTGTGGCCCGCTTCTGTTTAATATGGGCCTGCTGTAGCCTCCCCGCCGTCACCTGGCACTGCAGAGTTCATTCTCGGTGTGTGTTTTTATCAGCACCCCTAGGGGCATATGTAATTGCTCAGCGCTGATGAGAACAGCCCGAGCTCAAAGCACCATCTCATACCGCAATTACACCCATGGAAGTACAGGGGAAAAAACTGTGAAAATAAAGAAACTACCCGGTGCGACGTGGCAGGTGAAAGACTACGGCCTCACCTCCTCCTCCTGAGCCGAGCTGGGGCTGATAGAGGACTAAAAGTCAGCCATCTCCTTGGGGATAAAGAGTTTTTAAGCTGTTAATCCTCCGTCTGTAGATGATTGAGGTGAACATCTGACATTTGAAGCCTTTTATGTTAAAGTTTCCAAAGCTCGCGGCTGTGTGTGTATGCAGCAGTGCGGCTTTGCCAGGACAATAAAGGTGGTAAACTTTCAGAGGAACTTCCTGTGTCCTGTGTGTGTGAGATGTACACACAAAAGGGGAAATGTGAGTGGTGCTCTCAGCCAGACTGTGACAGCTCGCCGCTCCTCCGCTTATGAAAATAAATGCTGACGAGTGTTGCACTGGCTGGGCTGCTCCGGTGTCAGCCGGGGAAGAGAGACGGCTCTCTGGGCTGACAGGCCGACGCGCCTGGTTTGCATTGAGATGCATGACGCAGCCCTCGCCTCGACCCCCCCATCCAGTCTCTGTGGCCCCTTGGATGCTGTTGGGAGGAGGCGGATGGCGGTTGGAGCAGAGCTGAGGCCGGGGCGGCCAAGGCTCACAGCCAAAGCAACATGTCCCCTATCAGTATTCCACTGTGACGAGTGCTGATGCTGCCCTTTTGCTGCAAAACTTCAGCCTGTCTTTGTTTCTGTCATTGCTCCTCTGACATCCACAACTTTTGCTTTGAGGTCGTCTTTGTGTGTGTGTGAATCTTTTTTCTTCCTCTGTGACTCTCAGCATCTGAATGAATGAATATTTGAGTCGTCCCTCTGCAAGCTGCCTTTGTCCACGCGGCCTAAAATTTAATAACTTGACCCATGCTGCAAACAAAACCTATTTCACAAACAATTCATAAGCCGGCGAAACCAATTCTGCTGCACTTCCTCTCAGTGTCTACCCAGTGATGAATAAGGAGTCTGCAGCCATGCTAGCAGTTCTGTAAGGCTATGTGGCCTTCAGCTAAATGCTAACAATAGCATGCTAATATGCTTCCAGTGACAATGCAGATGTTCAGCAGGTATAATGTTGAAGAGATAGTTCAGATTATTTTGAAATAGGGTTGTATCTACTCATTAATAGTCAGCTACAGTAAATGGCAGTTGGCATGCAGGCTGGAGTCTGACATGGAGGCTAAGCAAAAGCTGTCTGCCGCTGCCTTAATCAGTGATGTTATTTGTGCTCTTGTGTGACTTTGGTGTTTTGAAAGGGTTAATTCAGATTTACCAAAGTCACACAATAACAGTAACTAACTAACTGATCAAGGCAGTGGTAGACCAGCAGCTGCTGAGTTCAGCGAGCCAAAATTTCTATTTTTGTCGGTGGAGTCTGGAGGCTTTGAAGAGAGCATAGATGTGGAACTTAAGCTGTGAACGACTTCCCTGTTGAAACAGGCTGTCTGATGAAAGGTAAAGTGGTGAAAAAACCCCATTTCTGATACTTTCACATTTTGTTTGGCAAGATAATCTTTACAAATGAGCACCACTTTTATGTCAGTAATATATATAGTAATTTCATCGGCAGTAATAAAAAGCTAACGTTAAGCTATGAACAAACTACAATACAGTTGCATGACATCTACGTCGCCACCACAACGACGATGTGCTGTAGTCTCATTTATCCACTTGTGAAAAACCTTTTAAGGACGTGTAAAAACTTCAGAATCACAAGTGGGGTATTTACTGACATACTTTATGTCATAGATGAAAAAGTGAAAATCTCCGTACAACCACAGACCTTATTTCAGATATCTAACCTTTGACTTTGAGACAAGGGAACCAGAAATGCAAAAATGCTAACTCATTTCCAGGTGTTAGGACTCATTCCTGCACCACAGTGTAAATACTGCCTGGATTATGTTCAGAGACATTTCCTTGACTTAATGATGCACTGCATGTACTGTATGTGCCACACTGGAATCACACAGTGGTCGGGTGGATGGTGGACACAGAGAGTGCAGGACTATGACACCAGATTCTCGGGTGACCCTTGTCTTTGGTTAGATTTCAACCCGGTCTCACTCCGAAGTTGTCGAAAACCACTGTTTGGTCAGTCAGTAAGTTTACATGCACGCAGTAGTCGAGCTAAGCTCATGGCTCAGCTAATCAGTCAAGTCGGACTTCTCATCTTGTCTGAGTACACATGCAGAAGAGAGAATCGAATTTCTGACAAAGTACTTCTGACTCCGCCTCAATAGGTGGCACTGTGTCCTTTTTAATGTAGTGCATAGTGAACTAGTTCCATTTGACCCGAAGAGGAAGGTAACGACAAATGAAGATGGCAGAGATGGATGTAGTTTCCTCGTCCGTCCAGAAGTGCGTCCAGGGCCGGTTCCAGAAAATAATGACTAGAGGTGCATCTTAGAGCAGAGGGGGTGCACATTGCGCATGCCTGGCATGTTATTCAATGCTAAATTATGTATTTTCCAGTCATTTCAAGTTGGATGATACCAGCCAAGCAAGAATATTTAAAGTGTCTTTCAAGTGCTTTATTGCAGCAATATTGTAGCAGAACAAAGAAAAGGCTACATTTAGTCTGCGCTACCTCACCCATCAGTCCATCTAGCAACAGATGTTTCTTACCCTGAAAATAAATTCAAACTAGGAATTCTATCTATAACAATCAGTGTTGTCAGCTCAAAACCATCACTGATTGTTATAGATAGAATTCCTAGTTTGAATTTCTAGTTTTTTATTTTATTTTTTATTTCAAATTTGCACAAAGAGTATAATGTGGTAGGACATAGAAAAATTCTTAACTTCTTCCTACTCCTTTGAACATGACACATACCATCTAACTTACTCAACAACTAATTTATTGTATTGTTTATATGCCCTATTTTTGTTATTTGTTTTTCTGTGTCTTAAACATGTTTAGTAAAGTTGAATTTAAAAAAAAAAAAAAGGTCAAATAAAATTAAAAAAAAAACCCTGTGTGGTCCATTTCATCCACCAGAAACTGCCATACCACAGCAAAATGTGCAGGTTTTATAGAGTCTTATGGCTCCTCTTTACCTAGGTCATCGGGTGGCGGTGCTTTGGATGAGCCGGGCGCCTGCTCTGGGGCTGGGGGTGAAGGCAGCGGCTCGGGCAGGAGTGAGCAGGACGAGGCTGCCGCTTGCTCCCCAGCAGCTAGGCTAACTTCACGTCGAGGTCAAGTCTCTGTCTCACCATTGTTACCGTTGTCTGACTTGTTGCTGGTCGTGTTTTGCTTGAACCATTTTCAAATATCCATGGCGATCTCGTTAACATTATTTGTGTTACAGGCTGTTAACGGTACAGCAGAAAGCTGAGTCTGGCAGCAGCCGCCGGGCCGGTAACTGCGCTGGACAGTCACGCGCATTTGTCATCACAGACAGCGTTGACAGTGACGTTACTGAAGAAAGGTGGGAATTTTATGTAATTACCATTGAATTAAAACTAAACTGGCAAATGGAATACGCACTTCACTATCAATGTGTTCTATATTGTTATGGCAACATTAATTTTTTTTTTCCACTCTTTTCAACTGAGCATGCAGACACATAAAATAAGGGTGCAATGCATGCACCCTCGTAAAACCGGGCCTGAGTGCATCTTCTGCTTCTCAGTCACCATGGTGTTTGTTTGTTTGTTTTTCCGGGAGTTACTGCACTGCTATATACTGAACTGCTGCTGTGTCATCTCCTTCTTCCTGGTGAAAGCCCGAGAAAGAAAGTGGTACATGTGCAGAACGCCGAGTCGGACTAAGTGGATACATGCAGCAATAGTTTGATTTTCAATCGAATTATCTAGGAGTGTTAGTCGAGCTACAGATAGTCCAAATTCAGTCAGACTAAGCCAACAATTCGATTTTCTCAAGCTGCATGTAAACGTACTGAGTGACTTCTGGCGTCAGACACTGATGAAAAAAGTCACCCTTTAAAATCAGCATGATACACGTCGCTGTTATTTAACAGCGTCAGGAGGAAACATGGTGGGACTACAATAAAAGTTAAGGTAGCAGTTAAGGTAGGGTGGGTGGGAGGGGTGGCGGATGGGTCCAGCAACCACGACTTCCACCTGGAAAGCCGATATTTGCTTCCTGTAAGATTGTAAAGCCAAACCTGTTCTTTTTTCCTAAACCCAACCAATTGTGTGTGTTGGCTAAGCATAACCACGTGTGTATGTTGTTGATAGGAAAAAAAATGTCAATTTGCGTTGTTAAGCTGTGCGTTTATTTTGAAAGAGACTGTATGCAAACATTAAATTTCCTGTGAAAACAGAAGTGTATTTTGAAAACAGACAATGCATGTAAGAGACTGAAGTTGACACAGCATCCCAGAATGTCAGCCAACACACCCAGGGTACCTTGCACGTCATATGTGGACGTGGAAAGTCCATGACCAAATGTCAGTATGTGACGAGGTCACAGTGAGAATGTGTTGTAGATTTAGGCACCAAAAGCATTTAAGTTAAGGCACGGGAATGCTTGGGATTTCTATTGAATTCTAATTAAAAAGGTAAAATTAAAAAATACTGTTCAGGGAGAAAACAAAATACGTTGTCAGTGAACATTTTGTTGATACGTTAAGTACCAACATTTCTGCGACGTGCCAGGTACATTAATTAGCAACACTTCCTCATTATGTTAATAGAAAACTTGGCATTACGTTTCTATCGTAGGCCTGTTAGCTGTTTCAAATGAGTTGTGTATCAACATAATTTCTAGGAGACGGTGCTGTGGAGGGAGCTCTACTCTGCCTCTGGCTGACTGCTGACCTGAATTTGCCTCCCAATGAACACATCTTTTACCGTAGGAAAAAAAAAAGTCTCTGTCTGCATTATGGAAGTTTCATCTGACCTTTCACTACATTTGTCTTGTCTGTGCAGAGGAAGGGAGTGACAGGCATTATTATTGAGCTGCAGGGGCGGAGAACCACTGTCACCACATTTTTAGGCTGGTAAAGTTATAGACTTAAAATTGGTGATTTTCATTGTGCAGTGCTGGTGGAGAGGCAGCACATTTTTAATGCCCCCCACCTGCTGCTTGGACCATGTTTAGTTTCTCTCAGTGATGGAGGAAGTAATCAAATGTGGCACCATGGCGCAGCCTTGGTTGCAAACATTTATTCAAACATTTCATCAGCCATTTAAATCATTTTAAGATGGAGAATTTGTATTCATCTTGAATTGGTTTACCATCCTAAACAAAATCTCAGCTGAATTCATTCTTTAATTACTAATCTGTTTGCTTTCTCCCAGCAGGTACCACTGCTTATTTTTTCTTTAATTTCTCTAATATCGTCTATTTGCTTTTAAATCATGTCTGCCTTCAATCAGCAACACGTTTGCATGCCTGGTCTCAAGTGTGAGCTAAACTTTTCCTACCCAGGGGGCCGCGGGGGAGCTGAAAGAGGAGGCAGAGGGAGAGATGTGAGGCACAGATACTGTGTGACTGAAAGGGACAGGTGCGTGCAGGTGTTCTAAAAACAACAGGAAGTTAGTTATTGTAGTTTGGCTCACTTACCTCACAGTCAACAGTTACAGCAGCAGCAGCGTCTGTGACACACAGCTCATGGAGGCTATTAAGGTACTTTAAAACCGTTAGTGCCTGATTGCTGCAATTTGTGCCAGAAATCTTCGCTCCTTGTCTGAACTGAGTCACATCTGCTTATTTTTAGATTCAGTATGACTTACACTTCTTTCAGGCGATTTTAGCCCTATTGTTGTGAATATTCATCTATAAATCTGCTTATAAATCACAGAATAAAAAAGATGCTCCTTATAACTCCAGATCCTTGAGGGTTCTTGGGGGGGTTCTCTCCCAAACACTTTCTTTCCTGCATTCTGATATTTTTTTCTTCATCAGTTTATGGTGGAAATGTCGTGTGACTTCCTGCTTCAACTGTGACTCTTCTTCTTCTTTATGTTTTATGGCAGATGGCAACCATTGCTTTTGAGGTGGCACACCTTCCTGAGACTCCAGCCTTTGTGTGGTATGCATGTTTAATTCCTCCGAGCTATTAGGTTAGAGAACGACCTGATAAGTATAAAAAACTGGTTTATTTCTAATAGTCACAGGTGTGAAATAAAGTAGAAAAGTGATTATTTCAATGCCCTGACACTGTTGTGCAAAAACAAAATTGCAAATCATGTAACATTTGTTCAGTGTTTTGTAACTCTATGGGTTATGGGTCACTGTTCAAGTCTCAAACTGTCAGAACTGTTCACTTCAGTGCCTGAACACGGCTGTGCAAAAGCAAATTTGCAAAAAAAATGCAACATATCTGAAAGCCTTGTGATTTGTTTGGTTTCTAACTCAGTATACATTTTCCTGGCTCCACACTCCAAACTAGGAATGTCCATTTTGTCGTGAGGAAAATTCTGTCACACCTAAGTGGCCTGTGTGAAATGCTGCGATGATAATAAAGGCCCAATATCTTCAAACTAATACTTCTAATTAACAGCATCTTACCTTGTTACTGTCGCTTAAATTAATCAAATTTGGATGTCATATTAAACTGCAAATATCATTTAGAACCATAAAATGTGACCAGGTTTTGTACCTTGTCCACTTTTGTGTCAGGATCGCCTGCAGATTGACTTGGCAGCGATGGACTGTGTATTGTGCTTTTGCTACCATCAGTTGGCACAAAACAAACAAGGACAATGTGTCTAAGTTAAGGAGAATGAAGTATCCTAAAATGTAGTGTCCTCATATGACGACACAGGGTTGCAGGACGATACTGCCACCATCTACATTACCGTAGGCATTGTTACATTTATGAGTCACGTTCCAGCAGTTTTTCAAAATAAAATCTGCAACTGCAACTAACAGTTATTTTCATTATTGATTAATCTGCCCATAATTTAATGATCGATTAATCATTATGTCTATAATATGTCAGATATTCGTGGAACATGCCCAGTGTAATATCCCAGAGCCCAAAGGAACGTCCTCAAATGTTTTAAAAGGGTTTTAACAGTCTGAAAATCCAAGGTTATTCAGTGTATGATCATGAATGATGAAGAAAAGCATCAAATTCTCACATTCAAGGAGCAGAAACACAGCCAATTATTTTTACATTAACATAATGATGAAAACAATTATTTGACAATCAAAATAGCTGCCAATTTATTTTTACTACTAATTATTTGATTGTTGCAGTTATACAAAGCCCCCCCTACCCAACCCGGTTCTATTTTGAAGTTGTCGAAATCTGGCACTTGAGCAGTGACTTGCAGCGTCAGACACTGACGAAAAAGCCGTCCTTTAACGTCGGCATGATATGCGGCCGGTTGTTGTTATTAGCCCCTTTTACACTGCCAGATTTTTGGCGAATGTTGGGCTGTTTTGCCGGCAAGCTGCAAGCGTTTAGACACACAGAGCTGGATTGGTGAGTTGATCCGAGGCGCCCAATTTTCCGCCTCGTAGGGTAGACATATTGGCAGAACCTTTGTGGTTTAAACAGAACGAGGCGCCCTTCCACCACGGGAGGGGCTGTTGAGGACTTGTGGGAGGAGCTGTTGATGACGCCGAACGTGTGAGCCACTGGCGGTGGATAAACAGGAAACAGCTGATAGCAGGAATTAGTGAGCAGCTAGTAGCAAGAGGGAAACACAAACCTGACAGACACTGTAAAGATGAGCAACTGGGGAGACAAGGAATTGCACGCCCTCCTTGCCCTCGCAAACCAAGAGGCCATTAACCGTCAGATGACGGGAACGGTGAAGGATGGGCTGACTTATGAGAATCGCCGAAGGACTGACCAGCCGCGGCTTCCCTCCCACGTACATTTACTGTTTATGCTGAGCTACACGTTTTGGTACTTGCTCACACCCCCCATTGCCCCGAAAAAGACACATTCTGTGAACAAAAGTAGGTAGATGGCATTTTGCTGCACTCCCCGATTTTGTTTTTATACTGCCAATGCTGAAAGAAGACTGATTAGGCTTTCCTGCAAATTTGCACAATTCCTGTTTAAAAAGGGGCTTTAGTTTCATGGTGCTCTTTGGCATCAAGGGGAAATGCAGCAGGACAAGGATGAAAATTAAGGCAGCGAAAGTCAGAGTAGGGGAGTGGGAGGGATGGAGGATGGGTACAACAAACACCAGCATTCACCTGGGAGAGTGGTGTTTGCGTTCCATAAGATTATAAAACTAAACTCTGTTCTTTTTTCCTAAACCTAACCACGTGTGTTAGTTGTTGCAGGAAAAAAAAGTCAATTTGCGTTGTTGTACTGACATAGTGCTTTTATTTTGAAAGAGACTGTATCTGAAGACTGAAGACTGAAGACTGTTCAATTTCCTGTGAAAACATAAGTGTATTTTGAAAGAAGACAATGCATGTAACAGGCTGAACTTCACACGGTGTCCCAGAACGTCAACAACCAACACACCCAGGGTACCTTGCACATTGTATATGGATGTGGAAAGTCCATGGCCAAACGTCAATATGTGACGAGGTCGGAGTGAGAAAGTGTCGCCCTCCCACCCAAAATCTATGCCTCTGCTAACATGTCATAGCACATTAAAACAGGATTGATGTGGACCTCAAAATGTTAACTGTACCTGTATTAGTCTATCAGTATGCTATCTCCATACTGACATAGTGTATACTTCAACAGCATAATTCTGAAAGTCAGTCATGGCTTTTGGTTTTGTTGCACCACCCCATGATTTTCAGTGGCCCCATCTGTCCACTCCTATAAAACATTTCGTCAGACTCGGTCCAGCCCCTGTCTTGTCTGACTGATATACATTTTCCACAGGTATTGCAGCTGACATAATTCTTCCCCAACTAATGAAATTTCAAATAACATATGCAGCTTTATATCCTGTTTTACTGCCATAACTTTACAGGTCTGTTAAAACTAAATTTATTCTGTAAAGAATTTACCGCATATCCCCAGCCAGATGTTCCCCCCAGTCTGCTACTCTTCACTGCTACCAGAGGAGTGCACTCTGCTGAGTAGGCCTTATGTCATTAAACTCCATTAAAAGTGATAAGTAGCTGTGTTATATTGCTATGTTAGGACAAACTGCAATTCACATGCTGTTGGGCCTGATATATAAGGCAGCAGTAGCCTCTGTCTGTGTATCCATTACACACACGGACTAAAAATGTCCCTTGACGTGGCCAATATTTTTCAAGTGAAGTGTTCTTTGAGGGCACTGTGCATGGACATTCATCATAAGAGCTGGCTTGTATTTGATGTGGATATGCATGCAGCAGAGAGCACACAGTTGGAAAGATGCAGCCAAAACAACAGGGTGTATTTGATTTGTACAACACTGTGTACTATCTGAAAACTGGAAAACAAGACACAGAAGCACAGGTGGTGCTTCTTTACTACATTTTATGAGTGGCTGAGCAAAGAGGACCCTGAACCGCCGACTGATTCATGACTCTATTTGCATTAGAATATGTTTGTATTAAACAAGCTGGTAAACCTTTCTGAATTTATGCTGTCATTTATTGTGCTTACGTGCATGCTAGTTCCTCTGTTATGGTCGGGTTTTTGAGGTTCTGGTCGTATTTTATCCTGGATGAATTCTTGTCTCGAACTTGAGAAACCTGGATATACCAGCTGGTGTTCGGGATACTGTGGCATGTTCCTGATAACTGTCAGCCATGTGTGCAGGTGTGTTAAAAATCAGTCAGTGGACAAAACATATAGTGGGTAAGAGTATTAGATTATATTGGGGCATCGGTAGCGTAGTGGATAGTGCTGGTGCCTCATGTATAGAGGTGATGCCTCGCTGCAGCAGTTGCAGGTTTGACTCCGGCTTGCAACCCTTTGCTGCATGTCAACCCCCACTCTCTCTCACCCCATTTCATTCTGTCCTGTTAAAGGCAAAAAGCCCAAAAAATAATCTTTAAAAAAAAAAAAAAAGATTATATTACATAACTTTATTAATCCCAAGAGAGGAAACTAGTTTGGTTATCCTTGCAGAGCGATGAACATCAGAAGATACACAAGTCAGACAACATACATGAAAGTGGCACTAACACACAGACTAGTATATATTCCAAAAGGACAATAGTGTAGCCCTTGGCTGGCTATGAACCGGTCAGTGGCGAAAAAAAGCACTTTTAATGTGCAAACTTATACGGGATGCATTTGCCCCCGTTACTGTTTTAGCTCGTTTCGCGGCTCTGGCTGCATCCGCCTCCCTCAATACTGAACCAATTTTAGAACGAGTTGTACCTATGAATCATATGTACACATACACATGGGGAAATAGGGCCCAGGTTGAAAAATACCGAAGTTGTCCTTTAACACATGCCTGCTATGTTCTTTTTATTGAATAGTTGGTTTTGTGGATTTGGAGCTAAATGTTGTGCCTGGGACACGTCTTGTATTAATGATACTTGTTACCTGGAGAGGTTGGAAAAAGATGTAGGTTTCTTCTCTGTTTCAAAACCAAAGTCAAACCCTGAAAAGTGTAGGGTTAGCTAGCTAGCTACTGAAGATATAGCCTACTGAATGTATACACATGCTGCTTTTGATTTTTAATGATTATAACAGTGAAACAAAGACCGACCCTGCTGTACAGGAACCAGTGAAGGGAAGCAGGGAAACTTTGCTGATATTCAACCAGCTGTGTGTCATCACAGTGTGCGCGGATGAACGTTGTTTGACTTCCCCTTGAGCTCCCTGCCTGTCCGGCGGCAGAGGTCCAGGTGCTGGCAGTGGTACGGGGGCCAAGCCAAACACTGTTCATCTGCACACACTGCGATGCCACACAGCTGGTTCAATATCAGCAAAGTTTCTCTTTATATTCATTGTCTTGTGTGGCGATCAGCAGTGATGTGGTGGTTCACTTTTACACTGTGATCTGTAGCCTATAGTTCGGCTTTAGCTTCTAACTATCTTTGTCTTTTTAACCTGTTGTTGCTGCTGAGTCAGTTTGACATCCTGGATATATCCTTCAAACACAGACTGTAGACCCCTCTGTCTGCTTCTCTCTGGAATCACTCTTTCATTTCTCCAAAAGTATGATAATATTTCCTCAGGGAGTGCAGTTAGTTACAGTGTGGCCTCCATGCTTACTCCAACAGCTTGGACCATCACAAAGGGGTGGGGCTTAATGAAAGGTCTGTTAGCTCTCTGCGTGCCTCCCCACATGTAAATTTTCCACCAAAACAAATTCCTCCTTTACAAGGGCACCATTGCTGCACCCTGGGATTAGCAATGCCCAAGATGATTGTGATTGTTTTACAGAAATACAAATAACCCAGAGCTTTTTTTCCCCTATAGAAGAATGATAATGTCTGCTTCCAGACCTTTCTGTGGTGCTGACACAGCGCTGTGGTGATAGTTCTGGCTACAGGAGCCTATTGTAGCTTTGGAGCCTGCTAAGGAACAAAATAAAAACAATATATTAATAAACAGCCCTTCTGTGCGGAGTTTGCATGTTCTCCCCGTGTCAGCGTGGGTTCTCTCCGGGCACTCCGGCTTCCTCCCACAGTCCAAAGACATGCAGATTGGGGACTAGGTTAATTGGTGACTCTAAATTGTCCATAGGTGTGAATGTGAGCGTGAATGGTTGTCTGTCTCTATGTGTCAGCCCTGCGATAGTCTGGCGACCTGTCCAGGGTGTACCCTGCCTCTCGCCCGATGTAGCTGGGATAGGCTCCAGCCCCCCCGCGACCCTCAAGAGGATGAAGCGGTTAGAAGATGAATGAATGAATGAATGAATGAATATTAATAAACAATAACAGGTTTTGAATACAGCATTGACATATCATCACCTTGTACACATGATATTCTGCAGTGTAAAGCCTTTTGTGTCTCCAGAGGAAGCTGTGTAAAGTCTGACATATGTCCTCAATGTCACTTAAAGATCCTTGGACTTCAGTGAGGTCTTTCTTGACCACACCACATATAATCATGATTTCTCTGCACTTTCTGCCCTGGTGTATTTTTGGGATGGTGATGCTGGCTCCAGGCTAGTGCTCCTTTTTGATAACCCCCGTCTCATTTGGTTTTGTGCGTGACTGTAATGTACAAGCACTGGATGGAATCAGTGACTCAGCATAAACCCATTCTCCCAAATTGTCAAATGCAAGACTTGGTCAGTGGCCCTGAGCATTAGATACCTGCGCATCAAGGCCCCCTTTAGCGTCTGTAAGAGACACTATGGTACACATGACTATTTGACGCTCTGACAAACAGCCCTAGTATGAAGAGGAAGAAAGTCCATATTGGGTGGATGGGTCAAACAAACAAAGAACTTTCGCCCAGGAGACCGCTGTTAAGTTATTTCAGACATAGTGTGACAGCAATGTACTCATTTCAACCCAAACCCTGACCTTTTTCTTCCTCATCCTAACCATGTGCTTTTGTTGCCTCAACCAAAGGAAGTAAACCTAAAAACTAAGTAAACCTATGTTAGAGATTTATTTTAAAACACACTGTGCATGTATTGAGCGGAAATTGACATGCTGTCACTGAGCGAAAAGTCACATTATAGGGTTAAGGCTAGTTCACATTACACAATTTTCACCCTGATTTTGCGTCACAGAGACTATCATAATCTTTTGAGTGTTCATACCTGACGATGTGTGTTTCTGTCATCGGGAGTCTCCTGTGGACACCGCCATTGTTGTTGTTGCTTGCCGGCTTGTCAGTGTTGCCAGATCTTTGGAGAGAAACAAGCAACCAGGGCTATGGAAGCAAGCCCAAAAGAAGCGACTATCATGCATTTAAATAACTTATTAGACGGATATATATAGAGGAAGCCGATGTTTAGAGAGCAAGCCCAAAGTTGCAACTCCACTTTAGAAAGAAACCCAAAAAAACGCAACCCGTGACTACCAATATTTGTAAGCAACATTACAAAAAAACAAGCCCAAAGTCGCGGCTGATAAGTGGACCTGGCAACCCTGCAGCTTGTCCTCCATCCTGCCTCTCACTGGCTGATACTCTTTGTCAGTCGTGTCAGACTTCTCCAGTTTTCTAGCATGTCAGATATCCAGTCCCAGTCACTGACAAGGGGGCGACTTGCCTTGTTCAGCTTGTTCACACATGAGGACTCGTCGTGGCAGACTATCTGCCGACTCACCTCCGACCCAAGGTGGCTCTCAAGATCCTCTGCGACGTCAAAATCGCGGTGAAAATCATGTACTGTAATGTGAACTAGGCTTTACCTAGAGCGTCATTGTTTGACATGTAGGGCCACTAACCAAGCGTCTGTATTTGACGAGTTGGGAGTAAGAATGTGTTTGTCAGTGTCAGTTGGGTCTGAGGACTAACAGTTTGGAAATAAAAATAGATACAGGTGGTGTGGAGTTGGAAAAATGCAAGCTGACCAGACCACTTTAGCCCGCTCCATATTTTTGTTTGAGGCTCGAGGTTACTTAAGCTGCTAATAGCAGAATCTCCGTCCACACTGTCAGTGATCAAGTTGCATTGTGGGCAATGTAGATGCCAGATTTTGACATGAAAACAGCCCCCGAGTATGGGTAGGTATTGAAGATATCAACATTAACACCACTGGCATGAGGTTTTGACTGCTAAATTAGTTATTTGAAAGTACTCTATGTTGCTTTAATTAAATTGTATTGTGAGGGTTTGCTGATGTGCAGGTTAGTGCACTTAATGCATTCCAAAAACTAGGTAATTTTGTAATTGTGGTGTGGTTAGAAAAAATGTTTATCCACTGGTTTTATTTAGGGTTTAATTGCTCCTATCTCACAAGGCCTGCTGTATCTAATGTTCCTGTGCTACCTCCCCACCACAGCATTCAGCACACAGCACAGCAGCGTTCATAGACTGACAGTATTCTTGATTACCACCTTCATGTTTCCTTCCCTAACACACCATTTTTATTTTTCATTTTTCATTTTTTTGACACTGATTAAATTCCCCCGCAAACCTAACTCAGCTTTATTGGAAAATTAATGTGTGGGAATGAAAACATTGTCCACAAAATGCTCTATAATTACAGTGATGGTTTGAGTACAAAAGACTACTGAGTGGGTTTTGTGTGTTACTAACGGAGCTACAAAATGCTTGTGTGCTTTTGTGATTGTGTCACACAATGGAAATTTTGCTACTTATTTTCTGGATTTACATTTGTCTTGGTCGAGATCTAAAGGAGAGACTGTTGGTTTGAAGCTTTTTGTGCTTTGCTTGACATCACATTAATGGATTGAATAATATTTCTAGATGCCACATGTGATTTTGTCGACTGTCAGTGGAGACGTTCAACATATTTCATTCAGTCTGACAGCTGAAGCAGCTGACTGTGAGGAAAGCTGCACTATTTTGCATTTAAGTAACAAATCAAGACTATCGGACAATAAATCATTTTGTTGAATCAGTGCGTGCAACTTACTGCTATTGAATATATAAGGTTTTTTCCTAACTGCTGAAAACACCCACCTCAATGTTCTTTCGCAAATTACCTTACCTGCATTTAATTACCAGGGAAACAAACTCACCATCATTATCAAAGCTCATCAACCATAAAGCTTGGTCAATTCCTATTTAACTGGAATACTGTTGAACATAGGATTGGATTACAGCTCTGCTGCAGCTCCGACACATCGACTTCTGGTTTGTGTCCTGTTGATGTAAGCCCACTTTCCTGGACATTTGGACTCAAGTGACCATGAGCTGTGAGCTTGTGAGCTGCGATGTGGAACTTTTACTCACAAATTAATACACAAATGATTTTCTTCATCAGACTGTTTCTCCCTCTGACCCTGTGCCTCTGTGAGTCTGTAACATTTGGGTCATGCTGTGTGGGTGGTTGTAGACCTGCTGTACGCAGCTATTACAATACAACTCTGTTTTCTGAATTAAGAAAATAACAGTTTTAAATATTTTTTAAGCAGTTATTAGCCACTGATATTTTGTACATGTATGACAATGTCACGCAGTTACAACAGCTGCTCATTTGGGGGCAGTATTGCCCAAAACAACCACTGACCAGGAAGAAAAAAAGCATGAGGAAGAAGAAAACCAGGCTCATCAATTGGACAGGACTGAAAATGGAAATCCATCCCCTTCAGCCAGCTTGGTCAAAGAGCATGGATACCAAGAGGCGAAGCTCAATAGAACCCCCATAGCAACAGACTCGCCCATGGTTTCGTCCTACCGCCGCCATTTTGGACTGTCAGCAGACTGCAGCAGACCCGCTTGCATACAAAAATAGGGTGACCATATTTTGATTTCCAAAAAAGAGGACACTCGGCAGGCCACGACATAGCCTACATAAATGATACTCGCAGTTTACTCAAAGATGTCTTATAATTTTAATATATTTAAAATTTATATGTATGGATAGAAAATTCAGTTATATTACAAAATAATATCTCTCAAAGGTAGAAATTCAGATAGGCCTCTATAGGGGACACATACACACACTAGAGTGTGGCTACCCGATCTGAGCCCGACGGTACCCGACGGGTCGGACTGGGTTTGGTCAGAAATGTAGCTATAAATTGTTTTCTGGCTCGGGTCGGATTCGGTCAGCTTTCAGTGAAAATGTAGTGTAAAAATAAATAAAATCCTATTGTCTGTCCTGTTTATTGCTTGGGCACTGTTATTTACGTGACAACACCTGAACATAACACACACACACACACACACACACATTGGCTGTTTGTTTCTACCTCTCTCCTCTCTGGAAGTCTCGGACCTCCAGCCGCCCGCCTCCGCCTTGATTAAACGCTGAAAATAAAATAAAAGAGGGAGACAGGTTTTTCCTATTTTATCTTATTTTGTTTTATTTCTCCCTCTCCTCTCTTTAGAAGCGTCGGACCTCCCACCTCCCGCTCCCGTCTCAAACACGGAGGTCTCCCTCTCCGCAGCTGAGCACCCACGGCGCACGCCTGGCCTGTTAAATAGCCTGTAACCATAACAACTGTGTGACACAAACTCAGTGCTTTGGTCATTAAATAATGTCGGGCTCGGTTCGGGTTTGGACAGAAATATGCGGCCCGTGCCACACTCTAACACACACACACAAACACACGGAAAACCGGACATTATCATCAGTTTATAAACACCCCCCGGACGCCCTGGACGGGACGTGAAAAGTGGACATGTCCGGGCAAAAGAGGACGCTTGGTCAGCCTATACAAAAACACACAGACAAACTGAAGTATATCGCTATTAAATATGCTTACAATGCTACTCACCTCGCGATAGCTTGGTCACAGCTGCCTTTTCACGTTTTTGTAAAGCAAAATATAGACTTACAAAAAAAAAAAAACGAAGAAAAACGGCCTAGAAGGCATCTCTACATATTACATCCACTTATGAGAAGATTAACTTAATTACTCCTTCAAAATCACCCCATAAGCCAATCTACCAAAAAAATTAATAAATAATAATTAAAAAAATCAATATTTTAACTAGAGAGAGAGAGAGAGAGAGAGATATCCAGGAAAGGTGGAAGGCCAGGTGCGGGGTGTTCCACTGATAGTTGTTGCAGTTAATTGCACTACACTGTTTTCTTTTACTTTTTTTCTCCTCTCTCCTGGACATCTTGCATGTTGTCTGGGCGCAACAGTCCAAGCTCAACAGTCCAAAGT
Source organism: Epinephelus fuscoguttatus (assembly GCF_011397635.1). Taxonomy (NCBI): domain Eukaryota; kingdom Metazoa; phylum Chordata; class Actinopteri; order Perciformes; family Serranidae; genus Epinephelus; species Epinephelus fuscoguttatus. The sequence continues at coordinate 35,039,557 of NC_064768.1, read as the reverse complement.
GGTGTTAGCGCCCCTAGTGGCTGTTGGCAAAAATTCAAGGGAGCTTCGCCTCTTGGTATCCATGCTCTTTGGCTTGGTCACCACAAAAACAATGGAGCAATAGTCCTCTGACCATATATCAATAAGCGCCTGCACCTCCTCACTACACCACGTCTGCCCACGGGACATTTTCCAACTTTTTCTATTTTTACCTCTGCTTCTTCTGGTTCGTGCTGTTGGCTTTGTTTTTTTTTTTTCTACCCAAAATGCACTTCCTCTCTTTGGTTCACTTCCTCTCTTTGGTTCACTTCCTCTCTTTGGTTAACTGGATAGTCTGTTTGGATTTCCCACTGTAAGCGAACCACACCAAGGTTCACTTGCAAGTGAAATGAGACCCCCAGCTTCCAAGCAAACAAGGGTTCGCTCATGCGGACGGCACCAGAGTTCGAATGAGCGTTCACACCACTCCAAACGAACTGAGCTATCCATGGAAGCGGACCAGGGTTTGTTTAAAGTGGATCCAATAGCACCAGTGTGAATGTGTCCTTAGAGAATCACTGCTTTGTTTCCTGCTGCTTTTTAGGCATCAACTGTTGGAGTGTTGTACAGGGATAGTAGCTGTTTTTAACCCTAAGTGCTGTGTCATAGCTCATAGCTCTCAGAACTAAAGAAGCCTTTTGGATGGGAGGTGAAACCTCTTCAAGAAAGTCAAGCAAGTCCAGTTGCCTACGACACAGCACATAGGGTTACCACGACCTGGATGACTGAGAATCTTTACCAAGAAGCTGTTTTTAATCAAGACGTCACTGCTTTCCCTGCCACGATATGTGCCCCCCAAAAGCATCTTTTCTAATCTTGTTCTAATCATAAAAACATAATTGTGCGGCAAAACCTAACCACAATTCAAACACAGCATTGTCGAGACAAAAAGTTTTAACAAATCTGCTACATAATGACCAAATGCAACGTACAGTTTATCTGCAGAAACGTACAATGCCCCCATTTTTGCTGGTGGTTGGGTGGATTCACTGTGGTTTGACTCAGTTTTAACCATACTCATATGCATCCGGTGAAAGTGTGGCGGCACGTGCACACACTGAAGAATATGAAGTAAAATAATGTGACTGCCTAGCTGCTGTGTGGTAACCTCTTGCCAAACATATCTTATACACGACCTCCAGAGTTTAACTTTAAGGCAGCACATGACAGAAAGTGCATACCTGCTTGCATTTAAAGTGGTTAAGTCATGAGAACTTTAACTCTGTATGACTGAAATTAAACTACTAACTTTACATCTACCAAAATATTAACTTCCATGGCCTCTGCCTTTTCCGAGAGAGTCAACAAATACATCACAACTCGTGAAGCGACTGTGCTTTTGTGAACTTCCAGACGATTTCCACTTCCACGGTTGTCAATACCACATGAGGGGTGTGTTGAATGGACTCTCTTTGTGAAAGCAGTGACCCCATTTGAAGGTAGCATGTCTGTCTGTCCCTTCTCTCTCCAGCTACATTCCCGACTCCCCAGGACCATTTTCCTTCTGTCCACCAGATGCCCACAGACCTTCCCTCTCTTCCCCATCACCTGACTTCCACACCCATCTTCAGAACTGTTCCCACTTCCCTCATCTGCTCTGCCTGGCCTACTTCGCACACCTCCTCACATGCACCTGCATATTTTTTTCTCCATGATGTGCACGACTGTCAGCCCAGAAAGACCCTGTGTTTCTCTATCAGTTCATCGAAGCTGCAGTGTTCTGTGTCACTGATGAAACCCTGTGTCCTCTGTTACCTGCCTGCCTGACCTACTGCCTAATTTGGACTCCCACGTTGCCTGGTCCAGCCTGCCCTCCTTTGTTTGCCTGCTTGCTTGTACGTTAATCTAAACCCTCGCCTCTACAACAAACCACAGAAATCATCCTTGCATTTGGATCTTTCTCGTTAGCCAGCAAACGTTAGCAAACGAGCCCGTTACCCTGTTGACTGTTGTAAGTTAGTCTCAGCGAACAGGAAACATCTTCATCAGGCCTCTGTTAACAGCATTTGACTTTTCACAGCAGGAAGAGCACATGTATAGCTAATAGCAGTGCAATGTTCAGCTGTCAAAGAGACCTATTTAACCTTGATATTTTTTAAATTATTTCTTGCGGCCTCATTTATCTTTCGTTGAAGTGTGTGGTGCAGTCTCAGGTGTCTCATAAGAGGAGAGCCATGGCCTTGATAAAGATACTCAGTGCCTTGTCTGTTTTTACCATGACACATTTTCATGAATTATAGCTACTACAATATTGTATTAACAACCTGTACTGTGTTTTACTGGAAATGTTCCTCCCAATAGAAAACAGCTACCATTGATCTGCGTAAGAGCCATGTCAGACTGAATAATGGCGTGGTAGCAAAATGGACATTCAGACATATATTAGCTGCCAGTCTTACCTCATTCCCACACACAATGATGTATCACTCTGAAAAGATTATTTGTAATTATGGAACAACCAACACACTCTTTTTTTAATTGATCCTGTCTGTTTTGCACAATGAAGGTGGAAACTCGTTTGCACCTGAAGGCCACGCACTGCACAGAGCGACAAAGAATCAACCCTACACACACCTGACCAACATCTGAACTGCCAGTCTTTTGACCAGCCACTTATTTTGTGTGCTGCAGGGATAAAAAAAAAAAGTAGAGAATAAAGATGTGGGTGAAGCTGTGACCGTGAAAGCTGAGAGCAGTTTGCACATTTTCAAGAACAAACTTGAGGTGAGCAACACTGCAGCTTGGCAGTCTTATTCAAGACTCCTGCTGTAAGGTCTGTCTGTGTTTGTGGTTGGGAAGCGATACATGAAAAATTGATGAGCGGATCGTTGTTTGTAATGTGTTGTTTATTACTTCAAATAATGTTATGAATCAATTTAATCACCGTAAATTGTTTTATTGCAGTGGGTCTACTGTTGTCATTGTAAGTCTTAGCTTAGCTACTGAAGTTCTTTTGGTGACTGGACTTCATAGTTACGTAACTATAAAGCTACACCTATCAATATTTCTACATTAACAATGTGTAATAATAGTAGGGTTGCTTGGAGTGAAGACTGTAAAGAATAATGGATGTAACCACTGTGCCACACCTGTTTGTTTACAGAGATCCTGTTTCGGAGCCTCAAGTTTGGCATTTTGGCCGATTTTGGATTCTCGAATGAAAGCGTGAAGCTGTGAAGCAGTGAGGAATGAATCTGACTCAAAAGCCTCTTTAACACTGCGGGAATGTTAGGCTGTTATTCCACTTTTCTGTTTTTAAGAAAAGGTACGATCTCGACATGAAGGGACAGAGTTGTCTCGCATTTAACACAACAGAAGAGCTAGTAACAGAGCCAAATCAACATCTGTTTAAAAGGTACATGTATGAAATCCGCCGCCATACAACAGGGACAGTAAATGATTGTTATTGCCATTTTATACCATTGTTATTGTCTACAAATAGCTGCCAAGGCAGCACTCGACAGTGCGAGCATTTCACTCGCATTTGCGACTAAAAATAGGTGTGTGCGAACTGTAAAAAATATTTAGGGGCACATGTGCGCATAAAAAAATCAGCTGAAGCAGCCTATATTTTTGTCAATAAAAAATTATGATAATCTAAGTGCAAATGTTGGAGGAACTCCAGCCGCCTTCCCTCTTCCCTCTTCCTGTGTTATGTTAGGTTATGGGCGGTTTTCCAAGCCACTGTCGGCACAATGAATATAAGTCCCACTGTTGGCAGGGCGGAAATAAGTCCAAGTGTGGCGGAGGAGACAGACCGGGAAAGGCGGTCACCAAACTACGTTTTTTATCTTGTAGACGACACATCGTAAAGGCATGGATATTCTTCCCAGTGTTGAATCAGAGCTGCCTCCAGGGCCTGGGTCCAAACACAACACGCTCCCCGTGATCCTGTGGAGGCTGCCATTGTTGTTGTAGAGAAAGGCGACGTTTAGGGGGCAAGCCCAAATAAGCATCTCCACTTTAGAAACAAGCCCAAAGTCGCAGCTAATAAGTGGACTTGGCAAGTGGCAACCCTGCGGCTTGTCCTCCTCACATTTCTTCCGTCCTCCTGCGTGCTGATGTGGGACGTATCCTGCCTCTCATTGGCTGATGCTCTTTGTCAGTCGTGTTAGACATCTCCAGTTTTCTAGCATGCCAGATATCCAGTCCCAGTCACAGACGAGGAGGCAACCTGCTCGTGGCAGACTATCTGTTGACTCACCTCTGACCAAAGGTGGCTCTCAAGATCCTCTCAAGAATGTGAACCAGGTTTAACAGATAAGTGATACATAAAATAGACTTGCCTTTATTTGATAGGAAAAAAATATAGTGTGAAGGGGGGATGACATGCAGCAGCAGGCAATGGGTTGGACCTGAACCTGTGGCCATTGCGGCAAGGACACAGCCTTTGTACATAGGGTGCCTGCTCTACCAGGTGAGCCACCTTGCAGGGCTTGACGCTAACTTTTTTCCCCAAGGAGCATATGTGCTCCTAAGTTGAAAAAGTAAGGACCGCACAAAGAACTTTAGGGGCACAATGTAAATTGATCAAATAATGTGTTTTCCGTAATAAACGTGATGCAAATAAACATTTACAAGCAAAATTATTTAATGAATTTGTATACAAAATGTACAGAAAGGTAAAATCATCAAGTTTTGAAAAAGTATTACAATTTAATTTTGTCTTTAATGTTATTATCTTACATATATTATCTTTGCAATATGATTATCTTATATAATGTTATTACTATCCTAAAACATTCTCCAGGTCCTCTGAAACTCTGCAGGACTTATTTCCACCCTGCCCAGCAGCGGTACCGCGGCAAACAGTCCCTAACTGCGGGGACAACGGAGCAGACTTCCCCGGAGGTCCGCCGCTTTTCCCGGTCCCTCGTCTCCGCCACACTTGGACTTATTTCCACCCAGCCGACAGCCTGGCCATGGAGAACGGTCCCGCTAGCTGTGCGTTATACCTGGACTTATTTTGTGTGGCAGGGTACTTTTTTGCTGTTTTGAAAATGACCACAATAGCTGCATATACAAAGAGCTGAATCAATCAATACATATATAATGTGTTCCATAGCTCTGGCAGTGAGTTAAAGTTGCACACAATGCTCATCTCCTACTGGCAGAGCAGTGGGTGGTTAAAGGTCAAAACCTCTTCCAGCCTCTGAATGTTTTGTCCTCTCATTATTCTCAGGGAAGAGATACTATTTGTAGCCAAAAAATATAAAATGCTGTGACTGTACAAACACTTCTGTGGTGACCGCAGTTAACTCACCAAACTTTACTTTCCTGCATTCCTACAACCCCAGGCATTTGCATTACTTCATCCCACCCACACTACTCCCTGAGAACAGGTGCATGCACAACTGCGCTGAATGCCCAATGCTTGCATAATTGAGGCCATCATTCCACGGCATGCATTATAATAGCTGTGAAAAATGAGCAACCAAAACATTTAAATGCACGAAAAGGTACAGCATATGTTGAGTCCTCTGCACCAGCTCAGGTTTTGTCTGGAGAAAATCTCTGCAGACTCTTCTAAATAGAAATCCCTGGGGTGGAGAGGAAAGCACAATCCAGTGTGATTGTTTTGCCACCTTGAAAACAAGCAGTGTTTATACTAAAATACCAGACGATCTGAGCCATGCAAGACTATTCATCAGTAATAAGGGAAACGGAGGCTGCGCTGCTGCCCTGTTGAATAATGAAACAGCCGAGACCTTAAGCTGACCTGTGACTTATATCTACTGAGCTTGTATTCAGAACATATTGTGGATAATAACTGCTAAAGGCCTGACTTAAGCACTACATGGCAAAAAGTGCCACTGCAGCAGCTCGGCATCCGCTTGCTCAAAAGCTTCCTCTGCAACCCTTCATTTACCTTTCCGCTCATATTAAATCACTCCAAATGTAACACAGACACCAAAACAACTGCAGCAGTGGACTTCTGTTGGGTTGACCTCAGCTGTGTGCATTCAAGGGAGAAGACTGAAACCAGAGCACGGCACTCTCTGCAGGGCACCAATCTGTGACACAGTGCAGGATAGACTCACTTATCTGCCTTTGTATTAACAGACTGAGCTAATACTGAAGTAAAGTACTTTTTTATTACTATTTTGCCAAGAAATCAATATCTATATATTTATATGTGACGTGTTTATAGCTTCTCCGAATGGCCTCACTCGAAGGCAGGGTGAGGAGTCTGCGGTCATTCAGAGGGACAAGCCACAATAATCTTTTAAATATGGGGATATTGGCACATGCTCCTGGGCTATGTCTAATGGAAGATATTCATAGGGATGCACTCAGATGTATACACAAAAAGTTGTACAAAAAATAGGAAAAGAGAGCTTGAGAGAAAAGTTCAGATCCTGTTTACTTTCTCACCTCAGCTCACCTGGCCAGTTGCTGCTTGGATTGGGCGTGTTTGTCGCGCTGTTAGTTTGGGAAGGTTGTGGAAATCGTGATTCCTGATTCCAGCAACACAAAGGTGTGTGGAGAGGTGGTTGAAGACGATGTTTGACCATTAAACAAGCATAGCAATGCCTTAATAACTGTAGCCAAACCTGCAACCTTTGCATAATGCAGAACAAAAACAGTGTGCTACAGTCAGCTTGGCAAACTACTTCCTACTATAGTTTTCTTTCTAAAGCCCCGTTTCCACCAAACACTTTCAGAATAGTACCTTTGGAACCAACGGTAACTCTTCAGACATGGTACCTAGACCCTAGTGATTCCATTGCAAACAGTACCCTTAAATGTGGGCGGGGTTGTTGTCACTCACTGCTCCGTCCAGCACTCGCTGTATTTCCTCATCAGCGGTGACACAGATGGAAGTCTGCACCTCCTTTATCATCCACAGAACGAGGCTGCACGCCGACATTTTCAGAACAAAATAGAACAGGCTGCAGTGAGAGTCTCTCTCCATGGAATATTTAAAGATAGCAGCTTTGTGCATTTAGTCCTTCTCAGGCAAGCTCAGGGGTTTAGTGTTGCCCTAGCCAACAGGAACGAAGCTCCTTCTCCGAGTGAGGATTGGGATATATGCAGTTCACATAACCTGGTCGAAATTAATAATTTCATTAAGATCTAAAGTTGTGCATGCTTACGAACGGCTGCTTTGAGTGACAGGCTGTCCTGAGAATAGCTGTTCCAGCTGGCAGCACACATTGACATGATGTCAGAAATATGTTAGACTCTTAAATCAGACGGATGGTAGGCTAAATTTTGGGTGGAAAGAAAATCCAGTTGACGATATTTTGATGTCTATCAATATAAGAATTTCATGTTCGGTGCACGTTAACATTAAGGGGCCGTACACATGCCACATCGGTAACTACTGGGAAATAGCGAGGCACGTCCGTTGGACACTGTGTGTGGCCTGGAGGCAGGTTGCGCCTGATGTTGCTAAGCGACCACAATCGGCACCATACCACTGACATCTCCATCTAACAGCTTTTCTATATTCTTACTGTTAACAGTGGTACAATTTAGCAAATACTGACTGTGATTGGTTGTTCCTTGTCACATGATACACAAAGTTAAACTCGGTTTATCTCAGAGTGCAGTGGTCGTGCTCTGAAAAATGGGTCCTCCGGAATGGGACGGTGACACCCTCGTGTTTGAGCGCGCCTGCCACGGGTCTACATTGAACACAATGAATTTGAGGGCGAAAAAAAAAAAAACGCACCCCTGAGATGTTTTGAAGATGCTTGGTTTTGTTCTACAGACCTTATGACTAAATGTCATTATTTTATGTCAAGGTGATTTTGGCATGAGTCATTTGGAAGATGTCGGAATTTGGTGACTTAACAACACATATTAAAACCAACAAAATATCATATCCCATCAGAATTCTATGTCAAGTTAATGTTGGCATTAGATAATGTCCTGACATTGAATTTTGGTCACCTGACGTCACAACCTAAATTCAACCAAATGTCAATGCCTAACGACGTTGGTGGCCAACTGAGGCAGTCAGATCCACCCCTCGCTCCTCCACAGCTCCACCCTCTCATCCAAATATGGTCACTTCTGGCTGGTGACAGTCAAAATGCTGAACTTGAGGCTTTAAATCTGGGATCCACAAACCAGTGGGTGATGTCACAGTGGCTGCGTCCATTATTTTATTTACAGTTATGTGGATATGTTAAGAATAAAATGGCTTTAAGCAGCTTTCATAGCCTATACGGTGTAACGCCCTCCAGTGAGTTCACCACAGAAGTTGTGTCTGACAGTGCGTCTCCTAGCAACGCCAGCTCTCAGTTGTCAATCAGCCAATGCTATAGAAAAAAGCATCTCAGAGGCTTGAGCATGACAGTCAGTTTCCACAAATGTGTCCAAAAATGGTTTCATCCTCTTCTGAAAAATGAAAATGCTGCAAAAAATAGCAGCAGTATCATGATAGTTTGCACTCCTTCACACAAAAATGTGAGGAGAATTCAAATGTCAGTTCAACTTTAATCCTGATTTGAGAGTAGAATCACATTGACATAAAGCCTAAAACAGTGTCTTTGAAGTGTGGAAAAGAATAAATTAAACCTTCCCTGCAGATGTAATTGATTTCTGTTTCTTGTGGTGGGTGTTTGTCTGATGACGATCACCAGCTGGAGCTCTGAGCTCTCCAACAATACCAGCTCCTGTATATTACTGGTGACACGGCTGAAGTGAAATACAGCAGAGTTAATATGAGCAAATTAACTGGTTATATAACGTGTAATATAAGCACTTTATGGGTGAGCTGTTAACGTAAGCACAGAGGAAGTTATTAGATTTGAAGGGCATGTGGACCACTATATCTCTGACACCAATATATCAACCTCTCCCAATAGTTTAAAAATTCACATTGAATTATTACAGCCTGGCAAATGTAGCAAGCTCACAATATGCCCCCCACTACTGTCCTCCAAGAAATAAATATCTCCCAGACACAAGTTAAAAGCCCTGAGGCTACAAAATCAATATTTCATAGGCAGGAGGTGATAAAGAGTCTTGATCCAGCTCTTCCTGTCTTTGAAGCAGCCAGTAGTCCAGTAGCGAGCAGCAGGATGGCTCGATGCCATCTGAAACCACAGCCAAGTGGATTTGGGCCACTGCACAAATTTAACAGGTATAGGAAAGAGTTGGCTGCACTTCACCCTGCAGTGTATTGATAAGTTTGGAAATAAAAGCCTGGGTGACCATCACACGGTGTATGTGGAGCTATTTATCCGCCGACTACCAAACTGTGGCCTTGTCACTTTGGAATGACCCTGAAGAGAATCGAAGGCCAGGGGATAAAAGTATCCAGCACAGGCTGGGTCATTACATTACCGCCCAACCATACAAACTGCCGAAGGCTCAGGACTAGTTTACTGGAGGCTGAATCAATACCAAGACCATGAGTTCAAGTCTCAGATACGAAGGTGTTTGAGACCAAAGATCAAGATCTTGCACATTTTATGTTGGCAAACATTTGTTGTTAAAAACATGAGATCTAAATCATCGACTAAATGTAGTGGGTCTTACACCTGTTTCATGTAGTTCTAGTCAAGGCTGGTGATACATCGTCATGTTAAAGGGACAGTTCACCCAGAAATCAAAAGTACACATTTCTTCCTCTTACCTGTGGTGCTATTTATCAGTCTAGATTGTTTTGATGTGAGTTACCGAGTGTTGGAAATATCCAACGTAGAGATGTCTGCCTTCTCTCCAGTATAATGGAACTAGATGGCACTCAGCTCGCTGTGCCCAAAGCACCAAAAACAATATATCTGAAAAACTCAACAGCAATGTCTCTTTACATAAATCATGACGTGGGCCCTATTTCAGAAAGCAGGATTAGTGAAAACTCTGAGTATGTTCAGCCTGAGGTGAGGGAAACTCGAGATTTCCGTTTCACAAAGCCAGCTCAGCTTAACCTTCAGTCAGTTACTAAGGCAACATACTCTGTGAAGCTAACCTGCTGACTCGCAGGTTTGCGCCATCTAAGCCTGAGGTTGAGCGTGTAGCAGAAAGAGAAACATTGCGTATGCTTTTGAGGATAAAGTAATGGACGTTGAGGCATAGTTTATTCAGGGACTGTTGCGTCAGGAGATGGTGATTAGACCCCGTTTGGACGTCTTATCATTCCTGAGAAACGTCTATAGGAAAGATAAAATTTCACCTCACAATTTACCATTTATCTTAAAGGGATAGTGCACCCAAAAAAGAAAATTCAGCCATTATCTACTCACCCATATGCCAAGGGAGGCTCAGGTGAAGTTTTAGAGTCCTCACATCCCTTGCAAAGATGGGCTTGCAACAAAACTCCACCTAATGGAGGCTTACGGTGCCCCAGATTAAAACGTCCAAAAACACATAATTGAAACCACAAAATACCTCCATACTGCTTGTCCGTAGTGATCCAAGTGTCCTGAAGCCCTGACATAAAAAGTTGTTTGGAAAAACGTCATTTGAACTCTGTTTTTAGCCTCATTGTAGCCTGTAGCTCTAACTGCTTCTGTGTACGCCGAGCTCACGTGTGCATGCTTGCGCGCGAGAACAGCGAAAGCATGTGAACACCATGGTGAACACACATGAAGAAGGTGCCGATGTCTCATGGTCTTACGCAAGTGCACACATGTGTTTTTTGGACATTTTAATCTGAGGTGCCCAGCCTCCATTAGGTGGAGTTTTGTTGCTAGCCCCATCTCTGCAGGGGATGTGAGGACTCTAAAACTCCACCAGAGCCTCCCTCGGTATATGGGTGAGTAGATAATGACTGAATTTTCATTTTTGGGTGCATTATCCCTTTAACAATCTGTTCCACCCAGATACATCAAATACTACACATCGTGGATTTGCATTATCATCGGAGCAAATTTTATGCATTGCCCTTTGATTTTTCAGCCACGGCAGTTTTTTTTAATGACATCAGAGACACTGAAAACATCAGCAAGGCAGTGGTTTGTCAAGCCGTAAGAAAAGTGACTCTGTGTGTCTTCTGGTGATTTTCTGAAGAGTTTTGTTTTTAAAACATGTTTGAAGTCTTCATTTGCGGTCATTAAAATCTCCGATTCAGTTGGAATGAAATAAGTGGCTCTTCTTTTAACTCAACATGATTTTCAATGGCAGAAAGCCATCTGCACTGATGATGTCTTCTGGTGCTCACCGTGAACACGCTTCCCTCAGGCTGAACATAGGCCTACTCAGAGTTGATGGAGCTGATTCTGATCAGCTGTTCTGGAACCAAAAACTCAGTTTCTCAGCTCAGGCTCAGTCAACTCAGAGATCGAGATTAGGCTTAGTTTGTTGAGCCTGCTTTCTGAAATAGGGCCCTGGTTACTCAAGATAATCCACAGACCTCGTTGTGAGCAGTTTCATGTAAGAACTATTTTCTCTGTACCAGTTTACACCCACAAACCGTATCACTGTGCAAAAGGAAGCGTGCATCTACTGCTAGCTCACTGAGCACCACTGAGCTAGCTTACATTACAACTTAGCCGATGACACTATTACTGTTTACATCTTGCGCTGTCAAATGCACGAGCGTCTCATCCATGAGTAGATGCAGAGTTCTGGGTGACACGGCTGGTGAGTGTTGTTCGGTAGAAAGTGAATTTTTTCATTTTATTTTTGTGGCTCTTTCAGCGCATCTATTTCCATTATACTCAAGAGAAGGCAAACATCTCTACGGTCAATATCTGCAATAATTAGATTGGTAAAGGGGAAAATATGTACTTTTGATATTGGGGTGACCTATCCCTTTAAGTTGGCTTCATAGTCCAAGGAAGGGGTTAATGGGGTCCAGTTGTACATACCTACAGATTAGGTTTTGATTATAGCTGAGCTTCGGATTTGACCCACTGATAGCACCACTGCAATGCTTTAATTATCTTCCTCACAGTAACCGAGCTTCCATTCTTTAATCTGTGCTACAGAGCGACATACACTCACAGAACTGGAGTTACATCCATGTAACTTACATTGTTATTTGCCATGTCTCATCACTGAATAGGAAACTTCCACCAGGCAATCACTGTGTCTGCGTTCATTAATTCATACAGAGTGGCGATTGCCGTGAGCCACCTCATCCTGCACAGACTTCCACTGGGGCTCCCAGGAAGTTGTATAAACCCTTCCTTTACACTCATCAGCCCTTTCCTTCCAAGCTGGACGGGACAAAGAGACGACCTATATAGTTTAATTAATTTCTGCTCTTAGGGTCTTGTTTATTTGGTCAATATTTTATGGATTTCTTTATGGAATGTTAATAGATTGCTTTGTATTGCATTTACATTACAGCCCTATGTTTATGCCCGAGGCTGCACCTAAATGATTGAGAGAGAAAGAAAAGAGGATGTGGGGGTCAGTGGGGCCCCACAGGACATTTCGTCAAGGGGAACTTTGACTAAAAAAAAGAGAAAAGTCCCCAAACAGTAGCATAAATTTGCGAAACTGATTTTTTCTTTAGTTTCTTATTCCTTTAATCACCCAATGACCTCTTCAAATATCTCTTGGAAACTCCCTGGGGCAGGTCTTGAACCCTGCATTGGCAACGCCTATTTAAATGGTGCATAAAAATACATTTGCTTTAATTAAATAACCACAAGCTGATGGCACGGTTAACCTGGGGGCAAGTACTATGCCTTAATGGAAGCACTGGTCTGTTTCTGGCTCTCGACAAAATAAATATGAAGATATCAGGAGCTTTGTGCTCTGTCTTTAGGCACAGCTGTGTAATAATAATGCTCTTTAATAATCATCTTGATATGCCTCACCTGTCAGGTGCATGGATTATGTTGGAGAATAGAATACTAACATAGATTAAAACAAACTGGTGACCAAAATTTGAGAGAGACGTCTTTTACATGCATAAAAAAGGATCTTACATCTATAAATACTTGTGTAAAAAACAAAAGTGTTGAATATGTATTTGTTCTGTGCACTTTGAATATTAAAACAAGGTGATACCGGCTGAATAAACATAATTAAAATAAATCCTCTGGACAAGGTCAGATAAGCACATGTTGAGGAAGGGTGTCTTTAAGTTTATGGCTCAAACGCCATCTTCCTGGTATCTGCCTTCGTTCACGAACATTAAGTGTGACACAAAACGCTACTGAAGTCTACATATATAATATTTCAACCCCAAAACAGCTGTAAACTGAAGCTAATGTCTGTACATCAAATGGCCTGTTCTGGACAGTTAGTTGAAATCGCCGCTCATCGCTGAGCTAATTTATACCATGTAAAATGCCATAGGCTGGTGCTAATAACATTAGCATATATTTGTTTGGAGAACATGTTTAGTATAAGACAGTTGTTTTGTCAGTGAACCTTGTGAGTTGTAATGGAACTTAATTTTGTACCGCTACCTTTGTTACATGTTGCTGTTGTCCCTGGTTTTAGATGAGAAGAGAAAAAGATCGCTAGACGCTATAGGCTAATTTATACAATAAAAAATGCCATAGACTTGTGCTAATAACATTAGCATGTTGTATTTGTGGGGAAAATGTGTCCAGATAAAGACAAGTGTTTGTCTGTGAATGCTGCGAGTTATAATGAAGCTGATTTGTGCACTTGAGTTTAAAATTGTCGCTATTAAGCCATGTTTAATGTGTGTTTAATGTGTGTTTTGAATCAACTCAACTTTACAGCACTTCACAGAAACCTCTGCTGCCGACTAGTGTTTTGGAGGTGTAACTGCAGAGTGACACAGACACACCACCACACAAGTATAAATGCTCACAACGACACAGGCTCTGCCGCACGAGTATAAATCTTGCTTAAGTCAGTGAAGTTGTGCTAAAACATTCCTAAAGCTAACAATGCAAGGACTGCAGTTGTGAGTGTGTAGCTTTTCCCTCCTCACATTTACACAGTTTGAATAAGTTTTTCAAAAAAGTTCAGTGTACTTCTCTCTGTCTGCGTCAGTACCTGGTGAGTGCTCCTCTGAAAATGTTCAGACTGTGGGCCTTCATGGGAATGCTGGCTCAGGTAAGATACATCGCACTGTCACAAATCACTTTAATTCCTCTGCTGTAGACAAACACACACGCTGCTGTCTGGATGTCACTCACTGGCCAGCCTGTCGCTGTGTTGACATATGTCCATGATGACTATGTCATTCGTTATGGGAGCATTCTACTGCTACAAGAAACAAACACACAAATGGACAGGTATTAAGACAGAAATCTAGAAGTCCAACTGTCCACTTTCTAATCTGCTTGTTTGATTCATAGTTGGGGTTCATTTGGCGGCCATCTTGAATTGATGTCCACGCTGATTTTCACAACTCCTGATCCAGACAACATACAAAGACAAATGAACCTACTTGTCCATATAATTTGGACACCAAAGCCTCGTAGCAATCAGAGTTACTCCTAGTGACCAGTTCTAAGGAAGTTCTTAGAAGTGTGACGTTTTCTTAGAGTTTCCCCTTAAAGTTAAGACTAGGTCCTTGTAAAGATAAAAGTTATTGACACAGCATCTTAGCCCTCAGGTGGAAAACTATTAGGAGCAGGAAGGAGGACTTTTAAGAGGCTTCAGAGTTTCTTAATCAAAGAGGAAATGGTGGAAACACAGTGCAGCAGTGATGACTTGGGTCTGTCTCAACCTCCCATCAGCAGTGATCACATTTACAATCACTTTCACAGTCAGCAGTTCATTTCATGTCCACTGGGTGTCCACACCTTGTAGGCTCACAAAAGGGTGTGTCTGTGACAACCAATCACATCTGTTAAAAGAATGCATCCAACCTACCAATGGGGTCAACCACACCTCCTCCTTGCTCAGAGTTGCTCTGAGAACTTTTAAAATCACCCCTAAGCTTGGACTCCTTACTAAAAAATTTAGGCTACATTAGAAGCTCTCTGTGAGTGTTCTCAGAATGTTTGTGAACACGGCCCCATGAATCAAATGGAAAGGTTATTGACATGCTTCAACCACTCAAGAGGTCAGGGTCCTCTGCAGAGCACTGCTGGAGCTGGAAAAAGGAATTCAGCAGTGACTAAGCTGCAGGCGTCGCACCTGTGGCTTGAAATCAAGCTATCCAGGTAAAACTCAATGCCACCGTGCTGTCACACAAACCACTGTGTTGGACACTGAAAGCTACTGAAGAGAACAGCCTCTTGTGCATCATATTAATAGAACACAAAATAAACTGCCTTCACAGATTTGGTAGCCTTTGGGACAGTGTTACTCTCAATACCTCAGCACAACTGAGTCACATTTTAATCTGGTGGTTTTAGCATAATAAAGTGGAGCATCAGCCAAAGCAGAAATGAGTGTTTAGAAGCCAGAAATGCACTTAAAGGGAGCACTGAGGAAATATGACCCCTCTAATGTGACAGTATGGTGACCAACTGTATGTGTGGCTGCTCCACAGACGCCGCAGATAACACCTGCAAAGCTGTGAGTGCAGGGTGTGAGATCCTCCTCCTCGCCACATGGAGGCGCCGCAGACCCGCATTCCCGCGTCCCACTTGCTCGCTTGGCAGTACAAGAAAAAAAAAAAAGTAGCGGAGCCGTTACAGGAAAAAGGGGGGCTCTTTTTGAACGCTTTAGCTCGAGATCAGATGCTCCCTGTGCGGGCTGAGGAGGGAGCAGGCAGGCAGCGCTTCTGCGGAGGGATTCAGCGATGAATGGAGCCGAGCGCACAACTTCTCTCCAGTCCTGCTGTTGCTGCCGCCGCTGCTGCTGGAGTTTGCTGTAGGATTTGTTTCCTTCTTGTGACAAAACGAGCTGGACTTTACTTCTTTCTGCCAACATGCATTCAGCAGCACTGCTACTGATGCTGGCCGTCAGGATCTACGCAGACAGCATGGAAGGACCAACAGGTAAAGAGAGAAACAGACATGTTTGCGCGCACCTGTAAATCTCCTCGCTGCTTTTTTAAAGTTGATTGTCACGGCTTTAAAGTCGCTCTCACTCCACAGTCTGGGCACATATGTTAAAGTCAACATTGCACTTGCGCTGTTTGGGGTTTCACGGCTTAAAAAGTTATGTGAGAGTGTGTGTTAAGCTGTTTAAATCAGACCCCGGCTGCAGTCAGTGGCGTGAACTTTCTCCTTTGTGCGCACAGGGAGACGTTAATATCCCTCAGGGCATGAAATATGGAATTGCTTGCAACCTCAGAGTAAAATCACAGCATCATTTCATTACACGACTCAGTGGTGTTCCTGATTACCACATTTTTGCAGAGGACATTCACTCTGAAGATTACGTCCAAGTTAAAAGAAATCTGGATTCACATTTGCAGCACTCTGTCTCAACCTCTGCCCAGTGCACTCAGCATCATAACGGTCATGTTTTCATTGTTCAGGCTTCAGTAGGTGGCAACAACATCCTCTACTCTGTGTCATCCAAGAAGATGTAAATTGTCATCCCTCATTGGATTTTATTTATACTACGAAATGTGCTGCTGTGTGTAAATAGCATTGACGGAACATGTTGCATAATTGTGCTGCTGATGCAGAGGATGATTTGCTTGACTGGTGCAGTTTGTAGAAAATCAGCCATCAGAGGTATGTGTGTGTGTGTGTGTGTGTGTGTGTGTGTGTGTGTGGTGGTGGTGGTGGTGGTGGGGGCAGATCAGGAGTGTTTCTGCTGCTCCAAAGCAATACAGTGGAGATGAATTAGTAATGGCAGTGTTGTGCCCCAAATAAAAGCACTGGCAGCTGATCCAAATATTCTCTGTGTGTCAGTTAAACTCTGATAGACAGAAGCAAAGTCTTCTCAGAGAGGAAAACTGAGATTTTAAGACCTAATATGTGAAATCCACAAAGTCTGTCTGAGATGGGAGTCCAAATCCTTTTCAGTTTGCCTGTGGCAAGTTTAACAATTGAACGGTTGAAGGTTTCCGAGGCCTCTGAACCTTGTCTTTTGAGGAATGTTGTGGAATAAGATAGAAGAAAAAACTGCCCGTGGTCGCTCCCTGTCAGGTGGTCTCAAGTGAAAGTGACAGTTGGTCTACCTCAAGAATGCTTTGCAACTCGTGCCAGCGTTGTAGCGACGATATAAATACTCTGCCACATGGGTATCAGTTACACAGCCACCTAAACCAGTTGCTGAACAGACGTGCACTGAGCCACTCCCTGCTCTCCAGGATCAAGTTGGTTCTGTAGGCAAGATTTATTGTAACAAGCCAACTGTCTTATGAGATTACACAGAACAACAGAGACGACTGTCTCATCACCAGCTGGCATGCATTCAGCTCATGTGCTGGAAATTAATTCAGCTGTCGAGAGACGTGGAGAAATGTCCACACAGGAAGTAATCGGTCAAGACAACCTGGGCTGTGTATCGAACCTCTATACTTTTTGGTGCAGACTGAAATATGTAGCACCTTGTATTGAAAAAGTACAGAAACTTCAAATGTGTGGTCGATTTTGTAATCCTTTTTTACTTTTACTGCTCGGATGTTTCCTGGTTTGAATAAAAATCTTAGAATTTTTAGACTATTTCATCTCCACAGAGTTCTTGTACGACTGCTTTCTTTTCAACGTTTTGATTTCTAAGGCATCATATCATGATTAGTAAGACTGCAACTAACAATTATTTTCATCATCAATCTGTTGATAATGTCAATTAATCAATATGTCAGTAGTGGTTCACAACCTTGGGTCTGGGGACTCGAGAGAGTTCCAGGGGAATAGTTTATTTTCACTTAAATTCACTTTCTCCATGTTTAGCTCCTCAATTGCAGGTGACAACTATAGAATTCTGCTCTTAATCATAACGAACAACCAAAATCTTTTCAGATGGAGGCCCCTGAGGCAAAATCTCAACGTAATGTGTATCAATTTAGGCATCCTTGACACGATGAAGGTTGCAAACCACTGGTCTAAAAGATGATGAAAAATGCCCATCATAATTTCCCAAAGCCCGAGGTGACATATTCGCATGTCCTTTTTTGTCTGAGCAGCAGTTCAGCACCCAGAGATATTTGATTTATTATCATACATGTCTGGACACCAGAGAATATTCACATTTGAGAAGCAGAAAGAGTTTGTTGACATAAAAAAAAGACTCAACAGTATCATCAAAATAGTTGCAGATTGATTTACTGTCTGATGATTAATCAATTAATTGTGTAATCTTTGCATATCTAACCAACAGTAAAAAAAAAAAAAAAAAAAAGTCCTAGATACACACTAGGTATCATTTGTTCCCGATACTTAAACATTCTACTTAATTTGGAGAATCTATACTTGTTTTAGCAAATTAGTTTTTAATTTAAAGAAATACCCAACACTGTAAAAAGAAACTTTTTCTTTCAGCTTTAAAAAGTTAGTGTTGGGGCTGCCGTAAATTTTTAAGTTCACTGAATTTAAGAAGAGAAATTGAATCATTTCAAAAATACCATATCGAGATTCACAAGGCAGCGATCGTCCCTCTCACAAAGTTACCTCAACTTGTCGAATTCAGCAGACTTAAAATTTTAAGGCAGCCCGGACACTAACTTTTTAAGATTAAAACAAATAGTTCCTTTTGACAGTGAACGCACCAGACATAGAGATCTTTGCATAGATAAAACACAGCAAGGAATATCTGATAAAGAATAAATTAACAACCCAAACTCGTACGTATGTTAGCTGTGTTGCGAAGGGTTGCATCATATTTCTCCGGTGGTGCTGTACGTAAGAATCCGACCAAGCAATCGTTGTGAACTTTTGATTCGTGACACTTGCTGCTGCTTGATGCTATGGACACATTTTGGTTGGTACTGAACTTTGTAGTTTATTGGCGTCATGTAGCAGGGTCTGTGGGTGTTGAAGTTTCAACATTTCCCTTAAAGGGTTGCCAACTATTGTCGTGCAGCTTTTATGCTGATCTATAATAAAGACAAGATGCAGTGCTACCCTCACTTTGTATTTCCGTTGTATTCAGGTGTCAGCGTGTGGCTGCACTTGGAGGTCCCTCACCTTAGCTCCATAGTTTCACCTACAGAATGTACGATTGTTGAGGTGAGGTGAAGCCTGCCATGTTGTTCCAAAGCACCCAGCCCCTGTTAGCGGGGGATCTAAGAAGGCAGAGCAGAAAGGTAATTTAATCTAAGAATAAAACCACGTGAGCGAACCCCAACACTGTGCAGCCCCGACACGCAGCACCACACACTCTGAGATTGGAGGTCGGAAGGAGGTTGACTTGAAAAGACCACACTGAAATGGGCGCTGACACGAGAAGGTGGGCTTTCACGGGCTGCTGGGAGGATGTAGAAAGGGTCCTCGGTGTGAAGCAGCGTGGATCCGGCTCAGTGTTAATCCAATAGAAAATTTCCTGACAGACACAGCTCTCCTGGGGCAAATGTGGAGGCTGTAAAGGGAGAAAATGGAGCGTATGCTCGAACAAAAGGCAATGATGAAATGCGGTTGTTCTGGAGGAAATAACACAAGATTCCTTAATAGAACAATTGCATAATGGCTACACGTTGTTCAAGAAAATTAGTACACTCTGTAATTATAGTTCATGATAATGAGATGGCAAAGGAACAAGCGTTGTTTCGACACCCATTTTACAGTATAAAGGAAGAAAGATTTGGGGAATCTATCATTATAACTTCACATCGTTTACCAGACAGTTACGAGTCCTCAGAGCTGTGGGACTCCATTTCAGAAGCAACAAACTAAACAATCTGGCTTTAATTGTCTTTTTGGCTGAAGAAAAATGGCCGCAATTAAACTGAAAATGGATAAAAATGACCAATTTGAGATGATAAAGTACAGCCCACGTTTCACTCCTCACCTTTGTGGTGCAGCATTATATGGGTAGCATATTGCAAACAGTCTATGTGAGCCTGTTCTTCTTTAGTTTGAATGGATGGGTCACGCATAAAATGTGCGGACATATTCAATCACCCAGAGCAGCCTGACAGATGCAGCCAGTGAGAGCAAAGCAGCCCAGCTGAGGTGGCAGTCAATCGGGCCTTTCTTTCCCTGCATTCCACCACTTTGATGGCTTTTGAGAGATTTTAATTGCCTCCACTGTTAGTCACGAGCCGTTCGTCTCCGAGTTTTATTGGCAGTGCGGCTAAAGCAAACTTGTAAAGGTGTATAACAAAATTAACATTTTACTTTTAATTATCACAACTGAAGACTGCTTGGGCGTTTGG
This sequence comes from Epinephelus fuscoguttatus, assembly GCF_011397635.1. Taxonomy (NCBI): domain Eukaryota; kingdom Metazoa; phylum Chordata; class Actinopteri; order Perciformes; family Serranidae; genus Epinephelus; species Epinephelus fuscoguttatus. Next base: position 35,019,477 of record NC_064768.1, on the reverse strand, counting down.
AAGTTTTGAGGCCTGTGATGAGTAGCTGAGAGACTTGGCATACTTCTGTGCCTTTATACACACCTGCAGTGTGATTATTCTGTTTATCTAAAAAGGATTTCCTCTTATCATCGAGGGAGGAGTTAGGGCTGCTGTTGTGCAACTGGAAGTCAATTTCCTCCAAAGGAGTTAAGTTGGTGAAATGCCATGTGGCTTCCAACAGACCTGATTGTGCCTGTCTAAGATGAATTCCAGCTCCTTCTGCTCCATCTGTCTTTCCATGTGATCCATGTGATGTATCTTGAGTCGTCTACATGACCGGGCAATAACGCATTATGTGTTACAGTAATGTGATTACTTGTTTTTTCAGTAACAACCAGTGTATGGTATTATGATTTTAGGGTTGCCTTCGCCGTGCCTTCAGTGGACAGATGATCCGTGACATTAAATTATTTTTTCTAGGATGGTGATGACCTGCCCTACTCTGCCCTACTCTGCCTCTGATTGGCTTACCCTGACATTCTTATCCTAACCCTAACCAATCTCACGTCAACCCAGCCAGCAAAGGCAAAGAGTACCATCCAATCAGAGGAGAGTCAGGGAGGTCACACCTTTGCCAGTCTAGGGAAAGAACATTTGTGTCATGTGGGAAGGCAGTTATGTCACATTAACATCCTGTAGTTTAAACTGTAAATACGAGCAACCAGCTTGGAGACGCTGTCAACATCATCAGTAATTCAGTCAGGAATTTGTGACATTGACGATTTTTCCCTCTTGAGAAAAAAATCAAATAGAAACACTTTTAAGTAAGTTAATTTAGGCTGTTTAATGATGTTACTACAAGGCTAGCAATGGGGGGTAGCCATGCTTGAACAATAAGAAGCAACCTCTAGGGCTGTAAAATGAAGCCAATGTGGAAGTACCAAAAACTGCAGTTCTTTGAATGGCCACTTGAGGCTGGCTCCAAGAGCGAGTCAGTCCTCATAGACCCCTATGTTAAAATGTCCGACTTTACAGCAGAAATAAACATGTTTACAGCCCGGAACAAAAAAGGTTTTGGTCTCTATAGCTAATTTTGCTAGTCATGACAACTGTACGAGGGGTGTATTTTTGTATAACTCACCCGTTAAATGTTATCAAGGCTTAAAATTATGGAAAATTAAAGACATGGCTGCTTTGAGTGACAGGTGGATGCTCTCATTTCCAAGTGACAACATTGGTTGCATAACATATAGCTGTTGCTATTTCAGTGTGTTTTCAGTTCATGAAAGTTAACTGTAATGTTTTGGTCACATAAAAAAGTCTTGTTCAGGGTTTGGTTGTGCTAAAAGATGCTACGGAAAGTCAGGTGTTCAGTTTACAGACCAATTCAGACCAAAGATTAGCGATGAGACAAAACTGCTTAAGAACATTGCTGAGAAAAGTTGCAGTGGTGTGAACTGGCCGGTCTGAGCTTGACTTAAGCCGCCTGATGGTTTCACCTGCAACTCGACTGGTCAAATTCGGCCAGTCGGCTTGTAGTGAAGTTTGCTAGCAAAGTCAAAATGACCGCAAGCGGCATGTTTGCTTTCTGTGGCAGGTGCTCCGTCCCCACTGAGCCCTCTGTTTCCATCCTGTGTTGGATGATGGGTCGCTGCTGACAAGGTTTTAAGAACACTGCAGAATGGAGCATTGCAAGGAGTTGCATGTCTCAACTCGCCTCGTCGCAAGTCTTTGGTCTGAACTGGGCTTATCCTGTTTTAATGGCTTTAAGCCCATTTTTGCTGGTAAAAATTTTTTGCTTTAGTTAACCCTAGGTGTAAACGCACCGAGCTAACCAAGATAGCAGCTAGCATCAGGGTTAGCTTCCGCCTTTTGGGCAAATATGCTCACGACAGCAAAAATGCCTAACTCAAAGCTTCAAAACGGGCGTCCACGAACCAATCAGTACTGTCACAGTGGCTGCATCCATTAATTTATACAGTCTATGGTGAACACTCTCCAGTCGGAATAAGTCATATTTGCTTCCAAGAAAAGGAGAAATATGGCTGGCATGCTAATGCTTGTCAGCGGTAAACCCACATTGAGAGTCAGCTGGTTTTGTTCAGAGTTGAAAGGTTAGAAATCCATGTCATTACTGTGAAGTAAGGATTTATGAAGGGCTGCCACCTGTTAAACTAGCTGTGCATGGTCAGTAAATATCCAAACTCTATGGCTGGCTGCTTGTTAAACCACGATGTCCTCTTCATGACGTCTGCTGTCTTTTATTTCTAGACATGTTAATACAGAAGTTGTGATGTGGAGGCGTTGGATTTGCTTAAAGGCACCTTTGCCAGTGACTGGTGGTCATTTTTGATTCTTTTATTGAGTTAATTGTTCAGCAGGGCCTGTGTTGGAAACCACATGTTGGTCATCATGGTGGTAGCAATGAGACCATCCCCAACCATTATCGCCTTCTGCAATATGTTTATGACGTTAATCCACCAGTGCTGCTGCTGCTGCTGGCGTGCGCCTGTCACCACCACGCATTGTTAATGGAGCTGACAGAGCTGCCAGACTGACTTGGCCAGGACCCATGAGGCGTCTTTGCAGGGAGAACCAGGACCGTCTTTGCCTCTCCAGGTGTTAGAAATGTGTTGTTTTTTTCCTTCCCCATCAACAGCAAATCATTATTGAGCAGATGGAGAAGTGCCAGCAGGCACCGTGCTGCCTGTCAAGCTGATCGCTAGACATGTTGAGACGATAAAGTTAATTTGCTCCTTCTTAGACATCCTCTCGTGTTGGTGAACGCCTATGTTGGTGTTCAATTTAGATTACTTTAAAGGAAGCTGCTGGGTTTGTGATTGCTGTTGCTCGCTTTTCCCTCAGTGACTCATTTCATTACTTATACGAATGTATTTCAACAAGCTATATAATGATTTGCTGCATGAAACGCTTCATGAAATCAGCGAAATAGGTGAGGGGAATAAACACATAGCATGAACGCATCAGCTGCTTGAGAATCAGCTGCTGGTGGAATTTGGGTCTTGGAATTTGCCGTCTGTTGCAGGTACTCAGACTGCTGCTAATTTATGATTATAGAGTCCCAGTGGACCCGCTGCTGGAGCAACAAAAGCCAGAGATTTTTAAAGCATCCAGACTTTCCCACTACAGATGACATAAATTTGCTTTTTAGAAAATTTTAGAAACGCTCCAAGTGCCTGAGATGCCTCTTTGCACTCCTTCAACCCCGCTCACCCTCAACACAAGAACTCATAGTCTGCCACAGATCATGTCTCAAATTGTCCACAGAACACTGAGAGTGTCATGGTGATGCTTTGAAAGCAGCTGCATGGGAAGCTTACCCGATTGCAGTGAAGTAATTGCGCCAAAAACGATCTCTGTCTCTGAAAACTTGACTACATTTCATTTCAGCAAAGTGTCTCCTAATTCCTCAACCATCCTCGAGAAAGGAAATACCATCAAGCCAGGCAGTAACACTTACCTCGTCAAATCTGAAGGAATGAACCTTGAACAAATTCACCTTAAAACACTTTAACACCGTTGTGTAATGGTCGGTGGTGACGTGCCCTCCATTCCTCTGCCTTTTTTGCTGCTGTGGTAGTGCAGATTTTAAGAACAAAGCATTTTACAGCGGATTTTGAGAATGTAAAATATATTCTATAGAAGTGACAGTATTAAGTATGCTGAAAAAATCAGTATGCATACTAAATCTGCTTGACTTTTTGCCTTTGATGGGCACTGTTGTCCCACAGTGGACTGCAAGACGAATACAGAGTTGCTGCTCAAAGCTTCAAAACATTAAAACTAATTACAGACCCTGGTGAGCCAAGGGATAAGAAAACAAATCAGTCTTTAGGAATTAGTCTAAATTCTCTGATTCCAGCTGCTTAAATGTAAATATTTTCTGGTTTCTGTTCTCCTCTATTGCAGTAAACTGAATACCTTTGGGTCATGACAAAATGCAGTATTTGAAGACATCATGTTAACCTTTGGGAGACACATTTGTTCAGAATTTTCTGACATTTTATAGACCAAACAGGTAGGCCTGATAGATAAATCAAGAAAGTAATTGACGGATAAATCGCCAATGAAAACAGTCATTCGTTGCAGCCTGAGTAGCCATGCGGAATGTTGGAAAATAGAAATGTGCATCATTTGTTATTTCAACCTTAAAACAGTATAAATTGCAAGCATACAGAAAAACTGTGAAAGAAATAAACCACACATACATGTAAGACACAAGTATGAAGATAAACGCCCTAAGACAATAAAACAAGTTTGTTCTTTCTTTTGGAAATGCTGTGAATCTTGGAAATAAGTTTAGCTTTAAATAAAAGTTAGCTAAACAAACATCAAACAAATAGTTCACTTATATTGAACACCAAAAGAGATATGCAATAAGATATCATGTCTTGGAATAGATGGGGAAAGATGGAACTGTAGGTGCCAGCCAATTGCAATCAAACCCCAGACCACACATAAAGATATGGTCTGGTAGTTGGTGTCCAGGCGGGAGATCCTCGCACCGATATGGGCCAACAGGTCCTCAAACTGGGCCAGCGTCAGCCTGAAGTACTGCTGGAAACGACCGTCATCCAGATGCAGCTCTTGTAGGAGGTGATGATATTCGCCCAGCTGTGTGCGTTTCTGGAGGATATTGTGAACCCAGACATGGCGGCGTTTGGGTCTCCGATCCAAATCAGATGTCCACAACAGATAAAGAGCAGCTACGGTAGTTAACTCAGCGAGAAAATAGCGTGAGGTGAAGAAAATTGTGGGAGGAGGATTGCGTCATCGCGATTGAAGCGATGAAGCGATGATCAAAAAGATGACATTTGTGATCAAGCGACACGATACTCACGTTACGGGCGATGACATCGCGTCCATCGCGTTTGGTGTGAACGCACAGTAACACTGCAACGCTCATTTTCAGTTTTTCAAGTCTCATTTCCGGTTAGGGAAATCTTTGCACTTTATCGTTTTGTACTAACTGCAAAAATTGTATGCTATGTGGGGCTGCCCCCGTTAGAGTTGAATATTCAAATTATGATTAGGAGTTGTTTTTTTGTCAGTCTTGTCAGTGGACTTCTGGGTATGTTTCGGTCCCCAGATTCAGCTGCAGAGTGAGCGCTCCTCACTTTCACATTGCTCTCTGGTGCAGGCAGCTCCAGACCCAGAGCCAGGGTGAGTCTGAGTGAGACTGAGGCAGCTGCCTGAAGGAAGAGAGACCAATGAGGCTAACATGAATTTGCAGCTCACAGTAACTTAATATATGATACAGTTTCTGCCGGCAGAAGTTGTTGCACATTTCCCATCCATTATTAGCATAGTTAGCACGCATTAGCTTGGAGGCCTGACTTGCTTGTTTACTGCTGAATCTTCCACTGAGCCTTGTTCAAACTCTGAAACCCTATATGAAAAAGGAGAAATGAACAGTCGAATACTTTTACCGAACAGCCAAATCCAATCGGACTGACATGATTATGATACAGCCGTAATACTGTGACAGTTAATATACAGCACATACTCTATACTATCTGTATTTATTTTATTTTAAAAAAAAAAACAAAACAAAACATGTTTATGTTTCTGAATGTAAGGTATCCACACATGTCAAAATTGAAAGCCAGGTATCACATCAGTGCTATAATCCAAATTTCTAAATGATAGCCTTCTAGCCCTGCTGAGAGGAAGTAGACAGAGCAGGTTGAGGGAAAGTGGGTATACCAGAGAGGCAAATTGGAGCACTTCATCAAAATTTAAGCCCCTGGAATGCACTCAACGTCACAGATTGATGATAGATAACAGTGTGGAGTGTTTGAGGGAGGATTTTTCCTTTCAAGGATAATTTACCCTGTGGTATTGAAATCATTGCTCTCAGCACACAGACATGGCCAACTTGTTGGGAATTGGCAGGTGTGATTGATGATGTGGAATCCTGTCTGTTGTGGCTGTGCGCTTACATTAGGGATGAGTTGGACACAGAGATGAGATATGCAGGTGCATGACTGTTCTGCAATGATGGCTGCCTGTCCATTTAGTGCAGTCCTGCTCTCTGTCAGATTTGGTTGCTGCTGCCATTACTGCCCAGATTTGTCACCGCCGCTGACAGCCAGGCGTGAATAATCTTTATGAATATTTCTCTATCTCTCGTGCTGCCTAGCCGACGGTGTGTTTACACTCTGCGGCTGAACCAATTGTCCGAGCCGTTCCCTGGCCATGAAACCTGCGGTCGGATCTGTCACGACCGATGACAGGTTGATGTGAGTCGTGATGCTGGCAGCAGAGAGGAAACTGTCGCTGCAGCGCGAGATGACGAAGAAGCAGATTCAGCAGACGGGGTCAGAGTTCAGCCACAGGATGATTTTGTGGCGGTGCTGTCAGCAAGTGTCGCTTTAGATTGAGATGACATCTAAGGCCAAACTGCGGGAAAAGCATTCCTCTCGCTTCCTTTCCTCTCTGCAGCTTCTCGGGTAAAATAACTGCATGATGCCAAAAGCTATTTCTTTTCAGCTCTGCTACCTCCTCCTCAGCTCTTTATCTCCCAGAGTTCTCCCTCCCAGACTCACATGTTTAGTCCCCCGTGTCATTAATGTAGAAGACCACATTGCTGATAAACTCAACTTAGATTAACTGCCAAACTACAAACTCTCTCTCATATCTTCAACTTCATTTTGTAAGATACAACAAAAAAAAAGAAAAAGTCAGTGATATGGAGCAAGACCCGGGGTGTGAGGGTCCCAGGGTAGCTGTAGATATTACACTTTAAAAAGTAGGCGTTTAAAGTTATCAAACCTGTGGGCCTCAGAGTGTCCCTGTGGCACACGAGAGATATTAAAAGTTGAAGGGAAACTTGTGGGAAAAAAAGTTATATAATTAAATAAATAATATGACATGTCCCTCAACGGAGTGAACAAGGGCACTGCGGCATCGCCTGCTCACCCCTGTCAAGGTTAGCAGTGACCCTCCTGTGCACAGCAGGGGAGGTTATGCAGCATGAGCAGCAACACCTGTGTGTCTGCTATCACTGCGGGACATCTTCATCAACGGTTTCTTGACTTCCTCCTTCTGTAAATAAATTTGGATCAATGCCAGTTTTGTGGCTTTATTTTGCCCTTTTCTGGAGCATCTTACTTTGTAATAGAATACATGAGGTGTCAGAGCTACGTAGTGCAGGCTGAGGAAGGAGACGGGTGATGAGTAATACTCTCTCCTCCATCTGCAACTACTCCAGAGGTGCTTCTGTGCACATATCTCCCAATCTTCCCTGTGCAGCTGCGGCTGGTATGACGTGTGTTGTCGTGTGTTCAGAACAGCTCTCCTCTTCAAAAATCTTCACAGAGGGGCGAAGGGCAGTAACCATGTAAATGGGGACAGAAATGCACCGATCCAACCTTTATTTCTCCCAGTATTGATTGATACCTCACCTCGTGGTATCTGTTGATACTGAGTGCTGATCCAGCACCATTACTCTAACCATCCACCCATTTTCTGTAACCGCTTATCCTCTTGAGGGAAATGGGAGGCCTGAAGCTGATCACAGATGACATTGGGCGACTGTGATCAGCGGGGTATACTCTGGACAGGTCGGCAGACTATCACAGGGCTTACACTTAAAGACAGACAACAGTACGCTCACATTCACACCTACACCTTTAAGTCACCAATTAACCTAGCCTGCATGTGTTCGGACCGTAGGAGGAAGCCGGAAAACCTGGAGAACCTCACCTCACCAGTTCAGCCGTAACTCTTGGAATCAGGGTTGGGCGATATGGCCTATAAATAATATCAGAATATATTAAGGCTGCATCTTGATACACAATACTTCTCGATATTTTGAAATCTCCTCTAATCTACTGTGGACTAATATACTACAATATAATTAAATAAAGTAGCTATTGTTATATAATTAAAAGTTAGATAAGTACTGTTATAAGAAAATTAAATTAATTACTTTTACAATAAAGTTAAATAAAATACTGTAATATAAATTAGATAAAGTACTGTTACAGTAAAGTTAGCCTAAATAAAATACTGATTTAATAAAATAAATAAATAAAATACTGTTACACTAAAGTTAAATAAAGTACTGTTCTAATAAAGTTAAATAAAGTACTGTTATGATAAAGGTAAATAAAGTACTTTTCTGATAAAGTTAAATAAAGTACTGTTATGATAAAGTTAAATAAAGTACTGTTATGATAAAGTTAAAGTCTTGTTATGATAAAGTTAAATCAAGTACTGTTACAGTAAAGTTAGCCTAAATAAAATATTGTCCACATAAGCAAAATAATCTACTTTTATAATAAAGTTAAATAATGTACTGTTCTAATAAAGTTAAATAAAGTACTGTTCTGATAAAGTTAAATAAAGTACTGTTATGATAAAGTTAAAGTACTGTTCTAATAAAGTAAATTAAGTACTGTTATGATAAAGTTAAAGTACTGTTCTGATAAAGTTAAATAAGGTACTGTTATAATAAAGTTAAAGTACTGTCATGATAAAGTTAAATAAAGTACTGTTCTGATAAAGTTAAATAAAGTACTGTTATGATAAAGTTAAATAAAGTACTGTCATGATAAAGCTAAATAAAGTACTGTTCTAATAAAGTTAAATAAAATACTGTTACAGTAAAGTTAGCCTAAATAAAATACTGTCTGCATAAGCAAAATAATCTACTTTTATAATAATGTTAAATAACATACTATTCTAATAAAGTTAAATAAAGTACTGTTATGGTAAAGTTAAATAAAGTACTGTCATGATACAGCTAAATAAAGTACTGTTCTAATAAAGTTAAATAAAATACTGTCACAGTAAAGTTAGCCTAAATAAAATACTGTCTGCATAAGCAAAATAATCTACTTTTCTAATAAAGTTAAATAAAGTACTGTTGTAATAAAATAAATGAGAGCAGAACCGTCTGTGCTTTTATTCTGAAGCCCGCAGCTTGTTTTGGGCCTGATGTGTTGATGTTTTTGCCGTGAACTTGCAGCTTCCGGTCATCAGTTAGCTATTAGCAGTTAGCAGGAAATTAATCTGTTACCATGGTGCTGTTAAACATGAGGATTTAATCACTGAACAGGAAACAAGCTAACAGCTCTTCAGTTCATATATTAATAATATTTGCGGGTCGTGCTGGTGCTCCATGGTCGCAAAATAGTACTTAATAGTTGTAGTCCGGACTCCTGCAGATACAACATGCCTCGTGTGCTCACACTTACGTTAAACTGTTACTGCGGCGCTGTTAAATGTGAGACTTTATTAACTATGAGCTGGAAAGAAACCAACATCTCCCCATGTAATGGAGCCCTGCAGATACAAAAATACACGCTGCGTCTGCTCACACTATCGCCCTGGAAAAAGCAGTCTGGATAGACGGAGGAGTGCGTGTGACGTGGCATGTTTGTGTTGTTGTTTTTTGGAGTATGATCAATACATCGCACACCCCTACTGAATCATTTTAATGTTTGGTAACATGATGTCTAAAAGGTTGAGGTTGACTCACAGTTTGTACTTTGGCTGAAGCATATTTACACCTTTGTACCGAGTGGTTTCCACTGTGATTGGAAAGAACTGTTTCACTTTGCAGCAGGATGTGTGAAAGAAGTCTGCTTTTCGGGGATAAATAGGTTTGAAAGTGAAATTAATAAACACTTCCAGCGTAGGCGTTCCTGCTGGGAATCAAACCTTTAACCCTGACACTGTTAATGCCTTGCATCCTCATCTGGGCCCTCTTGCCTCTCAACCCATCTGTCCTTTCTCTGCATCTTTTAGTCAGCATGCAAATTTTTTATTAGCTCCGTCTCTTTTTTCTTCCTACCGCCCATCTTGACTTCTATGTGGAGGGGTTACCTTGGCAATGATTCAGATGATGGCGGTATTTTGGCACTTCTAAGATGCAATAGCACCTGGGCCAGCATCTGCTGTGTTTTTTTTTCCAAATGGCGTCTGCATCAGTAGCGAGTACGGGGGTTACAGCCCCTGTGGCCTCTGAACTCAGACAGATAAACGCAAAGGATTACATTCATGAGCAAGAAGCTGACGGATCATGCCCTGCATGGGAATGAGAAAACTGTCTTTGCATTCACAGAGGAATGCATAAGCCCAGCCAAGGATGGAGGCATATACCTCTAAAATCCTCATTCTGTTTTATGAGATGTATTGCCGCTGGTGCCCAGAGCGTGAGACTGTGGTTTTTATAAGCTTGACGTTACAGGAGGCCTTGAATCATTGATTCAATAAGCAAGACCCCCAAGTGTAGTCGCGGCGTCTCAGGTGAAGGAGGAGAAAAAGAGGCAGAGGGTGAAGGAACTAGGAGAAGAGAGAAGTGTGTGTCAGACAGGAGGGGGGTAGGGGGGATTATTGATTACATCAGTGGAAGCTGTTGGGAAACAGCATGGAAATCAGCTGGTGGTCGGCTTTCTGTCTGTGCCGTAACTCTGAGCATCACCTTTCATCTCGCCTCCGCCGTCTGATCTAGCTGGCCAGCCTGAGGTGAGAGTGACTCGGGGGAGGCGTCTCCAGAACGGCCACCAAACATGTGTGTCCCTGTGCCCTCCTGGCCTACACCCCTAATCTCAGCATCAATAGCGTCTGAGCAGATGGCACTGTGGCCGGGGTCAGTGAGCCCATACACAATAATAACAGGCCATGGGAGGATGATGAGGCTGGCCCAGACACTGGAGGGATGATGCAGGGATGACCTGAGCAGACATTAAAAACAGATCTACTTTGTTTGCCCTTGCATAAGGCAGCAGTTGACATATGTTGTTTGTGAGTCGGTTTAAACACAGCCTCCTGTATATTGACCTAGAAAAGTGATGAGAGCAGCAGAAAGCTTGCCATCAAAAGGCTGCACCGGTGGACTTTTTCAATTTTGTGTTTCATGTAGAATCTCCTTGCTGGTGCTAATGTATTATAAAACTAAAGGAAATTCACTGCCCTAGCTGGAGCGCTAGCTCTGGACTGTAGGGAATAGTTTACTCAGATGGCACCAGTATTTTAAGATAGATGCGGCTGCTCATAGCCAGTTTGTTGCGGTTGGTTAACATTCAGGCGAAATTCCTGTCGAAACAATTCCCTAAATGTGATTTAATTAATTTCAAGGTTTGATTATTCACTCAAAACAAGTTGGGGTTTAAAGTAGGGTTCAGCCTCTGTGGATTTTTGAGGGGAGATGGTAATATTGTGCCAGCAGTGCGCTGATCATTTTTATGCCAAAGCTATTCCCACAATATTGAGTATTGAGCTTTATGCCAACATCTAACTCTCATCTGGGCTAGACAAGCCTCTGAAACGGCATTTAGGCCCATTAAAACACTTCATTCAAAGCCAAATGAAAATGCAAGCAGTGTTTCATTCAAGTTTTCCAGGCCATCACTCGCAAGGCTGCTATGGACAATGTTTACAGCCCTATCGTGTGTTTAATAAAAGGGAAAAGTCTGCAAAACAAAGTGAAGAGGCGGAAGAATAGCTCTCAACTGAGCTCGGCTCAACTGTATTGATATACCGCTTTGAATCAGATGCAGCTGCTCTGAAGTGCTTCACTGAGAGGAGCGAAAAGAAGCAAAAACAGGCAACTGTTCAAAGCCGGACAGTAAAATGCATGAGCCTGTGGGGTCAAAGTGAGGTGTCAAAATGTGACACATCCAGGTCTCCATCCCACGACTGCTTCTTCTGTTTGTATGGAATACTCAGTGTGTGTCAAATGATGCAACTTGCTGGTGTGTGTTGCACTTGAAAGAGGACTCCACTGATATGACACTGCTCTCCCGTAACATTGTCGGACTCACAATGGACGGTGAAAAAAAAGGATCAAAATCGATGCATCAAAACCGGAGAGATGCAACCTTTTTTATTCCTCACATTCGTCTTCATTGTCAGTGTCTGAAATCTCATCTTGTTGAGCTGCATCGGTGTCCTTAGCAATGGTTGAATGAAACTGCATTTACTCAAGTAGTGTATTGACTACAATTTTGAGGTATTTCCATTTTTTGCTACTCGATAATTCTACTCCAGTACAGTTTGGAAGCAAATATTAAACTTTTTACTCCTCTACATTTGTTTAAAATATTACTTAATTTGCAGATTCTGATTATGAATACAAATATATTCAGCAAATAAATTATAATTTATTATTTGGATAAAGATAAAACTTTATTGATCCCTTGGTGAAATTCACAAGCTATCCTGTACTATATAAAGTAAAAGAAAATTGCCCCACATGCACCAGCAGCAAAATTGATGCTCACATTAATTTAATAGTAATTATAATTTAATACAATAGCCCATAATGAGTTCTGAAGTGGGCCATTCTGCATAATGACTACTTTTTACTTCCTGTTCTTTGAGTGTATTTTGATGTGAATATTTTCTGTGCTTTCTCTCAAGTAAGATTTTGAATGCAAAAGTTTTTCTCTTCTTTAGTTTTTGGGCTTTTTGACTTTATGATAGTGCAGCTGGAGAGACAAGAAATTAGGGAAAGAGAGGGAGAATGACGACTTAACCCAGGCCGCTGCAAAGACCTCAGCCTGTAGTGGGCGCACACTTTACCAGGTGAGCTCAAGGGTGCCCCAATATTGCCACGTCTTCTTAAGTAAAAGACCTGAATACTTCGTCCACTACTGGTCCTTCGTCTTTACTTTGGTGGCCCCATCTTTTCTTATATATCCAGGCTCTATTCTCCCCCTGTCTCTGCTGTATGAGAAAGCAATGTTAGTGGCGATTTAAAGTTAACGTTTTGTAACATTGGCTGGTAAAAGGTGCGGCTTTAAGTCGTAATGTGTAAACAACATGGATGCAACAAATATAAAAAGTAGATTACACTTAACAAAATATTTACATTCATCCCCCATGTTTTTGCACATATGATGTCAACTTGGCAACTCATGTACCAAAATTTTTGCTGACTTTTGGCGTAGTTGTTTGGACTTTAAGCATCCACGTGAATTACGCAGTCGGGAACTCGTTTTTCCGATAATTCTGTCCCCACATGAACGCAACGTTGTTCTCGTTGAGTTGGAAAAAGTTCTGAGCCATCCAGAGTTTCATGTCCTGGAGGCACCTATTCAGATGTGTTAATTTATTGTGGTTACGGGGCTATAAGCGTAGGTAAAGCCAGGTGTTGTCAGCATAACTGTAAAGAAATATTGTACTTATGGAGATTGTGGCCTAAAGGGAACATATAAATGTAAAGAGACTTGGACCAAGTATCAAACCTCGGGGACACGGCAGGAAAAGGCTGTGCTTCAGACTTTAGGAAGAGGTTAGTACAAATTCCTGACTCAGCTGCCAGAGGAAGGTCATTTTTCACTTTAGTTATGCAAATGTGCTACCTGACATCCCGATTCTTCCTGCCTCCATACATATTGTATGCCATGTACTTAACAACTCAGTAAGTTAAACTTGTCAGTAGCCTGTGAGGTGCAAGGAGGGGTTACAGTGGCCCTGATGTGGTTAGCGCAAGAGAGGAATGCTTATGTAGAACAATGCGTGACATGTTTGTCATTGTCACTCCTAAGGGACAGTTTGCACATAAATTGCTGCCGCCTGAATCTGTGCAGCCATGCCCACACGCTTCTGTAGTCCCAGACATCTCTAATTACACGCACACAAAAGTAGGCTATGTATTGTTTTCATATCTCCGCATTCACCCCCAACACGCATACACTCTCATCCCCCTCCCTACCCTCGCCAACTCTGTCACCCACTTTCTGCCAGGCCGGAAGACCTGTTGTTAATTAAACCTGCCAATCACAGAGAGAGAATGGGGGGGAGGAGGAGGGAGAGTGCCACACTTTCCACAAAGTGTTTTACTGTTGTCCTTACTTTATGGTAATAGAGTCAGTCACGTCTTCATTTTAGAGGCTGCAGCCAAGGACAGAAACAGTTGACTTAAACGGTGTTTGTGTGTGAACGTGTGTGTATGTGTTCCTTGTCTCCACTGGTATACGCACCAGTGCATTTAGGGAGGGTGGAGCAATTAATAGGGGGTGCAGATTAGGAATCCTGTCAAAAGTGACAGCTCTTTTTTATTTTGTCTTCAGTGAAAGAAAGAGAGGTTGAGTAACGAGCTCTGTAGCACAATCCGACACAAGTCTGAGCCTCCTTTTGCCTATGCGTCCTTGCCGTCGGGGCAAAGTCTTTGACCCCATGTGTTGTCCATGTTTAATTAAGAATCTGCTGGAGAGGGATTACTGTACACGGCAGGGTGAATCTGTAGAGGCAAAGAAGTGAGAGCATTAGTGGAATCACTAATAGAAGGTTTAGTGTGGCCGGTTGGTAGGGCACAGTGTGGGCGGGGGTGTTGAAAACATCAGCCACCATGTGAGTGAAGGCTAACAAGTTTGTTATATCCAGGGATGGCCAGCGTGTTTTGGGGTGGTTTACAGTAAATCCTTAGCTAAGCAGTCTCCTGCCTAATTAAGTTGATTTGTTTGTGCTTAATTGGGCTGGAGGCGCGCTTGAATTGCTCACCTACTGGACTGCTTACTGCAGCACAGATGAGAGAACGTCCCAAAACAAAACTTACCTTGCAGCCATTTGAGAAAGTGCATACTGACACACAAACAGTGACAGACGTGCATGCTTAGGTAAGGACTGCTGAGTGGACTATCGTCTTTCTCTCCCTTGTGTTGCTGAAAGATTTTTATCGCATGCAGCCACCATTACTGAGCCATCATCAACATCACTGCTGCTGCTATTACTGATGTATGCTATTACGGATGATGTGTACAACCCACAATTGCTACTAATACAGCTGATAACTACTGATGCTGCTGCTGCTTCTAATATATAGTAGTACTATACTACTACTACTGATGTTGCTGATGCTGCAAAGTACTGCTGCTACCGCTGCTCATGCTGCAACTCTAATCAAATCTACTTCCATCACTGTCACTTCTACCATGTCTACTATTAATGCTGCTTAGTAGGCTGCTTCTGCTACCACTACAGCTTATACTTATACTGCTGCTTGCTACTAAAACTACAGCCCCTTCTGCTTCCCAGGTCGTCAAATACAGATGCTTTGTCACACCCCTCGGCATGTGATTTTGATGCCACACACCAGGCTCCAATGTAGACCTACTGAGACAGCGAGAAAGTGTGCGTGGGGTGGGAGGGATAGATGGTGGATGAGTCGGACTTTCATCCAGGAGACTGCAGTTCGTGTCCCATCAGAAACCAAAACTCAAATTTGTTGTAACATAACATTTTGTACAGTTGTCACTCACATGTAGGGTTGCAACGGTATGTGATTTTCACGGTACAACAACTGTCTCAGAAAATGACACGGTTTCACAGTATCGGTAACAGAACTATTATCAGTCAGAATGACCCTTAAAGGAGTGAAGACGCAGTGCCGGCCCATGGCGTAGGCAGTATAGGGGAATGCTATGGGTGCCATCATCCATAGGGGGTGCCACAAAGGTTCGTTACACTCTCCCTGCTCTCTGGGGGAGATGGACAAAACATGGTGTATCGTTATCACGTCTAAACAACAGAAGCTCTCTGGTGCTCACTCAACTAGCACTACGCTACTGAGAGAAGGATATAACTAAAATAAAGAGAGATTCTCTGTCCAGTTGCATTTTTTTTTTTTTTATATCTTAGACAAGCAAATGGACACGGTACGATAACAGTCAATTTTCAAGCCATGGTATACCTTGAAACTGGTATACCGCTAGAAGCCTACTCATACGACATATTTATGGAACATTACGTTATTGTTGCGAAACAAATGTACTTATTTTGACCTAAATCATGATCTTCTCTTAAACCTAACGAAGTACTTGTGTTGCCTGCGCCTAACCACGACCGTTTCATAATTTTAACCACTTATTACAATGTGTGCTAAAAGGTGCCCTGTGCATCGCTATGAGACCCCAAGGGGGGAGATAAAGCATCTGTATTTGACAATCTGGGAATGAGAGCGGGTTGCAAACGTCTACAACTACAGTACTAATGCTTCTGTTACTACCAACACCAATGCCTCTTTTGCTTCTTTTACTTGTACTGCTGCTGATACATAACTGCCAATGCTCCACACATACCCTAATACCCCTGCTGTGTGACTTACAGCATCTGATGCTTGACACCTGTAACACAAACTGTGTGCAGAATACGGCTGGAACGGTTCGTCGATTTATCGATAGGTTTGTCTGTAAACTTAATCAACAGCTACTCGGACCCCCAAACAGACACAACAAACAATTCAAAATTGATGCCTTGGACTATTTGTTGAGGCAAAAACTGTGAAAGTGCTAGTTGCACCCCGAATGCAAACAGAAGAGGTGGGTAACCCGGATGTGCCGAGTTAATATGATAAAATTGCTGCTCCTCTGCACAGAGGACACTGAAATAACCTGATGGGTCATGTCATATGTGGCTGGTGTGTGTTGCTCTAAGTGCATCTACAAGTGCTTCTACCGCCACTGCTCCTGGAAATATGTCTGCTACAACTGCTGCTTCTCGTGCTATCTCCATCTCTACTACTAAAATTAATGCTATCACTGCTGCTGCTATTGCTGCTAACACTGCTGCAGATATATCATTTAACTATTTTAAGATTCAAGGACAACATATCCCTATATGTATCTGTCTAACAACAGGCTGAGGCACAAAATTATGCATTACCGGTATGCGCTGCTGTGGCTTGTCCAGCTATGAACATTGGGTATGAAGCCCTGGCAGGGCCACTGGACACCTGACTCAGGACTGACCTCTAACTTTTGCTGGTGCAAGACAAGACTGGGGGGCTTGTGGGGATTTTAACGGCAGGGTTTGCCAGAGGGCATCAGAGCTGTTTGCTCTGCCCTAACTCCGAATAGGTGTCTGCTAGGGGGGTGAAGCAGGAAAGAAAAAGGACTCAGTGAGCGCGTGGGTGTATGCGGTGTATGTGAGTTTTGACCTAGCCAGGGGCATGAATAAAAATGTCCAGTAATTGCCCGATTCTGTCACTGAGATCATTACCACAGGTGTTTGAGCCGCTGCAGATGCAGTCTGGGATGCAAGCCTGTAGAGCTTTGACAGAAAAACAACCTTTTTCCTCAGATTTTTTCTTTTTTATAAAGACTTGGCATGAGGTTATAATGATTGGGTAGGTAGGGGCCCTTTTCAATGTCACTAAATTTGACAGTTGGTCTTAATGATGTTGACATTTCAAATATGCTTGAGAGAAAATGTTGTTTCGAGCAATCACCCTCTCCCTTCATGTTATGAAAAACAAAGTCACTGGCATGTGAAATTTGCGTGGTGGAGGAGGAGGAGGGGAAGTGGTTGTAGCAGGAACTGGGAGGAGGGTACAAGTTTTTTTTCTAGTTGATTAGGCAGCTGAAATCATCCTTTGTGAAGGCAGTGCAGGCGAGGGAGGGAGGGAAGCTAAACCTCCCAGAGGAAGGCCTTTTGGGTTCATTGCTGCTGGATTGCTGGGGGGATGGGGGGGGGGAGTGTTGTTCTGGGTTCGCTTTCAGGGGCGTGGGTCCATTCAGAGGCGAGACTGGAGGCTCCTGGATTTATTCCGGCCCAGTGGGTAGCTGCAGCGGTGCCGGCAGAATTTAAACCCCTATCGCAACGGCAAAGCAGCATGCTACTCGCAGAGAAAATGAGAGCAGGGAAGCAAAACCGTATACTCTCATTATCAGAGTCTACAGGAGACTGATGGACAGGGAGAGATTGCTGCAGAAAGAGAAGCAGAATGAGCAGAAGGAACAAAGTGTCACAGTGATGGAAAAAAGTAGAAGATGGAGAAAGAAATAAAAAGTTTGTAAAGCCCCAGCAACAATGTATGTGCCTTCAGCTGCAGACTGAGGGGAGAGCGAAGGGGAGATGGAGATTAGGAGAGGAGGAAGATGAGGGGGCTATTTGGTGACTGTGCGAAGGATAGAGGAGCTGTTGTCCGCTGTTTGAACACAGCAGAGACACTGTCTGCAGCTGCATGGTCCCTGTGGCGGAGCTCCATCGGTGGAACTATGTGTATCAGCACAAACACACACACGCACACACAGAAAAGTCGCACTGAAGGGAAGCTTCTCATTAATGTGCGCTGCAGCACGAGGCTCATTTTAGAGACCATTACGTCCTGGTAAGAACTGCTCGTTTGTCAAGATAGTGCAGGAATCATGTCTGATTTGTCTCCTTTATTGCGGCGCTATACACTTAATGCAAAGTCAGACCAGTCCACAGTTGCTTTAAAACTGGGACTACATAATTCCCTGTGTGGAAAATATCCATGCTGAGTGTCTTTACATACAGAGAGGGAGAAGGAGAGCGCAAGCTATTTATTCTCTTGGCCCTCTGCCGTACTGGCCTTCTTTCAACACTTCGAAACACCCAAGGGAGACACTTCATTTTTGTAAACCAGGTGCGGGGAGACAGGAAGCAGTGGGTGTGTGTGCTATAACTCTGTCTGCCTATATATAAGAGTTCACTTAAAGATGCCCCTCATAACTTGGGGATGAGCTCAGCGAGTTTTCTGGAGCACCCTCCCTAAAGCGTGGCCCCTCCAAGTAGCACAGTGTACCGAAAGTCCGTCTTAAACGTTGATAAGATGCGTCCGCGGTGCTGTTTCACAGGGGAACGGCTGAATGGGCCTGTCTGCTGGCCTGCTCCAGGGTTACCGATGATGAATGGACGAACTCTAGGACTGTGTTCTGGAGTGGAGAGTTCTCCAGGACTGTACAGTGTGACCTTGGAGTGAACGTGAGGAAGATTCACAACTCCGGTCTGATTGATGATCTGTGGACCTGATCTCTCACCTCCAGGCTCTGTGTAGAGAGGAGTGACATGTCGCGACTATTTGGCTGATGTATTGGTCTGCTGGTACAGGTCCTCTATTAAAAAATATAAATATCAGGTAACATCGTCCACCTGTAGTAAGCAGGACATGATGCAGAGGATGTGCTTAATCTTCTTTACAATGCAAGCTTCTTGTGCTGTGCAGTCCAAGTATTCATTTATACGATTGGTTATTATTGTTTTATTACAGTTCAGGTTTGATCAGATCTTCTTATCGAATCTCAGTCCTTTTCAAATAGGTGAAGCTTTCAACATTTTCAAGTAATTAAGTTACATTGCTCTGCAGAGGAGTCACCACTGTGTGGACCCTCTTATAAATTGTCCCGTATTATCTTATTGCAGATTAGGGATGGACTGATACTTAGGTACCAAGTCAATGCTAAAGTTCTGAAATGTTACGATACGCTACGTTACGCTAAGAGAAAAACTGGAAAACCACTGTTTTTTTATTGCGAAACTGCTTTATTCAGCATTTTTACTGTTTTAAGTAGTTGGGTCCGTTTGTTTTAGAGAAGAAGAGACCTCTGCAGATAATTCAGCTCCTGGTAAAAACCTTCTTAACGTGTGGGTCTAACGTTATCAGAGAAAACAGGTGAGCACACATTAGCAGATGCCGGGCAAACGGGTGTCTGTGACATGTCAAACAGAGTAGGAGAAACACTGGCTTGTAATGTGAAACTACTTTTTTCAGTGTTTTTACCAGTTTAAATCCCCTGGTCAATTTATTTTGATGAAGAAGAGACCTCTGCAGATAATTTGGCCTCCTGGTGAAAACCTCCTCAACAATGATCATTAATGGAAATTCTAACAAAGAGAAGTTTCAGCTGGTTGCAATCTGTAATCGTCCCCACTAGATTCTACTTGTCTCCTTAAATCTTACACACTGGATGTTTATTCATTTATTTCAAGGAGTATAAGTTCCAGTACATGGGATTCATTGTTTTATTTTTGCTTTTCACCGTGGTATCAAGTTGGTATTGAGAATCCTGAAATTTCCCTGTTATTGGTTATCAACTGCTAAATTTCTGGTATTGTGACATGCCTACTTCAGATACATGAAAGTCAGTATTGGTGTATATGTTGGCCTGTAAGTAACAGGACATTGAATTGTACAGATTCCAAACTAGGTTTTAGGTGATTCATGAACTCTATTACGAAGTTTGTCCAACAGAAAGGACTGACAAGTTGATTCAGGGCGCATTCACACCAGGATAGTCCGGGGGACTCGGTTCGATTGAAGGGGAATACCGAAAAATCTCACACCTTCATTTGGTTCGGTTCGCTTTCACACTGCACTTTTTAAAACAGACCAATCTGCCTGGACAACGTCACGCAGTTACATCAGCTGCTCATTTCGGGGTGGTATTGTTCCAAACGACCACTGACCAGGAAGAAAAAAGCATGAGGAAGAAGAAGAAAACCTGGCACATTGAGTGGCCAAGACCGAAAACGGAAATCTATCCCCTCAGTTGGCTTGGTCACCACAAAAATAATAATAATAATAATAATAATAATAATAATAATAATACATTTTATTTATACAGCGCTTTTACAGCTCTCAAAGACGCTTTACATTTAAAACCAAAGAAAAGAAGTACAAACATGTAAGTGCAAAGAGATAAACAGAAGACAAGGACAATATAAAACAACAAGGTGCAAAAAAAAACTATGGAGCAATAGCCCTCTGACCATATATCATTAAGCGCCAGCTCCTCCTCACTACTCGTCTGCCCACAAGACATTTTCCAGCTTTTTCTTTTTAAACCTCTGCTTTTCCCGGTTTGCACTGTTGGCTTTGTTTTTTGTGTTTACCCAAGATGCACTGCGCTTTACGTCAGTTCCTCTCTTTGGTTAGCTGGATAGTCCGTTTTCTTTTCCCACTGTAAGCGAACTGCACCAGGGTTCACTTGCAAGTGAACCGAGACCCGAGTTCGAATGAGCGTTCACACCACTCCAAACGAACCAAACTATCCATGGAAGCGGACCAAGGTTCGTTACAGGCGGACCAAATAGCGCCAGTGTGAATACGTCCTTATACTCTGTAAAATGCCCTGCTCAGTGTGCATGTTCCTCTTTAAGAACACAAATCAGAGGAGTCTGTGAAGATTGTTGTGCTTGTGTTGTTAAAAATCATCTGCCTCTAAGTCAAAATATTTAAAATCCCAAATATCAATATCAGTGTCCACCTCAAAAGACCAGCCTAACTGCTCTATCAGAAACCTTTTCATCCTGAGGAGAAAACAATAAGAGGAGAAGTTGAAACTCTAAATTCTTCAACACCAAAATGTTTAAATCAATATGTGCACAGTAGCATACCAGCATTACATATAGCAAGTGGCAGATTATTCTACAAAATATTTCAGTGCACTTCAAAATTCCATATCCTGTTTGCATTGTGTCTTTGGTGTCGCTCAGTGCGTGTCCATTGGGATGAATGTAAACTGTCACCACTGACAGACTCTTCACAAACAGGACTGGTGCATCCAGTGTGAGCAGGAGGCTGTAAATATATCAGTCAGGTTTATGCTACATTCATGTCACATCGGATTTGGTGTAAATATAGTACGAGCTGCCAAGAGGGGTGCTGGCAGCTCAGTGACAACGTATGTTACACCAGTGCTTCCAAATTAATAAGCTTCAAAATAAGATCCAACTTTTTGTTATCACTGGAACTCAGCATAACTTTTTAGTCCGCTTCACAGTTTTTGCCCTACTTCTGCGCCATTTTTTTTTTTTACCAGTGGCACCTGTGCTGTGTTTGTCATTTTCCCAGTCTCCAAACCTGACTCCGCAGCTCCCACTGCAATAGCCTTGATTACTTCAGCCAATAACACAAGTAGATCTGATTGCAAGGACCTTGAGCCATGAATAAGAGTGATTATCAAGCATGTTGAAAAATGCATTTGTCGCAGAAAGCTACGCTACATAATCTATGGTTGTGATGTTTCATGCCATTTCATTCTTGTTGAAATGGATGATAATTACAGCCCTGCTCTGACAGATCATAGACTTCGCGTTATTGAGTGGCGAGAGGAAAATGAGAAAATTGGTGGTATTTTGTCCCCAACAGCAGCTTTTCTACCCCTCAAAAAATACAAAAAAGAAAAAGCACCAGCAATCATTGATGCTTCATTAACAAACCGATGATCAGCGCTTCTATTAAAGGAGGACGCAGGAAAGGGAGCTGCTGGCCGATAGTTGGCATATCATCCCTCTTGCAAATAAATTACCCACTTTCTCGATGAATCATATACAATAGACTCTAATTATAATCATTCTCAAGGGTCTGGGGGAATGTGGTATATCGCTAAGTAGGCTGCCCATGCTCGGAGAGATCCCAAAACTCTGCAACGTTGAACGCTGCCTGTTGCTGTTGAGGCACCGTGTGGGTTTCTTTCAGTCAATACCCTAAAACAAAGACAGGTTTATGAGGGTGGTTACTGCTCCCCGTCTTCCCTTTCCCTCTGATGTTCTAGTAAATTCCACTGAATATCTTTAGAGGAGCGTCTTCTCTGAGGAATGTGCTCTTTCACAGGGGACCGGGTGTATTTGTAGAAGCGATCTGTCTACTTGAAGAATGTGTCTCCGGAGTGTCTTAACTCTCATTTCTTCTCTTACTGCCAAAATGAAAGAAGACACACAGCGCTGTCTGCCCATTATCCTCAGGGCTTAGTCTCTCCTGTCTTCTTAGATGAGACTTAGGATGTGTGCGTGTACACGTCTGTGTCTGTAGTCTGCATTTAGCGCATGTTTCTGCCACCGAGATGACATTCACACCTCGAGTAGCTCTCATAGAATCACCCCACCCTGGAAAAGATTCAGACATTTAGTGGGAATGTGATCTGTGGGGTAACATTCAGTATTGAAGAGGTGTGATACAAAATCCAGCATTTTATCAAGAACGTTTTGTCTTATCAAACCCCCGAAAATCTCACTTTCTGAAAACAAGTGGAAATATCTGCCGGTGCTGTTGTGTTTTAAATGTAAATGAACTAGTTTCCAGAATTTTGTAACACTGAGTGTGATTTTTCTTCATTCTCATACAGCATTATGAAAAAATGTCATTTGTAAAAATATCTTGAAACATCTTAAAATAATCTTACTGCTATGGCACATTATTTCACTTATTTTAGGAATGTTTTATTGTTGTGAAGTACAACATTTCTTTTGTAATGGAAGCATAAAATTTGAGTAAAAAAACATTCTTTTTTGTGAAAATTAAATGGGCTGTCAAGGTTTTTCAGTTTTGGTTGAAAAGACCATACAAGTGTTGCATTGGAGTGCGCATGCAGTCATATTAAACACTGGAACAGACTTGTTTTCAATGGTTTCCGTTCATTTTCTTTAAGTGCTATTGGCATACATTTGGAGAGAAGCAAATTAAGGGCCTGTCTCAATACCCACATTTCCCCTAGAAATACCCACTTGCAGTTGGTTGTGCGCGTTCATGTTTAGGCTAGTGGTGTCCCAAAACAGATTTGAGGTAGTGGAAGTGGTTTCCAACACTTAAAACCTGCCCTAGATTCCAAGGGAGCCCCGACCCACACTCCAGAACACCTTGCGAAGTCAGCAACTTCGGCAAGTTTTGGAAAACAAATTGTTACTGTACGATCGAAACATAGGCTATACGAACAACAGATGGTTGGACTGGCGTAAACTCATCAGCAACTCAAAATATTTAAACAAATCGACTTCGATCACAAATCACAAATCGATCAGAACTAGAAGACGTCGTAGGCGCCTCCTGTTTTCAGTGTTTCTTCTCTGTTGATTCATCAGACGGAGAAGAATAAACATAGCACACGCCATAACATAAGCACATTTTCAAACCCGAATGACTACCGGTATTTTGCGTCGCTACTACGTGTGACGTATGCCTGCACGTTGGCCATGCCGATTTGCATGAAGTGGTGTCTCATTTCTTAGGGAAAGAGCTCTACCCTAATATTTCTCACTTTCCTCATCAAGGGTTATCTCGCAAACGAGTGCACTCAATACCAAGTGGAAGATTTAAGGGGTAGAAATGGGATTGGGCCTTAATCACTGGGCTGACACACACATGGATAAGCCACTACAATTACACCTATGATCAGTTGAGTCCCCAGTTCATCTAATGTCGGCCATACACCTAACGACTTTTCAAGCAGTTTCGCTGAGTTGAGATAAAATCACGAGAGTTCCGAGACCTCAGCTGGTGCACACTCCTTTAATGTAAGGTGGTCAGAAAACACAGTCCGAGTTGTCTTAAGTCAGTTTTTTTCTCATCTTAACATTCAGATAAAATCAAATATATTTAATATTATTTAAGTTTTTAGTTTTGGCTCATGCATATTGTGAAGTTCAGCGCTGCTAACCATCGAGGCTCGTAGTTTAGGCGGCAAAATGCAATGTTTGCAAATACAGTTTGTTTTTCGTCATCATATTGATGCCGCATTATCAAGAATACCGTCGACATGTGACGCCTTTTATCTTGTGTCGTTGGGGTTACGTGTTTTTGCGGACACATAAGAAATTGTTAATACGTAATATTTTGAGTTTGGTGTAATATCATCCACCAGGAACATGATGGGAAATTATTTCAACAGGAATCTGGATGTAGTCTCACAAATAATGACCCTGGAAGATCTCCAGCCGACTAAAAATTCACACTGTCTTTAGATGTAAGAAGTTGTTGGACTTTAGTCTATTTAAAAGTCTTTTCAAAGTCTTCTAGTGTATGGTCGGCATTACTTGCCTGACTGTGGACCGTGGGAGGGAACTAGAGCACCTGGAGAAAAGATACGGGGAGAACAATCAAACTCCAATTAAACCCAGAGCGTTTTTGATGTGATGTGGCAGCGCTAACAACTGAGATGGACCAGTAGAGTCTGGATTTCTTACACGTTAAAACTCCATGTATCATTTATTTCATCTACCACTATGATGACGGTAATACGGGCGCCACGTGCACCAAAAAAATCTGTGAAAGTATCATCACATTAAAACCTGTGAATGATTGAAAGGAGTTTTAATTAACAGCTCCTCAGCCAGATGTTGAGATTTCTGGCTTTCAGAACTCACTTTGAGTCCCGCCTACGACTGTGGAACAATCCCACCCCCGGTCCCCCCTCCACTCCCCCAGCTACTCGCATTTTCAGCCCACTGATGGATGCTGCGGTGACTGAGTTTCAGCCACGAAAGGTAAAACGCCTTGTTCTCACACCAGAAAGCGACAGTGACAAAGCAGCTTTTTATTACAGTATTCATCGCAATATTTTGCACGGTGACATAGTAGCTCTTAACCTTGTATTTATATTTGATCTCAGCTACAGTTAGTCAATGACGCTATTGTTTCTATACCATCTACAGTATATACAACTTGTATCAGCATTGCCTCAGGGCTTCCTCTTTGCCGGTCGAGGTCGATAGAAGTAAGACTGCTTAATGCAGCTTCAAAGCCTAATGTATACAGTGAGCTTCATAAGTTCTGGAAGCACTACATATTCTTTTTCACAGACACAATGTTGGCAACCCTGCAGTGCCAGTGTCCTGTCTGTATGAATAACACATGAAGCCAGAGTTGGCTGGTTGCTGTGCTGTTTCCCATGCAAAGCCCTCTGCCGCCGGCTTTTCTGAAGGATCAGCCGCTCATTAGAAGTGTGTTGTTACTAATTGATCAGCGGTGTTGGGCCCGGATGACCACCCGCCACAAAAACCTCGGCCATGTCAGAGAGATCTTTCTTTTACTTAAAGAAAAACTGGTTGAAGCTCCAGCGTGATCCAAGCAGCGTGAGGCCTCAGAACTAGAAGCCACAGAAACAGACAAACAGGAATAGCTGAAGGCGTCTCTTTCTTCCTCCCTCCCTTACATGCATGCATATTCACACTCGCTGCACCTCCCGACAGATGCACATTTATTTCTACCTCCCTGTGCTTTCTAATGCACACAGAGACAAACACACGCACACAAGCTTGTGTGCTTTGCTGCTACCCACCCACCAGCCCGCACCTCTTGCCTGTCCTGGCCATCAGTCAGCCTTCCCGCCGCGCTGCCGATGTGACAGAGGAGCCGTCAGAGCATCTCAGTCAGCGGCTGTGATGCTGAGCCAGAGTGACAGAGCGACAGGGGGAAACGCGCCAAACAAACAGCCAGTAATATTGCCCTGTCCTTTCACTTACAGCTCTCTGTCAAACCAGAGTGCTGACAGAGTGGGAAAAAGTACAGACACCCTCAAACATGCACACACCAAAACATGAACTCCCACACACACATAAATACAGTAAACACACACACAGCTGTTTGCATTATAATTGGATCATTTCAAAGAAGCTTTCTTGCCGATGCACATTGAGTGATTTCCAGTGGCTTCTTGCCGCAAAGCTCCGTTAGCTGAACGCAAGGATTCATGAATGCCAAAACTGTATGCCTCGCATTCGGTGTGTGACTTTGCCGTCGTAACCCCCCTCCGAGCTGCGCCGAGTTATTTACACAGCTTCGGGTGAGGATTATGTCCGCGGGCCCTGATTGTTTCCCATGCATGACTGGCATTAATGTGTCTGGGTAGCTAAACAGGATGGGTGATGCACAGAGACACTGCTGGCTCTTACCTCAATCAGGGCCTGGATGATCCGGGATTACTGGAGATCGCATCCATTCATTCCCTATGGGCTGCAGCTTGGTCTGTCTCCAAGACGCCCGCCTAGTACTACATGCTAATCACTGCTGAGATGGAGCATCTGTAAAAGACTGTAATAGGAGATTGTTGGAATGCCTCTGAATGTGGCGTATTCACATGCAGTCGCCATTCAGGGCCATAACAGTGAGATATGTATGCTTAGATTTAGTGCAGGGAAATTACTGCTCTTGTTGCTGGAGGAATCTAAAAGCATTGGCCATGTTGTATAAATACTGGATTAGGAATGTCAGTTTTGGTTAATTTTGCATTTATCTATGACTAACTGGTTAATGTTTAAGAAAGAAAATGCAAATGACGTGAAACACAAGAGGCCTTTCTTTTTACGCTCCAATTACTCGGTGAGCTTCATCGCTGCATTTCAAGAGGTCCATTCAGAGGTGGTGAAATGTTCATGTTTTGTGACTTAAATGTCTAGCTGTGCAAACATGCAGAAACATAGCTACCCTTGGCAGCTCCGCACTGTGCACCACCTGGGTCGGATTGGATCTGGCTAGCATGATAACCACCTGTGATGCTGTCCCACCACTGGAAAACTTGGTGGCCACTCTGCAGTCTCCCCCCTGGATTCCTGCGGGTAGTGTCACAGACATGCCTAGACTGACATGCCTAACCGGTCCAAATTATTCTCGGCCGTTAACCAATTAAGGGTTAATTGTTGGCATCCAATGCTAGATTAAAGAATTGATATATATGCCCATTTACATCCAGATTCACAGTTTTCTAAGCATACACATCAGGGACTATGAGACTTTCTTCACCATGTGCTTCTGCTCTTCCATGAGACTTTGCCAGCTTTGGCAGTGGCTCATTTTCCTGTTATTTAGGATACAAAATAATTAAACAGTGGAGTGCCATTATTGAATTTAATGTGGAAAATCACTCCCTTTCCTTTTTGAAATAGTCATTGTCTCCGGAGTTCTGCGGAACAGTGACAAAAGAGATTAAGAGGCCCTAATTCTCCTCAGAAATCCACTTCAGCCCGACTAGAGAATCTCGCCCGGGGGTTGGAGAAAGCTTTATATCCCTATCATCAGACTGAGCTCCTCTTAGCTTTATGTGTCCCCAGTCTCACTCCCATTCAGCAATGACAGGTGCATCTGATAGTGTTCACCTGGGGCAAACGACTGGGATTACTTCCTGGACGCCAGCTCCGAAGACCTTCTGACCTCCAGACGGACTCGACGGGTTCTCAGACATCTGACTGCCTATGAAGGATACCATCTCCATACTAATGTAGGATTTAACTGCATAATTCAAGAGACTACACTCCTCTTGGTCCACTGTTAGGTGACCTTTGACCTCAGCACCCAGGCCGATCTAGCCCCCTACACTGCGGCAACATACTCAAGAAGTAAGCACTGACTAAGCACTCTTTCTCTACCCACTGACTTTTTAAGGCGTGTGTTTTTCTAAGTGCATGTATTGTCAGGCCTGATTACACTCAAGCAAAAGCAAAGATGTGTCCAGCAGCATGTCTGCAGGCTACAAAGACTCCGCCGACTGCTGAACACCGAGATCTGGCTGCTCCCAAAGGTGACACCCATGTTCGTTGCGTCGGCAATGAATTATTCTCCCTTTAATCAGGACAGAAAAGATGCCGTCCGTCTTCGAATGGGCTGCACGGCCAGTGTCACCGGCGTCAGGGAATGTCATAAATCACCTCTCAGACTTGGTTGCAAGTATGAATCATGTGTAGGGGACTTGCACGGCACACAACTCCACAGATCTCCTCACTCTTTGGGGCTTGTGGCCAGATGGAGCAGTCAACAGGTAGTTAATTTACCCTTCGGCTATGACGGACCCCTACTGGAGACGAGGAAACCTCTAGGCAGCCTGCAGTGAAATTCATCTCCCTTCATTCCTTCCCGTATCCCAAAACCTATGGATTTCAAGATTGTTACCAAAGAGAGTAATCCCATTTAGAGCACCACATTTGGTCCACATGTATTTATGTGTTTCATCTCACTGAGTGTGAGTGATTCATTTTGTTGTGTCGGGGCTCTCCGCCTGAATAAAGCATTAGCTGGCAGGTTAGCCTAATGCAATGCTCCCTTCTGGAACTTCACTCTGTGATAGCCTAAGGGTGCAAACGTAAGTGGATTAGAAAACACACACGCTGAGAATCCACTGTCTGTTTTATAAAACCTGCACGTCCCTGCCTTTCTAGCTCCCTCTCCCCTCCTTCACTTTCTTTAATACACACCAAAGCAGTCGCAAACAAACACATGCATAAGCATGAAAAGACCCACATGCTGGAGCATTATTCCGGGGCGATGCGTCGGCGGTGGCCTTGCGCCGAGCATCTCAACCTCTCGCTCAAATTTAGCTGTGATGCTAACACGAGGTGAAGTGTTATCTGGCACGGCCCGGTCATAAGGTTCGCCTTCTGCGGGGTGGCACAGCACCAACTGTGCAACCGCGGACGGCGGGTACAACCTCGAGCAAGGCAGCAGGGAGAGAGCGAGACCCAGAGATAATGATGCAGACAGTGCATTTTTTATTTATTTCTCGCCATCGTTATGCTGCCTGCCTTATGGCCTTTTCCACAGGCAGGCCATTAGTGGGATGTGATGGTGTCCAAAGCTTTCTTCAAGTGACAAACATGATTTAATTCCACTGCGTGTTGCATCTCCATTTGAAGAAAGGACGTGGTTGTGTGCCCAGCGCAGGGCTACATCATTACGGAGTGAAATGTCCTGTTTCTCCTTCACAGAGTTCCCAGTGAGGTCCCAGGGGTCCTTGTGTTGTCTGCCTTAGATAGCAGATACAGTATATCTCCAATACACACATAGAAAAACATTCATTACCTCTCAATTGACATTGTGTTCCGTAAAGCCCATGTGTGTATTAACATGTGGGGGAGGTGGGGGGGCTTGTTTTTGTTCAGGCATCGCCTGAGCTGAATGTCTTCAGACAGCATTAGACAATGTAGGCATGACAGGGGCTTCACTTAATTCGTTGACCTCATTCCTTGATCTTGTTTATTTGTGTTCTTCTGGTTGCTTAGCGGGCCGCTCTAATGACGGCGGGCAGCTAGTGCTGCACAGCGGTTCAAGCTACTGCCGCTCAGATGGCGTACATGCCTGCTTTGAGACGCAGAGAGATGAAGAGGGGGAGATGCTGGGTGATTTCAAACATTATTTCAGCTCTCCCCCTCATTTTTGGCAAAGACAAAAGCAGGGGAGTAAGACTTCAAACTAACTCTGTGAGTGGCTGATTTAATGCCTGTATGTCAGAGCACTGAATCAATACTTTGTCCCACCTTCAGGCTCAGTACAGCAGCTCCTATAGGATATCCATAAATCGAGTGGATGATGGCGGCCAAGTCAAAGCCACCTACTCCCATTAAACCCCATCATGAGGAGGGACAGGTATAGGTCACATTGTCCAAGGGCTGACAGAGATTAATTGAGGCCGTGTGACTTTGCACACCAGCGGTGCCTCGGGGGGCATCTCTACCCCTGCCCTTAAATAACCTCCTGGTGCCCAGCCACCTTGCCGACAGTAACAGGTGAATATTTTATGAACTGCAGGGATTTGAGGGAAACCACTAATGATTTTTAGGTGGCAGCTAATGGCCTCAGATGTGAGACAGGAGAAGGATTGGAGTTTACTCTCTCTCAACTCGATTTGAAGATGTGACACTTTATTCCACAGACAGAGGCTGTCTCCACTGCTTGGGCAAAGTGTCATGTTAGTCTGCCCTCGCACTTGAGTTTTCCTCTTCTTTTTTTCTTTTAAGAGAGAAGGCCAAACTTATGAGAAAGCATCTACAGTAAACTCTGCAGGGAAGTGTGGATTTTAAGAAAGGCACAGATGGCTATGCTGGAAGGAAACGCAATGACAAACTGCAACGGAGACTCGAGCTGTCATTTGTTTTTCAAATCTTCAGCTGTCTGGGACTTCATCTCCGTCTGCTAATGTCAACCTGTCTGGCTGTGACAAACGCTTGAGTTAAATCGCTTTTTATGCCCAGGCCTCCTTTATTGTTTGTGGGTACAAAGCATGCAGGGCTTCCATAATTGGACCAGTGATTTTCAGTCACCAGCTCATTTCTGAATACCAGAAGCTCCCTTCGCCCTACACGCACATGCACTGTGCGGATACACTTCTGAAGATGTACAGTACACCTCTCAAAGTGATAATGCGCAAGATTTTTTTTTCTTTTTTGCCTCCCTCATGTTGTTTTGACTGCATTTCTTAGAAATCACCTGTCAGTCAAATAATGATTTCTTCCTGTTCCTCAGCGTGTCCCACTTGGAGTGTCTGGTGGCACTTTAGAAGATAATTGAGTTTTAATATTCTAGTTTCTGCTGAGATCTTGACACAACAACACTGCAGGTCAGGTTGTTTTTTTGTTTTTTTTTACAAACATGCAGGTTAGCCAAACTGTAAAATCATTACATGGCTGTACTTACCAGGGTTTTAAATTCCGTGTACGTAGTGCTCATAGTTCACAGCGCTGCATGTAACTCACACATTGACTGTAAATAGACTCAGGAAATATTGACACTTTGAACACACTCTCATGCCACAGTCTGTGCACACCACATGTGCATTTTCTCAAGCAGTGAAAAACAAATGTATAACCGATAACACTGTGGTGTGAAAAGAAGACACCAACAGGACGTAAACAGACAAGACAGATTTACACAGAGCAACAGTAGCCGAATATTCACAGTGGAGCCAGCGGCGTCTTCTTTCTCAGTTTTCACCAAATGTGAAAGGAGGACGATGAGCTCACCTCCCAACCCTCTCTTTAACTTAACAGGGCTCACTTAGGGATCATTAATGTAGGCTTTACTCTTCATATCAGTATCAGTGAAAATTAAGATAAAAAATTATACTGAATTACCCTCATGTACTACATCTTCTTGCGCTTGTCTTAGTTTAATTCAGTTTAAGGGCCTCCACAAAATTCATTTCACAAAAAACAGACTTAATAGGCTGTTTCCAAAAATCGTTAAACAAAGCCCTCAATATCATGTTGGAACCCTGCCCACTGATAGCCATATTTGGTGTACCTCGTACACCAACTAGTCTCACTAAGACAGACTCTGATGTTGTCGCTTTTGCCTCGCTCATAGCCCACAGATGTATTCTGTTACATTGGAAAAGCCCAAACGCCCCTCCTGCTACTTCTTGGTTAATTTATTTAATGTCCTTTCTGTCTTTGGAAAAAGTTAAATATTCCTTAAGAGGTTCAGCAGTCAATTTTCATAAAAGATGGCAACTTCTCATCACATATGTAAATTCCCTTACTCTCTGGACCCCAACTGAATTGATTTGATGCATCCATTTTTTTAATTTTATCTATTTTTATACTGAGCACACTGGGCATCCTTTATTTATTATCTATTTATTGTTATTATTATTATTGTTATTATTTTCTTTCACCTCCCTTTATATTTTATTTTATTTCTTTTCCTCTTCTTTTTATTTATTTACCAATTTATCTTCACCTATTAATTATTATAATTATTATCATTATTATATTAAATTCTAAAATTATTATTTTTTTATTAGAATTTATTTTGTATTTGATACTTGTGAAAAAAATGCTCTCATGTAGCACATTTTATTACTCTTGTGCAGTTCATTAATTTTACATAAATGTTTTAGCAGAAAATAATGGCAGTTTTTTCAGTAACTTCCATTGAATATGTCAGAGTGA
The DNA here is from genome assembly GCF_011397635.1 of Epinephelus fuscoguttatus. NCBI lineage: Eukaryota > Metazoa > Chordata > Actinopteri > Perciformes > Serranidae > Epinephelus > Epinephelus fuscoguttatus. The sequence goes on along the minus strand of NC_064768.1, from coordinate 34,987,368 downwards.
ATCAAATTTAATACCAAAATGTATCGCCACACTGATACACAGGACACACTTCTTCTTAGGGGATTTTAGTGTTTTTTTTTTCTTATATATGTATATATGTATTTTTTTTTTTTTCAATTACTTCCAGTGTGAGATAGTGTAATTCTTATTCACAAACAGCGCTGAAATTACTGTAATTATGAGAAGCTGGTAATTGAAGTGTAGAGGTCAATATTCAGTCAGTATTTATGAATTTGTATGAATAAATATACACATGAATAGAGTAAAATACGTCCTGATATGATCTTAAAACAAGCGTTTCTATATTTGGTTTGCAGAGAATCTCCTATATGTCATTTTTGACAATATAAAACTTGTAGTTTCACTTTACATTACTGTAATTTCGGTCAGATCTATCTGCGGCTGTCGCAGGAGTTTGGTTAAAGAATGAAATACATACCAAATGGTGCAGAAAAAATGAAAATAAAAAAGCATTGGTGCATGTACACATCCTTCCTTATAGTAGGTCTGGTCTCACAACATTTCTGATGTGCTCGAAAACAAAAAGTGATTTAGATCATAAATTTGTTCACGTTAGACTTGACGAGATAAAATCAAAATAATTATCCTTCAATCTTGTGTTTGTCGCTGCCCAGAACAATAATGCACTTCTGTTTAGTTCAAACAAACCATAACACTAAAACGCCTCGCCTCCTTGGCAATGGAAGATGTTCCCAGAAAAAAAGCAGCCAGACGGCGAGTGTTTAGAGAGCAACATTGTTACCTTAATGAACCCGCTGTGAGCAATCTAAGCCCACCTTGATTTGGCTCACACAGGTTTTATTGAGCTCGAAATGTTTGGACAGAGGCTGCTCTTTTACTTTTCCCCTCCGTGCTGTTATTAGTCTGGAAATAAAATGACACAATAACTAGAACTATGGATTGTTCGCTTCATTTAGAATCCTTTTTTAAAGCATCAGCCGATCAATAGCGACACATCCTGCCATTTCAGGCTGCCAGACACTGCTGTATCACTGCACAGGAGGAACTTGTGCAGAAGATGTGTGTGGATGAGTGCTGGTGTTTATGTGTCACAGAGTCACAGATCAGATCAGAGCCTGGTTTAGGAGTCACGGTTCGGTGCAAGTTCAGTTCAGCGGAAAATAACAAATGCTTAAAGATATGTTCTTATCATTTAATTATTTATTTAACTTAAGAATTGATAATTATTTTAGTTTTCATAAGAGGATCACACTCAATAGATTCAACAGTCTGTTGTTCATATAATAATAATTTCCATGAAAGTGTCATGAAAAATTATGTATTGATTTAAGACTTGACAAAGCTTTTGTAATAACAGTAGCGTCCCAATTTGTAATTATGTCAAGCAGCCTGTTATTTGCACAGCACAGTGAAGAGGACAAACCACAGGGTGATAAACGGAAACTGCTGGCTACCTCTCCAGTCCTCACTTATTGCTAATTCCTCAGAAAACACCTGAAAGGACCAGACTGTGCTATAAAAAATGTAGAGGGAGGCTCAGGTGAAGTTTTAGAGTCCTCACATCACTTGCAGAGATCCAAGGGGAGAGGAGGTAGCAACACAACTCCACCTAATGGAGGCTGACGGCGCCCCAGATTCAAACGTCCAAAAACACATAATTGAAACCACAAAATATCTCCATACTGCTCGTCCGTAGTGATCCAAGTGTCCTGAAGCCCCGACATAAAAAGTTGTTTGGAAAAACGTCATTTGAACTCTGTTTTTAGCCTCATTGTAGCCTGTAGCTCTAGCTTTTTATGTCGGGGCTTCAGGACACTTGGATCACTACGGACGAGCAGTATGGAGATATTTTGTGGTTTCAATTATGTGTTTTTGGACATTTGAATCTGGGGCGCCGTCAGCCTCCATTAGGTGGAGTTGTATTGCTACCTCCTCTCCCCTTGGATCTCCACAAGTGATGTGAGGACTCTAAAACTTCACCTGAGCCTCCCTCGGCATATGGGTGAGTAGATAATGGCTGAATTTTAATTTTCGGGTGCAGTATCCCTTTGAAAGGATTTAACTGGATGCCAAATTTTCACAAATGATATTGGCTCTTTGTTTAAGTAAACTCTTGTGCCACTCTGTGCTGGATTTGGCTCCGTTTCCCAAGCTACACTTCCAAAGGTGAGCACAGACTCCATTTTACACTTCTGCAGTGTTGTTTTTTGTGTTCACACTACAAGCGACAATCCAACAGCATCACAGAGTTGCCGTTAAAATGTTGCTCAAGCACTCCCTAACGTCGTTATGTCGTCACAGGCTTGTGTGTGTCTGCTTTGAAGTTTGTTATTGGTAAAAAGATTATCCAGCGGAGGTTTTGCCTCCCTAAATGTAGCACTAATTGTCACAGACCATCCTTTGTTTCGTCTGCTATCACTTTTCTTAACCAGCAGTGACCACAAATTGGCCATGATTTATCCCTGGCCATTTGATTCTGGATTGTGTGTTATGTCTGTTTTGTTTTGACGACTGTCTGTGTCCCAAATTGCCCCCCGGGGACATTAAATTTTTACTTCACCCTACCCTATAACCCATTTTAACATCACATTTTGCCGCCCGTGTGCACTTCCATGCGCAGGCAGATAGCATAACGTCAGCTAACTAAGTTAAAAACACAGTGCCACAGCTAGACACAAGAACATGATTGGTTGGTGCATCATTGGGGCACTGAAAAAGCTGAGGCCAGCTCTACTTTTATTTGTAGTTGGTTCGTGTCCGTCGTCAGTGACGAGTGTCGGGCGTCAGTTTTTTGCTTCATGTCGTTGGCTTCCAATGAAAGTGTAGCCTGTTGCTGTGTTGCTCATAGTGTGGATACAGCATGAAAAAACATATATAATGTGACTGCCTGTGACATAATCGGCCTTATTCAATTAGACACACAGAAATGGCTCCCACTTCACTGTGGCTGCCCTCATTCACTTCCCCTCAACCCTTTGTGTTACGTAACAGCATACGTTGCACGGTGGCCACTTGGAGAGCAGAGAGAAAGTGGGTGGGATATTCACTTTCAGTCCAACTATCATGGATCGACCGCCAGTCCTTTTTACAAATCATCAGATATACCTGCAGACTCCTTTCAGTGAGATGAAGGCGTCCTCTGCGTATAATTGCAATGCCTCAGCAGGAGCTTTGTAATGAGCTGCATCAGTTTCTGGTTTAGACCTTTCTGTTTTTGATCTGTATCACGATTATCATAATTATGACTGCTACAGGTTTATGATGCTATGGGTTTATTATAGCTTAAACATTAAATCTACCGTGCATCTACAGATAATGCTGGAATAAAGACATTATGCAACAGTACGACAATCAAGGTAAATGTCAAGTGCAGTTAATTAGGACTTTTTTTAGTTAAATATCAAGCTGTCAGATTCTCTTGAGAAAATAGCTGCTAATAGACGAGTGAATCACATGTAAGTCTACCTGTACATACAGAACTATCAGAAAAACTGAAACTGAAGCATGTTCAATAGTGAATTTATTTATTTTATTATTTTCCATTTTATTCATCTTCAGCATCTTCAGTGATGCAACCAGTTTTACGTCACTGCCACCGAACCATGGATGTATTTTCTTGCATCAGAGGCATAACTGCAGTGACCATTGTTGTTCATTCGCTCCCTCCGCTCTGTGAGAGGCGATCTCAGCAAGTTCAGTTAAGGTTTTCAGATGAATGAAATGACACTTGTGATGATGGAGGGGATTCACCCTGAGGGCAAGTGCTGAGGGGAAGTCAACGAGTTCAACTACAACTGAAACACGGCCAGAAATTCAAACATCCAAAATGACGGTATCAGTGAGTGTGACCCCAGAGAGTGGATCAAAGTGGCTTCATATGTGTTACATGTATTACTTTAGGGAATATTTTGTGTAAGGTTTGTAGAGCATTTATTTACTTCTCATTCATTTTGGACAGACAGTAGTGCAAGTGTCAAAGTGTCTGCTGATCTTTTTGGAAACTTAAACTGTGTCCATCATGAAAATGTGGAACATCTTAAACACTTTACCAAAAGGCAACAGGTCACAATCGACTTTAAAACTGAAAAGCATCTCTTACAATATGAAGCTGAAAATCCCAAACAAAAAGAACAAGAAAAAAAGGAGTTTCAATTCGTTTCACCTTGGACACGTGCCAATGTAAATGCTGATTCCTTCAGTGATTGTTGTATCCTCTTCTGCATTTGTGTCTAAAGGCTGCTGGAAAGCAGCAAGGAGTGGAGCAAAGCCAATACACCGTCCCCGTCTTCTGCACAGCTTCCTCTCTCTTGCTGTTGTAGCTGACTGGACACAAGGTGTGAGAAAGAATAGTATCAGTAACATTGTTAACACTGTGCTACATTACAGAGAAATACAAACCGTACCAATGAACCTTCATTAATATAGGCCTATATTTTATCTACAAGTGCACGTCACACACTGAGCGAGCCGCCTGTTAATGACGCTGTGGGCTAATGGGCATGTAGCTACTTCCATGTTTCAGATGATACGTCATGTTTGTAGTCGACCAATGAAGAGGAGTTTACATATCACCTTTGATTTGTCCTTCACCTTCTCAAAATGATCCCACACTTTGGATTTCCTGCCCGACATGTTATTAACTAGCCTGTGGAATAACCGCAGGTACCAGCCCTGGGAATTAGAGGCCGTACACATGCTGCGTCTTTAATCACCTGGAAAACGTGAGGTCGGGCACTTGCTATTTTAGTAGTCGACTAATCGGTTTGAGTCATTTTTCATAGAAAAGTACTATAAAAGTATCACAAAATACTCTTCAGCAGCTTCTTACGTTCAAATATTGGCAGCTTTACACACTCTCCCGTGACGGTGAACTAGAACGTGAGTGGCGTGAGTACAAAACAGGACATTAGATGACATCATTTTGGGGTTTGAGAGAGACAGACCGACATTTTTCAACATTTTAACACATTTTTCGATAAAATGATTAGTCGACTAATCGAAGAAATAATCAACAGTTTAGTCGACAGTGAAAATAATTGTTATTTGCAGCCCTAAAGTGTACAGCTAAAAGTTTTCTGGCTGAATTCAAACTTTTGAACTTTGGTTTCATATTTTTTGACCCAACCTACAAACCATGTATTCTGGCTGCGTGCACCGAACCCTGACCCCCGTATTGTTGTGGTTTGCCACGAATACACAAACCATTACAGCCCTGTGTGTTAGTGTGTTTATTTTCACATCCCTCCGATGAAAGGTTAGGATTCTGCACACTCTTTTCTAGGTGAGGATGTGTACATATGTGCCACCAAGCAGTGTGTGTTCTCACATAGCGGCATGTGTTTCCACACTGCGGTTGTGTGGCAGTGTTTGTGTGGCAGTGTGTGTGATTCCATCTGTCTCTGTGTCTGAATAAATGCGTGCTTTTTCAAAGTGCTCTCCATAAACGTCAGAGCAGAGTACATCAAAAGGCCCATTGCCTCCCCCCTAGGCCATTTCACCTACCTGGTGAAATTGCGTACCCCCCTAAATCTAAGAGCCCGCCGCTCCATTCGGAGTAATTTACCTTTTGTACACAAAGATGTGACACGTCGTTGCATGAAAAACATCTCAGGTTTCATCACTCTTTCCGACATCTCCGACGCTCATCCTCGCTCCTCTCTTTTCCTGTTTTTTCAACTCTCATTTCCGTTCTGATGAGCTGCGGGGTGACGAAACCCGGGAGAGGAGGGGGGAGGGGGCGGGGGGGTGCATGTCGTCTAGACGCGGCAGTTTACAGCCGAGATGGGAGAAGGTGGGGACAGGATAATTCTGCAACCGTGGGGGGTACGAGAAGAGGAAGGCTCCGCTTGGTTTTCAGAGGTTTGTGGGGGGTAAATGGAGCTAATTAGAGACATTTTGAGGCACAGAGGGGGGCTGAATCATTGGAGGCCTTACCGCCTCTCCTCCATCCTTCCATCCCTTCACACATATGATGAGACGGGATGTTTGCTGCAGAGAGCCGCAGTTAAAATGACAGCGATGCAAATGCAAATAACCCTATGAAGCAAACACCTGCATCCTCGTGTGGCTGCTGTTGTTTTTTTCCCCACCTCTTCACGTGTGACTAATTACCATTTGTGACTGCGAAGAATGCTGCAGTGATGATAAGGTGTTGGCAAGGACGACTCTCCTCCACTAGGGGCAGCGTGCACTCCTGGGAAAATGCAGTGTAAGATTGCTTTTTGAAAAATGAACAGAGGAAGACACTGATACTGCATTTAGAGGACAATGTAAACTGCAGCTTCTTGCTAGTAACACTTTATGTCAGCTGCAGAGTGCAAATTACTTTTAAATAACTTTCTGGCTGGTGTCAACAACGAGAGTTGCAGAGTGTTGGGAATTATATATTTCAGATTGTTTTCTAATTAAACCTAAATTAAGCAGCCGGCTCTATGAGACGACTGTGGCTGCATTTGTAGCATTTTTCCTGACTCATGTGCGTCCTCTCACTCCTCAGATTTTCCCATGTGTAAATCTAACTAAACCCAAAATGAGGCCAACGTGTCTCCTGTTACACTGACACTGAACCTGAGAGCAAGCTGGGCTTCTGACTCAATACTATCATCTGTCTCTGCTCGATGAGCTTCCCTGGCAAAAATCTTTCCATTTAGTAGGTTATTGAACGCATCGCTGAGCTGTGTGAATGACACTTGCTAACCCTAATTGCTGAGCCAGTGTTAAAGCTCTGTGTTCTTTGCTCCATTGTCAGATTCATCTACCTGTAGTTGTGCATCATTGATCAGTCTGCTGATTAGTTTCATGATTAACCAATACATTGCTTCTTTTTTACAGTAACTTTTTTACAGGCTCATTTTTTGTTGATTGACCAACAAATTTGCAGCTCGAGTTGTCGTCTTCCGTCAACTATTGATGCCAGAATAAACAGCAGGGTTTTCCCAACCATTATCACACTTCAGTGCAGCAATTCTCCCTTTTGTTTTTCATCTCGAGCCCACCTACTCGCTTGAGTCCAAAGAAAAATAAGACACTTCAAAGACTGTGCGTTCCAATACACACTCTAACATACTGTATAGTATGTCAGAATGTGTCCCAATACATAGTATGTCAAATGCGTGTGCCAAAAATACCAGGATGTTCTGCTACATCTGCTCGGATTTTGCAGTATGCAAACCAGCGTGCTCTCTGCCTGCGGATGATACCTCGCATCAATTACAGCTTGACAGCTGATTGACAGCTGTCAGAATATGAGAAATGACAGTGCATTCAAGTCACTGATGACCAGACGAATAGTAAAAATAGGAATATTGAATGTTTAAGTGAACAAAGTAATCATAAATATTACAAACAAAAAGACACAACTAGGGCTGGGTGATGTGACCAAAATCAAATATATGCCGATATAGGTCATTTCATATCCCGATAACGATACCTATCCTTATATACAGATATATATATGTGTACTCTCGTCACACGATATATATTGCACAGCCCTAGACACAACTATAAAAATAACAATGACAGAAATGCAGATGTAATTTGACTGTCGCAGATATAACATGTTACAATCTGCAATCTGTGCAGTTATAACTTAAAAGTTAAAGTACATATATTGCAAAGTAACAACAGCAGAGCTCTGTGTGTTTGTTTAAACTCCAAGGTAACGGATATAAAAGCAACAGGGTCAAAGTTCAGGGTGTAATATTATGAGAAAGTAGTATGTCCTGATTGTGTGCATAGTCCTTGCAACATTATGTGCTTTTTATGGACAGCTGCAGCACCGTTTAGCTTACCGGTGGTCTGCAGCTGTACTGATAGACGTTAGCTTGCCAATTCCTGACAACGAACTTACTGCGGTGTTCCTGTAGCTTCGCTAAGTTTGTATATTAGTCGCAAGAGGCCTATACAAAAAGCTATAAATTATTTTTTTAACTGACTATCAGTGTGTTGTGTGCACCCATTTCCTAATAAAGAGGCAAACTCTACCTAAAAAAAATGTAATTGAATTGAATTTAATTAAAAGAACACATCACAGGGAACCTATTTGTGGCCATTCGTGCATGAGAATTCCAAGTGTGTGACTCATCAGAAGCCCTGATTGGCAGCCAGTGTGACGAGTGATAACATTTAAAAGCAAGAACTCATGAGTGGGACAATGGATTTATTTTACCGAGCAAATTACAACGACGCATCAGCAAAAACGACCTACCACCGAAAGAGAAGAGAAAAAAACTAGACCGTATCACAAAAGCTACCTGTGTGCCTTGAGATTTTGTCTTGCCCTTTGTTTGAAAACCACTGTTGTAATCAATTTAATACTCATTCATCTTTGAACAGCTGTACTTACAATTTTATTCTATTAAATTATAATTATATCAGTAGCATAAATTGGTCTCAAAATGAGGATAATAGTGTTTATCGCAGTTATTTCCAGGACAATATATCGTCCAACAAAAGTAGCTGTCTTGACAGGCGTAATTCCAAGACTACCCAGAATTAGATTTTCACTTTCACATCAAGATCAACATCAAGATCAACTTTATTCATACGTCATACTGCAGCCATAGAAAGACAACATACAACACAGTACACAGACGAATCAACATTATACATAAAATAAATGAGACATAAATCTGCTTTTTAAATACTTTGACTCTCTGTGCCACATAAAATCACCGGGCCGCCAGGTGTTTCCACTCTACTGCTGAGGCTTTTACATGCACATAAGCAACATGGCGCACTGTGTTGCCACCCTTTCTAACCACAGAGTGTTGTTTTATATGTGACAGAGCTGCTCTAAAATCCAAACATGTACTCACTTCAGAAGTTCACGCGGAGTAAATGTTAAAAACCGACAAACCAAACTCTGCCGAGCACTTCAGTCGCTGTGGCTACAGAGCACTACAAACATACTTAAACACTCCTGTTTTGTTTTTAACAATGTTCCTGACAGATATTCCCACATGACTTGAACGCAGCTTAACTGTGTTTCTGTCTTTCTTCTTCACTTGCCGTCTTCTCCTGTGTTATTGTTTCTCACTTTAGACATTCTCACCTCTTAAGCTCACTTGAGTCTTCCTGTCGCAGCTCTCTTGAGCACATACCCAGCCTGTCATGCAGCCACACTCCGCTCTCCCTGTGTTTGGTGTGTGTGTGTGTGAGTGTGTGTGTGACTGCCGGAGGTAGTGTTTATCATTAGTGCAGATGATAAATCCAGTCATCTGCTTGTCTTCTTGTTCCTCTGAGGTGTTTTGCATCTCATAGTCATACATTGATATTCGTGCATATTGTCAATTTCCTGTACATGAGCGTCGTCCATCTGGAGTTAGGATCATGTGATCAACCTACAAAGCCTCATATACAAATCTGCAGTCCTTTACATTAAACCAACATGCTCTCAGGTGAATTTCTGTGACGTTTTATTTGTATCTGATAAAAGAAAGTGTGTTTTTTATTGTCTTTAATATGGTGAATGTCATATTAGTGGATTCACGTCCCTGTGTCGTTTGTGCACAACCATTTCAGCGACTTTTTTTTTTATTTTTACACATACCTAACATGATCACGAGTTCTGAGTCACAGTCTCCATATACATTCACATCTCAGGATTAAAATGAATGTGTGAAATGTCTGAGATGTTCCTCTGTGCACTGTCACTGTGCATTTAACAAAGTTTGCACATCATCTGTGAACAGTAGGTGACTTTAACATTCATCTTTTTGTCATCTCATTCTTTCCTTTGCTTAAAATAAATGTTTTATTTCACAGGTCCCTAGTTTCCTAGAACAGGAGTCACAACTTGTTTTAGCTCACAGGCCACTTACAGTACGATTCGATCGCAGGCGGCCCGGACCAGTACAACTATTGCATAATATCCTATAAATAGCAAACACCTCCAAATGTTTCCCTTTTTTTGTTTAAAGAAGTGCATTTTAAAAACACTAATCCATTAACAAAATGGATGACAATTAGCCTGTGATGTCTTCAGTGCAATTTCTAAATTGTTCCACACTCAGTCAGTCGACTACTCACTGTCATTACATGTGCATTTATCTGTACATTTCCACTCCTGTGTAGTAATGCTGACTTTACCACAGCAAACTAAAGTGAAAGAAAAGAACGGTAAAAACCTCTGTAGCAGCATTTTACAAGAAGAAAGCTACTCAGTGTTTAACTTGTTCCTGAAACCTGGCACCTCTTAGCCTTCAAAATGCATCACTATTAGTTGTACAATGTCATCCAGTGGGCCGGATTGGACCCTTTGGCGGGCCGGTTGTGGCCCTCACGCCACATGTTTGACACCCCTATCCTAGAAAGTATCTGATCTCTAACTGCAGATTCTTTAGAGCAGTGGTGTCAAACTCATTTTAGTTCAGCGGCCACATACAGCCCCATTTGATCTCAGGTGGGCCGGTCCAGTGAAACCACTGCATAATAACCGATACATTTCAACCCCTTCAAATCTTTCTTTCATTCTGAAAACATTCATCCATTTACTGAACAAAGAAGAAAGAAAATTGATGTGCAAATTCAACAGTATAGCCCCTTTTCTACCGCTTTTCTGATTTACCCAGGATTTTGAAAAACCTCAGCGCGTTTCCACTGAAATTACCCAGGTAAAAAACTTTCCCTCATCCCCAAACTTAAAAAAAAATAAAGTACCTAGTACGGGGGTCGGACTTTTCAGATTACCTGGAATTCTTGAGGGGCGGGACATTGCGCACTTCCTGGCACGAGCAGCCGCTGCAAACCTTATTTCATTTCTACAGGCTTCACTTCATTCATGTTTTGATTAAGGATGGGTACCGAAACCCGGTGCTAAATTAGCCGTGGGGCTACATTATCAAAGACTGTAGTATTGATAAGTGCTAACCGTATCGGCCAGGGCTGAACTCCTCCACACACACACACATAGACACACCAACGCAACACAGTAACCGGTGAACAGCCGAGCGGCCGCGGTGGAAACAAAGTGAAGATAAGTCGAAAATGACTCGAGTTGACCGCAGTTACACTCGTTACTGTAAGTGACATTAACCCTTAGCGAGTAAGAAGCCAATACTTTATCAGTACATGTGTTCAGCAAGCACGAACATGTAAACATGTAGACAGTGATGTTCAATACGCTCCGTCCACAGTCTCTCATCCACCGTCACTAACGTTATGTCTTACACAAGGACAGCACGCTAGGAATTCTTTTACCCAGGTAGATAAATTCCTGGTAATAAAAGTTCCTGGAAATGTAGGTGGACAAGGGGCTTATGTCTCAGTTTTTCCACATTCAGTCAGTCTACTACTGTTTTTCATTACATGTGACTTTTGAAGTTATTGGAGAAGCAGGTTAAGTCATCTGCCGCCTTACAATCTGCAGTTCTGTCAGTGCTTCAGCAGCAGGGTTCCACCCACATTGTTATAAGATAGAAGTCTGACACAGACACTTTTGTACTGAAGCTGCTGGTTGACAATATGTTCCACAATGTTCAGTATCTTTAAATATGACCACAGTAAGTACTTATTTTCATTTCAGAGAGCTGTGTTCAGGTCGGAGTGTTAAAGCCTCTGAAGCAGTATTTTACATGAAGTATCTGCTCTCTGTTTAAATTGCTCCTGAATCCTCTCAGTCTTCACATGTGCATCAACTTTAGGGGTGCAAAGTCATCTAGAGGGCCAGACTGGACCCTTTAGGGGGCAATTGTGGCCCCTGGGCTGTAGAGGGTTGGTACAAAAGAATCAGTAATTGTAGAGCAAATGGAGACACTAGCCATGTTTCCATCAGCCTGTTTAGATGCGCATCTAGAAGTATCGCATCGTAAAATTATGATGGAAACGCCAGAATTCGAATTAAAATCCCCTGATTCGCACAAACTAAAATACGCTCGCTTTAGCCAGGTTTTGGTTGATTCGAAAAAATGTTGATTTGCAAAACGGGGGATGGAAACAGTTACAGAATTAAGTCTGACGTAGCGCACCTCTCTCCATGGTGATATCCACACTCCGGGTCGGGAAGGCAGTAATGCATTTACAAGCTGGTTGCCAACCGCCAGAAAACGTAGAAGAAGAAGAATGCGAGACTTGTTTTGTTTCCGGTTCTGCGGAAAACTCGCGCGAGTTCGTAGTTTTCACCAAAGACCGTACATTTAATGGAAACACACAGGATTCGTATTTCTTTTAATGTGCATTTCCCAATGATTCAAATCACTTTTGGATAGAAACATAGCTATTGATCAGCTGGTACAAAATACAACTGGTTGGGACTGTAGCATAACCTGCAGCAGGTCAGATAATTGTGAATTTTGCAGTATTTTCTCCCAATTTATGGACTGAACAATCGATTAACCAAGAAAAAAAGTGTAAAAATGAACTGACAATGAAAATAATCATTAGCTGCCTAAATGCAGACATGCATACCTTTCAAAAAATGTGCCCAGTTCTTTCAAGGAAATTACTTTGGAAATCAAAACCACTGTTAGACTTAAGAGTTTCTTGGTTCCTTAAAAAATGAATGGGTACTTATTATGTACAGAGTACTGTCTTAGAAGATTGTCTCTGCTCCCCTTTAATTAGCACCACATCACACAGCTCTTTCCAGGAAACTGTGAGCAAATTACATAAAATTATGGGCTCTGTAAAATTAAGGGTTACAAAAATATTTAAATTATTTCAGACTACATACATTTCATAATCCTGCTCTCATATTTTTTCACCTGATATTGTGTGAAACTCACCGTCTTATCTCGCCATAGTCTCATAATGGAGTAATACCTTCCTCTCATATTTGGTCGTATGTTTCAGCCTAACTCATAAGACATTTTTAAGCTGCACTGTGATTAAATCTTCCCTATTTGCCTTCTTCTCACTGTATATCTATTCTATTCATTTCTTTCTCCTTTGGTGTTTTGTCACTACAACAGTTCAATTTCCTCGGGGCGATTATGAATGTTTCATTTTTATCTCATCTCATCCTCCTCTCTTTTTTCCTCAAAGTATCTGCTGCATTCTTTTACCCTCCAAAGACTGAGCTGCTGTACAGCGCTGCTGCTTCAGAGCCGGCACCCGCTGCGCTCTCAGATCATCATGATGCCAGGTTTCTGCCTGACAAAGCAAGGGTTTGGGCTGAAAGGCTCAATGATCCCCAGGAGGAAATAGCTTCGACTCTACATAGTAATAGACCACCACAGCACGGCAGAAATGTATGTTCTATATGTGAAGCATAAAAACAAGCTCAAACAACAATTACAAATAAAAGCCTTTTTCTTTTGGTCCATCCAACATGTCCAGATAGAATCAGTGGTGTTATTAAAATCAGCAGCAGCACAGAACAGTAAGACAAAGACTGTATGTCATGAAAAATTAACCATTCAAGGGACACTCATCTGTTTTTACACATGAAGACTGCTTAACTTGTCATGTTAATGCTGCTCAGCCTGTCACAACAGTCGTATAATGTCTTGTATGGCTCTGTTATGGCAAGCCATTTGAACATTTAATCGAACTATATCTGTAATTAGATTTTAAATATCCATAGTAACATGTCTCCAGGTCAAAAGTGGATTCTCAGCAGTCAGAATGGTTACTAAAGATATCCTCAATAAAAGTATTTCAAGATATCTACAACTTTAATTACAGACAGATAGATGTTAGATGTCTTTAAGTCCTTAAAGCACAAGAGGTCGTTTTAACATTTAATACATTGATGGATATATGTTGCAGATATCCACAAGTCCATTCTTCGTCGGTAAAAACATTTCAAATATCCACACTGACGCTCTTTCAAAGACAAATGACATGACTTTACTGTCCTGTCACTTTGCTTTCTTATACCCAGAACAAACATTAAGACCAGATAATCAACATGAAGAAGAATATCTCGCATGGTTTTCCATTTTGGTTATTTGTGGTTGTCTGAAATCAAAGTATGCAGAAGGCAACCTGCAGCTCTGTAGCCCCTCTCCAGTGGCACTTTGTGTCTTTGACAATTTTATTTATGGTTGTTGTAGACCTAAAGAAATTCTTATGTTCTCCAGTTGTAAAAAAGGCTAGTCTTTAGCCTCCCTAGCTTAACTAGCTATGGATTCCAAATCCATACAAGTAAAAGTCTCAGAGGAAAATACAGAATTTAACAGTGCATGGACAGATTTGTTTGCTTTCACCGCCAATGCTGCAAAGTTAAAGTGCTAATAATCATAAAGAGCCCTCTGCAGAGGAGCCATCTTGTGGTAAAACTTATATTTGAATGTTCATTTCGACGTATACATAATGTCGATAGGCTAATTTAGACTCAATACACAGTGTTATCTTAAGGCTCAAATATGTTTTACGGCTTCAGGCTTGTGGCTCTTTTAAGACTAATACAGGAGATATCCCTCTTAATCATCACTTATAAACCACTAGAAGTGTGTGGTGGTGTATTTATCTGCAGAGACTACGCCCTCTGCCTGTATTGTCTTATTTGCAACTTTTTTTCTGTGTTTCTTGTGTGTCTTCTAACTTTATGGAAGTGTAATACTGAAGCAGTGAAGTGCACAAATGCAGTTTATTATAACCATGAGCAGGAAACAGCGTGAGACAACGATAAAGTTTTACCAAAAAACCTTTGATAACATTTTTGTTTTTCAGCTGAAAAATAAATGTCAGTGCTCTCTGGTGGACAAACTCTGCACTGTAATGGGCACACTGTTTCTACACTGCATGAAACATACAGTATATTTGCAATTTTAGTGTTGCAATTTATCGGCTCACACACACAAACTGATTAGCTAATATCGGCTGATATAGTGGCCTGATTGAATTATCAGTCTAGCTCCAGTCCACAGGGGGTGGTGGGCTCTATATCAGTGAGTAAATAGCAACCCCCCCACCAAACACTTCCCAGTCAAAGCAACCACTTAAATCTATCAGTGAGGAGCAGAGAGCTGCAGTCTGCGACTCTCATCATATGACATTTCATCCTTTAATGAGATAAGCAACATCTGAAAAATGGGATGAGTGTGACAAGATTGGTTTATCATTAAAATCACAATGGAAACAGAGCATTTTGGGCTTTAATGGGACCGAGGGAACTGATGCATATTGGCACAATATGACGAGAGGAAATCAAGTTATATTAATGATGTCCAAGTGGTACGCCTTTTTCTTGGGACCTACAGGGAAATACTCAGCAATGTCTCAAATAACATTGATGTTTTCGCAGGCCCAAACGCTTTCATGTGTATTTATATTCACAGCAGGTGAGACTTAATTCTCTCCCTCTCTGTTGTACTCATTAAATTTGTCATTTCATGTCATTTAGCCCAGGGAGAGGAACACCTAATGGTTGTTTCTGAAAACAATTTACAAAAGACAGATTGTCCTGATACGAGAAAAAAAAAAGTATCCCTAATATGTAAAGAAAAACCCCGAGGCTCATGTTTATCTCGCCTCGTGCATTATGTTACTGCGTCTTTGCCGGCGAAATGAAAGTACTTCCACAGAGCACAGTCAGATGTGAGAGGTGTGAAGAAAGCCAGATAAAGTAAACACTTCCTTGTTCTCCTTTCATGCGTACTTATACAGACTCCAGCTTTACAAAACCACCTTTTTTTTTCTCCAATCCATTTGCTTTTGAATGAAGCCAAGAAAGCGGTCAGTGGCTTCAGTAGAACCAGTGTTGAAGGGGGTTTGGGCTCATTAGCCTCTGGGAGACTTTGTGCTAATGCTCTTTTTCATTATTCTCCAAGATTATCAAAAGCTCCTCTCCTCCGAGCGCGCTTGTTTCATCTCCGCTGTGTCTCGTGTTCACTTACAAAAACAGATGAAGCCTTCTCTTCATAGGGTGGACACACACACACACACACACACACACACACACATACATACATACACACGTGTTGACGGGCTTGACTTTGCTTTTTCTGTTCACAGTCACTCAGAGATGAGAGAGAGAGGCCCAGGCAGAGGGAGAGCTCGGTTGATAAGGCAGATGAAAGCTGTGCAAGGGAAGAGGGAAACGAAGGCATAAACTGCTCTTGAAGGAAAACGTTAAGATTAGTAATGTGCCTCCGTGTGGTGATTAAGAGGACCCAGGGGTGGCGAGAGTGGTGGGAGGCCTGAGGGTTAGTTTTGTAGGAGCCAGGATCAAGGCCAGATTGACAGCTCCCCAATTCCCTGTCACCCTGGCTCATTTTCTCAATGGTTCAGCACTCCTGGCTCCCGCTCCTCCTCCCCATGATACACACACATGCAGTCACACTCTACTACACAGAAAGCCGATGGTCATTATCACCCATGAGCGCTCTGCAGGGTTTCGAGGGTCCTTTCTACTCGGCTCCGTGCGTCGGTGTCTGAGCGGAGCCATCTGCTCGTGGCTCATCCAACTTGGTAGTTTCCTGGGCCTTCTCTGATGCTGCCTGACTTTTACTGGTGGAGAAGTAAAAGTGGGATGACATTGTGATGCTGTGACTCGTGTGTCATGGCTTAATTTCATAATGTGAGCTGATGCTGTTAGAGCAAAAGGGATATAGCCTCATCATCGTCACGTTATCACAGAATAGAAGAGGCAGAGGCGTGCTGTGCAAAGTTCAATCTGTAGTTCGAGCAACAAGCATGAATTAAAGCAACTTGTTCTTTACTTGGTGGCACCGTGGTGCAGTGGTTGTCATTGCTGCTACACAGCAAGAGGGTTCTGGGTTTGAACCCGGGTCGGGGGAGCCCTTCTGTGTGCATGTCCTCCACGTGTCAGCGTGGGTTTTCTCCAGGTGCTCCAGCTTCCTCCCACAGTCCAAAGACATGCAGGTTAATTGGTGACTCTAAATTGTCCGTAGGTGTGAATGTGAGTGTGAATGGTTGTCTGTCTCTATGTGTCAGCCCTGTGATAGTCTGGTGACCTGTGCAGGGTGTACCCCGCCTCTCGCCCGATGTCAGCTGGGATAGGCTCCGCTGACATTTTGAGATATTTTGACAAATTAAATCTTCAGCCTCCACCTCACTGTAGGCAAACACAAATCTGTTTCTGTTGCTCAATTTATTGAAAAGTAACACCACATGCCCCCTGGACGGTTAATCCGACCCTGGCATTATCAGCACAGGACATCCACACACTACAAAAACCTTCTTCACTCCACACTTGTAATTACCTCTATAAGGCTAATGTGTTTCTCCCAGTCGGCAGCTTGATATAATGTTAACACCGCGTGAGGCGTGAGAGCCAATCTGATCCCCCGTTAAGAGGTCGGATGCTTAATGGGAGGTCACTCTCTGCGTCCTGCCCACCGACACAGACAGCCTGAGCAATGGAAGATCTTTTCTTGCACTATACCTGCAAAGGCCTAGGTGTTGGCGAGATGCCCACTGCCTCACCTTGAAAGGACACAGTGTGTCCAAACACACGCAAACACATCAGGGTTAGCTCTGTGTGGAGCCAGTGTGGGGACAGGTTTACTTGTCACTCTTTTTGGTTTTAATATAATTCTTAATGCTTGATTCAAAGTATTTTACCTTAAAAAGCCAAGAATGGTGTGTCAGTAGCAAGAGTCACTGTCCAAACCTTTTCATTGGGATTTTTCTCCATAGATGTCAAATAATAACCAGATACCAAACCCCAAGATGCTTGCCCAGTGCGCACGCCATAAAGGAATTTTTAAATCACTTTTGTCAGCTCGAGGGAAGTTTTACAAATCTAGAACCAAAGTGGATCAAAAATTAATAACACAAAAGCCCTACTCGGATGGGATTAGTTGAACGTGGAGACGTGGGGTAAAGTAATTATTACCAGGGATTTTAGTCCCGTCCGAACGTGCTATGTCTGTAATCATTACAGATAATGTCAGTAAAAATTACGGCGACTTTTACCTTCGGCAAACGCGATCCTCTGTAAAAATTGAAAAGATGGAGGCGCGTGAAGAAGCATTCGGTGTTGTCGGCAGTCGTGATAGTGGACATTCTTCTAATGATCGCATAGCCCTACTGTACGTGGGAGACCGATCAAAAAGGTCGAGAAGAAAGCACTTTTCAGAGCCACGAGACTTCTGGTTGTGTTAGGTAGGCCTGATATAAATCCATATTGCTAATCGTTGTGTACACACAATGATCATGGGCAATATTTCATATTGGGCTAATCATTAATTATTATTATCCTTCAGCTGATGCTTACAGGAAGCAACATAGCACGCACATGCCGACAGGGAGGTGACGCCAGGACGCAAACCGAGTTACCACTCCCATCTCTGGTAGAATTACGGAGATTTCTTGTCCCATGCGAATGGGACATTTATATTACAGACATCCTGTGGTGAACTGACGTTAGTCCACATCCCTATGTAAAACTAGTGTGTGTCCTACAGACGTCTCTTTTATAATGGTGGCTAACGCCAGGGCCACACTGCCAACGAAGTGCTGCGAAGCACAGCGCACCGAAATTCTCGCACGAGACTCTCACATCAGACGCGCGTTTCTCCACACCGGTCGACAAGCGCTTCTGCTCCCAGCTGTTGTCTCTGTCACATTTGGGGCTGTTTTTCCATCATGGGTATCTCTCTCTGTTTGCGTGTGTGTGTGTGTGTGTGTGTGTGTGTGTGTGTGTGTGTGTGTGTTAGTGGGTGTGAGTGTGTGTGTGTTCATCTCTCTCGCGCTCTGTTTAGATACCACTGACTAAGATGTATATAAACACACACATATATGCATCGCATTTGTTAAATGGGGTGTTTTATTTTGAATTTTGTTTTATTCTGAAAATTGACCGGATGCTGTTGTTGTTCCTTTGTTTGACTTCCTGCCGCAGAAAATAGACCAGACGCCGAAACGATTGCTGCAGCGCTGGCTGCGGAGCTGCGTGGCGAGGCTGGTGTGGATGACACAATCAATTAACATGGGCGCCGAAAGAAAACTGGCTTCGCTTCTCGGTGTTTCGAGGCTATTCGCAGCGCTTCCGCGTCCGGTGTGGCCCTGGCGTTATGGGGAAAATGCTTTTTGGGCTGCAGGGGATTTTTTTGCTGCAATACTGCAAGTGGCCACTTGGGGAAAAAATGGAAGCAACTTTAAGCTGCTTTCCTAGGGGCCTGATTTTCTCGTTGGGCCAGTCTTGTGAGGGCCGCCCCTTTTTACAAAGGACTCAGTCACACATGTATCCTTCTGCTAACTTCACCAGGTCCATCACTAGCTGCCCCCCATCATCTCAATCTGGGCTGCTTAAATACACTTACCATAAGTGTCAGTATATGGGTGCCCTACAGTCATAGTGTCGGCTGACAACTGACCACACAGATACAAGTGATGGCTGCGTCCGATGACCAGCTGATCATTACATTAATCCATCTTAGTTGTTTTGCTTTCTGTTCACACAAACGTGGTGGAAAACCTTAGAAAATAAGATGCAGTGTTTTAAGTATTAGCCCGACACCTGACACAAGCAATACAAATTATTTTTTAATTAATGATTGTTGACAGCAGATGATGTCGCTTCAGTTTGAACGTGGTGTATTAAACTGCGGCCACTTGACAGCAAATTCCCATGCTGCTCTTTGTTGCCCGTCTGCCACTGACCTGAGCCTCACGGTCAAGAACACGTAATTGCTCACACTTGACACGGGAACCAAAGATGATGTGACTCGGCAAACGTGTGCTGATTCAAGATCAGTTTGAGGTTACACTTTATTTCCCTCCGTTTAAAGCGGTTGGCCCACCTTGTTACGCGGGTGTGTCCTGTGTTAAAAAGGCCAGATGCCAAGTGGTGCTAAATGAAGAACAAACTGATGTGTTTGCTCGGCGGCCCCGCCTGGATGCTGCTCCTTGTAAAAATATTGGCAGCTGTTTGAGAGTGTGAATGTTAAATGAGGATGGAATCTGCTGTCAGGAGGCCTCAGCGCTCCAGTCCGAGTGATGGATCGAGAGCTTTAAAATATTATCTGAACATCAGCTTAAGTGTCATAATAGATATTACCGCGTCATAAACTTTCATTCCTTGCTTAATGCTCCGAAGACAGACACATAAGCTTCTGCGCATGCCTGCACGAATGCCCATGTGAACGGACTCTGCATGTCCATACACTCAGACTGCCATAAACGTGCACACACACTCACACAGGCTCTAGTTAACCTCTACAGAGTCCCGGTTGCTCTCTAACTCAGCCCAGATGGCCATGTGGGCTGTGGGCACTGGCCCCTATATTGGCTACTATTAATATGCAGCACAAATTCCCAGCCCTTGTAATTCTTTACCCTTGCTCTGCAGTCTTTTAACTCCTCCCCAGTGACTCGACAGGCCCGCATATCAGATCTGTACTTCTGTATGACCACGGCTAAGCACCTAATTATCAGCTTATACTGCCCCGTGAAGGAGGTTATCATCCGTCGTCGGGGCGGCTGCAGCAGTGTGTCGGGGGACGGCGCTGACATTGTCATTGCCATTGTGGTTTCTGAGGGCCCTTGTGAAGGTGTCAAGGCCGGCCCACTGAACACAAGAGTGCAAGCAGAGCAGGCCCCCAGCTGTGGTAATTACAGGCCCCCGCCATGGAGCCCATATCTCAGACACTTTCGTCTCGCCTCCTCGCTCACAGTTGTTTTTGGCACAATATCTCATGAGCGCCTGTCCACGCCGGGCTCAGTTGTTACATATTTGTGCGCCTGTTGCCTGGTGAAGAGCTGTAATCTGTGAAGTGCCAAAAAAAGTGCTTATAACGCTGTCTAGAAGGGAACAAGAGACTTGAAAAATATTAAAGTCATTCATCTTAAATGAGTGTGAGATTCAGATAAGTTAGCTCCTAATTAACATGCAAGTTAATTTGAAACTTTTACACATAGCAACACAGAATATTGGCGAGTTCTTTTGCGAATGTTGAGGCAGTAAATACCCAGAGATAATTCATCACGAGGTCATTAAACTACACACTGTGCTCATGTTAAACCAACGTAAAGGGATGTTTTGCTTTTTATGAAAAGATACCAGAGGGATCAGACAGCCTTGTGTTTTCATTTTTCGTCTCAACGTGAAACAAATAATAATATTTCAATTTCACTTTCTGTGCACTGTGGAGAATTCATTGTGACTGCATAGTATGGGCAAACATCTTGTGTAGTGCTGTTGGCTGTTTTTCTGTCTTGTTCAAACCAAAGCATGAATAGAAAACAACTTTTCCCCTGAATCTTTTACATAGTTGATGCAAAATACAAACACTGCAGCCTCCGTCCTGTTCATTTAGTATTTACATGAGTTTACCTGTGTATTGCACCATCATTGATGGACTGGATGAAACTGGTCAAAAGTCAACTCGCGCTCGCCTCTGATACATGTGTGTAAATTGCATCTTAACAAGACAGCGATGGTGAGGTTTGCTGGATAAAACTTGTTCTCTTGGTTTCCACAAAGCTGTATAAGAGGAAGAACGTCGTGCTCTGTGTCAGACACAACGCAGGGATGAACCGTTGTGTTGAGACAAACCTTTAGAAGCCTTTCTACAGAGGCACCGCAGCACTCGCTCTATCACATTCTGATGAAATATTGTGTTATCTGGCAGTTATTACATCAGTTGCTACAATCGGGTTAGAGCAGATTTGATATTTTCTAGTAGTGGAAATTGCATTAGGTCATTGAACCGTCAGACCCGTGACAGCGGGGTGCTGTGGTTTGATTTTGCCCTGAATGGATTCTGACCTGAACAATCGTCCTTCAGGTTCTGTAGTCCTGAGAACATCAGAGGACTATTTCATTTTCACACACCTCCCTGTTTCTCTATGAGGCTCGTTAGGGTTGGGCAATATGTGGTTTCTTTTCTTGGTTTTAAAGGCTGTGTTTCAGTGAAATGATGTAATCCTCTGAACATACCAGACTGTTCTAGCCGTTCTATTGTTTGCCTTTACCCACTTAGTCATTATATCTGCATTACTGGTGATTATTTCGCAAAAATCTCATTGTGCAAATATTTTGTGAAAGCATCAATATAATATAAGAATATTGTGATGTTTGATTTTCTCTTGCCCAGCCCGAGGACTCGTGGCCAACACATAATGGCCAGCTGGCTGACAAACTCAGTGCCTGTTAGATTTTCTTCCCTGTCTGACTTTCCCAGTGCTTTAAACCCTTTACTACTGTATGTAGCACTCACATAAAAAAATATGTTTCAACAATGCTGTGGTAACATTTGGTTAGGTGTAGGCACTTGCCATTAAATTCTATTTTCAGATCCTAAACAACAACTCCAATCCTACACTTACTGCTCTACTTCCAAGTCACAACACCAGACAGCAACGTGTCAGTAGATCAGTTTCGCGTGCACTTATTCCTGTATCGCCTTACAAAAACAAGATATCATTTTGTCACACCTACACCAAGATCTGGAATGAGATCCCACACTACATTAGAGCAATAACCTCTATTACACATTTCAAACACGCATATAAATGCTATCTGATGGACGGACATACCTGCAACCACTGATTTAAATCCCATATCCCATTTTACTCACTCCGCTTAGCTGCCTGCGTTTTGCTGTTTTGCCTCTGTTGATTGTTTCTGTTTTTATTTTTATTTTTCATGCAGCAAAGCGAGACGGTCATTGGATAAATGCGACAAAATCGTCACTTCCAGGGAGGGTCAGCTTCCCTGGGACCTAATGCAGCGGTAGACGGGAGAGGACGCTTGATAATGCATGATAATTGGAGGAATTGTCTAAGAGGCTGAACACCTTTGTGAGTGACAGTGCTTCACATGCCGAGCTCAGTCCCATGCGGATATTTGCGAGTGGAGTCTTCTGACAGAGTTCCTTATTTCCAAAAGTGATATAGCTCATTTTCACCGTTTGTACAGTTCAAGTGTTTAAACCCATCTGAAAATCTTTGAGGTGTGTTTTGCTGTGGTTCTATGGCACGAGTGTGGTTGAAAAACGGCTTCAATTAAATGTTCCTTTTATAAGTTACTGCCTCGCTACAATATGACAAATTTTATGATGTAAACTTAAAGTGAGCTTCCCCTGTTTGAAAGACCAGCAGCCGCCACTGTTGTGGGCACAATCCTGCCATGAAACACAGTAGTACTTTGGTAAAACAATTTCTTGGCACTGTTCTGTCAGACAGTGCAACTGTGGCTCTGTAAAAAACACCCACTTTACGTCACACTATCCCCAGTGGGGGAAAAACATGTTTTGTGCATAAAAAACTGCTTGTAAAACAGTGATGGGTCGCTCAGACACAACCGGTTGTGTTGTTTGTTGGTCTCAATCAGTGGTCTGCAGCCTGGCGTCTCAGGGACACCTAGGTGACGTACGTGGGAGACACGATGACAAAGCCAGCTCATACACTACGCCACTCGCAACAGAAACATACAATGCAAACATTTTCCACTGGCGACTGAGCTGTTCAGCCTCGACCTTTAAACCTCCCATACATCCCTGTTCCTTATGTGAGGCAGCTGTAAACTCTGCATTTAGCTCCACTGTCAAAAGAAGAAAGAGCGCTCTTCCTCGTGTTGTCCTCAAACTCAATAGAAACCCTGCTTCTCAAATCAATTAACTCAAGGTTGTTTTTTTTTCCAGAATACAAAACGTCTTGTTCTGGTATGACCTGCAGCTTATTGTGTCTAATTGTAGTCCATAACATCACATTTAAGAAGGATGTTGCTACATGTTTTTTTTTTTATGACTTGATGATTCATCTTTACTTTTCACTTGTGGCCACAATGTCATCTGTTCAGAAGCAACATCGTCTCACTTAAATCCTTAAATAGACCAAAAGCACCACATGTGCTCACAAGACAGCCTGAACGAGTGACATTTGTTCTCACTTAGCTCAGCCGATGTCCCCGCTATTTAAAAATGAAATAATGAATATTCATTCAAAGGGTAAGTGTACTCTATTCATTTGCAGTTATTGGCTCTTCGGGAATAAAGGGAAGCATTTAGAGGCTTTTTGAAGAGAATGGAGACTTTCTCTTTTCTCTCTCCCTCCCTGTCTTTCTTCCCCCAGAAATAGAGGTTACTCTAAATAATTGCCAGCATTATTTCCCCGCTTGCTGGAACTAAGCAGCTGGAAAAAGCCTGCTAAAAGACTGGAGAGCATCTTGGACATTTGGGTAATAATTCTTTATCATAATAACGGACAGCACACTCACGGCTAAGCTTCTTATTACGAGTGCTCATTTAAATGTATATGGTGCTGGAGAAAGTGCCGCTGATAATGTGATGTAAAACCTCTTGTTACTGAATTCCACTTTGTACCCCGGTGTCTTGCAGTCCTCACATGTGCTGCTGAGTGGTGTCACCTTGTGCTGCTGTTGAAATGATGCTTGCTGCATCTCGGGCGCAAAGTGGGGTGAGAAATAAAAATAAAGAAGTGAGAGCAGGAGACAGAAGGGCTTAGAGAGGGGAGTAAACGATGCCACCGGAAGGAAAGGATCAAGTGTTCCGCAGGGCATCTGAATCAAAGCCCTCTCTTCTCTCCTCTGCAGAGTGAGAGGGGAGGTGTGAGATGTAATTAAGTCAAAGCAAAGACAGTGCGACTCTCTCTGAGGAGCACTGATCTCTTTCAAAAAGGGGCTCTCATCACCGTGGTTACGGTGCCCTATTATGACTTAAGCATATTGTTTGTGTGTGTCAATGTGAGTGTGTACGTGCTGTGGTTTTAAGTGCTATTGTTGTAACAGCTGCTGCTGGGCTTGTTTATTTCCTTTAACTTTTTGACAGTTGGTTCTCAGAGTGGCAGCATTTCTGCTCACTGAACTCAACAACAGCACCAGGCGATATTTTCTTTAGCCTGAGTTACTTGGCTCAGATTAGAGTGAGCCTCGGGCCTCATATTCCTGACCCAAGCCTGACGTGCATCCCTTTTTTTATGTCCGAACCCGACAGTTATGGCCTGCCCTTATATCATGATTACACACGTGGTACGTTTAGGGGGCCTCTCTAGTATAGTGGTTAGAGCACTCGTCTTCCAGGTTCCAGGGTTCGGATCATAGGGTTGCAAGAGGTTCCCACTGCCGAATCGACTGGGATAAGATTCCTTAAGGAGGCTTCAGGATAAGGGAGTAACTCCGGACTC
This sequence comes from Epinephelus fuscoguttatus, assembly GCF_011397635.1. NCBI lineage: Eukaryota > Metazoa > Chordata > Actinopteri > Perciformes > Serranidae > Epinephelus > Epinephelus fuscoguttatus. The sequence goes on along the minus strand of NC_064768.1, from coordinate 34,962,390 downwards.
TGAGCCAAGTCCTCAACAAGGGCGCATCTCAAGCCTGTTGTAGACGGCAGGTTCCAGAAGTAACAGCGAATTCTTCACACGTGGCATGTTTAAATGACGAGCAAAAGACATTGTTTTAAATGAGTTTTACTATTGACATGTATCTATTTTCTTGTGTGTGTGTGTCTTTGTGATCATTCTGTGTCCCCACTCTGTATTTGGAAGTGTTTGCAGGTCCCTAAATGCAGCATCAGCACTGCTCTTCAAGGTTTATTTTCCATGTTTTAATTTTTCCTTCGTTGCAGTTTGTTGAGTTTAATCCGTCAATTAGTTTATAATGAGATTACAGTTCGATCATTGGATTCGATTAGAGGAGCAGCTGCTGCAGAGGCGAGTGAATCAAACTGTTAGAGTCAGCACTTGACTGCGAGATGTGTATTTTCCATGGGAATGCAGCCAGTTTTTCAAAAGTAGCTCGGAAAAACAATAAAAAAACACAGCACTGAAAAGAGAGAACTGTTGTGTTGTCTTTCTGTATAAATTAATAAATAGTTATGTTGCACTTTGGCTGTGCCTGGAGTTCTGCTGCTTCTTGGTGGTGCTCCGTATCATCAAATGATACATATATATTCCAGCCCTCGAAATTTACAGTCCAGTTTAAAAAATAGAAAATCAGGATGTGTGAGAAACCCTGCACCATGGATGGTTTCAGAGCTCCAACAATGCTCTTAAAGTTCTATTCACTGCTGCAGCTTCTGCAAGTTGGAAAGGCTTGGTGCCTCAAGCAAGTACACCGAGCATCAGGTATAGCGTATGTGTTTCTTTCATGTGCTGTCATGAAAATAACAAACCCTGCATTGAACAAGACGTAGCCCAACACAGACAGTAGATCCGTAATAGGCTGAACCTGATCCGAACTCAAACATCATTGTTAATATTTATCCAAACCCATCTTGACTCGTGTCGGGAATCCACAAAGTCTTGATGCAACAAAGATCCCAGTGACATCTTTCTTTTTGAATTTTTCATTTGTTATTTAACAGAGGGCAGTGTTGAAATGGAGGGTAGGGGTGGCATGCACCAAAGGTCCCAAGGGAGATATGCAATGTGACCATGCAGCTCCCCTTGAGACTTTAAAGCAGCACTGTTGTCGTACCAGTCTTGGTCTCGACCACTTTTCGGTGGTCTTGTTTTGAACTCCACTGCAGTTTTCCCCGGCTTGTTTCTGTCTTAGACAAAGAGGACTGAGGATTTTATTACAGCTCCAGGGATGTCACTAAATTGCCTGTGCAAAAGGGAGTGTTGAATAAGGATGGTGAAGTTAATTTTAGCTCCTTAGTGTTTGTTTGTATTGGTTTGCTCATAGAAAACAAAGGAAAATTCCCATACATAAAATACACCTCTGCAACGTCTTGCAGTGAATGTGAAGATGTGATCTTAATTAAAGGATCTGAATACTTCCCCCACCACTGATCATCTCAAAGAACTATGGCTGTTTGACGTCTAAAGTAAAACCACTGTCACAGGATCCTGTCTGGAAGTTAACAAAGTTTAAGCTGCGTCCCTTCGGACCTGGTCTGGGAAATAACTTGTACTGAAGCAGTGCACTGTTTGCATACACGAGGAGGTGTACCAAAGTGTGTTGTCTAGCCATGTGCCTGTTGGGATAGGGACGACAGGGAGGCTTTGCAGTCAGAGTGTTGTCTCAGTAATGGAGGTCAGGGCCCTGCAGCTGCCTGCAGCACCCGTGGGACGAGCCGCATCAGCGGTGTTGGGGCCTGTAGCGCTCTGAGAACAGAGGAGGGGAGGAGGGAGGATTGTCATCTGAACCCGTGCATCTGATCCCTCGGTATTCGGGGCACGTTCCCTTCCCTCGTTGATTTTTTTTTTTGTGTGTGTGTGTACAATATGTAAAAATAAATATTAAAACTTAGGAATGGCTTACTGAGAGTTCTGTTCTTGTGGCTGACCACCCGCAGTGAGTACCAGGACTGTGTGCATTACATATTCTGCACCCAACATGAAAAAGAAAGAAGCCGATAAATAACCATCACTGTCTTGCTGCAGTGGAGTTGTTTCCTCATTTGTGGTTTCACATGACTGAGTTCAGTCTGCTCGGAGCCATTCTGAGCATTTATTTTTACCATTTGATTGTATGGAAATTGACATCAAAGCCGTCGGGCGGTTGGCTGTCGTGACATCATGCAATCAGGCATGTTGTGTAAATCTATGCACGCCATTACCATAACTGGGAATAACATCCTGCAGATAGATGCAGGCTATTTTTGAGGCCTCTGTATTTTAAGTCTGGAGGATCGGATGTGTTTGGTCTTAAAAAATGCAACAGTTTTCTGAGAAAGTATGGCTCCACTTAAAATCATTCATTAATATGTCGCTTTTAATTGGCAAGGAAGGCTTTAAGCGCGGAGACAGCAATAATTTCCAATATGAATACATCACCACTAAACAGAGATATAAAGCTTTCAACTAATGCATTTAGGTCAGTCCTGATATGAATATTCCTCAGTTGCAGGGGACAAAAAAGACTTGACATAACCACTTAAAGTGGCTTCCCACATGAAGGTAAAAAGTGTCTCCTCCAGCACTCTTGATTAAATTTTTATATGCAACAGTAGCGTGAGCATATCTGTCATTTTCTTCCCTTTCTCCAGCGGTGAAGTGGCCCAGTGCTGTAATGCAGGTGCTGAAGGAAAACCCTCCGTCTTCTTAATTAGTGAGATTTGAGCCTCATTGGACAAGGTCTGTTCTTATTCATCAACCTCTATTCATGCGCCCCTCTCCTCATGACATCTCCAACAATAGCATTAACTGGCTAAGCAGTTCCGATTGCGGGAGATGGAGCCCTGTCATTGATGTCTCAGAGGAGGAGGGGGGAATGGGAAGATTAAATGAGAAATGAAAGGAGAGCACCCGGCCTAATGAAAAGTACCTGCTTTGTCCGCAGCGGGTGCTTTGTGGCTATCTTTTCCTACCTAAATAAACTGCTGGCAGAGAATTTATAAGCCATCTTCACGCTGACAAAGAGTGAGGTATATCTCTTAGCCAGAACCTTTTCTCTCTGTCGCTATCTAGTTTTCTATCTGGCTTGCTGGTATATCATGCAGCCACCCCTTTAATCTCGCTGTACACGGACCAGTTCATCTGTGCTGCAGTGTCGGGTCAGGTTAGACTGATACTCCAGGTACAAAACTGTGGAGAGACTGAAGTTTCATCCTTTTCTAAACAGGAAACTACTTCAATTTAAAGCACATTAGGTAATCAATGACCTTTTTCAATCTCTAATAGGTACTGTAGCAAATCCTTATCCAGTCCTTTGGTGCAAGTCATTTGGCTGCGTGTATCAACAACCCTCAATCAGTGGTTAGGTTTTTCTATGGGGGGCAAGGAATGGCCAAGGGCCCCCCTGACACAGTTGTGTCCAGTGAAAATAACTGGAGGCCGATATTACTGTCTTTAAAGAAGCAGTATGTAGTGTAGTGCAGCATCTAGTGGTGAGGACTGCAGATTGCAACTAGTCGAAACTGCACCCATGTGCCAAGCACGAACTCCTAGATTTCTTGAACAGGGTTCCCTCGGATCCTTAAAAAAGTCTTAAAAGGCATCGAATTCATTAATCTAAAAATAAGGCCTTAATTGGCATTAAAATGTCTTAAATCAATCTTTCAAAAGTCTTAAAAATGTTAACACATGGTAAGTAGGATTTTATGATTGTAATTGTTATCAAATCTAAAAATAATAGGTAACATTTACTTTTTTAAAAATAATTTGCCGAATAGCAGTAACGTCACGCAATCACTAGAGCGGAACCAACAAAACAATGATGTGTTTGCGGCCGTGACTCTCAGAGCAGATGCACGTTGTTCATGTAGCAGTCGGACCACATGGGAAAGTGTAAATTTAATTAAAATTGGCTGTCCAACAAAGATTTTTCTGGATGGCTGAAACTGGTACCAGGCAATTTATACGAGGCATGGTGTATTTTGTGCAAGAAATGTCTCAAACTCGGCACCATGGGAATCAGGGCAGTGGAGTCCCACATGCACAGCGCGAAACACAAAGCCTCAAAATCAAGCTGTCAACAAACGCCAGGTACTTCCCAGTTCTGTTCTACTCTCGTCTCTACCGTGCCTCCACCCCCATCTCTGATATCAACAACCGGAACAGCAGCACCAAATCTCCGGACAATGTTCGGGTGCACGCCTACACTAAAAGCAGAGGTACTGTGGTGAGCACCGTGACAAAGCACCAATCATACAAATCAAATGAGGGAGTTTTTTCATTTGTGTGGATTGTGTTGTTGGTCTTAAATTTCATTTCAGTTGGCATTAAAAAAGTCTTAAAAAGTCTTAAATTTAACTTGCCTTAAGCTGTAGGAACCCTGTTGAAAGTTCATTGTTCAGGGGGATTTTTACCAGGAGCTGAATTATCCGCAGAGGTCTCCTCCCCTCCTAAAATTTGGACGGGGCAAAATCTGTGTTTTTCCAACGCCAATTTTTCAAGGACACATAGAGATAGTGGTATCTTGTGAAACTAGAACCCCAAAGGCATCCATTAGTACCAGCCATGCTGACATAGCGTGTGGGGAACAGGGCCTAGTTATACTCCAGAGTTAATACATTTTGGCAAGGAAACAACTGGCATGGCCATTTTAAAGTGGTCTCTTGAACTCTGAACTCAAGATATCTGAATGAAAATGGGTTCTATGGGAACCAGTGAGTCAATGAGGGAACCTTGAGATGGCTTGTTCCCAGTAAATGCTTTGTTCCTTGTAATCAGTTGAAGCTGTATATTTGTATTTTAAAAGAAAAAGATGACCAGCCATCTTAAAGGACAATGAACTGCGAACACGATTGTTGTAGAACTCAAAATGTTACCGCTGTCTATGCTATTAGTTACATTAAATTTAAAATCAGAAACCAGAGTATATCAGTAAGAGATTGCTCAACTCTTGCACTGACACATGTCTGTCCTGTATACTTTGACAGCATGAAAGCATAAAGCATTCCTGAAGTTCAGTGATGACTTTTGGTTTTGGTGTGCCACCCTTAAGATGTCCAGTGGCCCCATCTGGCCACCCCTGTGAACAATTTCTAGGGGTGCCACTGGATACTGAAAGATGTATAAGAGTATTTCTGGCCTCGGCTGGCCCCAGCTACTGGGATTTTCCCTGAGTTGCAGTTAGGGACTGGAACCATCATGGACCAGTAATGAAACAATTTCACACAACAGCATATGCCCTCCGGTGCCAATCTCGCCTACCGCTCCCAACCTGAGTGTGCAGCATGCAGTTAGGGGAAATTAGATTTCAGATAGTGAGATTTTTACCTTTCACCACCCTGTGTGGAGTGTGGTGTGTGGGGGATCAGAATATGGCGAATTTGACCGAGATGGTATAGGACAGCTAAGACAGGAAGAGGAAGAGCTGGACAGGATAGAAAGAAAGAGAGATGTGCATGAGAAACATGGCTTCAGCTTCGAGGAGACATAGTTCATCCTCCTTTAATGGAGACGTATGGCCAGGTTTGTCTCAGGTTGAATAGACATATAGCCATTACCAGACCATTTACTCTACATTTACTGTCTTGTAAAGGTCACAAGAGCACAGTGGTTTGGTCCATCAGTCATAACATGCTTGGATATCTCCAGTCAAATCCCAATATCATGATAAATGATGATAAATGACTGCAGCTGTAGCGCCGCCAAGTGCATTTTGATCGATCTCTCCCCACATACGCCGTCTGTTTACTCACACAGGCTATCACAGTCGGCATTCTCAATCACAAAGATCAACCACTGCGTTCAGCCACGTGTGTTTTCATTTAATACCACTGTGGGCTTTTATACAACAGATTGTGTTGTGGATAACGTGTGGTTATGTTAAGGCAGTGCCACTTCTAGCTCATTTAGTGCCATTTGCTGTAGCTCAACAGTCAAAGTTCTGCATGTTTATTACCAAAATGCAAATAAACAACCTAGCAAACAAGAAAAATCGATAATCAATAAAGAAAGAATTACAAATTAATTTGTTCAGAAGAATAAAAAATAAAATAATATATGACATTAATTATTTTCCCAATTGAACTAGGCACTTATTTTGAAATTCTGGGCCGATACCGACACCAATGTTTTTGCCAGTAGCAGAGACGTTGGTGTTTATTTTATTTTTTTCCTGTGTGCCAGGGAAACACAGAAATCTATAAAAAATAATGAAGAGATTTAATGTTAATTTTTTTATTTATTTTTTTTATTTTATAATTTTATTAATATTATATTTAATTTATATTTTTATTATATACTTTATTACTTTATTTTTAACTCTTTTCTCGTTAACACACAGGTCTGAAAGACACACACATGCACAAACAAGACCTACAGAATACATGCACAAAGTGGAGAGATGTCAGAGTGAGGGGGCTGCCTTGGTCAGGCGCCCCGAGTGGTTGGGGGGTTCGGTGCCTTGTTCAAGGGCACCTCGGCAGTGCCCAAGAGGTGAACTGGCACCTCCCCAGCCACCAGTCCACACTCCATATTTGGTCCGGACGGGGACTTGAGCAGGCGACCCTCCGGTTCCCAACCCAAGTCCCTATGGACTGAGCTACTGCCGCCCCCTAAAGTCATTCAGCCATTCAGTCCTTCATTACACTTCCTTTGAATGAGTACAAATTCAGTAATACATATTTATGAAACAACCTGTAACATAATCTTCTTTCACGTAAAAAACATCTTTAAAAAAATATGCAAAAGTTATTTTAATATCTATGGTACATCATAATTACAGTACTGTAAAAACATCTTTAAATATCTCCTTCAGACAGCTGCATTTATTTAAGTTTCTTGCCAAAAGCTACATTTTACAAGATTGCATTGAACGCATCATGAGAACGTTACAATGTACCTCTGCCCAGTGCTAAAATTTACTGAACAGAGCTCGAATGCTTCAAATCAATGCAACCTTCGTGAGCAGTTTGCTGCACCCACCCACTGCTTAGAGGAAACGATAACTAGCTGTCTCCTGCCGATTTCAACAAATATCTATTTTTTAGTGGCACAAATGCCGTCAGTGTCTTGTTAAAAACAAATAGTTTTGTTCTTTGTTGGTCTTGAACAGTGGTCTGCAGCGCGGCAGCCGTCCCACCTTGATCTCACCCCGTCCTCCACCTCCCAGTGGGAAAGTTGACTCACACATAATCAGATTTACGTGACATTAGAAACGTTGATATGATATAAAATGTACAGATATATCTGTTTGCAGAAACCCCCTGAGCTGTTTATGTCTCTCACATATAAGCCACATTTTATGTTCACGTTACTATAGTACACTCAGCTCACTGTTATGTGTATGCATGAGGTAAATCTGAAGTGCACGTATTCCCACAGTGCTCTCTGTTTTATGAATACTAGTTAAAGCATGGTGACGTGGCAGAGTGATAAGCAAAGCAGGGCAGAAGTGAGTAATGAGTAAAGGATGTAAAATAAATGTCTGAAATATTCACAGAATCGGCTGTACAAATGTTTTACGATGAAGGAAATGCACTTTGTCAGACCCCGAGGATCCACACAGTGGGTTTTGGTGATGTAAACATAACTTTTGTCTGTTTACAAGAAAACTCCACGGGGCAGCTTTAATGTGGCGTACACTGCGCATGGTTTCTGTGTGTATGCATAATTTATACATCACTTCTTGTGGGTGTAACAGTGGTCTCAGTGCAGGTTCAGGTTGAAAAGAGTAAAATTCAATGAATATTTTTGTGCATGGAAAAGGTCAAGTTTATACTGCCGACTTCCAAATATTGTCTCTTTGTGACTTTGGTCTGAATGCTGCATATTATCTTCTGTATTGTCAATCAAAAACCAATATTGGCTGAACCTACAGTCGACCTGGAGTGTTGTTTCTCTTAAATAGAACTACTCCACTCTTTTACCTATTCTTCTTCTTTACCCCGCTCCCTCTCTCGCACTGCTTCCCGTCCTCCTCCTCGGTAACGCTTCTGAAATTGCAGTGCCTGTTATTAATGGTCTATGAAGAAGTGGTGTTGGGATTATTCCTGTGCTGGCTCACTATTGATGAGCTGTACAGCTGCGTCTCTCTCTTCCCCATCCCTCCCTCCCTCCACTCCCCCATCCCTCCACCCGTAAGTAAACTTGTCAGGTCTGATGCATTGCCTGCACACGCTCAAATGCAAATCACGCAGCGGCGGAGCTTTATCTCAAACCAAACAAGAGCAGCGGCAGAACATCCTGGATCCTCGGTCCCAACAGAGCTGCTGTATCTGAGAGGCTCTGATTAAAGGAGTGCCAGCAGAGCTCTGCTGCTGGTTACACAATATTAGGTGGTTTGCCTGCGGAATTTGCTTTAATGCAACGGGAAATGAGCTTAACAGGTCGAGCTGCCTTATCAGCACAGGGTGAGATTTTTTTGGTCAGGTTTCACCCAGTCAAGTTTAAGTGAGTTTAATTTTTAAGTGCGGGCAGATTAAGTGGGAAGAATGGCGCCCTGTGTGTGGAGGGAAAAAATCTGCATTAGAAACAGTGACTCAAATACAGGAGGGGTTTTTTCTTGAAACATAAGAAAAGAGAGCATCAATCACAAGAGGGGAAGTCCAAAGGTTTCTTTTTAATGGAGCTTTCAGTAGCATTTACAGTTCATGTTCTTCAAATGAGCAGCGAAAGGCAATCTTTCACACTGGCAGGCTTCCATATAGCTGGATATATATCCGTGAGAATCAGCCGCCACTCTGCCCTGCACTATGTTATCCTCGTATGAGTAATTGCAAATGAGTGTCTTTGTTAAATCTGTATATAGATGATTTAAGCCTCTCTGAGAGGGAGCTGCACGGGAACACTGTGATCAATAGAAACCCATCCTCATCTCAGACTTCTTTGATTACCTCTTGGTGTTTTATACTGTATAGCTTTTTTTGAGACGGAGGAAAAAAAAATCTTGTTTTCCTCAGATCCTCTTGTTATACTGTTATCTGTGATTTGTTTTCATTATCCCCGCCCCTCGTTGGCTCTGCTCTTTCTCTCTCGTTCTTCTGTTTGAGGGCTCTTCACCCAGCCCACGCTTTTCTGTCTCGCCCCTCTAATTTATCTCTCCCTCTCCAGGATAAATGCTTTGTAAGAGGCTTGTGTTTTCCTCCCTCTCCATCACAACCTATATGTGATGTGCCGGCTGCGCGGGCTATTAGTCAGGGCGGTGGCGTTCACTGTAAAAGAGGGCCGGGCCGGACGGTCGTACCCGGGGTCCATCACGAGCACTTGAGGCTGGTCTGTACCTTCCCGCATTAATCTCCCTCCAGGGCCTCTTCTGCCTTACAGCCACTTTGTGCAGCAGAGTTATGCTCTCCCCGCTGCTTTCTGACTTTGATCCTACACAAACACTGCTAACTGGATTCAATTAACGCCCTCTACGCACACAAGAAGGAATTAAACTCCTGACTGGTTTTGAAAGAACAGTCTACCCATCATACTGGGGTCCTGCAGAAGTCTCCGCGATCCTTCGCTGTAAGGTGGTCGTAAATCTCAGTCTGCCCCATCTTAAGTTTGTTTTTTGTCTTGATGTTTAAATAAAATCAAACACATTAGATATATATCTTCAGTGACAGGGACATTGGCAACAACCAATAGCTGCGCTCTCTCCAGCACCAAACAAGCAGACAGTAAACATGGATGGGACTCCGGGGAGAAGAGAGAACATGAACAAGTCTCAGTGCTCTTGTAGTTTGGAAAAGGAGGGGAAACTAGTGGAGCTGTGGAGTGAACAAGAGTGGCTGTGGATCTGATACACCAACCAGCACTTACTTTAGGGAGAATCTGAATTTTTGAAGCAGTTCACCTCTCATTCACACGGTCCCCTCCCTCTTTAGTAGTACAACGAACCAATGGAGGCTGGAAGCAATTTGAGTTGACAAAATCCAAAATGTTGTGTGTTTTTGCAGACACTTAAGGGAATTTTTAAAATGTCATATGTCTTAAAGGGAGTTTGGACTAATAGTTTCCACCAGGAGCAGGATGGGAAATAATTTCAAAAGGAATCTAGTTGTAGTCTTGCAAGTAGTGACACTGCAACATCCCCAGTCTATGTAAACTCATATAGTGACAAAAGGGACATTAGGTGTAGATCATGTCATCCCAACATCCCTGGTTGTCGCTGCTATTAACTTGCCTGGCATCTTGCCTGTCGCACCTCCTCCGGTGCACTTGGGGTCAGCTGCAGGGTCTTCAGCTGGTGCCACCTTTCACTGATGTTTCGTCCCCTAGCCAGTACATCTCCGCGTTGGGTGCCAGTGGCTATATAGGGACGTCTCGCTGCCACTTCCTGCAGCTGGCGTGTCCCCATATGTTGTCCCTCCTCCGTAACCGCAGCCAGCAGCTAGCTCTCTCTGCCTCCTCTGCCAGCTCCTTGATGGCCCTCTGCAGCCTTGTTACATGTCATACCCCTTGTCCTCTTTTCATGTTTTCTGTCTCTTTCTGCTTAAAACTGCCAGTAAATGCAAAATGGCGACCAACAACGCCATTAAAGACATCATTTTTTTGTTATTTGGTTGTGTTGACCCTTTAATGGCTTAAAGCTAATTTAAATCAGACACTATAAGCATGTTTTATCATCTGTTTTTGATGCTTAAAGGGATAGTGCACCCAAAAATGAAAATTCAGCCATTATCTACTCCGAGGGAGGCTCAGGTGAACGTTTAGAGTCCACCTAATGGAGGCTGACGGCACCCCAGATTCTCGTCTGTAGTGATCCAAGTGTCCTGAAGCCCCGACATAAAAAGTTGTTTGGAAAAACGTCATTTGAACTCTGTTTTTAGCCTCATTGAGTGTGTTTAAAAGGTCTTTAGTATCCCGGTTTTGATTGTGTTTTTTAAGTATCCCGTTTTTTTGTTTGTGCATGTAAACACCATATCCCGAATTCAGAAACCGGGTTATGCCCTTTTCCCGGTTTCAAGAAACCCAGATGTGCCACCTAGAGTACTCCGATAGAAGCTGAGATACTGGAGCATACGCCTTATCCAGGTCTGTGACAGCTGCCCGCCGTATGCGCAGGCGCCAGAGTGACGCACTACATATACAAGCAACATGGCGGCAACGAGAGCTTCCCATTTTTGGAGCGATGAAGAGACCAAATTTTGCCTGAAAATGATGAAAGAACATAACTTCGTGTTTAGACGGCAGAAGACACAGATATGCCGACCTATTCAAGTCTGTTGCGGACAAGCTACATGACGCTGGTTTTTCAACATGAGTATTTACTAACACTAAGCCCGCTAAAAGCCACAGAGGTCTCATTTTTGTCCTTCTTCTAAATATAATAAATATATCACATTTCCTGTTCAATCTCTTGTAAACAAAAGATGTAAAAGACGTAACACACGCCTGCACAGATTGGATGCAGTGATCAGAAAACGGGTTACTGGTATTTATCATGTATACAGGGATATGAATAACCGGGTTTCTCTGTGTTCCATGTAAACATCATATCCCAGATATGCTCAAAGCCGGGATAAGCCTCAAAACCGGGATACTAAAGACCTTGTTAACACAGTCATTGTAGCCTGTAGCTCTAATTGCCTCTCTGTATGCGGCACTCACATGTGCATGTTTGCGCGCGAGACCAGCGAAAGCACGTGAACACACATGAACGCGGTGCCCATGTCTCACGGTCTCGCACAAGCACACACACGTTCAAATGATGTTTTTCCAAACAGCTTTTTATGTCGGGACTTCAGGACACTTGGATCACTACGGACGAGCAGTATGGAGATATTTTATGGTTTCAATTATGTGTTTTTGGACGTTTGAATTTGGGGCGCCGTCAGCCTCCATTAGGTGGAGTTGTGCTGCTATGGGTGAGTAGATAATGGCTGAATTTTCATTTTTGGGTGCACTATCCCTTTAAATCATACTTTTTATTTTTCAGTGTGTCCAGAAATCCTACGAAAAGACCAAAACTAACAATGAACGTATCAAACAAGTACTGTGTGCCTTATATCTGCTTCCTCGGTGCCATAGAGCTCACTGGTGTCCATAAACACAATCAGTGAGCCACACTGTTACACTGGATGACATGTTCCTCCATTAGTCTGAACACACACACACTGTAGTTTGAGTCAATCCAACACACACCATCCTGCTGCTGTAAATACTCACTAGAGTACCAAATGCGTATTAATCCCCTGCTGAAAATAGTCCCCCCAAATTTGCACTGTTTAGACCTGTGTGACAAAATATTTGCTAAATACTGCAGTGACCAGTTGCTGTAGGAAATCAGTCTTAAAGAGAAGACAGTATACACATGTGGCTTGTTTCTGTGAGGAAACAGAATAACGACAGCCTTATCATTTAAGTTTTGAAGTTAACATTTAAAAAAAAAAAAAAAAAGGAAGTCAGAGACATGACTAATATTGGGTTTTCCCCTCAGAATTCCGACATATCGTGGGGAAGCCTCTGAAACAGTATTTAGACCATCACTGAAAGCCGTATTAATGAGATTTTTAGCTGCCTCATGCAGGCTTTGCCGGCTGTTGAGTAAAATCCCCCAGCACCACACAGAGGATTCCTCTGATCAGTGGTCTCGTATAAAATTAGGAACAAGAAAAACATTTTATTGCTCGCTCATGTAGAATGTGATGAAACACTGCAATTGATTTCGCATCAGAGCAGGAAGGTGACTTGGATATGAACCCCTGGAACTGGCACAACTCATGTCTGGTTTGACTGGATTACAACAGTTGGAAGGCACAAGGTGGGAATGTCTCCTGAGGAATCAAAAAGCTTCATGACCAATCATTTTTTCTTCCTGTGGTAGAAAAAAGAGCAGAGAATATGCTGAAGTTGAGACAGGAGGACAAGCCCAACATGGATAACACATTCCAGGCATGATATCTAACGACAAGCTCGGGTCTTGTTTGGCAAATTACCCATCCTTACCTTTCAAAAAGGAGGCCACCACGTTCTTGCACATATATTTATTTCTCCCTCTTTGTTCTCTTCGTGAGAAACTTGTCAGCTGTGACAGTGGCTCACTAAAGTTATCTCGAGCACCGCCGTCCGCGTCTCTAGGTGTTATTGCTGCTCTGCATGGTGGCGCATTGCTCGGGGACTGTGCTGAACGCCGCCGCGCTGTCGCCTCTGATAAGCAATTAGCATTCTCAAAACTGCTTTCTCTCGCATTCAACTTATTATTATGTGGAAATTTCAGCAATCTCAGTCCCACGTCGAGTCCCTGTTGCTGTGATGAACACAAATAATCCATTCCCACAGTCGTTACGGCTTTCGCCTGTGTGACATTGACAGATTCATTATAATTTTATTCATTTTTAAGTAAACATCAAAACAGCAAACAACCTCGGCTAACCACACACACATTGGAAGGAATGCATACATCAGTAAGAATTTAGCAGAATGCACGTGGCTTTTCTAATTACATGGTTTTGCCCTCCTGCTGCCAGAGACGCTCATTTGGGCACTGAGAGGAACGCGTGCGCTAAAAGCAAAGGAGGCTGGGAAGGATGAGTCTTAATGAGGGGAATCAGTGGAACGTGTCTGATGGTGACATTTCTTCCTGGAGCTGGAGGGCTCTCAATGAAAGGCAGGCCTTCACCGTGGGGCCTGCTCCACCACTCAGCCCTCTCATCCTCAGATAACCGGGCACGGCGCAGCACAACAAGCAGCCCTCACACAGGAGGCAATTAAAACTCTGATCTGCTTACGCACCCGGAAACACTCGCTTGGCTGCTGCAGGCGGAGGGGAAGAGGGGCCGGGGGGGCGGGGACGCTCGCTGGTGGTGGGGTGGTGATATTTGTTTGTCAGCAGGAAGGGCGAAAGCGGTGGTCCAAAATTAGCTGTCTTGGTAGTTTATTGCAACATTCAATATTTCTTCAGACTTCAAACTTATACATTAATAAAGAAAACAGATGGAGCCTCGAAACAAAAAGCAACATTTGGGGGGGTAGGCCAAACGGGATAGTATTAAGTAGAAGCTGGCACGGAGTCAGAGTAGCTCTTTAACACCAGCAGCGCCTCTGCCAAGCCTTAATGCGATCTGTTAGTGAACAGGATCCTGGGACTGCAGTGGGCTCAGGGCGTTTGGAGTTAGCTAAAGCTGCAACAGCAACAACATTTCTGCTAAAACCATTAAAGATTTATGATTTACTACAACTTGGATTTTATTTCTGTTGCTCCGCCGAACAGTTTTATTGACTATGATGTAATTGTTTTCATGAAAGAAGGTTTTGAGATCTTAGAACGTGGTGATATAAAGAAACATGAGCTGTCAGACAGGTTGTAAACAAAACTGTTTCACACAACGACGGCCGAAACAACAAAGCTAAAACTGAAAGTAGTCGCCTGTAATGTTGGGGCGGCTGTGGCTGAGGAGGCAGAGCGGGCATCCACTAATGGCTCTTACAGTCTATTGGGTACCGAAAACTGGTTCAAATATGTTACCGGTTCCTAAACGACCGGTACCTACCAGACCGAATCATGAAGCAGATTCCAGTACCTCATTGTGTGTGTAGTGAGTGTTCCGTGACAGTGAGAGTTAAACGAAGCAGTACTTTGTGTACAGTTTGGGCTGTTTGTCAGTGAATAAATGCTACAACTCCTCAAGACTCAAGCCAAGTTCCTGTGTCTCGCCTTCTGAGTAAAAGGAAAACCAAAAACATGCAGGTTAATTGGTGACTCTAAATCGTCCGTAGGTGTGAATGTGAGCATGAATGGTTGTCTGTCTCTATGTGTCAGCCCTGTGATAGTCTGGTGACCCCTCGGCTCAGGTTGTTTTCATTTACATGCAATGGATTCTTATGAATGTCACTGGAAGCACCACGAGGGGGAGGAACAGGTTATCTATTTAATGCACTACTGTGTGGATGTACTACAGCGTAAAGTTTCACTCCACAGTGTTTTAGTGGTTAGCCAATTCGTCAACCCAAGGAACAAAACCAACAGGTTTAATAATAGAGTCATTATTTCTAAAGCAAACATTCAAAACAAGCAATTTGAAGGGCACTCTGAATAACTGTGATGAACAGATTGATGATTAAAATAGTCTAAAGATCAATCAGTGAAGAAAATAATCTTTCCTTCCAGCTCTAAAAGACATGCATCACTGATGAAGCGGAGCAGAGCATATGGCAAACACCTATGCATGACCACAAATTGGTCCTCCCAAGTCCACACTATTCATTTTTAGATTTCCTGAAGTGCACCTGTGTTTTCTAACCAATTAAACAAGAACACAGCGTTTTTGTCCCCCAGCTTGACAACCCAGTTGTGTGCTTTAAAAGCCTGTGGGTTGTGTGATAATGGCAGAATGGTGAATGCAACCATTAGAGGCCAGACAGGGTTGGGTCACCTTCACAGGCTAAGAGCCAGGCTGTTGCTGTCCTCCATCAAGTGAAGAACCCCTTTCTCTGCTCTGTCACTGCTGCCCATTATTTCTGGCTATTTGGGTGACCTGTGGTTGTTGTGTCATTTTCACACCACAGGGCTAATTGCACCAAATGGTGGTAAATTTGGAGGGAACAGATGAGACATGCAGTCCAGGCTGACCGCCTGGTGACAACCATTAGCTATAATTTAGCTTATAGCTTCAAAGATTCTCAAGGAGTTGATGTATTAACACATTTACAGTGTGCCTGTGGTGATATAACAGAGCAGTCATTTTGTTGTTGGACTACAGTATGATGCACTGTCTTACCAGTTTTCTCATGGTGGCAAAGAAATTTTACTAATAGCAACAAGGTTTTTATTGTAATCTGTTTCTCTTAATCGAACACATTTTGCTCCTTCCTTGCTGCAGCTGGCTGTACCTTTGACGAGGACTCAGACCCTGGCTTGTGTGAGTACCGACAGGGACAAGAGGACGACTTTGATTGGCAGCTGATCAGGACCTACAACTGGCCACACCCGACCCCAGACCTTCTGAGAGGTAGGCTTCTAACACACCAAAGCGCACCAACTTGGCTTTGTAGCATAAAATCCAGTTTCAGACTTAGAATCTGTGTGTTGTGGCCGTGGACGACGTGTCTGGGGTGGGTTTTGTTTGTGAGTGCTGTGTACCCTCTCTGAATTCAGAGGTTTTTGCAGGTCAGTGAATGCAGCGCAGGCGGACTTTTTTCCTCTCAGCAGCGTTTGTTGAGTTTGACTCAAGTCTGATCAATCAGAGCTGATCAGATCATCAGTATATAAGATGAGCAGCTGCTGCAGAGGCAAGTGAAAGCAAATGTTTAGACCCAGAGCTGGACCCTGGGGTGCATGTTTCCATTGTAACACAGCCAGTTTCATCTAAAGGAGGTTGGAAAAACGATGGACAACTCTGAAATGGGAGCGCTGTTGTTCTAAGAAGTAAAGTGCTATATTTCTATATGAATTCACAAATGGTTAAGTTTCACTTTCACTGCCCCTGGCGTCTGTGCCCAGAGTACACTCTGCGCTCTGACTAACCAACTGGCTGACATATTCCAACAGCGCTTCTAATGAATGGTCCAGCACTAAAAATAAAAAATCAATATGTGGCAGCAGATGCTGATATCATGGCAGGCCGCCACCAATAAATGAGTATGTGGGAAACCCTGTTTTATTCATTTCAAGGTAGTTCAAGATTCTAGTTTACATTTTCAGACTTCTACAGAACTAATGAACACGAGCTCTTCTGACTTGAAGTGTCTTGACTGTTGAATGAATGTGCTGCAGAGTTTAAGGTTCAAAAGAAACATGATCGGCACATTAGCAGACTTCCCAGCATGCATTGCTTTAGAGTTAAAACCCTCCCGAGATGCTCTTTTTATTAGCATGAATAAAACACATATGATGGAAAGCTCCTGCATGTAAATATTCCATGTTAGGATAAGTCAGTTCTTGCAGCAATATATATTTAGTAAAAACAAACATGATCCGGAGAAGCTCCTCGTCTAGAAATAGAGTTATAAACAATGCTGTTTGGTACACAAACACAACACAGAATAACCCACCAGTCTACTATAAAGAGGCTTGCCGCAGCTTTTATGTGCTGTGCTGTTTTTCAGACTGTTCATTATGGGAGCTCTGTGAATATTCAGAATAAAATAATGACACATTTAATGAAAACAAATTCACTGTAAACTGACTGGGACTGTTTGTGCAGGATTCTGTCAATTACCAGAAGGGAACTGAAAGTCCAAACATCAAGTCCTAAATAATTTCAGAGCAATCAAGGCAGGATAATTGTCCGGTTTTGGATGGGGAGGGTCCAAAGAAAGGAGCTACAGTACTGCATTATCACTGCCAGTGCTGTAGAAGTTACTTTCAAGAGTTAGATGTTTTTGACAACATTTCTAAAGCCGAGTAACATTGACTGAACCTCTGCAGGGCGATTTTTAATGGGCATGTAGTCCTTGGTAAAAAGTTATTTTTTTTAATGTGGATGATTCGCAACACTGGTGATTTCAGTGAAATACAGAAAATGTGAAAGAATTTCCAAATATTAAAAAAGTCATTTTTATTCAAGCAGTATCACAGTTTACAAAAATACCATCTCTTCATATGTTGCTGTGCTAAATGTTTGATTTAATATAGAATAAGATAAAGAGATGACTTTAAACACATCACAAGTGAAGTGATCAGGAAGGGGCAGGGTTCAGCACAGATTTGGATTTGTCCATTGCAGTGGTATCAAAATATATCCAGATATTATCTCAGCACAGACTGTACTCCACCTCCTCCTCACCTATTATCACAGTGTATGTCAGGTGCATCCCATCAGATGCATCTGCAATTGAATTTTGCCCCCCGACTCACTTCTGTTTAATAAGCTGTAAACTCTGACTGGTGCTGAACAGAAAAAAAGCACACATTTGCTTGGCCATGCAGCCAGAGAAGAGTCATGGTGACTGTTGGATGTGTTGCCTCAGGGAGACCTCGAACTTCATCACCTTGTGCAAAGCAAATAAACAGTGTTTTGGGGGTTTGTCTTGATTTATGCACAATGCGAAGTCGTCTGTATTGTTCCTTAGAACTACAGCGTTTATTATGTCCCTTCAAAATGTGGCGTGAGCAATCGAGACCCAATTGATTACTGTATTTTTGCTCCTTTCGTCTCATTATGGTGAGCTGTTTACTTTGAACGACTCAAACACGATGCCCTTTGGTGCAACGGCTGAAAGTCTATATAAATGCAGCAGAACGTCAAATTACTTAGAGGACAGAGCCTTTCGGGCTGTCTCTCAGTCTCATCTCAGAACTGAAGGTAACTTGACAGTGCTAAAAAACTTGAGTTTGTGTCGTAGAAAGAAATATCAAATCTTAAAGCTGCACCAGTCAATTCTTTTATATTAATCATGGATTCAATGTCTTAATGTAGTGTATTCTAAAAGTGTCTTTCATAGTGATGATCCCAGAAAGAATTATCACCCACCTCTGCAGGTTCCTTCATCTCTACAGAGTTATTTAGCCCATTTTAGGTCATTGTTTTGGTTTAGCGACAAGCTAGCAAACTTTTAGCAGATATTTCCCTGAAAGAGTTGATGGGGACTCAAAGCTGAAAGGAGACTGATTATTGGACTTACTTATGTGAGATGGACCAAAAAAAATGGACGAATTATAATCTTGCATGTCTGCTGCATGTATAGAGAGGCAACTGTTTGCTAACATGCTCTTCGTGAGACTTTATTAGGTTATAATATGTCAGTGCTGTCTTCTGCTGCCCCCAAGTGGCCATAAACATCAATACTGCTTTACACTTATTGTCTGTAAGTGTCATGCAACCTTTTACCAATGGAAATATTTGTAACTTGCTCAGGGCCTAACAGCAGATAGTCATTGTGAGAGACAAGCAGGTGAACATAGTTGAGCATTTAGTGGCTAAAGAGACTTTTTTTCCTCAGGAGTTGGAAGAGACCAAAACAGAACTAAAAGAGAGTAAATATTCAGCCCACTCCCATCCCCAGGTCATGATTACTTTGATATCACATATTTTTGTGATATCAACGCTGAAGACACCCTTTAGTGTCTTTATGAGACACACGTGGCTGTCAAATAACTCCAGTGTAAACCCATCTGTGGCAATAGTTGACACTGAGCGCAACTGATGTAGTTTAAAGAGCAAGAAAGTCTGCGTGGGGCACAAGAGATGGAAGGTGGATGGCTCAAATAAAACAGGACTTTCACCCAGGAGACCACAGTTTGTGTCACATGTGAAACCAAAAGAAAATGTTGTTTTAACACTGCTGCCTATACCTAACCACGACCTTTTTACAACTTTAACACCTGTCACCTTCACATAGAGACACTAAAGGATGCCCTGCGTGTTGCTATACGAGACACCCAGGGCCGTAACAAAGGTAGAAACAAACATAACTCAACAAGAGTGCTAGTTTTTTGGTGTCTGTTAGATAAATAAACAGCTGTTTGCTAAGATGTTCACCATAACAGCTTTATAAGATGATGTCAGATGCGTTTTCAGCTGCTTCCAAGAGGCAAAAAACAACGAAAATAAGAAAAAAACTGCAGCTTTAACATTAATTCCTAATATCATGTCATGTCTTCTTGGACTACGGTGACTGAGTATAATTAATCACTCAGTTTAGAGCCACAGCTAAAGATTATTTTCATTATCCATTAATCTGCCAGTAATTTTCCTGAATAATCCATTAATCCTTTTGTTTATTATGTGCTATAGAATAGTTGTATCCCTTGTTTTATGCGGCTGTCATCCCCACACCAAAGACGTTCAGTTTACTTTCATCCACGACAAAGAAAAGCAGAGAATCCTCATATTTGAGAAGCTGAACTCTAAATTTTTGACATTTTGGCTTGAAACATGACTGAAACAATAAGTCAACCAACCAATGCAGTCAACCGACTAATCGTTTTAGCTTTTGAATGTCATTATGCTCGTACATCCTGAAAAGAAACTACAGACACACTTCCCTCCCTCGCATTTTAACAACCCCTGGTGAGTGTAGTAAGAAAGATGGAGCAACAAATACTTAATGTGAAAATCAAGAAAAAGCAGGAGGGATAATGATTACACAAACTGTTGACGTGCTGTGAAATCTGGCTCTTCTCACCACAGTCTCTCACTCATGTGTCCTGAAGAACATGTGAACATGCTTTATTTCCACTCCGGTTGAATGTTAATGGATGCTGAATGGGACTTACAGCCTTCCTCTATGTGCTCGTTTCCGCAGAGATTTATGCCAAACAATCTTATTACCTTGGACCCTGTTCCAGTCATCAACCTACTGACAGCCTGTTTTCTCACATTCAGCCTTTTGCTGCTTTTCTATTTAAGTTTGTCATGCATCTACTCAGGTGGCCTGCTTCCAATCTGCGCTGACATTTTACATGTATGTTTATTTAAAGCAGTCTATGTTTTCTTAGGTAATACGAGTGTGACTGGTGCTGGTTATAGGCTGCTGGCTTGGGTAAATTGTGGCAATTCGTGGAAGCAGCCGCCAGACGTCCAGGATTTCATAATCCATTCGCAGTTATCAAGTGCTTGTTCCGCTGTTCCAGGCACAGCTCCCCTGAGGCAGGCTGGGTATGTTAAGGAACTCCTCGGGATTGGTGGAGTCTAGCATGGGTCATTGCTGATTACACTTCCTGGTGTTCCTCAGGGGCCGGCAGCTCCACAAAGGCTGCTTTTCATCTTCTTTTCATCCATTAGAGAAGGTCAATTTCAGACAGGATGAGCACATGCTCCGATGACTTGGATGTTCCTCTCAGATGCTGCTGGATAAGAGATAAAAATGTGATATATATATCGGTGTGGGATCTCATCAGCAGAGGGAACCTGTTGTGAGCCCACTTACTGGGGTCATACATGGGCTAGCGACTATAGCAAGTGCTTCACTGACATTATCTCCTCCCACATACGTCTCACCAGTCATCATTATAGCATACATTCCCATAATATGATCTTTTTATGCTAAACATTTATTCTAAACCAGATTAGCCAGCTACACGACATGAATCTGCCATCGGCTGCTTTGTAATCAGGGGTATAAATCACAGTTTTATCACAGTGATGATTTCAATATTCGCTGATATCACAAAGTCTGCCACAAGACGATATCCATTCAGTTTGAATCAGGGGTATGTGATCAGCATGAGACGATATTAGGAAATATTCTCGTTGTGTTCTTTCGTCTGCCTGATGCTAGACCGCTCGCACTGTTCGAATGTTCAGGAAGGAGGTGTGCATCAGCATAAATGGTGACACATACATAGGAATTACAAATTAAAGGTGTATCTTAAAGATGACGATATTGGATTGTTGATCGCTGGATGTGATCAATGTATTGTTACACACCTATTCGTAGGTTCAACTACTTGGGTAATTTACAGACGGCAAGCTACTTCATGGAGCCAATGGTCCAAATGAAATGTAGGAACACCACAGGTAGTATCGTTGTTCTAAGTATTATTCTAATTTCTTTGTCAGTCTTCTATCAACATGATGCAAGTTGATGATGTTCAGTCTTGTGTGTCACTGTTTTGGCCGATGCCCAGGTTCTTACACCTACAGAGTGCAGCAGTGATTTACATCCAGCTTTTATGATAACAATGTGGGCAGTATGTGTAAATGAACTATGGTAAACTTTTCTCCATCTTACTTTCACTGGCTCAAGGGCTGTTGTTCAAACTACAGATTATACTTGCGCATTTTTTATGCCCACCACTACGGACACAGAGAGTATAGAAGCGGATCAAGAGAGAGACTTGAACCCCTCCCCTCTGTCTTTTTCCAAACTCAGATCAAACTCCAATCAAGCTGCAAAACTAGCCAGCTGCCATATTGTTTCCTGCGTCACAACTGCCAAGCTCACACTACGTCACCCACCAGCGGGAACATTTATTGGTCCAGTGTGGTGCAATGCATTCTGGGAGTTGTAGGTGTTCTACCTCTTGAGCCAAAGCGAATGCCACAACCTTTTGTCTCAGTTTTCTCTGGTCATGTAGCAGCAATTTCTAAAGTATTCGTATCTGTTTGGTGCATAGACAGCCCAGTCTGGAAGAAAAGACCATCTCCTAGCAGTGAAGTACTTCTTTAATGGACAACGGTGTCATTAATGACAAGGATTTTCTGAAAATGACACACAGAACTTTTAAGTTAAGGACCTGATTACTTAATCAGCGTTAATGGAGACAGCACACATGCTTTTAGACATGGTATAAATCATAGAAACAAAAATTATTGCCCAGCCCTTAAGTACAGGAATGGAACATATAGTAGGCTCTCATTTGTACCACATTAATGTGGAGTACTGTGAGATGAATGGTTGCCTATAGCCTTCATGTTAAGCTTCCATATGTATTTGTCTTTATTTAACGCTGCATCAATATGTAATGCAGGGAAGCGTAATTGATTTAGTTGTAAGTGAACACACTGTGCTTGCTAAAATGAAAATATAACCGTATACCCGTCTATCCCCACTGTAGAGTCAGCTCTATCTGCTATGTTTTCACACTGCAGTGAAAACCAACCTGTCAATCCAACTCTCAGCTCAGGAAGAATATGCAAGGTCAGAGTTTTCCAAGAGGACCTCTGAAGCAACGCTGCAAATATACGTTTTACCTCGAATTTTTCCAAGGGCTTTAAATTCTTTCAGAGACGCTAAAGAGACTGCAATTGAGACAACAACTTAGTTTATTGGGCACCAGCAGCTCAATAGTATTGATTTGCGCCCACCAGCCAGTGGAATACCAATGACATGAAACATTGCGGCTAAAAAGGAACATGTTACGCCCTTCAGCTCTGTAGTTTTTTTCAACAACAGAGCTTCTTCTGAATCTCTGTGCCTGCCTGTCAGCATTGTAATGCAGGACGTGAGACAGCAGGGCTCAGTGTCGGGAGCTATGTGGGGAAACAGGCATGATTGCAGTGCATGATGGACAGCGTGTTCTTTTAATAGTAAAATTGAACAGGTTTCTGCTGTGCCGGATCAGAGAAAGCAGATTCAGAGGCCCTTGAAGGAGATTTTATTGAAGTTGAATTAAATTGAACCCACAGAGGACACCTCCAAAAATGGACCATGTTTAAGTCGATATCCCCACAGGGCCCCTTTGAGAACTGGCAACTTCTAGAAAGATTGGTCTAGATTAAATTCTCACATGTTTCCCTGCATACAAATATATTTTGAATATATTTCTAAAATAGTTCCCATTTGCAGTCAATGGATTTCATGTAAGTATCTATATAGCATTTGAGTTTTGTTTTCTAAATAAAAAGTGTTTGTCAGTTAATTTAATCACAGTTCAATCAAGCAGACACAGTCAATAGCTGGTTGGTGGTTAATACCAGGATGCTTAATGACTTCATTTTGTTCGGATTTCAGCTCGAGAAAGTGTAGCTACACCTGCGAATCAAAGTGAAATACGCCCCGCTGCTCTACATGAACTCCATAAGCGACGTCAATCTGGCAAATGAGGGTAATTATCAGGTAGAGTCCTTTAAAGGGCAGCACATTAATCGACTATGTGGGCATGTTTTGCAGATAGGTCAGTAGTTCTACGCATATGAGCTTTCAAAACAAACATGAAAAAGGGTTTGTTTATATATTTAACATATGCAGCTACTTCTAATGTCAAGGAGAAAACATCTGCTCACATTTACAAAAACAAACAGCAGTAGCAGCAGCACCATCGTCCATGAGGTCTGCTCTGAGATTTTTTCAAACGCTCAACCCTACCATTTCAGAGACAGAATGCAAACATCATGTGGCTCACAGAAGAAAAAAAGTCATCATTAATGGCAGCTTTGGTCCAGCATAAATCACCTTAGAGCTATGAATGCTATTGCAGCAGCGGTCCAACATGAACACAGCTCTGCAAAGTTCAGTAAAACCAAGAAGACTTCTGAGGCTCTTCTCCCTTCAAACTTCCCTCTTGGGGTTTGAACATGACGCTCATTTGCTGCACAGAACTTCAAACCGTTTATGGTTTTCTTCTTGCCTCCAACCGCTGCCCTCTCCCCTGTCCCTGCCTTTTTTTTGCTCCTGAACACTGCTGGCTTTGATGATCCAGGGCCCAGAGTAGGAAAACTAACTAGAGGAGGCAGAATGACTCTTTGCATTTAAATGGCACATTAACAGAGAGCAGTTTCTCTTGATCGCTTGACTTACTTGAATTAGTCAGCATCGGGGACTATGTTGTTGTGGGGGTACAGTATGGTCTATGAACTGCTGAAGGGCCTATTCATAAATACTGGTACCAATCAGATACGTGGGGATACAGTTCCTGATAGTAAAACACGGACATCAGCATCTGTGAGATTGCTCTCAGCAGAACAACAACAGCGTTCATCATTTGTCCAAATGCCTAATGGACCTGACCATAGCACCTCTTATGAATAATTACCTATGACTGTTCCTCACTCGTTGGTGTTTTGAAATCAACACAATATGAAACAATGACTGGAATCGTTCTTTGTTATAGCTGAGGTTGGACGTTTTATTTTGGCATCACTGGTCAAAAATCCCACAATAACCTTTTGAGCATATTATAATTTAAGTCCTCTGACACAACATCAGATTTCTGCACCTGCTCTTGGCTCTGATTTCAGGCTTTTGAAAATTCACTCAGCCTGATTCAATGGGGAAGAATCCTGCAGAGAAAGTTGTTATTCCAGCATTGGCAACAACTGCCTACACTGCAGAGCAACCCAAAATAGGAAGACGAACTTAGCAAAAATATAGTCTCAAAGAGGGTCTGACAATAAACAAATAAACTATGCATCCGTCCATCCATCCATTTTCGTAACCGCTTCATCCTCTTGAGGGTGGCGGGGGGGCTGCAGCCTATCCCAGCTGACATTGGGCAAGAGAGAAACACCCTGGACAGATCGCCAGACTATTGCAGGGCTGACACATAGAGACAGACAACCATTGACGCTCACATTCACACCTACGGACAATTTAGAGTCACCAATTAACCTGCATGTCTTTGGACTGTGGGAGGAAGCCGGAGTACCTGGAGAGAACCCACATTGACACGGGGAGAACATACAGAAGGGTTCCCTTCTGAGATTAAACCAGGAACCCTCTTGCTGTGAGGCGACAGTACGAACCACCACACCACCGTGCCGCCCTAAACTATGTGTCAATATCAGCAAAGTATTTCCAAGATGGAGAGAAAATGTTGCTAATAGTTTAGCTTTCGGCTAACAGGAGCCAAAGGTTCACAGTGGCAGCTTCAAGTTCAAGTTAATGTAGCTAACGTTAACTAGAGCCTCAAATTACATTGTGTCCTTCGCCTCACTCCCCGCCGCTAAAGACCACCTCACTGGGAGGAGAGTGGATGGCAGGTCCAGAAGGGGACCCCTAGTCAGTAGGGACAACCTGAATCCAGCCAGTGTAAACCCCAACTCCAACTCCCTGCTGGATCAGCAAACTTTCTGTTGCTGCCCTTACACAGGTTAGACCTGGTGCTGCCACTCTGACACTCTGCACTGGGGGTTTTCTGCTGGTCAAGTTCGACTCACTGCAACTGAAGCTCCACCCGTTGCTATATGATCGTGCATATATTCGTGGTCGTCTGATGGGAGGGGCTTAGCACAGAGAGGGGCGGGCTGTAGGAGGAGGGTGTATTTTCAAATTCTGACTTGTTTGGCTTGTTGTTGCCTTTTCCAGATTTCTGCTTACCCTAGCTTTAAACAGTTTTAATAGACTTTTGTCCTACTTTTATCGGGTCAATACAAATCTGTTTTGCTGTGTTTAGAAAATCAAATTATAATTTAATGAATTGGATAGGTGCATTAAATCTTGGCTGCCATTATTTGGTGTCACAAATATAAGCAGAATGGACATTTTCTAATGGGAAAAGTTGCTGACTATTTGATATAGTACCGGGAATCTGGAACCTTTTTTCTTCTTGAAATAGTGACCCTTGTCAGTCCAGTCGTAGGTTCCTCTGAGGTTCTAAATTCACTTTCTTTTATCAGACTCTGGGGAAAGTTAAGGGGAGGACATAAACTACGTCTGTGTGTATCTTGGGTGAGACGGACTGAGCCCACTAAATACTACAAGCAGACCACAGACAGACTGGAGAAATGAAAACAGGATGGAAAAATATATACTGTGGGAGAAAAGGTGATGTCTTATGGGGAGATTCAGGAGTGATTGGCTGAAGGCAAGTGATAGATTTTTTTTTTTTTTTTTTTAATCAAAGTAGCCAGACTTTTCCATGTGGAACTTTTTACTGCCTGTTGCGCTCTTATCCTCATGTGGCACACTGAATGATAAAGGCTCAGGACAAGCAGTGAAATTGCACTTCGCTGTAGAAGAAAACTGTTGATAAAAAAAAAGCCATCTAAAAGCCCTACGGTCTGTTCCTGAGGCTCGACCCTGAATGCCACACATCGACTGTCATCACGGAATAAATGCACATTTTTATCCTTGTGAATTGACCGCACGAGTGTGATGCTATAGAAATAATGTTGACAGCACATGTTGATTGGCTTATTATGCAGCTAGACAGAGATGTGATTAGGCAGGCTCCGACTGATTCACTATTGTCTTTGGAGAAGCACTGCTGACCACTATAATCAGCTGATTCAATAGGGAAGATTTTTCAGTGGCACATGTCATAATGCAACTGCATTCTTGAAATAGATTAGAAAGTGGGTGCAGAGAGTCATCATTTTTGGGCATTGACAAGTGAATTATAAGCAATTATTTTCCCCCAAGTTTACTACAAATATATATGTAATGGGGAACAGCACACTTTAAATCTGAATATTCTAAGTCCTCAATAAAAGAACCACATCTGTACTCTTTAAAGAGCCTGTCGCAACTTTGACATCTCTTCACTGAGTGCTTTTTATTTCTTTTTTCATCCGACACCATGTCGTGTTCAATCACAGGCATGGGTTGGCATTCTAAATTAAGGTGTCCATTTTGTCCTCACATCTACGGAGGATTACTGTGTCTCAGCAGCAGGTATGACAACAATGTGACCGTCCCTCTATAATTAACAGCTTTAATGACAGGCCTGTAAATAGAGGACGGTGTGAGGCTGGTCACGTCATTAGAGCGAGAGGCAGCAGGATTTTGTCAATGACAGGACTCGAGCCACTGGCAGTAGGATGGCGGCTCTCACCCATCTGACTCACCCTGTCAAGATGGACCCTGGTGTCATGTTTACACCCTTTTTGTTATTAGCGTACGTTGAAGCGTGGGGGTGTAGTGTGGCAGGTTTTCAAGAAGGTTGTCAAAGAAGGTTGCCAATTATGTTGTGGTGGTAATTGCTAATAAGAGCTTGTTAATGTGCTGGTGTGTGCAGCTAATCAAAATGAGAATAAGCCAACTATTTCCATTCACCTCAGGGGTAGGTACTTTGATACATACAGTAAGATTTTGGCACATGTCTCTTACATCTATTTGGTACCTTGACTTGTGAGATGTTTTTTTTGCTGGAGTGACCTAGTCACTCTATCCTTTAAAAGAAGATATCAGCTGTAGAGATGTCTGCCTTGTCTTCAGTATAATGGAACAAGATAACACATGGCTTCTGGTGCTGAAAGTGCCAAAAAAAAAAAACCTTACAATTTGAAAAACTCAACAACACCTCTTTCCAGAAATCATGACCCAGTTACTCAAGGTAATCCACAGACTGTTGTGAGCAGTTTCATGTAGGAACTATTTTCTTTCTACCAAAATACACCTGCCAACTGTATCACTGTGCAGAAGGAAGTGTGCATCTACTTATGGACCCTCTTCAGCTGAGCTTAGGAGGACGAGGCAGACATTTCTAGGGCTGATATCGCCAACACTCTGCAACTCATACCGACACAATCCTGATTGATAAACAGCACTACAAGTGAGAGGAAAAATATGTGTTTTTGATTTGGGCCTGAACTTTCCTTTTGATTTGTTCTCAATTGATTTTTCAGAAAATGTATAATGTTAAGATAATTATCAATAATGTCACAGAATTTTATTTTTTGATAGCTGGCTAACTAGCCCACTGGCTAAGTTAACATTTGGTGATTAGCTGCCATGTTTAGTTGTGGTTGAACATAATCTTTTAACAGGGTACAACTGAAATGTTTGTTGCTGTTAGTTCTGGCCACTGCCTGCTAACAGCTATCGTTAACTAGCTCGCCTTCTGCTGACGTCAACACAAATTTGTTGTTCACAATGTAGCATTAACAGGGAAACAATAGGATGTGTCCTCTGGAGTGTTGCTAGTGAGTTTAGTCTCTTTACTCTACACAAATCTGACAACAACGTTAAAACATCCACCACTGCCACTGGTGTCATCTTATTTGCCGATGTGTTGATGGCAGTCAAAAAGGTGAATATTCGCCGATACCGACGTGCAGCCGATAAACTGGTGCATCTCTAAGGTTTAATCTTTGGTACTCACGAGTGGTGTAGCCTACAAACAGTTCAAAGTCCAAACTGTGTGTTAGTATGCATTTTAATGATACTTAAAACCCACTCTGACTGTGTCCTCAGAAACCTAATTTTTGCTTCAGTTTTTGTGCCAGCAAATGTGTCTCTTCAGTCCTGTGCTAACAAGGGGGTCAATCACAGCGCCCTCTCTAAGCTCTCTCCAGTTTATGAAAGGCATTTAGAGTGGATTTGCATTATTTATTAGCTTTGCCTATGCCCTTCAATGTTTGCTTGAGCTTTTAATACCTGGTATTAACAGCACGTTGCACCGCAAGTGACTCTTCCTACAAACAGGTCCCACTGCTCCAGAGCGGCCTCTCTGTCACTACTGCTGATTATTATAAGGCTGCTTACTTACTTTCTCTGACTGCTTCCCTCTGGGATCAATAAAGTCTTCTTCTTCTTCTTCTTCTAAATCAGCCTGTCGTTCTTTGTCTTCATCTTCTCCTACTCCTCCTCCTCCTATTCCTCCTACTCCTCCTCGCACATCAGTTCACCCGCTGTGTATACATCCACCCACAGACACATAACAATTGCTACCACTGCCTATTTGTAGTCCCTGTCACTAGTTTACAAAAGTAAACAGCCAAAAACCAAACATAAGAGACTTTTAAAACAGTTGTATACAGGCTAAGAACATTTTAAAATAGACGTATATGTGAATACACAAACTAAATATCTTGTTAGCTGTCGATCTAAATATACACCACTCGAACAGGAATCGAGGAGCAGGGGCTGATTGTTCTCACACACACAGGTTTTCACATTCTGCATCGCTCCAGGTGTATTTATGGTAACACTACTCTGGAGTAGGAGTATACAGTATAAGTGCAAATGGAGCTGTGTGTGGCATAAGTCAACAGTTGTGGTTGAGGACTGTGAGTTAGAGCGCCTCCATCTACTTATGTTAAGTTTACAGCACAGTGTTGTGGCTAATAGCTCAGATTGTGATTAAGGTTTTACTCAGGTTAAGCCGCTTACTTGCATGCATTTTCATATCATGACTACAAATATCCCTGAATGTACTGAAATATACCTGAATAGCCCAGATAGCCTACACTATTTAGAAAGGCAGTGAAAAAACATGATACAGTTTCTTAGAATCTGAGCTGTTATATTTAGGTTGGTAATAAGAGGGATTAGAGCAACACTGATAATACGAATTAGCATATTTTGGGCTCATAAATTTTCTCCTTGTTGTCAACTGTTTATTTTATCAGTATTCTTTGAAGGAAAGTGGTGGTTAGTGAAATCTTAAAATAAGGTCATCCTGCCCAACCATCTATTATTATGATTTAATCTCACTTTGACCACAATAAATGGATTATTCTTTAATACAAATATAAGAATGACAGAATAAAAAATATACTTAGTGTTTTCATTTTTATGCCTCTGCACTGGTGTCCATCCATCCAAAATGCCTCAAGGGAATTTCCTTAAATTTGCCACAAACGTCCACTTGGACTAAACAATGAACTGATTAGATTTTGGTGGTCAAAAATCCAAGGTCAAGGTCACTGTGATCTCGTCTCATTCTCGTGAACGTGACACCTTAAGAACATCTTGAGGGAATTTCTTCAAATATGGCATGAACATCCACTCGCACTCAGGTATTAGAATTTGTTGGTCAAAGGTCACTGTGCTCTTCCAAAACATGTTTTTGGCCATAACTGAAGAATTCATGGGCTGATTATGACAAAATTTGACACAGATGTCTAAAGTGATGAAGTGATGACATTTCATATCCAAAAGGTCAATGGTCAACTTGACCATGACATCACTAACAGGACCAGACTGGCTGACCCGTATACTCTCACTCAGTGGATGGATGATGTCACAGGAAGCTTTGTGGTTGATTACTTTGCCAGTCATACAAAGGAGGACAACACTTTGTGGTTTCCTCCAGTTTGTTTTGCTATCGAAGCTAACCAGTACCCCTCAATACCTCCCCAGTTTCTGATGAGGTGGACATGATAACCCTTTAAACACATGTTTTGAGCCATGACTCCTTCTATTCTGGCTCCCAGTAACACATCAAGATGACATTTTAAGACTCCTATGTTTAAAATTTTTGCAAATTGTTAAATTACTGAGAAATGTTTGAATGGTGCTGCAAGAGCAACAAATGGTTATGGCTGGTGTCGTATTAGGGCCCACTATAGTTTTCTTTTGAATTAAATGGCTCTCATCACTGTCCTGACTGACCCCTGTTTCTCTATATTATCCCAGCTCTTTCTCTTTATCCCCATCTTCTTCCTCCCCCTGCTTTTTTCTCTCCACTGTTTCTAATAGGTTTTATTTCTTATCCTCTGTTTTTTCCTTTCTTCATCCCCTCTCCCTTCCTGCTCCTCTCCCTTCCCTCAGGTGCCGACAGGCTATCTTTAGGAAATATTTCCATATCCCCTCGCTGTCTCACTGTCTCATTGTCGGTGTAATTGATATATTATATATTATAGGTTCCAGAGTTAGGATGAGTCATTTGCATATAATGGGCTGATAATTGATGTAATAATGAAAGCCCAGAGCCGTGCCCAGGAAGGATGAGGCTTGCGAGACTAATGACCATTTAAATAATGCACAATAAGTGATATTTTCCAGCCAGATCAAAACCTCCGGAGCTCTGTAGAGAGCAAAAGGAGAATACACAGGAAATCTACAGTTTGATTGAACTCCAGAACAAAGTCAAAATCCTTCAAAGAACTTTGTCGGCTCCTGAACTCCTTTAATTAGCACCTGCTGAGACCACAGGATCTCTGACCTCTGGTCCAGGAAGACCCAATACAAACATTTCTAAACTACCAAAACTGAGACAGTTACTTTATATGCCCGGATCAGAAAGAATTCAGTCAAGGATGGAAATGAAATACTTTGTGAACCCCATGAGCCTGAACATGACTGAAACTGCTACGAGTAATCTGATGATGAGGCAATCCCTTGATGCATTAGAAGTAGTATTTTTGGCTTACATCAGCTGTCACGAACACGCTACTTGAAGCTATGTTTGTGTACGCTGCCAGTTTGTGTTTTAGTTCCAGTGACAATGCGCCAGGTTTTGAATTAGGGGGTTAAGTTTGCCAGATTTTTACAAAACAGTGGCGCCTCATGCTTAGTCGCCCACTGTTCATATCACACTGTGTTTGTAACAGCAATTTAATGACACAAAAACAAATACTTTAACAACGACAAAAGTCCACTCAGTAAAGTGCGGGCAAACTTTAGTGGATCATAACATTTTGGATATGGAATTAATCTGCTGATGCTCTGGTTCAAAATGAGAACAATGTTTTCGGTGGATGTCAGTTTTTGAGCAACGACGAAGCCCAAAATGTGGCCCTTAACAGATGAGGTATGGTTGATTCAATTGCTGGAAATGCCTGCTGCTCTGTGCTCTTACTATGTAATTTTGCAGCTCCTACAGGCAGTTAAGAGAAGTGAGCAGTCGATGACGGTATAAAACAATCAGTAGAACAGGTTTTTGAACAATTGTGAATCACGGCAACCACGAGAGGTCATTGAACATACAGTCTTAAATGTGCACACAAAATATTAGGCTGATAGCTCCAGTAGTATGCAAGGTTAGTACAGACAGACAGAGATATTTCTTTCACAGCTTTCCTCAACCCTGACTCAGTCGGCTCAGTGGGTTGCCACAGTGTGTGAATGAACCACCTCTTGCCTGTCCGCTCTAACGCAGCATGGCATCATTTCACCTAAACACCACATTCCTCTTATCTCTCAGGGTCAAGGATATTCCCTATTTTGGGTGTCATATCAAAGAGCTCCCTTAACATGTCTCCAATATTTGACTATGGTAACATCCACACTAAATGTTTTTGTTTTAAAACACATAATGTTACGTTCCTGCCTAGCGTTCACACTACTCCAGTGTATATAAACCCCCAAACTGGAAACTTTGTGTTGGTGAGCCGCTTTTAGTTTGAAAACTCAGGGATTGCATTTTAGTCTGGACTTGCGGAGACTTTTGAAAACAGTAATACAGGTATCCTTATTGGCTTCTTGATTGGGTCTTATAAGTGATGCCGTGTCAAGCCAAAATATTATAGCTGTGTATCCATACCTTATGTGATTTCATCTAACTTGTGTGGGCACTCCTTCCCCATTGTCATGGCTTCCTCCGGCAAAGGATAATGCCCCTGATACCGCTCTGTCACCCTGTTTATTTAGCAAAGATTCCCAACCTGTTCTACTCCACCTCAACCGCCTAATACTTGTGTCACAGTTCTACCTTGTAGTTGGTCTAAGCAAAACCTGCTTTCTGCACGTGCACACTCCGTGTACATGGGATATCTACTTTGAAGCATAGTAGGAGGGATGGATATAATATCTAAAATGGTGCTAAAGCACTTGTATGTCTAAGGTAATTTTAGTTTTGTATTAAAACGTATAAGTGTGGATGCAGTTCATGAGTCCTTGCCCTCGTTCTAGCCTCATATGGACACCTCAAATATATCCCCGTGAGAGCATTTGCCACTAACCCTTCCCTGGTGAGAGGGAGAGTTTTTCCTACCCTCCTCTGAAACACTTGATATCCCTTTTCCATTTATAGTGTCTCCACAGAAACGCTCAGCTGTCCTATAAACTTTTGTTTTGCCTTGCTCTTTAGTCCTTTTGGTCTTGGGTCCCCAGTGGGTTAGCTCCTGAGAATGTCCTGGTTCATGCTGCCTCGGTGAATGCAGCAGCTGAGAAGGCCATCTCATGGCTTTCAGGCATGGCGGACACACCAGATGAAACATTAGCCTTTGTTCAGATTGACAATAGCTCTGCGGCCAAATAAAGCAAGGAAATGTGTTACCTCAAAACGGCTTGAAAGGGTATTAAAAAGCCTTGCATCCCATTAACCAAGGTCTCAAACATATTTTCTCTCCTGCTAGACAGTATCATTAGTTTTATATCTGTATGTATATTTGTATGGGACTGCGGGCTGGTGGGGGACATTATACACCTATAAACCAGGTGTGGGACTGTTGGGAAAGTGGATTATGTTGCAGGAGGTTGTTCAGTCCTTCTTTTGTGGAGTTTTAGTGCGCACCACCGGAGTTCAGCAAACAGACACTACTCAAGCTACCTACAGAATAATCCCCCAGAAATCCTACATATTGGGAAGGCTGTGATCAGGTGACCAATGCACTGACAGGAGTGAAGAAGAAAGTACTACAAAGAGCAAAAGGGCGCGCATGGAGGCAGTGGGGTGGACGGGTCAAACACACAGGACTTTCCTTCAGTAGATCGGTGTTAGTGTTCCACGTGAAACCAAGGGAACATTTAAGATACTTCAAAGTATGAAGTCACCATGTTTATTTTTCCAAACCTAACTTACGTAACTTTTAATTTAATTTTAATTTTAATTTAATTTAATTTAATTTAATTTTTTTTATATACTTTATTAATCCCCCTGAGGGGAAATTGAATTTTTTCATCGGGTATGTTACGTAAAGTAAGTAACTTTACCTTAAATACGTCACGAGACAATGCCCAAACATGATTCTTTTCCTAATCCTAACCTACATAACTTTTCTTTAAGTACATTATGTAAATTAAGCAACTTTACATTAAGTACGTGAAATGGCGATGCCCAAACATAATTCTTTTCCGAATCCTTACCTACGTAACTTTGCTTTCCTAATCCTAGCCTACGTAACTTTACATCAACTATGTTACATAAAGTAAGGAACTTTACATTATGTACATCACAAGACAATGCCCAAACATCATTCTTTTCCTAAACCTAACCTTCTTAACATTACTTTGCTAAACTTAACCTGCATAACTTTATATTAAGTACATAACACAACAATCCCTAAACATCATTCTTTTCCTAATCCTAACCTACGTAACTTTGCTTTCCCAACCTACGCAACTTTTCGTCAACTATATTCCGTAAATAAGTAACTTTTTTGTTAAGTATGTAACATGACAATGCCTAAACATGATTCTCTTCCTAACTCTAACCTATGTAACTCTGCTTTCCTAATCCTAACCTACGTAACTTTTCGTCAAGTACGTTACATAAAGTAAGTAACTCTACTTTAAGTATGCACAAGACAATGCCTAAACATGATTCTTTTCCTAAACTCAACCTACGTAACTTTGCTGTCCTCATCCTAACCTATGTAACTTTGCTTTCCTAATCCTAATCTACATAAATTTACATCAGGTACATTACGCAAAGTAAGTTATTTTACGTTAAGTACGTAACATGACGATGCCCACATGTGATTCTTTTCCTAAACCTAATCTATGTAATTTTGCTTTCCTAATCCTAATTTACGCATCTTTACGTCAAGTACATTATGTAAAATGAGTAATTTTACATTAAGTACGTCACAAAACCTAAACATGATTCTTTTCCTAAACCTAACCTTCTTAAAATTACTTTGCTAAACTTAAGCTACATAACATTATATCAAGTATGTAATGTCACAAAGCCCAACCATTAATCTTTTCCTAAACCTACAACACCATTTGTAGGGCACTAATTTGTTAGATATTAAACAAAATGTTGAATTTCCTAAAATATTATATGAACCATTGTATGAGGATTTGTCACGCTGCTGATCATACTGTCATGTGCATGTGCAGGGTAAGTTTTTGCAAACTTTAATGAACGAATCATTTTTCATTGATTCATCCATCTATCCATTTACTGCCACTTTCCAGGCCCAGGTCATGTTAATTAAATGAAGAATTACTGTTACAAACTGCTGGAGAATTTCCATCTTACTAACACTGGCATGACTGTGAAATAGGTAATACATTTCATTCTATGTGATAATAAATGATCTTAAAAAGTCTTGCTGAGACGGTGCTAACAGAAGGAAGCTACTATCCATTACTATTACACTGAAGACAATTTTTCAGATGCTGTATTTATTTTAGTAAGTAAATCATGCAAAGACACAGCTTGGTGAACATCATTAATCACTCAGTCTTGACACTTGCATGTAAAGCTATAGATTAGCATAATGCTACACAGTGCACCAGACCTTCTCCCTTGTGTACATTCTGGCATGTATCTGGCCATTGCAGTGCGTTTCTGAATGATGTTACACTGTGCTGCAGCAAAAGTTAAAGTAGTCCAGTGTTTTTTTGTTTTTGTGCCTTTTTCCACCCCCCCCTACATCTACAGCCACCAAAATGTGGGAATGATTTATTGAGGTAAATACTCAGCACGTCAGGGGTTTAATTACTATGGAGCTGTTGATATTGTTGAGCTAAGAAATTTCCTTCCCTCTCCTCTCTTGCCTTTTGTCTGAAGGAGAAAACAGAAAGAAAAACTGTAATTAGTTTGTACGCTTTGTCCAAAAATACATCAGGAGGAGACATGATAGATTGGGTTATTTCATAATGAATATAGAGCTGCAGGTTTTTAACCGGGTCTGATTGTGAGATTTTGAAGTGTGTTGCTTAGCTGATATTTTAAATGTTATCCTGTTTCAGCAGTGCCACAAGCAGCATGGGCGTACTCAGCATATCATGTCAGAAATAGATTACATAAGCAAGAGAAAAGGCAGAGCAGTATTGGCAGATACATAACCAATCCAATGGGTTGGTCTAGCCCTACTTTTTGATGGCTGTAACATTTTCCCTCCTCCCTCCTGATACGGCGCAGTGTGTGATGAATCCCTCCGTGTGTGTTAGTATTTCCCAGTACTCCATTTCCTTTCAGCTCATGTGTTGCGTATCAGTTGCCCCTGTGGTTGCCTGACTCTCTTAATTCTCGTCTCCGTCTGTGGCTCGCGGCTCTCTTTGGCTGCAGGTTGTTGTTGTTGCCTATGCAGCGGCTGTCTTTTGTGGCAGATAAAATTCTGGTTGACACAGAGGGATGACACGGGAGGGTTATCGGACTCAGAACAGGCAGCCCCGGCGCGCCGCTTCCCCACGGTCCGCTTGCCCACACGGGTAATTGGCTTCTTCTTCTGCTGCTGCTTCTTCTCCGTCTTCTTGCCTGCTGCCCACTGATGAGTGCTTGTCGCTATCTCGCTTTCCCTTTCATTCTCACCAGCTCTTTCTTGCTCATCTCAACTACGGTGAAATTGAAAGTTTGTAGGATTAAAATTTGAAATGCTGCTGCTAAATATCCTCTACATTCTGCCTGCCGTTTGAAAAAGCTGAGGCAACGTTGGAATAAGGCTGGCAAGAAGATGATGATGTCAAAGGGAAAAATTTTCACTGTCAGCCGCTCATATCCAAATGTGAAAGCGCTGTCTGGGGATGGAAAGCCAACATTTGCCTTCCTTTTAAACCTGTTGAAGTACTGCTAAAGTGTTAGCTTCACTCTGCCCCACTGGTGACCTTTTACTTTCCTGTATTGACTGTAAATTCTCATACAGTGGCCAGGAATTTTAATAACATCAACTGCTTTCCTGTTTGTACCACATTAATTTTAATTTGATGGTGCTACTATCATCTCTTAACACTTTCTTCTTCATTTTAATTTTCACAGCACTACTTCTAACAAAAGGGTCATGACTTGCTGACCAGTCAGTTGTTCAAAGTTCATCCTCTCTGGCAGAAAAATTGTTTTTATTTACTCATTATCTCCCGTCGTCTTCGTTTTGCAGCTCTTGGATCGCCACTAATAAGCTAATAAAAACACATATGTTGCACATTTAAAGTCTTCTAACAGCTCAGAAAACATCATCCTTTTGAACTATCCCTTGATGGCACCTGTGGGTGAATTAACATTGAGGCGACCTTGATCATCCTTCTTGAAAACCCAGTTATTTTTAAAACAGACACACAGAAGCATTTACAAATTGAAATATTTACTGTTCAGTAGGAATATGAATCACGCAAAAAAGGAAAGGACATATTCTGCTAGATGGGAACATGCAGAGGTGGGTACAAGTCATCGTCAACTAAGTCAAGTCCCACGTTCTAAGCTTCAAGTTTTAAGTCCTAAACAAGTCACAATGTGCTCTTTACCCAATGCAATGCCATTCAAAAAACTCAAGAATGCTTTTTTAAAATTTGTATTTACCCTAAAACTTCAATTAAAAGCCTAGTCCCAATGAAAGGCCTGGTCCATTTTACTAGCCCAGTGTGGCTCCACATTTTGACAAATAAAGGCCTGTCTCAATTAGAGGCCTGCTCTGGTTGCCAAGCACTTCTTGGGATGTATAAAAGCAGGTTGTTGGCTACCTCAAATTATGTGTCCATTCCTCGATTACACTGTAAGTTATTCGTATTCCTTTCGTCTGTAAGGGTCCTCAGACCAGAAGAATCAAAGGGTTTTTAATAAAGATTAATCCAAGTTGTGAATATTGTTTTAACAGGATAAAGTGGTGTTGTGTCGGTATGCTGGGTGCCATAATCCTTGAGTGCCGTAACTCACTCACTTTCTGATACGCTGTCTGTTGGATCAAATGAAAGATTCACAACTGATGTTATCTAAAGCCTAATTAGTATTATTATTAATTTTTTTAAGACTTTATTTTTCAATTTTCCAATAAGCATCAAGTATAACATATGACAAATGAACAAGTCCAAGACAAAAACAACATACAAACAACAAACCCCACCCACCCCAAGGTTCAAAAGAAGAAAAAGAAAGAAAGGGGCACACAGTTAGACTATCTCTTATCATGAGAAAAAAAAGTGAGACGGGTTAAAGAGGTCTACTGGAAGGGGGTGCTTTGAATGAAGTTTGCAAAAGGGCTCCAAGTTAAAGTGAAATTCCTACAGTTTTTATCTATTCTGTATCAAAGCTTTTCCAACGGTAGCAAGGAAAGTACCTCCTTCACCCACTGTAAAAAAGATGGTGCTTTATCTGACTTTTGTTGAAGAGGATAAGTCTACGGGCAATCAGAGATGCAACGCTACAGCATTTGCTTGCAATGTATTTATTTTACAATTGGGGGGTGGTATGCCAAATATAGCAGTGTAAAAATTAGGAATCACGGTCTGTTCGCAAATATGCGACAGTACAATAAATATATTTTCCCAGTAACTGTTAAGGGAGGGGCACATCCAAAACATGTGTCCTGTAGAAGCAGGGCTATGATTACATCTTGGACATCCACGGTTAGTACTCGGATGGAGTACCTTAAATTGAATCAAACCGTGCCGCAAACACAATGAAGAGGTGTGAATGCGAGTTAGGCTCCCTCCCCATGCCTCCTCCCAAATTTCCACACCCAAATCTCGTTCCCAAGCCCGTCTAGTTTTATCCCATGAAACAGGTTTTAATTCTTGTAGTTTTGTATAAATTATAGATTAAAGCCTAATTTTTAAACAAGTAATATTCATACTGGTTCAAATAGACAATATTATTGTGTTTTCCGATCTTTGCTGCGCAACAGTTTTGTGTGAAAGGAATTAAAGGCCTGTCCCAAATATAGGCCTGTTGATTTCAGTGACTGAAGCAAATAATAGTTGAGGCTATTAACTGAAGTTTTAGAGTATTAATTAAAAACAAATTTGTCAAAACTAGTGCAATTGAACGTAATCATAAAAAGGTAGTGCTGACATTGCACTTTCAGAACATAAAGCACTATTAACTGCAACAGAATGATAAAGGGTACTTTGATGTCTTGTATCGCAACATGCTTTTTAATCTCTGGGCTTGGGGAAAAGTATCAAGGATTTTCACATCAAAAGGCTCAAGTGTAAGTCAAATTTGTGACTCGAGGCATGTGACTCTAGCCCACACCTCTGGGTGGTGATACACCAACAGAATTGACTGAAATAGTTGCTTGACTTGAATCTGCTCTGGTGGGGAATCGCTCTTCTTTTCTTCATTATTTCTGAAGCATTAAACTTTAATTGTGTTATATTTTAAAATGTGGTGTTAGGAATGGAGTAGTGAGCGGAGGAAAAGAGAACATCTAAAACAA
This sequence comes from Epinephelus fuscoguttatus, assembly GCF_011397635.1. Taxonomy (NCBI): domain Eukaryota; kingdom Metazoa; phylum Chordata; class Actinopteri; order Perciformes; family Serranidae; genus Epinephelus; species Epinephelus fuscoguttatus. Next base: position 34,923,157 of record NC_064768.1, on the reverse strand, counting down.
TAATTGTACAGAATGAAGATATTTGTCCTCCCGTGAGGGGTTTTGGGTGGTGGGTAAAATCAGTCAATAATGAATAAAAACAAATCTTTCCATTTTGTAGTTATGGGATTGCTGTTGAGGCACAGTTCATGAATCTGTACACTTCCTGCACAGATGTTCCACATTTAAAAGCCTCCAAATGTCTGCAGGAAATATTGACTTTTACTAATGGTATTTTAACACTTGAAAATCTGTAGATAGTGACTGGAATTAATTACTGACTCAAAATAGAATTCTTAAAGGTCTAGTTTGTAGGATTTATGTCGGCAGAAATGGAATATAATCTAATAATTATGTTGTCTCTAGTGTATAATCACCTGAATATAAGAATGTGCATGTTTTCGTAAACCTTAGAAAGAGCCGTTTATATCTACATAGGGAGTGGGTCCTTGTTCGTGGAGGGTGCCATGTTTCACCGCCATGTTTGTACAGTAGCAGAACAAACAAACGAAACACTGGCCCTAGATGGAGCCCTGTGTGTTTTTGCTTTTTTGTGTTCCGCATTTTGCATTTTCACGTCGGCCACTGTGTTCAGAGCCCCTCTGCGATGAGCTGAACAGCACTGGGAAATGCTTTATTCCATGTTTAGATGGTTTCAGTTTCAGCTTTTTGCAATCTGCAGTCCTCACCACTAGATGTCACTAAATTCTACGGTTCCTTTAAAAAGAGAAATGCAAGTTGGTGAGTATGCCGATAGGTGTGATAAAAAGAGCTCCCACGGGTCCTTGAAATCCTTAAAAATGTGTGAATATGGAGAGAAAAAAGAGACAAGACCCCACAGTGGGACTAATAAAGGATTATCTTATCTTATCTTATCTTATAAATAGACATGGATCATTGAAAGTGCTTCAATTTATATATTTTATGCAAAGATAGAAATTCTCTGCCTCTTACGCTCAACCTACACAATATCAATTTGCTGTGCTGTGTTAGAGAAGACAACAGTCTGACATCCCTGAAACACAGTCAGCAAGTGTTCACACATTCATGCCTCCCTCTCTTTTTAATTGTTGTCTGTGAGCTTCTGTAAAGCCTGCTAGTTCTCATTAAAAAAAATCCTTAGTGTTGTAGGAGCAATTAACCTTGATGAGTGTCTCAAACTGTGCCATGCTGGGTTCTTTGGTGTGAGGGAACTGGGCCTGGAAGTTCCTTTTAAAAGTCCTTGAATTCGATGTTTTAGAAGGCGTGGTCACTGCATGAAAGAATGGCAAATATTTCGGCCCTCCCAAGAGATCTCATGACATTTTCCTCATGCAAACTTGCAAAAACCTTGAAAATTATTCAGAAGATTTTAAAATGTTTTACTCACATTTCTTTGGCTTACATCACAACAAGACTTTTCTAATAAATCCAGAACTTGCATGCATTCTTGTGACAAGTTGGCAATTACTTCTGCTTTCTGTCTTGGCACTTGTTTGCCTGCTTGTCTTTGAATTACCGCACAATTCCCACAGTGCCTGTTAAAGTCAAGCAACTGAGAGGCTGCCGACCACTCAAAGCAACGCTGGGAGGTGCACCCATGGGTACCTCATGGCTTCTATGCTGCGCTTCAACAGTGGATGGGGGGGTTGTCTTGGCTTTCCCCGGGCGCATCTTTATGTTGAGATGAACTGACATGCTCTCCTGGAGCAGCCGTCGGAGGAAGAGAAGGAGAGCGAAAGCGAGGGAATCTACACTTGGCAGGGCTAATCCAGACTTCAGGATGTGCTGTTCCAGGCTGCTATCTTTAACCAGGGGCTGCAACTCCCACAGACAAGAATGCAAGACTTTGATTGGGCCGCCCACACTGGTGCAATGTTTTGGCCAGAGCTGGAGGCTTAGTTGTATCATAGTTGTTGCTGTGCACTTTTTAACTTGAGGCCAGAGTGAAACAGCGAATAGAAGGTTGTGACCTTGAGAATCGCCCTCGGCTTAAATAAGCATAGACTTTTGCTTTACTGCACTCTCTCTGCTCCACAAGGAGAACAAAGACCTCAAAGAGATGCTGCTGCTAAAAGAACAACCCCAGAATCTCAAACAGAAAAACAATGGACCTGCACACCACCTGACTATATTCTATAAATGGTCAAAACTCTTCACAAAGCCAATTAAGTCTGTGTTTTGATTTCTTAACAATAGTTTAGATACATCTGAGCTGGGCACTTTATTCTCTGCAGTTTTAATTGGATGTGGAACAATCCCTTCTGATTAGACCAAGTTGGAGTTGGTGGAGGGGTTTTCATTTCTCTCCAGAGTTGGATTTGAAACTCCCCAACCATCAGCAAGGGTAAAGTCTTCTAGAGCGATGGCAGGCAAGGAGATAAGGATTTATTTCCCCAAACAGGCGGATAATTAATTGGACGAGAGAGGGTTGTGTAATCCTGTTTTCCACAGGCCGTAACCACCCTCGTCCTGGGACTGCGGACCAAGGCACTTCAAAGCCCAGCCGAAAAAGACCTGACAGACACGGAACAAAGTCCACATCTCTACAATACTTTGCCTTCACCTCCCCTTTTCTTTGTCTCCCAAGCTCTTGCGCTATCTCCCTTCCTTTCTCCAGTTCACACTAAAATACTGTAAAGATAGAGAAAATGAGAGCGATAAAGTAATTAAAAGTCAGGAAAGTTTCTCTCGGCACTGCACATTGAATTAGTTTTTTGACTCATTTTTGCCTTCAAGTGGTCTTTGAATGCTGCATTAGCCCTATCTCTAAAGGAGCTGTAATGAATTAGTATTAAATTTGCGCAGGTCCTTATTTCCTTTTGTTCTCCTTTTCTTCCTGAAAGATCATAAAACTATATAGTGTAAGGTAAAAAAAGTTCCACCTGAGCAAGACGGCATCCAGAAAGTGTCCAAGTATTTTTTTTTTTTTTGAGGGGGGGAGGGGAGGGACAAACTCTCAGCTCAAAATATAATGCACGATCCCCACCGCCTGCAGGTGCATCTCTGCAGCTGTGATAACAGAGCTTTGTTTCTCGCACCTGTCAGCCAGAAGCGCGGATGAGGAGGGGGGCGGGGGTTATCATACCTCTCCTGCGACAAGAGGGAAAATGTCCAAAAAAAAAGGAGAGCAGTCTGTTACTGTTTGGAGTGAGTAATCATCAGGTGTGTTTGTGTGTGTTTCTGCAGGATTATTAGATTGTCGTCCTCCTCTTGTGTAATGCATGAAGCATTTTTGAGAGACTTTTTCTATTGTCGCAAGGATATTATGTTGAAACTGTTGTTGGAGGGAAAACTGTCAAATTTCAACATATTTACTAGCTCGAAAACATTGTGTCCATGTATTAATGTTTCTCTTTAGAGGTGTACCCCTTTAAAGATTATGCCTGAAACAAAGTTGCTTGCCCGAAATGTCGTTGGATCCTTGGAGCCAGAAGTGACTATATTTGGATGAGAGGGTTGAGCTTTGTAGTGAGGGTGAATCTGACTCGCCTGTTTCCCCCTGTTTCCACCGAGCAGTACGGGACGGTTCAGTTCGGTATGCTTTTTTTTACCAATGGGACCATTCCGTACTGTTCCCATTTTTGGTCCCCCCCTTGTTATTGTACCTAACACACAGATCTGGTACTAAAAGGTGGGGGATGTTTGTTTCACAGGTGGGAACACTGAGATAACCTGGCCCAGGTGATGTGACGGATCCGGTGCCCAGTGTAGCATACAAGTAAATGAAGCATGTGAAGAGTGAAGAGCTTGAGAAAGCAAGTCCTGCTTTATGTTCACACCCCCACACCTGGTTAATCACTTTAACATAAGCATTATCAAGAGGTTGTCAGTTTTGAAAAGTGTTGGATACAGCCCCTTGTTTAAACTTCAGTACTCAAGGTGTTGACTGAAATGTGTCCTTCACACTGAATTTCAAGAACTGTCAAGCACTGAAAGGTGGCTGAATATTAAACAAGATGATGTCTAATTTAAGTAGATATTTAGTCAATGTAAGACTTGTATTTTGAGAGTTCTTGTTCAGATGATTTTGTCTAGACAAACTTTAAATTCAAGAACTCTTTAATTTCTCAGTATAAGGTATCAAAGTAAGTATTGGCACTGAAGCTCAGGTATCGTACTGTCGCTGCTATGAAAAAATCAAATGACACCGAGCCCTAATATGTGGGAAATGTTGATGTCAGATATTCTGTAGCATTAGCATCATTCACAATAATGATATTGTAAGGGCAAAAGTCACTCTAAGTAGATTACCTCCACCTTTGTAAACCTGTTGACTACAATAAAGGTCTTGAGCAGGTTCTCTTTTTGTTGTGCTAATCTCAGAAGTAATTGCTAGTAATTGAAAAACCCATTTTTGTGTGATCATACAACCGTGTATATTTCAAGAGGTGGGCAGGAGTAGTAAAAAAAAGAAAGAAAGAAAGAAAGAAAGAAAGAAAGAAGGAAAAACAATAAAACCAAAGCAGTCATCTGAATCTTCAATTGATCCACCCTGGTCTCAAAATCTTCAGTCTCCGGAAGATTGAAATCAGCTGGCTTTTGTTTTCCATCTCAGCTCAGCTGCAGCAGCAGTTTTTCATCTCTGGATTTGGAGCTTTGTCATTGTTCAGAGCGCAGAACATGGCTATGATTAATAGAGTCTATAATGCACCGAGCGCATATATCCCGCCCCCCCTTCAGCACACACTGTCATAAATAAAAAGGGAGAGAAAAATAACACATGTAAGCAGCAAGTGGATGATAGGTTTCATTGTGAGGAAAAATAAACAAGATGGGGCTGCATTGCTTTAAATCACTGCAAATGTCAAAGAAAAAAACAATAAATAAATAAATATTGAAGGTAAAAATACAGGTAAAAAAAAATACACATACTTTGTGTTGTTCTCATGCACTCTTCGTACGTATGCCTATGAAAAGAATATAACCCATGGAGTCATGAGCCAGTAATGCATGTATAACCCACATAATCGGGAAGGCTGCAATCACCTGACCAATGCTCTAACAAGAGTAAAGAAGGCAGTATGATAAGGAACGAACGTCTGTGTATGAAGGCAGGTTGGAGTGGTGGATGGGTCAAACAAACACAGGACTCTGCAAGAGAGTGGTGTTTGTGTCCTCTGTGAAACCAAGTGAACGATACTTTGTCATTGTTTCCTTTCCTAAACCTAACTGACATAACTTGACTTGCCTAACCCTAACCTAGGTAACTTTGCTTGCCTATGCCCAAACTACACAACTTTACATTTAGTACCTAACCTGACACTGCCCAACCATGTTTCTTTTCCTAAATCTGACATAACGTGACTTGCCTAAACCTAACCTACATAACCTTACGTTAAGTACCCTGTTTTACTTGAACTACATGACATGACAATGCAGTTCTTGGGCTCTAATATGTTAAGTATTGTACAAACCAATGTATGTACATTTTTGTCACCATATAAGGGCCATTGAGAGAGTATGTATGGACTCCACAGTTAGCCTAGCTAGGGAGACTCAAGACTACAGTACATATCACCAGTGATGTTTTTAGAGGAAAAGGCACCAGGCCACAGATGTGTGACACACATTTTAGTTGATGAAATGTTAAAACATTTTTATTAGTTGGTATAAAGGCTACACATTTTTACAGTTGAAGGATGTAAGAATTAGTTTAGGCCTATAACAATACACGAGCCACAGGGAGCCACTGGAGAGGGGCTAAAGCTGCAGGTTGCCTAGTCTCTATATACAGACCCTACATTCAGTGAATGTAGAGTCTGTAGGCAAACCCCGGAGATCTTGCCTCCAGAAGAAGAGCGGAAGAGCCCTGGTTTCCGGTTGTAGGTTGTTTGTAGTCCGCGTGATATTGACCAATCACGTTTGAGCTGGCTGCAGTTGTTGCTAGGTTAAATGGTCCGTGCGGTGAGCTAACGAGGCGGAACATAATTGGCGTCACTGCAAACTCTGAATCCCTTGCAAAGGTTCAGCATATTTACTTATATATAAATGAAAGTCGGAAACGGAAATTCACCTCCTCCGCCCAAATCAAACCAGAATGTCAAAAAATCGGGGGTCTGCCCCCAGAGGCTGTATCGCCGTCTGCCGGAAGTCAGACGCCGAATACAGCCGATGGGTTCCGAGAATGCAGGTCGCCTAACCCTGGTCTACAATGTCATATAATTGGAGTGCCCACCCTGAACTAATTTTAAGTGTTTAGTGGTACATAAATTGGAGAGGTTGTGTTACACAGTAGCCTTAGTCGAAAGAGTGGATAGTCAGTGGCGGCACCGTGATGCAGTGGTTAGCATTGTCACCTCAAAGGGTTCCTGGTTCAACCCCCTGGTTGAAGGAGCCCCTCTGTGTGGAGTCTGCATGTTCTGCCCATGTCAGTGTGGGTTTTCTTTAGCTACTCCGGCTTCCTCCCACAGTCCAAGACATGCAGGTTAACGGGCGACCCCCAACAAGATAAACAGTGGGACTAGTTGTCTGATAGAGGGCTTGGTCAAGGCTGGATTCATCCTCTAGGGTACTCTGGGGCAAAAATGTATCCCCATTTAACCTCCACCACACCAAGTTAGTCTGATTACGCTTTGATTAAATGCAAATGTACAGTAAGAATGTACACCATTTAGACTAACACCAACTGAGATATTAAATGTATTACAACTAGATTTTGACAATATGGCCCTTCTCTTTTGAGTGTTATTGGCACTGGATCAAAACAGTGATCGTGGCAGTATTAAAATTCATCCTGAGGGAACATGAACATCTGCAAAAAAATGTAATGAAAATCTTTCAAGTGATTGTCTTTGAACTCAGAACCATAAATGTCAACGTCATGGGCAGGAGAAAATATTCATTAGGATACATTCTCTTGGCACCATGAATATTTGTACCAAATGTGTCAAAACAAACCACCTATAGTAAGTTTTCATGACATTTCAGGATAAACCAAAAATGTCAGCTACATGGTTGCACTTGAAGAAACTTCAGGGGATATATACATACAACATTTCACTGCAATCCATCCGATAGTTGTTTAGTTGGTTGAGTCTGGACTCGGGATGTCTTTTTGTTCAGGGAGACTCACTTTGTCTTTACCTCTAAGATTATTAAGCGTTTACCACTTTTCAGGGTAAGTTACCCTCCAAGTAACAAGTTATCTCACCACTTAACTTAATAAATGGTTGTGCATAGCTGCTGCGTATGTCTCACAGTTGCTGTGTTGTGTATTAAATCTTGTTTTTCCCCTCCTACTCATTCTGCTATTGAGGAATTGTACTTGTTTTTAGACCTTGTCGGGTGTCAACAAAACTCGAGTGGGATGTTATGAGAGAGTGTCTTCTCACCAACAGGATCTCATTATTTTCAAGGTGCCCTGGTTCCCAGTTCAGTGAGGGAACAGCAGAAGTTTTTTTTCCCCCACTTTGCAGGGGACAAAAGGAGGCACCATAGCGAGAGTATTCCCGGAAACCACCGAAGGCGCATCCTAATTTTTTTTCATGTTACAGTTAAAGCTGTACTGCGGGGACTGCTTTTAGGTAAAAATACACAACTCTATTTGGACTGCTATTGGTGCTGAATGAGAAAATAGTGCCCCCTCACCTCAAAGTGAAATGCTTTAAATTTAGCCATATTTACACAAAAAGTTAAGTTTGCTGAGTTTTTTTTTTAGGAAGAAAGCTGCAAAGAGTAAAGGACAAATTGAAATTCAAGCTTGTCTGTGACACAGCAGAGTGTAGGTAGGTGTGATAGACAGAGGTTGATACAGGTTGAAAGAAAAGAAAACTGAAGTCAGAGAGGAGAAAAAGGGGAGAACAAAGTGAGATGAGATCATGCGACAGTTTATTATGCAGATGAGGAGAGTCAGCGACTCTTAAACTGTCTGAGCGTTTCCTAATTCATCACTGTCGCTTTCAGTGCGTGCGTGTGTGTGTGAGTGTGTGTGTGTGTGTGAGTGTGTGTGTGTGTGTGTGTGTGTGTGTGTGTGTGTGTGTGTGTTAGTTACGGTACAGCGGAGCATCTGCGTGGCGGCCACCGGCTCTGATTGATCACCCTTCTGCAGACTACAGGAGCACATTCCTGGGGCCACGTGCACCCGCGAGTTCTTCAGAGCCTTGATTAAGGCAGAGACGACCCCAGAAATGAGTGCCACTAGAGGCTTTATACTCTCACGCATTGTTCTTTCTCTTCTATTCTCTATGTCTCTCGATCCTGAGATTAATCTGTCCGCCCCCCTCGTTCACCCATCTGCTCATTTCTTTCTTTCTCTTTCCACTCCTCCCTTCTCGTGTCCAGCCACTTGGCAACTCCTCTAAATCGACCTCGCAGTTTTTGACTCACCTCCTACTTTCTCGTCTGTCCAGTCTTCCTTTTTCTGTTTCCTTTTTCTGCCCTCGGGTCAGGGCTTCTTCTGTTTTAAATTTATTTAAAACACATGCTTCACTATATTTGAAGGATGTTGTTAGTTTAAGGGTTGTATGCGACATTCAGAGTGTCAATATGGCAGCAAACCTTATTTGCTATGTAAAGATGTATGGAAATAATGTCACCTTGAGCAGAGTTAAGGTCACGCTACCTCTATATGTATTGTAATCTGAGCTTCTCTGTGGTTTGATGTGTTAGCACGTGTACGTATCCCACTGGCAAGCTCACTGGCAGTGGAAGCATAGCGCCCACCCTCCTGTTTCCCCTTGTTAACACCATTAGCTCTGTCAGCACTGTTGCCATTGTTTAACGCAGTTTATGGTGTTAGCACTGTTAGCTGCTAGCCGCTAGCTCAGCCACCTCCATGTTGAAAACCTTGTCCAAATCAATTCATATGGTTTGAAATTAGCACAGAGCCACCTTTAAGTAACATTGTTAGCCAAAGTAATTTATGTGTCCCCCGTGAAATACTTGTTAGCTTCATCTTCATGCTAACATTTGAGTACAGACTTGTTGAATCATCGACGTTTGGTTCACTCAAAGCTCCATGCTGTGATAGTGGTGTTGCAGTGTTGAGTAAATAGTAGTTTTTTCATAGATCTTCTAATTTGTTAGTTAAATTTTTTTCTATGTTATAGTTTGTTTCATGTTTAGCTAATAAGCATTGGTGCCAGTAGCTTGGCCCTTATGGAACACCCACACACCAGCTGTTTCCTAATAAACAGCTCATTCTCAGCAGTAGAGGTGAACAATTCAAACTTGCTGGCACCAAGTCATCCATCCATCCATTTTCTAACCGCTTATCCTCTTGAGGGTCGCAGGGGGCCTGGAGCCTATCCCAGCTGACAGTGGGCGAGAGGCAGGGTACACCCTGGACAGGTCGGCACCAAGTCATGAGTAAATATATTAGCGGTCAGTCACTCTGTGTCCAGCTTTCCATTCTTTGTCCAGAAACAGTTCAGTCACAAGTCTGCCCTGAAGAGATATTAAGGCCTAGTGTGCTTAAAGTTTGACCTTGTCTCAGCTTTGCTTTTGGGCAAAAAACATATGTTATCATGGAGGTAAAAAACATGAAACTGTGATAATAGTTGAATGTTGTGGGAACTTTGACATCTGTTAGTAGTAACCATGTTAAATACAATCAGGGCCTTAGTTCCAGAAAAAAGCGAGCAGGTAATTTACAATCACTTAGCAGTGGCCATTTTGCCATGGCTGTGGCCAAGGGGTCAACATTTGGGGAACCAAATCTGTCAAAATAAATGAACTGTGTCAGTACAACACCGCAAATTTATGTTTTTTTTGTTTTTTGTTTTTTTTTCCAACAGATGCGCATGGTTACATTTAGCCAACACATTTACGTGGTTGGGTTTAGGAAAAAAGAGCATAGCAGAGTTTGGCTTTACAGTCATTTGGGAAGCGAACTCCGGCCTCCTGCGTGAAGGTCGGTGGTTGTTGGACCCATCCACCACCCCTCCCACCTGCCCTTGTTGGACTTCCGCAGCCTTAACTTTCTTGCTGTCCTGCTGCATTACCCCCTGATGCTGCCGGTTTCATCAAATGATAACGGCGACTAGCTGCGAATTATGCTGCGTGAAAGGACGGCTTTTTCCGTCTGTGTCTGACGCCAGAAGTCACCGACCAGGCATTGGTTACTGACCACTTTGGAGTGAGACTAGGTTGCAGGTACAGCTCTAGAGCATAGCATTTGTTTACATTTATATTTTTAATAAGTATATTGGTGGGACATACTTAGGAAGAAATAGCATTGGGGCAAAAACTGAATTACGGTTGAAGTGCACTTCAGGTTTCTTATTCAGTAGACACTCCAGCTGGGATTGCATCTTCAAATGAGTCTTCCTCTGCTGCTGGGTCGGTTTCTGCTAAGCAGTAGTCAAGGTTAGTTACAGATATGGTATAAGACTAATGCTCGGCTCAGTCTCTACACACCCACAAACAGAAACAGATCGCACCCAGTGCCATTGCACCTAGCGAGGAGGGGTGTACTGCACAGGCTGAAATACACATGATAACCAGGCCATTTACCAGAGTGTGATCAGACTCAATTTTCATTTCAAAACTGCCAAAATGTTGATGTTGAGCATCACAAAGTAAGACTGATAGATTGGGGAGTGGCAGGTGACAAGTTTCTTTGTGACAGCTGACAAAATAAAAGCATGAGGGGTCATTAAAGTCATCATGTTTCAAAGTGGACTGATCAGATGTTTTAAGGGTAGGTACAGGCTGAATGAAATGCTGCAGATATTTAGACTTTGACAGCTGGTGGGCAACACCTGATCGGTGAGTGACCTGAAATACAGCATGCTTGAAAGTTTCAAGCCAAACAGCAGGAAGTTTTCTCTCCTCTAACTCACTGAGGATTTAAAGGGCAAACCCTGTTAACAGAACAATCTACTAAATCCTGGTGTGTTGCTTTAGGTTTCTGTTCTCCACTTCCTTCCTCGTCTTTTATCTCCATCCCTGGTGGGCTTCTGACTCTGGAAGCAGCGGCTGACGGCTGCGAATTTGTCTTCCATTAGAATGGAGCGTTCCCCAGGAGTGTCACCGGCTCGACTCATACGGATGCCATTACATCCCGTAGGCATTACATTATTTATCTTCCCAGCTGACACCCATCACCCGTGGAGACTGCTCCGCAGCCCCGCTGACATCCCTGCTGTCACCCCACAGCCGCAGTCCATTCGCCCCACATTAACATCTCCAGATCTCTGGGGGATCCAAACATGCACTTTCCCCAATTTCACTCGGTGGTAAGAGCCTCCGAACTTCCTCAGCCCTCACCCCCCTTCCCCTCCACCCCAAAGGAGGTGGGATTTGTGCAAAGCTGTGGAAGGATTAGAGACGATCGTTAGAAAGTGTGGCTGAGGTAGGAAGGAAATTACGCTCCCCAATTGTTTGAGTTGCGCCTCGTACCTCGATCAATCAGTAAAATAAAACAGTAAAAGCCAGAGCTGCTTTTTATGTACAGTTTGGGAGCTGGTAGTTTTTTTCAGAGGACCTCAAAGGTGTTTGGGAAAATGCCATTGGTTACAGTAGTAGCATTTAGTTCTGCATAACAAACACAGCCTGGCCTTGATCCAAAATGAATGCACTCACCACATCACCACATACACACACCACTCTCTCTCTCACACACACGCACACACACACACACACACACACACACACACACACACACACACACACACACACACAAACACAGGTCAAGGGGCAGCGGTGTATTGTTTCCCATCTCTTGAGGTTTTCCTGCACCGTCTCTCTGAGTGTCTTCCAAACCCTCTCTCCTGTCATGGATTAATTGGATTTTTGACCCAGTTCCAGTTTGTTCCCCTCCTTCTCCTCGTGCTCCGCTTGGGTGCTGTCATGAGATTGTGTAAAAAAAAAAAAATTCTTGTGTGTGTCTGTGTGTGTGCCATCAAATGTGTGTAGAGGATTTAGTGTGTCGCTTGCTACCTCGTTTCCAGTCTGTTGGGACCCTTTGTCTCCCTGCCACCCCCCTCGTCACTCCCCCCATAGGAGGGCAACAGCCGGCGAACAAAGCTGCACTCCCTCTTTGAACCCCTCCACACACACACACACACACACACACACACACACACATATCCCCCCTCCTTCCCCTCTCAATTCCAGCCACTTGCTGCCTTGTCACAACTATAACAGCCACTGCCACGACCGCTGCTATTGTTCTCTGGCATTTTGGGACCGCGCTAGGGGGCTGCTGGCGTTAAGTTCATCTGTAGTGCACTGCACAGACAGAGAGCCAGTAGAGAAGAGACAAAGAATTACCCTGACTGCATGGCTGAAAACTCGTGTCTCTTTTTTTCAGTTGTTGTTCTACCTGTCGCCCTAAATCAAGGCCCCTGCTCTCTGTAATAAACCTGATGAGAAGGCCGTCTTGGGATGCCTCCGCTGCTTCTCCTGTGCCTGATCACGCATTACTGTCGAAACCTTCCTCTTTGTCTGCAGTCAGTCATTCACTCCTGAGCGCGATTCACAATAGAGTACATGACCTTGCGCTGAACACACTCAGGTCTCTGTTTTTTTGCAGGGGAAAAATAATGAATGTAATTGCTGCAACTGTGTGTGGATATTTCCCTGCAGGGTTTCATCAGATTTTTTTCATCTCTGCATTTGCTTGTAATTACAGACCTGAGGCTGCTTTGGGTGCAGGGTCAGCTTTCGCAGCCCCTTTATGGACATTTGTCTGCTCTCCTGCCATGATTTGTAGTCAGGCGGACGGCTCTGCTCATACTGTTAGCGGATCCGAGGATTAAGAGTTCCGCTCATAAATGTCAAATGATAGATTTGAGAACAGCGTGCCTTTTCCCTCCAACTTCAGCTGAGATGCTTATTATGCTGATTTATTACTATTGATTTCAATTTCCAAGGCTTTATTTGCTGGAAGCTGTACTATTAAAACTGCAGCCACACAGGATATGAATTAAGATCCCGGGGATTACAAATGCCTTTCAATTGTGTCTGGCAGAGCAATGACTTTTGAATGAGCAACACTATGTGTGTGTGCATCTCTGAAAGTAAATGAACACAAAGTAATAGCTGCTCTTTGTTTGGCCGGTTTGAATCTCGCAGTCAGGCAATTGGCTGGTTTTGTGCCTCCGCGCAGCCAATTGGGTTGAAGCGTGGGTGATTTTGAATAACCCACAGCCACAGCGTTGTGTGTGGTACGTTAAGCCGTTAGTCCGTTGCTTCAGTCCCAAAAGGGATTTGAAAGGCCCTTGTCAGTTAACGGTCCGCCTTTCAATGACACATTTAAAATTTAAACCACCCTGCTCCTTTAATCCAACAGGGTGCCGTGTGTTTTGGCTCAAGATTAGGGACACATACAGGCTCATTGTTATTTTAAGGGCCTCTGTGAATGCTGCAGGCTAGTATTAGTGTGCCCCCTACTGCCAGACTGAATCCCCCAACCATGTCTACTCACAGATTGAGGGCACATTTTAATATTTGAAATGCACATTTCTTCAAAGATTGTCATATTTATCTTTAGTGATTTAATGATTTGGAATAAGGCACTCTCAAGGTGGCTTGAAGAGATAGCTGGGTTCACACTGGCATCTAGAATGAGCTGTCAGCAAGGAAGAGAGAAGTAGAAGACATATCTTACTGACTGATATATGCATTGCTTTCTTATTTTACACTTACAGTAACTAATGATCTGAGTTCAGGGTATTTTGGGGTATTTTGCATAACTTTCCCGAGGGGGAATTCAGTTTGTCACTGTTGTTATTTTTACACATTAAACGCAGGCCCTGAAATACACACACATGCACAAGCAGGACCCATGCATTAATAGTGATATGTCAGAGTGAGGGAGCTGCCTATGGACAGGCACCCGGAGCAGTTAGGGGTTTGGTGCTTTGCTCGAGGGCACCTCAGCAGTGCCCAGAGGGTAAAGTGGCACCTCTCCAGCTACCAGTCCACGCGACTCTCCGGTTCCTAATCCAAGTCCCCATCTATCTATCATTGATGTAAGGGATAATGCCCGACAAGGTGTCCATTATCAGAAATAAATGGACGACGTGGAGGCGTGAACCGTCCGACACAAAGCAGAGGTATAAATGATGGATATACTGTATCTGTTTATGTCTTTTTGTAGAACTAATTAATAATAATCTTAATTAAAGCAGAAGTAGGGTTTTTGTGCTTAATTTATGGAGACCCACAGCTTTTAAAATTAAATGAATAAATAAGTTATTAGTTATGTTAGTTTTTATATAAATGCATTAAATAATGGTATGAATAAAAACAGAAAAAATTATAGTATAATGCTAAATTTATTAAATCATCACATCCATTTTTAATATCCTAATAATACTTTCTCATTATTCAAAATATATTGAACAGACAGCCAATCACATAACTGGCTCTGCCCTGTTTTTCGTGATTGAAGACTTTGTGACAGAAAGTGGCATTTTTGTTTGCATTTTTTCAATTTGCATATCATTTTGGAAATGCCAAAGATTTGAAAAAATATTAAAATGTTGCACAACAATTTTTATGCTTGATAAATGATAACATATTGTCGTTGCGTAGGCTGCTGCAAACTCTCTTCATCATGCAAGGATGGCTTTTAACATGCAGATATGCCCATAGAGCTGTTACCAGTAGCACATAGATGTAATATCAGTTGTTAAAAACTCTCTCTGTCATTTAACAGCCATTATTGTCCTTTGTTCATTGCACTCTCTTCTGCTGTGGCACCTGACGGGGTTATTAGCTTCATCTATGCTTATCTCAGTGAACCAGCTCGTAACTTCCACACAACAGTAGCGGATAAAAAAGCACATAAATTTGCAATTTTCTTTTCCCCATTTTTCTAAAAACATCAGTTCAAATGTTGCCCTACATTTTGATGGGAAACCTGACTATTGAGACATAAAAAACTGCTCTGGAAAAAGGACAATTTGAAATATACTGGTGTGATCAAATTTAAAAATGCTTGCAGTAAGTAATGTTAACATGCAGGGTTAAAAAAAATTCATATTGAGTTGGCAAGTATTGGATTACTTTGCGATCTTTTGGTATTTAATTTCTGTATTTCCTTATATGACTTGTTACTCGATAATGTCTCTCTTTTGACTTCAATTCTGAACTCTTAGAGTCTCTGTATAAATGCTGATCTGAAGGCTTTCTGAGGCAATCTTGTTGAAACACTGTACACTTTAGATTTGTTGAAGTGCAAGGATTTGGTATTTTGCACAAACCTACAACCGTCAGCAGCTTCAGTCAAAAAATATTTGTATCTGTGCCCGACTCCAAAACCCTGCATCAGGCAAACACAAAGTTACTGTCAAACTCACAGGAGTTGTTGCTGTTGTTTCAGATTCCACATCCAGCACTTAAGCACTTTCCTGCCCACGCTAACCCTGGCTGATAATATGTTCCTGGGGTCAGGGCTGCGTGGCTGGTTTAAGGAAAGGGACAGGTGGAGGGAAAGAAGTGCTGGTCTTTGCAGCTTGAAGGTGATCTGGACCAGATGGTCTCCTCTCTCCTCCAGATGCACTTTACCTTTCCATATCCGCCACTGGCACACAGTAGGACTGTAACAGATAGGGCCTTATCGTAGCCGCTCTGTGTGTGGAGGTGGGTGGAGGGGGGTAGGTGGGAGTGGGACCTGCATCAAGCCTTGATCCAGCTTGGCAGATCCAATAGTCCCCCCCCCTCCTCCTCGTCCACACAGATGCTGCAGCGCTGCACTGCACCAGCTGATGGAAATCTGATTTTAGGCTATTGGCCTCAAACTTCCCACCCACTTCTCACGGCCCCTATCAGTGAAGGGCAAATACAGCCAGGAAACGGGCTTATCTTGAGAGGAGATGGGCTTGGGGAATGGAAGACTTTGTTTGTCTTTGCCAAGCAGCACGGAAGCCGGGGACTCAGGACGGCTCCTCTGCAGGACCCGGTTTTATCGATTGGCCTCTTCCTCCTCTTACCTTAGGTTACTCCACCTGAGTACCAGTTCTCATGTTGCACTGTGTAATGTACCTTGCACTTACAGGATGTTCTAAGTCTTCTCTCTCCCTCACCTCTTTGTACAACTTGTTGTCTGAGAGATTTCAGGGTCCCGACTTTGTTGGAGCCTGTTACATTACGGCTGCCCGAGCCATTTCTCTTTTCAGCATGGAGACACACCCATTAGGAGTTATCAACAAAATCATAATATGTCCGTCTGAAGTGGATACATTATTTCTTAAGGATATGTTTTTTCTCACCCTGATGGGCCGTTGCCTTCAGTGCCATCCATTAGTTGTTATCAAGAAAGCAGTTATGTAGCACTTCAAGGCAGACATGAGAAATAAATAGAAGAAACACATAGCCTCAGATAAAGTCTTTTTTCTATTTTTCACTTTAGCTTTGGCTTTTTTTTCTCATTAATGGACAGTTTGCCGGTTAGACAGACAGTGTGTTTGCTGTATCCATCACTGTCGGTGAATCCGAAGGAAAACACTCGACAATCTGAACCAACAAAGGATCAGTAAAAGATATTTTAAGCAGTAGTGCCTTGAGAAATCTTCCATAGGGGTGGCCAGCTGGGGACACTGGAAACACCAAAACCAAAAGTCATAACTGAATTTCAGGAATTCGATTATGCTACGGAAGTATATGACAATATAAGAGCTAAGAAATCACTAACAAATATACTTTGTTTCCTATTTTACAGGTAATGTTTCTAATATTCTGATTTGCAAAGACTTGCATTCAGTTATCTTGAGGTGAGAGTTCAAAGGATTAAAAAAGGCCGTGCCAGTTTTTCAGTTTTTTGCCCAGCTTTGTGGCATTACTTGGCGTGCATCCCAACAAGCTAGCATGACATCGTTGGTACCAATGGGCGCCTGAGGTTGTCTAGTTTCACATAATACCATTCCCATCTTGAGCATGCCACAGCCTCCTAAAGACAGAAATACCAGCTTCCATAATATGCAATTGTTCTCACATGGGGGTGCCAATGGGGGGACCAGCAATTGTATCAGGGTGGCTCATACACCCTTTGAGTGTGGCACTAAATTTTTTGTGAGATAGAAAACCATGTCTTTATTTGCAAGGATTCAATACAGAAAAAAATATAACTTCAATATATAGTCGGAGGAGAAAAGGTATTTATATTTTTCAAAGTAAAAGCATTGGCTCAGGAGGTAGAGTGGTTGGATCCCCGGCTCCTCCAGTCTGCATGTTGAAGTATCCTTGAGCAACATGCTGAACCCCAAATTGCTCCCGGTGGCTGTTCCATCGGTGTGTGAGTGTGTTAAAAACTGAGTAGCAGGTGGCACCTTGTATGGTAGCCTCGGCCACCAGTGTATGAATATGTGTGTGAATGGGTGAATGAGACTCGTAGTGTAAAAAGCGCTTTGAGTGGTCCAGTTATTGCAGTCCATTTGCCAAAGGTAAAAACTCATTTCTTTAGTCTTTTGGAATATATTGCGTCTAATCAGTCCCAAATAATTCAAACAAACACTTACACAGTGGTGGAAAGTCACGTTTATGGTACTTACTTAGATAATGATTAATGTTTTGGGCCACTTTGGGGCAGCGCAACAAGCTGTGGGCACAACACTGACGTATTATCACCTGAAATAGTTGATTTGCTAAATACTTGGGCCTATTTACACAATCAAGCAGACACATAGCAAATAACTGTTCTTTTGGAGTTGGATTTCTGGCCACCTGGCATATGTAAGTCCAGTAGGGTGACCAGACGTCCTGCGGGACTGCACAGCATTTCTGTCTCTTTCCATGCGTCACGTAAATTGAGACCATGTCCCGCATGATAGGTTGTCACCCGCGCTCGCATTCCTCCCCGGCCAATGAGAAGAGGCTAGCGAGAGCAGGCTGCCGCAGCGGGGGGCAGTGACAAAAAGCCACAGTGAAGTCAGACAGTTTCCCGACAGTTTCCAGCAGCCTTCGGTCCGTACAGGAAGTCACAGACACACTCACATCCTGTCTGGAATGATGTCAATTCATTAAAAAAGTGATCAGACCCATATATCAGTTTGTTCTCAGTCTCCAGTTGTTTTAATTATGATAGATTAATTCATTAAAATGCTTTACAGGTGATCTGTAGTTTATGTTCATGGTTTATCCTCCATTTGATATGAATTCTCCTGTGAATCAGCATCATATCAGTTTGACCTGTCACCTCAACTACACAGGCTGAATATTGAATATTTTCAGGAAAAAAAATACAAGACAACAGCTTTCATTAAAGATCAGTCCGATACAGTCAGGGCTTCACATCTGTACAGATGTTATTATAAGAATCCTCACATCCCACTGACCACCAGCCTCTGTGTTGCTAAATACTTCAATAATTAAAACAATCCAGTGTTAATATAAAGGAGACTCTGTATAGTTTATGATGAATGTATTTAGTCTCTGATGACTAAACTTCGCGCTGGGGGCGGGTGTCCCACATTGTCCCTCACAAACCTACTCCTTGTCCCACATTTGGTTTATTGGGACCTGGTCACCCTAAACTCCAGCAGTCATTCTCCTTTTAGCTCCGATTTTGTCTCCATCAGCTCCTGAGAATAAAAAAAAAGGGTTCAATTTGCAGTGAGACTGAAACAAAACAGCAGAGTTGAGATCTGTAAAGGTGAAAGATGGTAAAAGTCTCTGGAAAATCTCTGAGCGTAACATTTATCTAACGAGCGAGAGCAGGACTTTACTAGTAATAGAATGTTTTTGTCATCAATTTAAATACAATAAACAATACTACATTCTTCAACTTTGTTCTGTTTAGATGCCTGTGTCACCTTTAGGAAGATCCGCTGCTGTGCATTTTCTATTCTGATCCATGCTCTCTAAAACTCTTATATTATATATAGGTGCATCGGGATATCTCCCTGCTACTGTACCTGTTCGTCCAGCGTGTCCCTGCATGAGCCCTGATCCTCTACAATAACAGAGAGCAAAGGAAAGTAGCAGGGCCTGGGAAATGACATGCTCTGTTTACTAAATGACCAGAGAAACCTAGAAGAAATAGGGCAGAGAGAGCGAGGAATGCTGGCATGAAGAGCAGAGCGAGCACCAGCTCCCCAAAAGGCCTCCGGGATGGTGAGATGAAACAAACAGTAGATCACAGGAGTTAGATGAAGAGGCTGAGGGCGGGTGGTATATATCAAGATGCAGCAGAAGGGCGGGGAGCTGGTAGCAGTATGAGGGAGGATAGTCAGCCCACACGTTGTCGCGGGGCGGCCGCTAATGCATTATTGATTTCTGCCACTGAGAAGATTCCCCCCACACCCTGCGTCCACTTTCATCCGCTCCTGTTTGTCAGCTGGCCTGGACTCTGACTTAGGACCGGTGTTTTACGGTTGAGGATCAGATCAGGATTAGATTTGGTTTTGGGAAGCCCTGAATACATGCTGCAAGCAACAGCAAGAAGTCATCTTTTATTACTAAGCATTGCTTCTAGGGAGAATCTGCTCAAGTGAGGGTGGTCAGTGAGTTAGTGAGAAAAGTTGGCTTAACTTTTTTCTTATGCCACTGGCAGCCAATCAGATTTCTCTGCTACCCTTTTCTCCTGCTGAAACAATGCAAGGGTTGTGTGGCAAGTACAAAATGAACAAAATGTTAACTCTAACTATTCATATTTTCTTTTCTCTGCACCAATTTTACTCAAGGCTGCAGGAATAATTGCTTCAAAAGCAGTGCTTGGAAAACAGTGGGCGTGATTTTCATCTGAAAAATTGGTTTACCTGCTGTATGTCTGTGAAACATGTTTGACACCAAAGGTTGTTCAGCCTCAGTTTTTTAGGCTCTAAAGCACCTTACCCATTCCAGGCTGTTGTAATACCTTTTATATGAGCCATCAGTTTATTCCTACCCCTGTCCCCTCTATTGACTTTAACAATGGCTGCTCGAATAGAAGCAAGATCATAGTGGCATACATCACACCGTGGGTCAGTTCCAAGTGGCTGATCAGAAAAGGAAGTGAAACAGTGTGTGGTATCCACGTTTTTATAGCTCAGAGGTAATAGTTTAGAGAGCAAATCTAACCTAAGACTCTGCAAATTGTGTTTTTTATTCTCAGACTTTTAGTTGAAGCTTCCTGAAGGCAACAGTTTATTACAACATGGGTTTTTAGTTTTGTAGCTCCAGGCATCTTCTAATCAATTGTACTTAATAAAAACAATTGCTCCGATCTTTGAGCGCTGAAGCATTTTTTTTGAAATAGGTCCAATATCGAGGGGTCAGACAATCAATTCACCCAAACATTGGACAAGTCTTGTTTTGTGGTGTTTAAGTGTTTGAAATAATTTCTGGCAAGTCCTCTGAAAAGCTGTAAGAGACGCGCGCACTCCATGCCCTCAGTCGGCATTGTTCTTTCTAAAATCTGTGTTTCCCAAATCACACTCTTCTCTACACCAAATGTGCTGAATAACACTAAAAGTCTGATCTGACGCCCCCATCGAAAGGGCAACATTTTTTGTGTGTGTTTCACTTATGACATGACAACGCTTTGGTTATGGTTTGGTCATGTTTCGGCACAAAAACAACTTGGATAGGTTTAGGAATGAGATGACACTTCCTTACGGTTGTTGACTGTTCACTGTTGGAAAGGGTATACGAACAGTACGGATTGGAATCGTGAACCAGTTCCAAATTGCCGGAATGCCTTCAAACTTTTCAATTTGTTTTATCAGTGCCAGCATGCAAAACAAAGATGTCAAGCTCATGCATCTCGTCATGGCGCAGAGAGAATAATGCTCCAAAGCGTGGGTTCACTTCATGAATAGGATGACAACAGTGTTGCTGTAAAGTCTTTAAACTGATGATTTGAAGTTAAGGCAGAAACATCCTGAGATGCGATAGGAGCTTAATTTCTACGAATGCCATGTGTTTGACACTATTTTGCCACAGCTACTCAACCGAGAAACACATTTGTTACAGAGTGTAAATCTTCTGTCATAATAACATTAGTATCATGCAGGCAGGTTCAGCAGGTTTTTTCTTTGACTAAGAAAACCTAAATGAAAATGAATGTTTTACAAATATTCCCTCATTTTATCCACACTGCGGTCAAAATTAAGACAATAAAGCAGTTGCATTGGGGCTGAAAACATGTAGGCCTACTGTTTTCCCACGCAGAAAATTAATCAGAATCCAAATTGATAAAGAATTAAAGGGGAACTAATGTTTTTTTCAACCTGGGCCCTATTTTCCGATCTACTTTTGTCTAAATGAGTGATAGGATGTTCAATATGTGACATTTCTCCAGTACGAAGCTAGGGCTGACCTGCCTGTGAGCAGCCCGTGAGTGCGTGCTATATTAAATAATAGGGCACTCAGACAGCGTCAAACAACATCAAAATACGTCCACTAAAAGTGCATTTTTTTCACACAGATAGGCTCAGATTGTTAGTATAATTATCCGACGACATAACAGAAAGGAGAAATGAACGCCTGTGTTTGCCTTTAGCTGGATGCGGACATGTTCCTCTGCCTGTTGCTGCTCCCTCTCTCCTCGTCTGCTCTTCAGTTTCATGAGCTTTGCGTCCGTGTATGTACGCGGACGTACACGGACGCAGAGCTCATTGAAACATCCTATCACTCATTTAGACAAAAGTAGATCGGAAAATAGAGCCCAGGTTGAAAAAAAAAAAACATCGATGGTGGCATTGGTATCATTAAAATGTCGTCAATTCCCATCCCTAACAAACAGTGTGTTGAAGTCCGACATTTTGTTTCACACTCTGTAACAGCATCACCCGACTTCAGGCTTAACTTCTGTCATAATCACTGTGGCTACTCGAAGGCTTTGTCTCTTGAACATATGTTTTAAATTCCACAACAGAAAATCTTCATAAACAAGAATATTTGTGCCAGTGAATTTTGCATTTTGTGTATTTTTATGTGCTGATACTTGACTCAAGTACCAGTTTAGGATGAGGGTTCAGCATGAGGGAAAGAATCGGATCCTGCAGCAAAACCAGAACAGCAGCTCAAGTATTACTGCTATATGCCATGCAGCATTTGCATACACAATGAAAGTTGTTTGCACATTTCACACATTCCACTCAGTATGTGGTGCTAATCGCTGTACCTTGGAAGTGTCAGTGCAAAAACACAGTAATGACTCTGTTGTTGTCAACAGTCTCCAGGTTGTCTGCCGGTCTCTTGAGTCTCACCTGGGGAATTCATTAGCTCGAGTTGTCAGCTGCAGTCAGACTTGTATTGTTTGCGGGGTGTTTCGGCTCCGTCAGTGTCGCATTCATGACCAGCTGCTGTTGGTTTGCAGATTTCCCATTTGCACGGTGTAAGCACTGTGTCACTTTGTAAATGGCAAAATCTGCATTGCCTTTTGGCTCCGGTAAACAAGCGTCCCAGCCCCAGTGTTCCTGCCAGCCGAGCGGATCACACACTACAGCCAGAAATACAGAGAGGAGCAAACAGCGAGACCAATCTGTGCCCTCCCAATCATCTGCCCTCGCTGTACTTCACTTCTCTTGTACGTGCAAAATCATCTGAGGTCACTGTGGCTCTGGGTTGCAATATCAGAAAAAAAAGAATAAAAGACAGAAAGCAAATGAAGATCTGAAAGACCAAATTCTGAGACCAAATTGAAAATCTCGGATGACCTTCTCCACATGCCCTGAAGGAGGGGGTCGAGGAAAATAGTCTAGCTCACTCTCAGCCATCACACAATCTCGATCAACATCACCAGAAACCAGACTGCTAAGCGTTATTCACGGAGAGTGCAGGTGGAGGCGGCGGTGAGAGGTAGAAAATGTTAGATAAAAATTTTATTAAAATGCATCAGGTTTTGCTTGGCCTTTTCCGAGGAAAGATGGTGTTGTCACTGTGTAGAATGGGGCCGCCTGAGTTATACAAAGCATTATTGATGGCAGCCAGGGAAAGCTAACGAAAAATGACGGAGACAAACATAAAGATAAAAGCCCCCACTATCTCTTCCTCCTTTCTTGCAGCACTTCCCCGCCCCTCCTTTCCACTCTCGGCTCCTCCGCGCTTTTTTTTTTTCCCTTAGTGTAAGTGTGATAAAAGCAAGCAGACCTATGACTCAGGTTCCCACCCCACATTCTGATATGAATTCAGGGAGCTGAGGCCGTCCCCTAATCTCTTAATGCATGTTCCCTCGCCCTTGGCAGGGTCATGGGAGAAATAGATGGAGCCTTATCAGCTTTCATGGATTTATGGAGAATTTCCCTGCATTGGGTGTATTTTTATTTTACACCGACCTGTGTGTGCGTGTACAGTATGTGGCTCTGCGTGTGTCCTCAAGGGTGTTGAGTAAGGTTATCAGAGCCGGTAATATCTCCATGAATTTTATCAAGTTTCTAATTGCTGCATCAATCATGTTGACTTACTCCATCGAGCTAAAATGAAGAGAGACACTGGGCCTGTTTGGAGAAATATGTGCAAGTGTGTTAACCTTCAGCAGCTGATCTCTCATCACTTCTCTTAACACTAAGTGCTTTAAAGATATAAAATTATATTTAAAAAATCATGCTTTATGTTCTACATAATTAATTACATCATTACACTAATTAATTAAATTACAGTAAGAGTGCGTGAGGATCGTCAGCTAAATGTGCTTAAAGCTGCACTAATTAATACTTTTCTATCAACACCTGAACAAAAGACTGTGTTCAGTGTAAAAGGTGTCGCTCATAGTCACAATCCCACGGGATGTTATTACCCAACTTTGCCATTCCCCTCAGCTTTACACAGATTCGTTTTCCAGCATTTTTCAGCCCATTGTTGTTGTTTTCTGCTCCACGACTTTACTCTTTTGATTAAGTCTTGCTTTCATCAAGCTTTTTCCAGGCAGCTCGTCAGTCAAAAAGCTGCAGTAAACCCTCTGTGCATTACCTGCCCAGCACCAAACAGCAGGTGGACACAGTTAGCGGCTAGCTGGTGAACACTGTCAGTACGGTTACATGCAAAGTTAAGTCGAGCTATTTAATTGGATCACTGTCCTTGTCCTAGTATACAGACAAGGGAGGGGGAATCAATTGATTGACTGATGTCTGACTCCACTATGATAGGTTGCCTATAATGTCACAGACCAAACAATCAACAAACAAGTTGAGTGGCAAACCAAAACCAAAGTTAAACCAGTACCATGGTGGACAACTTTACAGCTCTGTACATTTCAACCATCCCAAAAAGTCTGGATGTAGATTTCGTCATGTTGTGACCAGCTTTTACTATTCCACTTCTGAGTTAAAGCCCGGCGCAGAAGCTGTGGAGCTTGGTCCGCTTTAACAAACCCTGGTCTGCTTCCACGGATAGTTTGGTTCGTTTGGAGTGGTGTGAACGCTCATTCAAATTCTGGTGTGGATCAAACAAGCAAACCCTGGTCTGCTTGAAAACTGAGGGTCTAGGTTCACTTGCAAGTGAATCCTGGTGCAGTTCGCTTACAGTGGGAAATGCAAAAGGACTATCCAGCAAACCAAAGAGAGGAAGTGATGTAGAGCGCAGTGCATTTTGGTGTTTGGTGTGTTTGTGGTGACCGAGCCAGCTGAAGGGGATGGATTTCCATTTCTGGTCCTGGCCACTCAATGTGCTGGGTTTTCTTCTTCCTCATGCTTTTTTTCTTCCTGGTCAGTGGTCGTTTTGGGCAGTACCGCCCCCAGACGAGCAGCCGTTGTAACTGTGTGACGTTGTCCAGGCGGTTTGGTCCATTTTAAAAAGTGCAGTGTGAAAATGAACCGAACCAAATGAAGGTGTGAAATTTTTCGCCATTCCCCGCCCAAACGAACCGAGTCCCCCGGACTATCCTGGTGTGAATGCGCCCTGGCTGTCTATATGCAGGAGTAATTTAACTCTCAATTGCGTTATCTCTGTGTGTTAGACAGACTTTGTGGGATTTGGCATTTTCTGATGTTTTATAGACCAAATGATTCATTGATTAATTTAGAAAATAATTGTTAGTCACAGTCCTAGAATTAGTTACTTATAATTGAGCAGATGAGAGTTCTCATTTACCAACACATATCCTGTTTCCACATTAAACTTTTTAAGTAAAAAATATTATAGATAAACAGAAAATATAGTGTTAATGATAATAATAATATTATACATTTTATTTAAAAAGGTGCCTTTCAAAACACCCAAGGTCACCGTACAAAGCATAAAATAAGGGCGAGGGTGCAGAGGGTGCAGGTAATGTTAAAGTGCATAAGCCAGTTTGTACATAATGTGATATTGCTGGTCAAACATATGAGATGTGAGCTCAGTAGAAAGCCAGATGTTTCCCATCATGTTAATTGTTGTACCTGGATCTAAAACCTGCAGCATCATGAGGCAGTTGTTGCTGATGTCAGCGTAACATCACAGTAAGTCAGAGAGTGAACGACGATGAGCTCTCATCCCATTCAGACGGTTAAGAGTCATTTTCATAGTGCTTTAAAATCTCCTTATAAATAAATAAAGCAGTTGGTGGTTGGTGGCTTCAGATGAACCATGAGAAGCTTACAATAACAAAGCTGCTGTAAAGGCGATGTCTAAATTTGGTTAACCACATAGGATGGGCGGCTGAAAGATATTTCAATATCATAAAAAAACCCAGCATTACTGTAGCTGAGGCAATGTGTCTTCACTGTCTCCCCCTCATTCTTCCCGGTGCAATCCTGTCATAAGAACAGCTGGAGACTTGCCCTCCAACAATGAGGGGGTCCAGCTCTCGTAGCTGAAGAAAAAGCAATTTAGCCACAGAGCCCCCCCGAGAACTCGCACATCAAAGCAGCAGCGGTGGCGGGGCAGGGGGGGAGGCGGGGGCGAAGCCAGAGCCTGCCCGGCTTCGCCTGCAAGCAGGTGGAGGAGAGAGAAAAAATATCAACGTTGTCCAAGAAATACAGGGAGATCTCAAAGGACAGCAGCTGCTAGTTATCACAGGATGTTTCTGGCAGTTTGACGTCTCATCCATGCTTTGGGGGAAGGGAAGATGGAGCCAATGGAGGGGACGGACAGTGGACAGGGAGGCTTTGTGACATGCATTTTAAAGCTCCTCATGTACAGGTCGACTGTGTCTGACCTGCATTTTGACCCGTCTCTTTTTTTCCCCTTTGTTATTCTGACTAAGCAATCAGAGCACACTGCAGGCCGTGCATTAAACCAGACTCCCGGTGACTTTTTGGCTTTTGAATAACAAGTGATTCAACTGTATCACAGCTGAGACATGGGAAATTACTTGATAACACAAACTATTTAAGAAAGAGCTGCACTCAGAAGGAAATGTCTTCTGTTCAGAGCACATTAAAGGGCAAAAGGGTTGTGTGCAATTTATGTGCAGGTCAAAAAATAAAGTACATAAATCCAAAATAACTGCAACGTTTCTTATCCTCCATGAAAATGAGTCCACGCATCAGTTGTTAATGAAAGACCTCTGCTGATATTTATCTTTGATGCTTGGATTCTGCTTTTTTACTTGAAAACAGGAAACAGATGGCGGATCTTTGTGCGAAAATAAATCAGCGTGCTATTTGTGTTTGATTAGGATTGTTTGCATTTTAGAGAGTTGGGATGAAAAGGAGCAGGTGGAGGTTGAGGATCAGGAAGTAGAAGAAGCTGAGGTGAAAAAGCGAGGCAGAGGAAGATGGACAAAAAGAAAGTAAGATGATAGAGAAGGAGGAATGATGAGGGAGTTGAAAGAGGAAGCCAGTTCTTACTCTAGGGAAGGTCAGCAGGACTTGGATCTGAGTCTGCTTTTGGGCCTGTCAAATGTGTGTGTGTGAGAGAAGAGAGTGTGTGTGTCTGCAGATATGTGTCCTGCATGTCAGTGAGCAAGTATTACAGCCATCTCTCTGGTTTAAGCATTCCCTCGGTTGCCATTATGGCCTAATAACCGTGTCAGTGTGATTAATGGCAGGAGGCAGGGCTCTGATTGCACTCTCGCTCAAC
Source organism: Epinephelus fuscoguttatus (assembly GCF_011397635.1). Lineage (NCBI taxonomy): Eukaryota > Metazoa > Chordata > Actinopteri > Perciformes > Serranidae > Epinephelus > Epinephelus fuscoguttatus. The sequence goes on along the minus strand of NC_064768.1, from coordinate 34,896,385 downwards.
TACAGTACTGATGCAACTACACTACCCACGATGCCGCTGTCTGTGCCTGTCCGCCGCAGCCATCTCGGGCGGTGGCACCCGCTGCACCGGATGTGAAGGTTATAAGTGCAATTAGCATGCGTTCGTTCTCCCGCCGGCAGCATCAAAGAGCCGATGTGATGATGATGATTGGAAGATTAGAAGTTAGGGAGGAAATCATGTGATCCCCAAGGCCACTTTAACCAGTCCGAGGTAATAAACACAGACAGATCACTGCCCAACCTTTTGTCTCCTTCATCATATTACATTTGTCTATATGAAGTTACGATGAAAGAACACTTAGAGAGCAGAAGTTCTCAATGGATGAACTGAATGAGCGATTAGAAAGTGAAAAATGAGTCAGGCAGGGAGTGTTAATTTTGGCAACTATTTCAAATTTAGTCTTGCTGTGTGTCTCAAATCACACACTTCTATTACTACACTTCAATGTAGTATACTGTGTGCACTATGTACTCATTGGCGTAGCGCGCGAATCTCGACAGGGTAGTGTTGCCTCAAACGACGCAAATTTCGACCTCTTCTTCTTCCTTTAATGCCTAATGTGCAGCTGTTAGCTAGTTAGCAAACTAGCATTAGCATTCGCGTTATCGTTTGCGGTACTAAATCATTACAGACTGCTAAATTAACCCAGTAAACATACTGCTGGCTTATACCCCACAGCAGTATAGTGGTGCTTAGTGCAAAAAACACATGTATATCTTACATTTGTACAATGCAGTGTTCGCACTGTCCTCGGCCGCCATTTCCAGTTTGAAAAGTGGTCACTCCCCTTCCGCTACGTAGCCAAGATGGTGACCATTGAGGGTGAGAAGTGTCCATAGTTCCACACTCAACTTCTTGTACTCATAGTGCACTGCATTTTTCCATACTTCTCAGTGTGAATGCACTTATGCACTCAAAATATTAAGTGTAAGTACAGAAGTACGCGATTTGAGACACAGCATTGGTCTCAGTTTTTGGACAAAAATGCTTATTTGTTTTCGTCACATTTTAGTCATTTTTATCCCTCATAGTTTGAGTTGGCGACATCTCTAAATATTTCAGTCAAAGATCCAACTAGACAAATACACGTATCAGAAATTGGAATCAAGGTGACAGGTTCTAAGTGTTGAAATTTCATTCAGACAAGTGCACATTCACAAAACTGCATTTCTACACAGAGTTTTTGACAGGTATAAAGGACTACAAGTGTTTATCTGAGATAACAAGACAACTATTTGTATCAAGGTTCAAATTTAAACTCTGACTTATTGATCTCACTGTTAAAAGACAGAAAAATAATTTTATTTTAGCCTGAATTCTTTCTACATCTGCAACATGTTCGTCTGGATGGTTGAACTCATGTCCTCTGACATGAGTGAGTGATTAAACCTGACTTTCTGTCAGAGAAAACTGAGATGAGAACATGCTTCTGTGTGAGTGTTTCACAGGCCAGGGAAACATCCTGGTGCAGACTATTTGCTGGAGTTTGCCTGCTCGTGGGTGCTCAAATCCCACACTGTTCTAACAGCATTAGAAAATATATTCAAGCATGGCTGCTCTCAGCTTCTTAGTTAATAATTTATCATTCTGTTCTCCCTTTGTCTCAATTTGGATATCTGATAGTCCACCATTATCACTTTCGTTCCGTCTCCTCAACGAAAACAAAACATACATTTCGTCAGAGTTTTGATTACCAAAGATCTATTTTTAGCTCATCAAACAAAACAACATAGTTTTCGTAAATTAAATAAATTAGGCAGCATATTTCAAACTTTGTTTCAGGTCACCTTTTCCTTGTAAATTTCCAAAGTTAAAGAGGGATCATGTGAACAGTCTATCCACTATAACACTAGTTAATTTAAATATTGCAGAAGGGAAATTCTCAGACTTTTGCAAGATAATATCTAATTCAGTGTGTCTTTATTATTGTGAGAGATGAGGTGACAAAGGTTATATAAGTTTTATTTATTGCAGAATTTGTGAAAACAGTTTTTTATGCACTGTTCAATTTTGAGATGTTTGGCTGTTTTGCGTCTGTGACATGTCTCCTGTCAGACTAGTGGAAATAAAACATCCAAAATATACATTTAGGTGTTTGTTTTAGTCACATTTTTGCTCTGGAAATTTATGCAAAGAGAGATATTTAATCAGATAATGCCTCATCTGCCTGTTTAAAAATATCTGTCTTAATGTAAGTGATTTGGGAAGTTTCACGGTAATAGTAAAAGAAAAAATTACCCTATTCACCTGTAGTGTCTTTTTTGGTCTAAAAATGTTTGGAATTTTACAAAACACATCTTCGAAAGCTGCTGTTTTCTCTTTCTCTTTTCTCTCATATACTCTGAGTCATAAATCTCCACTTCAGCAGCACCTCTATACACCAAAGTTATTATTTCTGTCAATATTCTGAAGGTTTCTACAGAGGGGTTTGTTCACATCATATCCTGATTTATAGGTTGTAATAAATATAAATAATTGTCTTGATGTAAGTAATCAACTGGGGAAGTTTCATAGTTTCATAGTTAAAAGTTTTACTCTATTTAACTTAACCCTTAATACATGAATCTGTCTTTGTGGGGTTTTTATCAGCCGTTATGGACATGCAACAAGTGCAGGTCTGCTTCAGTAATGTTTTATCTCCTCTCTTTTCATCTTCTATTTTTCAATTTACAGATACATGCCACCTGAGCTAATTGTAAAAAGACTGTTTCCCTTTTGTGCTGCCCTCTGTTTGGGTTTGGGCTAAACAATAATTAAAGGCAAAAGTAAATTGCAGCTCTGGTTTTTTGAATGAAAGCCTGTACTTTCCAGGGCACAACACACAGAAGGGTGAAGACCATACTGCTTTCTGTATTGATACTAACATTTGCATTGGACAAAAATAGGGAGTTGATGAGTCATGCAGTGGAAATCAGAGGCTTTTTTTATTATGGAGATTAAAAATGGGCATAAAAACAAGTTTATTGCAGTGAAACAACTTTCACCAATGCTCCTGTTGAGTAGAGCCTTTAGAGTTTTTAAAGTAAATGATGTAGCCACCATGATGTCACCCATTTGTTTGTGGACTCCCGCTTTGAAGTCTTGGGTTTGGCACTTGGGGCACTGCCATCTTGGATTTTGGAGCTATGGTTAACTGCAATAATTCTAATACCAATTTTCTATGGCAAAAAAACAGGCTTAAAAACCATTAAGACAAAATTTAGTTGCCTACCAGAATCAGACTCCTTAGAGGGTCTTTAATACAACCAAATTCTGCATAAAACTTTATTAGGTGACCAAAACATTATGATTAACTTTAATGAGCTGGAAATACACTGAAGTAGTGACAGCTATGGTGACAATGAGGCCCTATACATATGACCTGACTAGCATTGTCAAAAAACCCCATGGGTAATTAACGATATTTTTTGTGTTTTTGTCGTTGTTTTTTATCAGCAACCATTGCCAGCATGCCGGTTCCCCCTCTCAGCCCTATTGGAATGACTAGCATGTCAGGATTTTTGTCTGACATTGCCTAAGGCATCCTCTGTTATGCTACGATTGTTGATGCTCCTGATCCTGAAAGCCTTTCTCCTGCTCTACAACCTTTGCACGTCAGACTGGCTGTAAAAGATATGATAGGTCTGACGTCTCTCTGGGCCAAGTCATGACAGGACCACTTAATTTGACATAGTGACCATCTTAAAAAACATAAATGCTGTGCAGCCTGATCCCCGTTTAAGTGTTCGGTGGAAGAAAAAGATTATGGCTGACATAAAGTGGGATTATTTTAGAATCTTTACTGGTTTTAATAGTGGAACTTGTATTTATGATGGTTTTCCAGGAAGTGGACAGATTATTGTGTCAGGTTGAAATAAAATGTGTTGTATTAGCGCTGAATAGGCATCTACTGACAGACAGTCAAGCTAACCAAGTCACTTTTGCAGTACGTGTTTTGTTTTTCATTTTAAATTGAGCTTCCCACTGCTATGAAGGCCACAGACAAAGGCAAAGCTCCCTCTTCATCCACCCCCCCTCCCTCCATTGTGGTGCTCCTCTCATGGCCAGGGGATCTCTGCTGTGCTGCAAGGATGAGAGAGCCAGCAGTGACTCTGTGAACCTCAGTCCAAAATGAAAGCCCAATCTGACACCCAGCGCTGCAGCTTTGAACACACCAGATCTGAGGCAGCGCTACAAAACTGATGGAAGCCCTGTGAAAGCAGGAAGCAGCGAGAAGCAAAGACAGACCAAATACAGACAAATAGCCAGAGAGGATCACACAGATATTCTGGGTAACAACCTTGAGCCTGTCAACTCTGGCTCTCAGGCTCTTCTTCCGTGTTTAAAAATAAAAAAATAGAGGCAGACGTTCTTTAGCCGGTGAAAACTAACATGACATATCTATCCTAGGCTGAGGTGTTACAGGTGAAAGAGTTGGATCTTGTTATTTTTTTTTTACTTCAGGTCACTCACCGCTCTCTGGCAGGTGGAAATGCTGAAATGGCTGCTATTTGTGAAGTGTGTGTAGGTATTGCAATTGCTGTTTAGAAGAAGAGTCGTTTGCTGGCAAGGTCGTTGTGTTTTATTCGCACTAAACTTTCAAACTGCTCTTTATCTGTTCAAGTCACCACAGTAAGCTGTCTTTGAGAGTCTGCCAATAATAATTGAACTGTAAAATGAGCAGTCGTTAGCAATAAAAAGTACATATAGTCCTCTGATGTTTCCTTATCTTCTGTCCTCCCCCCTCCAGGGTCCTTCATGATGGTCAATTCCTCGCAGCATTTCGGGGGCCAGCGAGCTCAGCTGCTCCTGCTCCCGCTCAGCGAGAACGACACCCACTGCATTCAGTTCAGCTACTTCCTGTACAGCCGCGACGGCCACAGCCCCGGGGACCTGCACGTCTACATTCGGGTCAACGCGGGCCCCAAGGGCAGCGCTGTGTGGAATATCTCAGGCTCCCAGGGACGCCAGTGGCACCAGGTGGAGCTCGCCGTCAGCACTTTCTGGCCCAGTGAATACCAGGTGAGAGATAAGACTTATACAAAAGGATAGTATTGGCCTGCAGAGATTAACTCCACCAAGGTGGAAGTTTTCATATATGTAATCAGTCAAATGTGATGGAAATATACAGTAGCTGCGAACTTATTTTCTCAATCAGCAAAAGTTCAGACAGTTTGGGTTCTCTCTGTGTTTGTGCCCGTCTTCTGATGTCACGTACTCTCATGCACGCATCACAATTCAGCATAATTTGAACCGAAATGCGTTGACAGTTCATTGGCTGTTCGCGTACGTTGCCAGACCACTATCGATCACATCTAATCGAACCACAGCCATGCAGTCCTGATGAAGCAAATGATCTGAGTTTGTAGTGTCAAACTCTCAGTGGGTGCATTTACATGGATATCTATAACCCGTTCACGAGGCTTATCCAGGTTCTGATCATATTCAGGATATAGTGTTTACATGAGCGCAGAGAAATCGGGTTAGCAGCCTACCCTACATTCACTACCTCCTGACAACTTAAAGGTCCAGTGCCTGAGTCTTCAACAGGGGCGCTACGACCTCTAGGGGTCCTCAGAGTTACTGCAGGGGGGCTGCCAAATTATTGTTTGATAATTTAACGTTTTCATTTTATTTTAGGTTGGGTTTGTTTCCTCCCAGAATTAAAAATGTCTGAAAATACACTTTAACATTAATCTAATATATTATTAGCAAAAATACATCATCTTATAATTCTGAGTGTAAGGACATTTTTGTGAGCCACAATGGATCGTTTCGGATCAATTCGAACAAGAGACTCTGACACACCCTCCAACTCAGATACCACCAGAGAAGGTGCAGAGGGAAAGAGAGAATTATTTCAAGTGCAGTTCAGTTTTATACAATATATGTAGTGGTCCCAGTGGCCTGAAAAACAATGGAGACCTTTTGTTTAGTGTGACATTTAGCTGTGAAGCTGCAGAACTGAAACTTCCCCTGTGTGCCAAGCACGTACAGTAGGAGAACTATGGTGGCCAACACGAAAACACAAAATTGCAAATCTAGTGGCAGTGTTTGTCCATTTTGGGCTACTGTAGAACAACATGGCAGACTCCGTTGAAGAGGATCCGCTGCGCATGTAAATCTAAACGTCCCATTCTAAGGTAACAAAAACACAACAGTTCTTTGTTTCAGGTGATCATATACTAATAAAGACATAGTTATGAATATTATAAACCATTACTGCCAGTAGATGTCCCCAGATCCTACAAACTGGACCTTTAACTTAATATCTTTTCTCCTCCGATCGCAAACAGTTGTCTACTCTGAACACATCCACCTTTGTACTAAGCTAAGGCTCATCCTGGAAACAGCTACACTGCTCTCATAAAACTGTCCTTCAAACTGTAGCCAGCTTGTCACTTCCACTCTCACTGCATAGGACAGGCAAACAGTGGTGAAGATACGCAGCCTCTTTCATTACAGAAAGACAAAACTCGCTGCCGCTAGCACTGTTTGTGTTTCAGAATCAGAATCAGCTTTATTGGCCAAGTACGTGTGCACATACAAGGAATTGGACTTCGGTAAACTTTGCTCTCAGTGTACCAGTGTTGACATTAAGTCCTCAAAATTAGACAAAGAAAGTGGAAGTAGAACTAAACTAAATTCAGAATTAAATTCAATAATCATCACAAGCCCTAAATACACATCAAATATACAAGTCTGTGAGGTAAATAGTGCAATTGTATGTTGTCAAACATTGAGAAATAAAGCAAAGGTGCAAGTGTTGTTTGTCCTGTCACTCTTTCTGTTAGGAGTTCATCAGAGCAACAGCCTGGGGGAAGAAACTGTCTTTGTGCAGGTAGATTTGGCGAACAGTGCTCTGTAGCGCCTACCAGAGGGGAGGAGTTTAAACAGTTTGTGTCTGGAGTGTGAGGGCGTTTCCTGACCCTTGACCGCTACAGGTCCTGGATGGAGGGAAGATCAGTCCCAGTAATCTTCTCTGCAGACCCAATTGTCCGCTGCAGTCTGTTCCTGTCCAGTTTGGAGGCAGATCCAAACCAGACGGTGATGGACGTGCAGAGAACAGACTGGATTATGGCGGTGTAGAAAGTGATCAGCAGTTCCTGAGGCAGGTTGAGCTTCCTGAGCTGTCACAGGAAGTACAGCCTCTGTTGGGCCTGTTTGCGGACATAATGTTACATAATTTGGCTGAAGCTTCACCTGCGCAGGTAGTCAACCCCGCTTAATAAACGGGATAACAGAGTATTTCTGTTTCTTTCACACGTAGCTTATTCAGGTTTCTCATAAATAGAATAATCCTGTTTTCTGATAATGGGATATGATGTTTACATAGTCAACCACATAAACAGGATACTTCAGAAACACACTCATAAATGGGTTATTTATGTTTACATAAACACACACACTGTATTTTACTCACATTCTGATTGTTGCTCATTTAGTTTTAAATGTTTCTCTGTAACATGAAATATTAAAGCTTTGAAACCAGAGGCTTTAAGATCAGTTGATTTCTGCAGTAAGCAGTACTCCACACTGGCCTCATTCCAGCTGTTGCATTCATGTACCATTTTGTCAGAGATGAAACCTGGTAGGTAATTGCAGTTTTGAAAATTGGATCCAAAACAAACAGAGTAGAAACCCACACAAACCCACCAGATTCTGTCCGCAGTCCAAAATTGTTAAACTGTATCTCCACAAAACAAACACCGTCAAATGCTCCTATTATTTCCAATTTATTTTCATTACATGGAGGAGGAAGAACATTCGTAGCTCAAAGCCAGTTTGATCCCACAATTTTGCTCTTGTTTTATGTAATAAATGTAAATTTGACATTAACAGCAGCGCTGTCACTTGTAGTAAAAGGAACACATCACAGATTTTGCCAGTGAAGATCAGTTTACTCTGCTAATGTGACATCATCAGAGTTGTCATGGTCTGGATTGGAAGTTTTAACAGGAAGCCTTAGTGAAGAACTCTGGGTGTGAAGCTTTAAAGACAAAGGAGGCAGGAAGGAGGTAAGGGGAAATGCTATAGAGGTGAATTATGGGAAATTTCAGATCCTGTGATTTCACCTGGGATTAAACGGCAGGATATCTCTGCCTCTACGCATTGTTTTTAATCTGTACCTTATAAGTCCCCAACATTATGGAAGTGTGACACTAAATTAATTGCTGTAGTAGCCCTTCAAAAATCCAACACTGTCTTATCAGCAGTGTTGACATATTTAGTTAACTGATAGCGAAGTATTAAGTTGATTAACAGAAAGCTGATTGTAATTTTGTGAACTAATTTGTCACTTTATTGATTTATCAGATAAAGTAATCACACACTGGTCACAGCTTCACAAATACATTAAATATATTTTCTCTCCCCTCTCAGATTAATTTTTTAACAATATAAAATGAATATATCTGATGCAACTCAGAGTAAATTAGACATCAGATTGAATTCTGGGAAATTAAGACGGACATTTTCTATTATACGTGATATTTGTTTTAGAATGAATGATTGATTGGTAATCAAAAATAATTAACACATGAATAAATAATGAACATAATGGTTAGTAGAGGCTTCATCAGTTGGAGTCTGCCTGTGATGTGATGAGTAACGATGCAGATGGATTGATAATATACACCATACTGTGACACTGTGGAGATGATGACAGGGAAAGTCACTGGAGCAGGTCACTGTTAGGGCGCAGCAGGAACTCATTAAGATTGTGTACTGACTCTATGAGGGGAGTCATTGTGATGAAATCGTCTTGTTATGTCACTGTTTTGTAAAATTACTAAATTTTGACTTGCATGTCTGATGCCAGCATGCTCAGTGTTAGCATTTAGCTCGACGCATTGCTGTGCCAAAGTCATTTATTCCTCTTTTTTTTTGCCAGGGGAAAAAAGAAATCTTCATTATGAAGAAAATAACTGATCTGTTTTAAAGCCAATCAGCCCTTCGTTACACTGCCTTTCAGTAAGCTCAAATTCAGATTCAAATTTCTCTTTTAAACAACTTGTAGTTTCTGTCTTTAGTCTGCATCGTTTTTATATTCGTCTCAATTTATTTCTATGAATAACCACGTTAATGATGTCAGGGGACGGCTTTAAGGCTCATTTATGCTCAACATTAAATACGGATCCGGATACGGACGGAGCCTTCTGTCCGTGCTCCGCGTTCATTTCTGCACGTTTCCATAAAGCTTACGGATACGGGCCAAACGGAGCAGTACCACCGGGAACCGTGGGGGCAGTGTTGCTGTCACTACCCGATATGTAGCTCTAGTGAGACACGAAAAAGAAATAACAATTCAGTTTCTCTCATCGGCAGTACTAGAGAAAAGAATTCTCTGTCCTCCAGTCACGTATTTTACGGCCTCACCGACCACCTCCTCCTACAACGCTGCCTCTGTTTTTGTCTTTATGCAAGACGTACATTATCAGTATCTCCTCCACAGTCGCCATGTTTGTTTTTGAGTTTGTTGTTGTCATAAACTTTTGAATGCTGGGCTGCCTCCTGGTGGATATATTGGTTAACATCCATGCCAACGTAAAGGACGCATGGAAGTATGTGGGCAGTGACGGTAACATCGTTTGAAACGGACGTATACATTTTCGTACGTAAAGGGAGCATAAATGAGCCTTCACACGTTGAGTCAGCTCGGTAGCAACGCCAACAATGAATGTGTTGCTCTGCCGTCCTCATTTATTTTCTTTACAACAAAAGCTCTACTTCCTGTTCATTTCTCACATATGAACGGTAGCCGCACAGGACCAATATAAAGATCTGCAAATGTCAAAATATACAAGAACGAAGTAACCTCACATATTTAACGTCCTCTTCAACATTCTCTCTGTATCGTAGCAAGTCATATCTATCTAACAGTGAAATTAACTTACCACTGATAAATGGTGCTTACACAACTGTATTTAAGTTTCTTGACAAAAACTTCATTTTACAAGACTGCATTTGAATGTGTCATGATAACAGTATAATATACCTTCCCCCAGTCCTCATTTTACTGAATGGAGCTTAAACACAACATAAATAAACTTAATGCAACCTCCGTTAGCGGCTAGTTCCGCCCATCGGCTACTAACGGCTAATGTTAGCTAGCTCTAAAATATATTTTTTGGGCAGTTTTTGCCTTTAATTGATAGGAAGGTCAAGTGTGAAAGTGGGAGAGAGAGAGAGGGAATGACATGCAGCAAAGGGCCACAGGCTGGAGTCGAACCCGGGCCACTGCGGCAACAGCCTTGTACATGGGGCGCCTGCTCTATCCACTAAGCCACCGACGCCCCATGTTAGCTAGCTCTAACAGCTAATGTTAGCTACCTCTCCTTCTGCCAATTTCAACAAGTATTTGTTCTTCACTACATAACATTTGACACATTGAGAACGAGTCCTTTTGTGTAGGGGCGATTTCCGTACACTGCCTCCTTCATAAAGAAACAAGAGTGTCACTTAGCAGGGCACTAAACCACCAGCTGCTCCATTGAGCCTCTCAGTGGCCACCCAACACTGAACTGTTGCTACTGACAGCCTCAGCAGCTTTATTATCATCATCCTATCACTCAAACCACATGCAAGAATTAGCTAATTGCAGCTGTGTCATATATTACCGTGGCTCAATAGGTTTATAATTACAGTGGGCGTGTGTTTGCTTTGTATCTTTATTTATTGGTCAATTTACCTGCGTGCTGCAGTGTAATCAATAGCTCCGTTTGATGCCTGTATTGTCGATGTTGCATTATTAGCGCTGTTGTGTAGCTTGTAAGATTCTGATGACTGGATGCAGCCCTGCCTCACCTCATTACGGCCGATAATTTATTCCCTAATGCTCTCTTTCTTCCCTCCAAGCTCGCCGCCTCCTACAGCTCCCTCGCCACACCCTAAAACAGACATTAATGAGAAGGCAATGGCTGGTGTAAGGGATTGTGGGAGCGTGGGTCCGCCGAACAGTCAATTGACCTCAATTCCATGCGACCCTCAGTGCGGGGGAGTGGGCCGGGTGTTTGCTTCCATAACCTTGGCGCACTCTGGGCCCCATCTCAATAAATCAAGAGGCAGTTAATGAGATTAGAGGGCTGCACAGATCAATGAGGACAGCCTGCGCTTTACCATCCTCAGCTCTCCTGTCCTGAGCGACTCTCACAAACAGCCAAACTGATTTAAAGTAATGATTTTCTTCCCTTCTGTATGGACACTAGAAGTTTGTCTGCCACACACCGCAGCAGAGGAGGAGGTGGAAGCAGGGGGCGGGGTGCTCTCGGAGGGGGAAGCTGAGGTGTACAATCAGACAAGTCGGCCCAGGCGGGGAATTTGCTTAGCGCTGCAGTGTTTACCATTTGGACAGGCGTGCATAAGCAATGTAATCTACTACTCTGGTGATGTATGTCCAAGCTGCCTGAGTGATGAGAAGGCGCTGTTCTCTAAAGTCCTCCCGCCAGGCATGTAGACACAGGACAGATTGCTTTATTTGTCCTATAAACCTGGCTGATCGGCAGCACATAATGAAGCAGGTAAAGCTGTGCAGATGAGCGAAGAGGCTTAAACATAGGCCTGAAGGAACAAAGTGTGTCTATCTGTTGTCTGAAGAGGGACAGGAGTGGGCTTGGAGTGAGGCTCTGTGCCTCTTTTTAGTGTTCCCCTCCTTTTATTCGCCCCGGGAACACTCTCCCTGTCCTCACCAGCTCCCACTGCTGCGACTCAAAGCTCAGCACAGGCCCCACAGGGCTCCACTCATCCATCGATAAAGATCACTGTCCAGCACTGCTAGCGAACAGATCAGCCCCTGCAGGCCACAGAGGAGCAGATCCACACAGGGAGAGGACTACCACTTTAGAGGGGAGGTGAAAGTGAGTGCTGGTGGAGGGGTGGTTGAGATTAAATTGAAAAAAATATATATATCTCGCAATCAGTGAGCATCAGCACCCCTCAGGAAAGACAGACTGCCACAGAGATATGTTGGACTGGGATCAGCGTTTGTGTTTTGTTTTCACTGATAAGAGATTTCAAAATTCAATGCCAATATTTCTGAGTTTCAAATGGACATTGTTGGTGGCATAATTGTTCTATAAATGAGGGCATTTGTGAGCAGATGTAGATCAGTTTAGAAACACTAAAGCCCTTCTCCCACTGTACAAAACCCCCGCTAACATCGTCTACCATCTAGCTCTTGTATTTTTTAGGAAATGCTACAATCAGCAATCATTCCCTGGACAAATTACTGTGCAGTAGTTGCGGGTATTTTTCATCTCCAGCTTTGATTGACCCGGGTGAACATGCTAATTTTCGCCCCTTTTCTGTTGTGAAGCAAAGACGTGCTGCCACAACATTCTGTCCATCTCCATCCAAGCAGAAATATGAAAAATAGTCGCCACCAAGTTTGAAAGAGAAACTGAACAAGAAGCACGTCTAAAAATATAGTTATCACTGTACATATTCACTGGCCTCCATGCTGCTTTCTACTGTTTACTAACCATGTTTTCCCAGGCACGTTCGTGACCCTAAACATGACAGTACAAAATAAAGAACAGAGAGACATACTCAATTACTTTGGCTTTGACCTATTGTCATTAAAAAAGGAGTCTGTCACCCATATTTAGTGCAATGGTTCCTAACTGGTCCAGCCACAGGGTCCAGATTTCTCCTTAGTCATTAGTTAAAGGCCCACACAGTTTAATACATTCAACATCATACCTTCCCTTGACCATGTGTTTGAGCTAATTTGCTGTCTCTGTCAAGTAGCTGTCTGTTAGTTACTCACTTTGCAGTTGGAAACGGTGCTGGAAATTCACTGTACTTTTTACAAAATTGACATGACCCGCATTTTGGACCGTGACCCACCAGTTGGGAACCACTGTTTTAGTAAGTTTTCACGTGTTAGAAGAACTTGCATATAAATGCTAATTGTGGTAGAAAAGGGTATAAAATTCGTCATTAGTGTTAGAACTGCCTGGACTGGCAAACGTGTAAGGAAATAAAAAAAAAAAAAGTATATTTTCCGAATGGTCAACTTAGACAGTAAAATCATTTAGCATTGCACTTTCATAAATTTTGGCAACTCCTAAGAGACTAATTAAAAAATAAAGGCTAAAGCAGATGCAGCAGAGGCTGATATATACTGATTCAAACCCCCCAAAATGCAGGATCCTACAATACAGTACATTTCCCGTAATGCAACCAATATCACAGTCTCCGTAGAAGAGTGGTAGCACTGATACCATGGATGTATAAAAAGAACTGGATACAGTGTGGGAGGTGGGGTCCAGGTCATTCCTGTGAAAGTTGCTCAGTGGTGCAAGAAGCCAGAAAAGTTAGCTAAGCCATAGAGCGCAGGGCCGAGGCGCACTATCGACTTTAGCAAGCCGAGCAGCTAACTTCTGGCTTAGCCCTACGTCCTCTTGAATGAAGAGAAAATGTTTTAATCGTGTGGCTCTTCTAGACTTTGGAAAAGTTATCAGACTGCATGGATCAAATCCTGATAGTATAAGAAGCCATTTCACGTGTGACGTTCAAAATAATGTATATGCACTGATTGACAGATGTCTGTTTCCCAGTGTAAGCCAATGGTAAAAAATCTTTCTCCACCCAGTGGCATCACAAACCCAGACACTGTAATTCAACAGCTTGTCCAGTATGTTAAAATGGATTCAAAGCCTGGCGCTGTTCCCTGGGGCTTGACTGATAGCTATAAGGCCGGTTAAACTTGTACTGGGTGACGATCCGATTTGATCAGCATGTCATCTGATTGAGTTCATGACCCTGGGTCAGACACTGCTTGACTTTGGTGAGCAGACATTTCAGTTGGAGATCTGACTTCAGATTGCGATGGCACTGAAGGACAGAGGAGAACATTGATCAGACCGGTTCGCTCTCTCACTGTCAGCCTGGGTTTGTGAAGTACAGTACGTGTTAAAGAGGTGCTCTTTTAGAAACACTGGCTTCTTTCCTTTGGATTTATTTTTTGACTTCTCCTGGGTTCACTCCTTGACCGCTTTGTCCTCCTTATCTCACCATCTTAATTCCCAGTGCATCTCACTATTTGGTTCCCTTCCCTCTTATCTTTCCTCTCTCCCTCTCTCTTTTGCCTACCTATTTCAACATTTTTTGTTTTTTTTTTTGAACACTAACCCATCACCTTCTTTTACCCAGGCAGTTTAAAAAACCCTCCAGTGAAATTCAAGTTTTTAACCTTGTTAACACAGCCATATGGTGTTTTTTTACATGCTTCAAGGTATACCGTGGTAGAAAAAAGCAGTCAGTGCCACGGCTGAGCATTACTGCCTTGAAACTGCAGTGTACCAGTCACGACAATTACATTATCAACTTATCATACAGTATATTGGCATGACCTCAAACATTTTGCTGACCTCAATATTGCCAGTTGTGTTTGGGCGACATGTGTTTGTTGACATAAGAATGCCATCGCCATTTTAGTCAGCATGACATCAGAATAAACAGCAGAGTTTGTAACAATTCTCCCTTTTCTTTTCTTCTCTTCACCCCACCTACATGTACAAGTCCAAAGAAATATTAAACATTTCAAAGACGACACAGTGTAGCTTACTGGTAGCCTGCAGCTGCACTTAGGAGAGGCACAGTCCTGACAGGGGTTAGCTTTTCAACTGTTGAGAACGAGCCAAAAAGTCCCTCCATCAAGTTCACCCTCCACTCCCTGCTCCATCCATTAAACCAGCTGGACTATCGGGGTAACTGCAGTGTTCCCCAGAGCTTTGCTAAGCTTGTCTATTAGTTGCAAGAGGCATCACTTGGTTTTGTTTTTGTCAGACAAATTTTGTATTAGGTCTAAAGCCCCGTTTCCACTGAGCAGGCCGGTACAGTTCAGTTTGCTTTTTTTTTGTTGGATGGTACCAATGGAACCGTTCTGCGACGTCGCCATGTTTGGTCCCCCCTCTGTTGGGGTACCTAGCACACAGATGTGGTACTAAAAGGTGGAGCTGTGAACACTGCAGTCTGATTGGTCAGTAGAGGACGGTCACTCTGCTCAGGGCTGAGTTGTGTCTGGTTTTGAGGCTCATGTAACCACTGTTCATACTGTGGAGAGTTTTATTAGTAAACTGTAACTATAAAATGAAAGGATGTTCTGCTGCCTCTCACAGCAGCTGGAGTCTGAGAAAAAATAACTTCATTCACTGGGCCGACTGCCGGCAACTTTTAAGGTGGAATGTTAACTTGCTATGTTACTCAATGTGTGAGTCGACGACGTGTATCCATCAACACACCTTAAATTTCAATTTCAATTCAACCCCTGAGCTTGCCTGAGAAGGACTAAATGCACAAAGCTGCTATGTTTAAATATCCCATGGAGACAGACTCTCACTGCAGCCTGTTTTATTTTGTTCTGAAATGTTGGTGATTTGTGGACGATAAACGAGGTGCAGACTGATAAAGGAGGATGTAGGGTCTAGGTACCATGTTTGAAGGGTTACTTTTGGTTCCAGAGGTGCCGTACTGAAAGCGTTTGGTGGAAACGGGGCTTAAAACTAAATGTTTTTGGGCTCATCCTATAAAGGGAGCCTGATGAAGAGGTTTTTTAAAAAGAGATGATAAAAAAAAATCATGTTTAAAGAGACTGGTTCCTTCAGTAGAACATGTCACTTGCTAAATATCCTCCTATAGAAAGCCTGCCTGCATGGGGCTGCATGCCTTTCACACTAAGGAGGAGTGTGACAAAAAAATTATGTGTTATTGAGTTGTGAAAATCCCCCCTCCAGCCTGCTGTGTTTAACCTCTGCCATTCACACACCTGCAGGTCTGCTCCATGCTAAAATTAACCTGAATCCACCCAAAGGTTTTAGACATGATTTTTGCATGATTAAAACATGACCGCCAAAATGTCCCCGATGGCTTGCTGTTCTACTGTTGGTGAATGTGCAACATTGACACAGAGACACAGACACTCTCACAGAAAAAAAAAAAAAAGTTGAACATATGGCAACTTGTCTTCTTGCAACACACTGCAGCGGATCTGCTGTACACCTCATTTTATTTCTTCAGCCTACACAGAGAAGATGGCAGGCGCAATTAAACACAATATATTTCAATGTTGTACTGCCACATTGCCAATACGGATCAATAGTGTTGGCCTCATTCTAGCTTCAGAAATCAATTAGCAGAACATTGTTGCAATTTTTGTTCACCACATTCCTCAAACGATTGCATGTAAGTAGTTAAATTAATCAAAGTCCTCTCTGAGATGGATGGCGTCCATGTATCAACTGAGAGCTTTGTCATTAATGCACACTCATAAATAATTTGTGCAGCGCTGTAATAAAAAACTAAAAGCTCAAAATATTAATTACTGTGCAAATCTTGTTTTTAATGCAATCCCTTTTACTGCCACCACTGATTTTATGTATTCACTGTGAGGCCTCCTGGGATGCAGTATGGATTTGTTACTCTACACTATCAATTCACCGGCATTGAATTTTATGAGCCAAACACGGCGCTATGGGAGCCGAATATTAAAATGCTTGCATGCCTTTTACATCAAATGTGACCGTCCAGCTGCTTCCGTCTCCTCAACTGTCTACACTTGTTCTTGTGCCAGAACCTTCTTCCCGATTTGGATTTGTCTCTTGTGTCATTTTCTTTGGTCGCTGCACTGACACGACGCTCCATCTTGGGAGATGGCACCCTTCTGCTTGCACTGAACCAAACCTTGATTCACACCTCACAGACTGTGTCTTTGTAGTGTTACAAGCCTCTTTTATGTTCCCCATTCTTGTCACAACTAAAGCCTGAGAGAGGCCGAGAGAAGGCTGGAGAATGACATCACCTTGAACTGGATATTCTCAATTGGACAAATCCATCTCTTATATTGTTTTTAGAAATAGATTTTCCTCTGTGCCTACTTGTGTGAGTATTGGAAAAGGGTGAAACTTTGCTATCAAATATTAAAGACGCTATCAGGCCCCGTCATGACAAACAGTGTGGCTTAAGCTTCCACCCTCCACTTTCTATCTCCTCCTCCTATGCAAGGTGTTCCTCCGCTGTCTTTTCTTGCACTGTTTTTCTCTCTATACATCTTTTTATATCTCTGTGCTGTGGTGGCTGTGACAGCTCAACACACTGTAACATAAGAAAACACAAATGGACAAAACTCAGGCAAACACATGCACAGCATTTGGAAAGAAATAAATGCTGCACAGAAATAAAACAGGGATTATTTGAGAAATGCGTAGAGCAACATATATGCAGGAACCTATGAACAAATTGAGCTGCAAACAGAAATACAGATACAAATGCAGACAACACGGCCAAATACAGATACAGTACACACCATATATACCTTTCACATGGTAAAATGAAATACAGCAATGCACCACAAATACACACAATACAATGACATATAAAAACGCACCACAACCACAGATGAACCCAACACAGTGAAACATAGAAACACACCACAAACACACACAGCACAGCAAATAACAGAAACACACCATATGTAGGTGCAGATGTTTTCAGTTGCACCTCTGTCAGCTCAGCTAATGTTACAGACAGACAACACAGAACAAAAATACAAAATGAAAATGTACAGCTCTAAAACAAGCAATACAAAACACAAAGTAAGATTACTACAAAGAAAAGCCAAAACGTATAATCATGTATATACTAGAAGTGAAACATAAAAATGCAAAAAAAGGGCAACTACATATGATAACAAAGACGAGCTAAGATAGACCCTGACACTGGCATATACAAGACTACAGTATATACAAAAACCCTGCAACAGAGCTTTGAAACGTCCGAGAGGAACCAAAGAGTGTAACTTTAAGTCCTTCTGTAGAAGATTTTACACATCAAGAGCTGCTTACAGAAATGCTCGCTTGCCAGACTCTGTACGTTCCCTTGGCATACACAATAAAAACATGTTTTGAGAACAGAAAGCATAGCCATTTTCAATTTTTTGCTTAATGTAGACACATAAGTAAGCTGGAGGTAAGCCAAAAACAGCTTTGTAAACAAGAGAATGCCAATAAAAAAGTCTAAGAAACAGTAAAGAGAGCCGGCCAACCCGAGCATTTATGCCCTTGTGTCTGTTTTGCAAGGTGCTTATTGTGATTGGTGCTGGGAGATGGTGGCAAGAAGCTTTTCAAATATGAGGAAATCAACTCACCATTCTGTAAACTCTCCTTCTGCCAACTTTTGCTAGCTGGCCAGGTCCAGTTTCCAATTGTAAATCCTTTGTATCACCAAAACGAAATCCTGAGCAGCAGCTTCAACCACACGACTCTTTTTCTATATGCAAATCTGACAGAGGGGAGGAGGTGTGTGCTTTATGGTGAATAACGACTGGTGTGAAAGTAGGAACGTGAGGTGCTGTCCCATTCCTGCTCAGCTTGCACCACAAGGGGAATAAACATTTTGGATTAGTACTATACGCCATTCGGAGGTGGCTCCACAATGCTGATCTGACAGAGGGGAGGAGGTGTGCTTTATGGTGATTAAGGACTGGTGCGAAAGTAGGAATGTGAGGTGCTGTCCCATTCCTGCTCGGCTTGCACCACAAGGGGAATAAACAGTTTGGATAACTCCTATACGCCGTTCAGAGCTGGCTCCAAAATGCTGAACTGACAGAGGGGAGGAGTCTGCTTTATAGTGAATAAGGACTGGTACGAAAGTAGGAACGTGAGGTGCTGTCCCATTCCTGCTCAGCTTGCACCACAAGGGGAATAAACAGTTTGGATAACTTCTATACGCCGTTCAGAGCTGGCTCCAAAATGCTGATCTGACAGAGGGGAGGAGTCTGCTTTATAGTGAATAACGACTGGTGCGAAAGTAGGAACGTGAGGTGCTGTCCCATTCCTGCTCAGCTTGCACCACAAGGGGAATAAACATTTTGGATTAGTACTATACGCCATTCGGAGGTGGCTCCAAAATGCTGATCTGACAGAGGGGAGGAGGTGTGCTTTATGATGATTAAGGACTGATGCGAAAGTAGGAATGTGAGGTGCTGTCCCATTCCTGCTCAGCTTGCACCACAAGGGGAATAAACAGTTTGGATAACTCCTAGAGCTGGAATATGCTGATCTGACAGTCTGCTTTTGTGAATAACGACTGGTGCGAAAGTAGGAACGTGAGGTGCTGTCCCATTCCTGCTCAGCTTGCACCACAAGGGGAATAAACATTTTGGATTAGTACTATACGCCATTCGGAGGTGGCTCCAAAATGCTGATCTGACAGAGGGGAGGAGGTGTGCTTTATGGTGATTAAGGACTGATGCGAAAGTAGGAATGTGAGGTGCTGTCCCATTCCTGCTCAGCTTGCACCACAAGGGGAATAAACAGTTTGGATAACTCCTATACGCCGTTCAGAGGTGGCTGTGTTCGAGGGTAGCCAACATGTGGCAATCTTGCTGAGGTCAAGATTTGTAAATGGAAGACTCAGAAAATAGCACACACATACAAAAACGATAAATACTGGGTGCTGGACGGAAGAACAAACACACAAAAAAACAAACACAAAAAAAAAAACAGGTCTGTACACCAGAAACTGCTCCTTTTGGAAATTTTAATCGTATCACCACATGTGACGTTTCAACAGTTGACTGATGAAGGGTTAGGGTTTCCAAAAGGAACAGTTTCTGATGTGTGAAACCTGTTTGTGTATTTTTAAGATCTGTAAATAAACTATGACCTCCAGTGACACATGAGTTGGAACCAATTAGAGTCCGAAGCGTGTTCCAGGACACCAGCGTTGACGTTACAGATGCCATCAATGAACTCACTCAGTCTGTCATGGATTAAATTTGTAAAACAACAGAAGAAACTGTTTTCAAAACTACAGTTAAATCAGAAACTATGAATTACTAGAACCATTCTGGACGCCACAAACACACACTGCAGCCAGTCTGGAAACATGGACAATTATAGACCAGCAGCCCGAAATGTAAGAAGAGGCAAAAAAAAAACAAAAAAAACCAACAACTAAATTACAATGCACACATTGAACACATTGACAAAAACGCGTCACAGATACATCACAACAAACCAAATACAGTAATGCTCCACAATTACATACAACATAACCCAATTCAGAGACCCTCAGAAAATACATACAGCATAAGCAAATCCATTTCCATGCATGTTCATTGGTTTTTGTCCTATGGAAACTTTGTTTTAAAACTAAGCTCTGTTTTTATTTTCTGTGCAACTTGAAGCATCTGTCTTACTTGTGTTGTACATATTTGCATCATCTTTCAGTGTTTGGTTGTGTTGCCTGTATTCGGCTTTTCTGGCAGTGAGTTTAGCTATGCTGTATATTTGTGTCAGTTTGGTGAAGATCTGTGCATGTGTCCTCTTCATCTGCAGTGCATTGAGCGCTCAGGGCCATTGCACCCTCTCCTACTCCAGCTTCACTCCACTCTTCGTACATTGAGCAAATCGTCTCATTTTCATTGCCCTGCGTTGTGTGAACAAAGTTCAAGGGGATTCTACTGTAGCCATTTGCATAATAGCTTGTGTTTTTGCATGTGCGCAGCTATTGGATGCCAAGTTCCTCCGTGTCTGGCACAGTCATAGTCAAACACACTTTTCTAAAAGTGAGGGCAGATGCGGAGGAGCTTAATGATGGCTCAAAGCACGGAGCTGAGTGAATCGATGGTGGTGGGTGCGTTGACGCGTGATGAATTGAAGAGTTAATCGGTCTGACGTCTCTAATGGCCCGACATAGGAATGAAAAATAAAAATAAATTAGTGGAAAGAAAGCCTTAGTCTGTATCCATCTGCCAAGGCCTTTTGTGGTATTGATTGGCCCCAGGCACTTAAAGCCTGATGTATTGTCAACATTGCAATCTATTGCTCGTCTGAGTGCACGGTCACAGTCTGACTTCCACTGGGCTCTGGCATAGATAACTAGACGTAGTAAGAGTGGGTGAATCAGTGACCGCCACACACACACACACACACACACACACACGATATAGTATACAGTTACAACTTTCATCTTCGCAGCTGTTAATGCACTCAACCCTCAAGTTCAGAGTTTGTCGTGCTGCAGTAAAAAGGGAAGAATTGCTCGTAGAGAGAATGATTTGGGCTCTGCTTTCTGTAATTACTACTCGGAAACCCAGAATGACTTTGTTGCGCTCTGGGAGGCCTCCCGATTCACTTTGAGGCTCTGCATGCTCCCGGCTCATTTAGATGACTGAGTGAATATTTAGGCTGCGTTTAAGGACTCCTGCAGCTGCCGTATGGATTGATAAAAAGGACAGAAGAGGGATTTATTCATGTTTTGTACTCTTGGTAAGCCAGACTTATTTAAAGACCGCTAAGAGACTTTTTTTTTTTTTTTTTTAATGACATTTGCCAAGTGCTTCGAATGTGAGTTCTCACCTATGGATTCTAAAGTAGCAGGGTGTCTCTTCCCTGCTATGAGTCTAAATGTCAGGCTTGTTTAGCAACTTATTCATTATTCTTTTTACCACTCATCCCTGTACAGGGTTGCTGGAAGACTGGCGCCTGTCCCAGCTGACACTGGGTGACAGGCAGGGTACACTCTGGACACACAGACAGACTATCACAGGGCTGACACATAGAGACAGACAACCATTCACACTCACATTCACACCTACGGACAATTTAGAGTCACCAATTAACTTGCATGTCTTTGGACTGTGGGAGGAAGCTGGAGGAAACCCACGCTGACACGGGGAGAATGTGCAAATGGATGGCCGGGACCCTTCTTTGCACATTGTTTAGCAACAAGCACAGTAATACACCTACTCAAGTCCGATTGGGCAGTTATTTTCTGATGTTGCCACTATGCTCATCGAAACTGTGTAGTCCAACAATGATGTACAAGCTCAACAGATTGGCATGGCTTTTCCCACATTATACAATGGGGTGTCTTTTAGTCTCGGTGACAGCTTGTGAACTGGGGATCAATTTTTAATGACTGCTATTCTGTCAATTCTCTTCAAGTCTGTATGTGTAAAAGCGGATTTAATGATAGTTGCCTTTGTAATATTGATTTCAGTGAAGACTTTTGGCATCTCGTGGTCTGAATGCTGTTAAAATTCTGTTGGCTGTATATTTCAGGAATAACGGGCAGTGGGGTCATAACCTCTGTCTAGGCTGTGGGCATTGCCTCATAAAAATGTGCCATAAAGAAACGTACCGTATGGGTGTAAACAATGTGGAGGCACACGTGAGAAAATCTTCTCAACTAATAGTACCACTAATTAGCTTTTTATTTGCTTTCAAACGCGTGGTCCTGGTCGTGTTGTGTCGACAAATTGACCTTTGAGCTGAGATTGTTTTGTCACGCAAACTGTCAAGAATGGTCTTTGGTACCACTGTGAAATGTTAACGTTGATGTGACCATTATATATGGCCACACCAATCAATAATGTGTCTGTATGCAGGACAATATGGGGGGAAGCTCACGTGTGTAATGTCAAGGTGAGTGAGGGGGCGCTCAGCTGGCATATTCTCTATTGAGAATGGATGAATGGCACTATTTTGTTTTTACTGTCTTTGTTATGTTATTTTCTTAATTTCTACCTATGTGCTGCTGATATGACAGTAAAATAAACAACTTTTGTAGTGGTAAAGTAAAAAGGAATGGTCTCCCACGGTCATATGTGGAGGTAGTTGATTAAGCAGTTCTCAACAAATGTGCAAGTAGTAAATTAAGTGCCGGCTCCCAAACTCAGTCCAACACAGCAGGTTAACAAAATAATGCACCAAAGATGCTATGAATTAGCTCTTTACACACCTGCTCTCTGAGTTATTTATAAGCCCTGTCCACCAAAGAGCCTGAGAGAAAGAGGCAAATTGATTGTAATCGAAGTTATGAGCCTACCACTCTGCCTAATAAAATGCCTCGGCTGTGCTACGAAGAGTTATTACAGTATACCTTACATAGCATCAGATTATTCCTAAAGGCACCATAGCATGTAGTGTACAATCAATAGTCCCTAACTGTGCGCATTTTGTAGACAGTTGTGCAGAAGAAAATGCTAATATATACACCTACTGAATTAACAGGATGACCTGAGTTTTCTGAGATTTAATTATCCATCTGGCACACTATTTAATTCTATACATAGAATTCTTTATATAGTATGTGGTGTCTAGTGAATCATTTTTTGATGTTTGTTGTGTTGAATATCTGTTTTAATTAGTTCCCTTTTGAGAAAGCAGAATTTTAATAAAGACTATGAGATAATTACTGAGGGTTGGAATGCTTATGATTATCCATTAGGCAAGGGGTGTTCAAATCAAGTCAGGCTACTATCCGTGAAGTATGAGCTGGATGAGACCTCCCGACCCTGACCAAAGAAATAAATGTTTGATAGGGAAAAAATGGAAGAAACATCAGGATAAAATTAAAGAAAGAATTCACCTCAATATGGAAAATACATATTTTTCCTCTTATCTGTAGCACTTTTATCATTCATTATCATTCTACCTTACCCACTAATCATATCACCACACAGAAGGAGGTGTGCATCTACTGCTAGCTCACCTAGCACCACTGAGCTAGCTAATGTTACAGCTCAGCAGAGCAGGACACCATTAATATATACATCTCGCAGTGCCTCTTGCACGAGCCTTTCATCCATTAGTAGATGCACGCTACCTTCTGCATGATGATAAGGTTGGCTGGTGTAGTTTATACGGGTCATGATTTCTGGAAAAGACACACTCATTGCTGTTGAGTTTTTCTTTCTACCAACTAATTACCATGCAGAAGGAAGTGTGCATCTACTCATGAAGAGAGGCTCGTGCTCATGACTGCTAGATGTAAAGATCAATAGCGTCCTCCTCGACTGAGCCGTAATGTTAGCTAGCTCAGTGGTGCTAGGTGAGTTAGCAGTAGATGCACACTTCCTTCTGCATGGTGACATGTCTGGTGTGTGTTCAGTAGGAAGAAAATAGTTCCTACTTTAAAGTTCTCGCAACAAGGTTTGTGAATTATCTTGAGTAACTAGGTCATGATTTCTGGAAAGAGACATTGCTTTTGAGTTTATCCAGCCCGGTAAAAATCTGGCGCTTGGGCAGTGACTTGCGGCGTCAGACACTGTAGAAGCCATCCTTTAACGTCGGCATGATACACAGCTTGTTGCCGTTACAGTTCGACAGCACTCAGCGGCATCAGGGTGAAACGTGGCAGGACAAGAATAAGAGTTTAGGCGGCAAAAGTCCAGTGGGCAGGAAGGCTGGTGGATGGGTCCATCAAACACCGACCTTCACTTTGGAGAGCTGTGTTTGCATCCTATAAGATTATAAAGCCAAACCCTGTTCTTTTTTTCCTAAACCTAACCACGTCAATTTGCATTTTGTACTGATGTAGTGTGTTTATTAAAGAGACTGCATGTCAATGGTTAATTTTCTGTGAAAACGAACAGACACAGCATTCCAGAACGTCAACAACCAACGCACCCAGGGTACCTTTCACATTATATCTGGACGTGAAAGGTCCATGACCAAACGCTGATATGTGACGAGGTCAGAGTGAGAATGTGTTGGTTTTTCAAATCCATTTTTTGGCGCTTTCAGTGCCGTCTTGTTCCATTACATTAGAAATACAACAGACATCTAGATGGCTGATATCTCAAACTGTGACCAAAACAATTGAGATTGATAAGTAGCACTACAGGTAAGAACAAAAATGTTGTTTAGATTTTGAGGTGAACTGTCCCTTTAAGATTTAGTTTGGTCAAGCTCTGGTTGATGATTGAGATACTGCAGATAGCCATTGAGATTTGCATTTAGACAAGCAATTTTTTTTATTGCCAGAAAATTGAATTGCAAATGTTTATTTTCATATCTACCTTGGGAGTATAGGTTTAAGCACACAGTATATCCAACAGTCCAAGCTATTTATGACCACTGAGACATCACTGCAATCACTACTCACAGCTGAAACCACAAACTGTCAGGTGGCTGCCTCGCACTCAGATCTGTTCAGGCCAGTGTTGGTGCAGAAATCTTTGCCTCCTCTATGATAATATTTTTCCCTGTATGACTCATGACTTTCTTTTGGGACAAAATAGTGGCTCTCGACAACGCTCTTTTTTGATTCTGAGGGGCTTATTCCAAATCCTGATATTTCCCTGTTGGTGTTTCAGAGAGATGAAAAGGATCAGTTAATAAATTCTGATTTAGCTGCTATTAGAATACTGTGTTTGAACAAGTATCACAAAACACACTGGACCAGAAATGCAAGAAACCTTCCAGATTACCATTTAAATAGCATTTCCAGGTTTTACAGCGGAGCCTCTAAATGTATGGTGGAATTAATGGAATATCTGTGCATGTCTGTTCTTGACAGGCCTTTGGACTCCATCCCTCCCATTTCCTACTTTGTCAGTCTACTTGCCACTCAAGATGTAATGGTCTGTAGTCATTTAATTTATCCACTGTCTCCACAGGTCATCTTTGAAGCGACCGTTTCCGAGGAGCGACAGGGCTACATTGCCTTGGACGACATTGTGCTGCTCAATTACCCCTGTTGTAAGTACCTGTTCTGCACTGCTCATAGCATACCTGCTGACCTTTTCTGAGCTCGGGGAAAGTGTCCGCCTGAACACTGAAAGGCCGGGCCAGGAAGCTTCAGGAACAGTTTTCCCAGAGGTGATTGAAGACTATGAGGCAAACCCGCAGACGGGGGCAACTGAGGCACATATACCTGGTGCCTATCCGAGTGACACAGGCACAATAACACAGCGGGAGACTTCTCTTTTGTCCGGGCAGAATGGCTGACCTTTTCCTCTGATCGCTATGCTCCCAGCCGGGTGCTTTTAAAGCTAATGTGATGTTACAGGCAAGAAAAGGACAGCTAGTGGTTGTACTTTGATCCTCTCTGGAAGTTTTTTTTTTTTTTTTTTGTCATTGCTTGGATATCAGGGGGTTGGAGCCTTATGAGTGCTAGTAATGTCCCATTATGTCCTGTTCTTTACCATTATACCTCCTGCAGTCCTTTGGTACACAAGCTCTGTGTACATGTTGTACCCATCATAACAGACCCTTTTCCCCACTGCTGGGCTGTTTCCAAGATGATTAGCTCTGTTGGACACCATAGACAAAAGCTAAATCTGATCTGATAGGCTTGCCTGGAAGCAGTCGTCTTTATAAAAGCTGCACTGACCCATGCTGACGTCCAAAAGGAGATAACATGGTGCCAGAACAGAAAATAATATGATGTAATTAAAACGTGGGTCATTACTGGTTTATTTCTATTAAATAACATGTTTATCCATTTGATAATTACCAGTTTGACCAACTAATATGAATTTATGCAGAGTCTGATTACATACAACTCTATAATTAGTCACTGCTATTAACCTTATAGCAGAACTCCACACATTTATAGATGATTAAATGTTTTTGGTGCCATCATTATTAGTTGATGTCTGTGTGCTGAGATGCACTTGTTTCAGTGAGGGGTTTTATTGCATCATGGTGGTCTAATTTAATTTCCAGTGAGAGGAATGTAAAGCTGAAATCTAATATTTAAGGGTTTCACAGCACATATTTGCTCAAATAATATGTTAGGGTAGCAATAATGAGTATTTTTACATGAGCAATGGATGAGACTGTTATGGCTTACCAGAAAGATGTTGCTTGTTTTGACGAATCAACAATGAATTATTCGTAACCTCTGCAGTTCTTTCCTGCCGTGCACTAGAAGACTTTGAAAAGAATAAAGTCTGATATCCTCTCACAGAGATTATTTCCCATCCTGCTCCAGGTAGAAAATATTATGTCAAACTCCCTTTAAAAAAATGACATATAAACAGTTTCTTACGTGTCTGCAAAAACACAAAACTCCAGAAACACGAGAGAAAAGGTGTCAATGCACAATTGGCCAGCTCAGACCAGGGTCTGACAACAACACAGCTGTGCTCCATTGACTCTAATGCAGTCATTTCAGATTTCCTATATTTTCAGGCTGGTTTTGGAGCTAAATGTTGTGCCTGGGACACGTCGTCTATTAATGATACTCGTTACCTGGAGAGGTTGGAAAAAGATATACGTTTCTTCCCTGCTCCAAAACCAAAATCAAACCCTGAAAAGTGTAGGGTTAGCTAGCTAGCTACTGAAGATATAGCCTACTGAATGTATACACATGCTGCTTTTGCTTTTTAATGATTACAACAGTGAAACAAAGACCGACCCTGCTGTACAGGAACCAGTGAAGGGAAGCAGGGAGACTTTGCTGATATTCAACCAGCTGTGTGTCATCGCAGTGTGCGCGGATGAACGTTGTTTGACTTCCCCCACAGCTCCCTGTGGCAGCGGAGGTCCAGGCAGGAAGTCAAACACTGTTCATCTGCACACACTGTGATGCCACACAGCTGGTTCAATATCAGCAAAGTTTCCCTTTATATTCATTGTCTTGTGTGGCGATCAGCAGTGATGTGGTGGTTCACTTTTACACTGTGATCTGTAGCCTATAGTTCGGCTTTAGCTTCTAACTATCTTTGTCTTTTTAACCTGTTGTTGCTGCTGAGTCAGTTTGACATCCTGGATATATCCTTCAAACACAGACTGTAGACCCCTCTGTCTGCTTCTCTCTGGAATCACTCTTTCATTTCTCCAAAAATATGATAAGATTTCTTTCGTCTTTGTTCATGTTCTTGCGCCTTCCCAGAGTCCCCTCCAGTTTTACTGCCTTCCAGGTTTGCTACTTCCTGTTTGGTGCTGGAGAGAGTGCAGCTATTAGTTGTTAACAATGGTTATGTCATTAAACTTCAGTATTTGCATGAGCCAAGACTAAAATGTCTGCTAATGTTTGATTTTGTCAGAATGTCAAGGCAAGCAAATGACTGACTTTAGACAGTCTGGACTGGGTTTTATCCTCACTTTACTTAAACCAAACAATCGAGATCACAGGCAGGCGCAAGCAACAACGGAACATTTTAAATTTGTCAGACGGGCAGAGTCTGCAGTCTGGTGAACATAATGGAGCTTCCTGCAGCTAAAGACACATTTTTCTCCAAGGTTTTTTTCTCAGAGACCAAATGAGAATGCATTTTAGACTTAAAGGGATAGTGCACCCAAAAATAAAAATTCAGCCATTATCTACTCACCCATATGCTGACGGAGGCTCAGGTGAAGTTTTAGAGTCCTCACATCCCTTGCGAAGATCAGCGGGGGGAGCAGCCAGCACACCTAATGGCAGACGGCGCCCCAGACTAACGTCCAAGAACACAAAATTGAATCCAAAAATCCATACTGCTCATCCGTAGTGATCCAAGCGTGCTGCAGCACCAACATAAAAAGTTGTTTCGAAAAACATCATACGAACTCTGTTTTTAGCCTCACTGTAGCCTGTAGCTCTGACTGCTTCTCTGTGCTCCTGTGCTCACGTGTGTGCGCTCAGGGTGATCGGTGATGCGCGGTCTCTGAAGAGCAGCAGTCTCGTCAGTACTGATGTCCAGATTCTCAAGTGCAGGCATCGGCAACTGCCAGTCTGAGCAGCAAAGACTTTCCTCACCCGTTGGCATTGCTTTGCATTTGAAACAACTACACCACCAGGTTTCCAGTGCTCGACTCCAGTTTTCTGTGGCTGGCTGAGTGTTAGGCTCATGAGCTGCAGCGGCTGCTTCGTCCAGTAGCCTGAGTTCCGTGCGTATACTCGGGCTCAAACACATACGGCTCAACGAAGAAATGCTGTTCCTCCTCAATTTCAAAGTCTTCAGACATGTTGGGCTGTCCTTTGCTAAAAGACCGTAGTACAAATTATCTTTTAGCTCTGTGGTTACTGTTGTCTCCCCCTGCGGTGCACGTGTCACGTGATGTAAACACGGGTGAGCAAAGCTCGTGCTTTCGCTGGTCTTGTGCAAGCACGCACACGTGAGCATGGAGCACAGAGAAGCAGTCAGAGCTACAGGCTACAGTGAGGCTAAAAACAGAGTTCATATGATGTTTTTCGAAACAACTTTTAATGTTGGGGTTTCAGGACACTTGGATCACTACAAATGAGCAGTATGGAGGTACTATGTGGATTCAATTTTGTGTTCTTGGACGTTAGTCTGGGGCGCCGTCTGCCATTAGGTGTGCTGGCCGCTCCCCCGCCGATCTCCGCAAGGGATGTGAGGACTCTAAAACTTCACCAGGGCCTCCATCGGCATATGGGTGAGTAGATAATGGCTGAATTTTCATTTTTGGGTGCACTATCCCTTTAAGGTTATCATATTGCCAGAAAGGTTTTGGGCTAATGTAACTGCAATGTAACTATGCTTTGTTTATAGCTTGTTCTGCTGCCCCAGTGTGCTACCACCGCCACAAAAAAAAAAAAAAAAAACTATATACATGCAGTTTCAAGCATTGTAATCCATCAAATATGCAGCTTATATCCAACAATACTGTCATTGTTGTTCAGTAACCTTGTATTTCTGTCAAATCTTGCTGCTTTGCTCTCCACTGGCCTTCTACGAGAACAGTACTATTGTTTTGTAGCCGCATAAATGTGAGAAAATGTTAATGAATGATAATGTAGGGTATTCATTAGCTCATGAAATTCAAATATCCTTCTCTGGCTCTACTGAAAAATCAGACAGGCCGCGCGTTATTAATCATTGAATCCTCACTGGGAAGCAGACAGAGGAGCTCTCTAAAACCAGCGCAAATCTTTTTTAAATTTTTTGTACCTTTTTTACTCATCTCAAAGTTTGCCACTTGCCCTCTGTCACCCTATCCTCAATGGAGCAGGATGTGTTTCCATGGTGATTATGGATGGGGCTTTTGGTTACGTAGTGTTGCCAGGGCCCCTTGATACTTGAGTCAGACTGGGTTTAGCCTTGTTGCAGATGGCGGATCCACCACATGCCTATTAGCTCATATTAGGGGCTGGTTTTTCTGCCAGGAGCTGCTTTATATATACACAATAAATACACATATGTACAATCATCTACGCATACACAAGCAAATGCCAAGTACAGGAAAAGCATACATGTGCACAATCACATATTCTTTTGTAGCAGCTGGTGTAGCTGCAGGAATAGTCGCCCGTAACGGCCCTTAAAACCTCACACAGTCACACAAAGATGTAAGTAAACATGGGTTAACTGGCATCAATGTTCCCACTGGTAGCAAGAATAATGGTACGCCCCCTTAGGAAAGCTTCAAGTCGAAGGCAACTGCTATTCAGTTTGCTTTCCCACTCATTTGACATTTGTGGTGTTTTTCCTCCAGAGTCTGTATCTTTATTCCAGACCTGTGTTTCAGTCAAAACCAATCTGTCCTGCATCAAGAATAAGAGGCAGCATTACTAATTTCGAGAGCCAACATCTAAGACAGCTAGAATGCATCTGAGACTCAAATTACCTTGCCTATATTTATGTTTAGCCGTATTAATTGAGGCTAGACAGGTCACACATCCACAGTGCTGGGCTTTTAGATTTTAAATTACTTTTTTTCTTCTCAGTAACTGTTAATGCAACTGCCTCATCCTCAAATGACTTCTCGTATAATTGGGGCTGTGAATGCCCGTCTTTAAAAGATGACTTGAAAGTTTATGCTTGTTTCCTCTCTCTGGCACCGTAACAAATGTTGACAGGGAGTTTACTTTGCTAGGTTTCACTTCAGCTTTGCTTCTGGTCTGCAGAGTTTAATGCATACAAGGTTTATACTTGTGGAATGAGTTAGGTGTTGTTTGATATATGCACCTGAGGGAGTTTGTTTGCAGAGCTTCCTCGCTCTGCTTATTGGTCGGAGAGCATAAAAAGGGCTGCAGAGAGGGAAGGGAAAATGAGCAATTGCTAAAATGTGAGACTCAAGTTGTATCGACCCATCCTCAGCCAGATGTTGCTGCTGGTTACTGTGGAAACCACAGATGAAAGTGTGTGTTTTGTGAAAGGTGTCAGTCTCTGCATCACTGGTGTCTTGCAGAAACAATTTGCCCAGAACATGTCCTATTTACACCACAGCAGGAGCTCCACACTGTGATCACTGTGCTTCTTCCTCCTATATGATGGAGGTTATTATTTTCTCATTATATTTTTATCACTTTGTTTCATTGCCTGAAAAATCATTCCAGTGTGGTGTACAGTAGAAGGCTGTAACTCACCATGTAAAACCAGAACATTGCGTTTCTATTAGTATGGTTTTATATTACTGTATTTTATAAGGTGGCCATGTTCCCATTGTTCCCATTGTTCTCATTGTTTAAAAGCTGCTCAGGAGGTTCAGGTTTATTGGTGAAAGTGTAGTAAATGATGCTTCTGTACTGTGGATAGATAAACAGAACTCTCAGCTTTCAGACTGTCACACTTTATAATCTATTTAATCCACAATCTGCTTAGTGCAATCATTTTTTAAAGAGTTGACTTTTGTTACACTTTACCACGACGTCTTCTGACAACCTGCAGGGAACAAGCATCGTGGCTACACATTTTGACAAATAAACACCTGTCTCAATTA
Source organism: Epinephelus fuscoguttatus (assembly GCF_011397635.1). Lineage (NCBI taxonomy): Eukaryota > Metazoa > Chordata > Actinopteri > Perciformes > Serranidae > Epinephelus > Epinephelus fuscoguttatus. Next base: position 34,864,982 of record NC_064768.1, on the reverse strand, counting down.
GAGGTCTGGTCTGGTTGCCAAGCAGTTTATTTTCTTTTAATAGAATTTCTTCAGATGTATAAAACAAGATTGTTGGCTACCTCAAAGTATGTGTCAATTCCTCTATTACCCTGTAAGTTATTCGTATTTTTTTAATCTGTCCTACGATCAAAAGAATCAAAAGGGTTTTTCGTAAAAATTAATCCAAGTTGTGAGGTTTTTTTACAGGATAGAGTGGTGTTGTGTCGGTATAATGGGTGCTGTAACTCACTCTGTCTCTGATGCTCTGTCTGTCGGAGCTCAATCAAATTAATTAATCATAATAAATAGATTACCTGAAGCCTAATTTTTAAGCAAGTAATATTCAGACTGGTTTGAATAAACAATTTGATTGTGTTTCCTGACCTTTGCTGAGCAACAGTTTTGTGTGAAAGGAATGAAAGGCCTGTCCCAAATATAGGCTTGTTGATTTCAGTGACTGAAGCAAATAATAGCCCGGGCTACTTCAGATCTTCAGTTTTAATTTTGTAGTTTATTTAATATATAAAAACTTAGCACAAAAAGTAAGGAAATCTGTGTGTGGTAGATTGTTTCTTTGTTGTAAAAATGCTTCTTGGCAATGAATCTTATACAGTTGGAAGGCCTGTTTATTTCCCTTTTAAATGGTGCCACATTTGTAAGGAACATGCATTTGTGGGACGAGCAGCAGAGCTGAGTACGTGGGTTGTGCCCATGAAAAATTTGCCAAATCTTCTCTGCCAATGCCGAACAGCTTTTTTTTTTTGCTCTTGACTCTTGTTTGGTGGACTGGATGATTGAAGTCTGAAGAGAGACATATTGGCAATTTAACAGTTTATCCGTTTAACAAACAGGAGCCTCAGTAGCATGTGGAAGAACCATACACAGCCACAACAGCCTGGCACCTCCTATATACATACATACATACATATATATATATATATATATATATATATATATATATATCCTATATACATACATACATATATATATATATATATATTTTTATATATATAGGTGTATATATATATATATATATATATATATATATATATATATAGGTATATGTATATATGCATTTAAAGATTGCGCTTGAACAAATGTCACTGATATTACGACACAATATTTTTGCAGCTGAGGCCTGTTTATTACTTTAAAAATAAATCAGCCAATTTAGAAAAGACGGTGCTGACTCGGTACTAACAAACACATTCACATTATGTAGGGAGCGGGTGTTGTTACACAATATAAAATTTGTGCTTCTTTTATAGCAAAATATCATTTGCTGTCTGCTAGGGTTAGCATGAAGTGACATTTGCCAGTAAACTGAACTATTAAAATATGGTTTTAACCCTCCAACACTCACATCAACTATAGACCAGTAGAGTGCCTGTGGGAGGATGCATCACACTTGTTCCCTCCTCAAAAAGCTGATAGAATTTTTCCATTGGATTTTGATTTATTGCTGGAAATAACCTCTGTGGCAAACAAAGGTTTATGATACAGGTATGATATCTGGTAGAACTTTGGTTTTAACCCTCAAAAACTTTATCTCATTCGTAGCCTTTTGTTTAGACATTAGTAACATTAATTTTGTAAAGTTTTTGTATTGTATAAGCCTAATGCTTAGTCAGACATTTTTTTAAAACTAATTGAGAAGCAGGGACTGTTTTAAAATTCTCATTTATTTCTATTATTTATCAGCACAAAATATAATTAATGTCAGCTGTGGTCCAAAACTAAGAGCACTATAGCCTCCTCTTCAAAACTTGTCTCAGTTAAACTTTTGTCTCATGTGAGAACAGAGAGAGTGGGCGGGTACGTGATAAACTATGTGCCAACTTTTATGTTAATGCAAATGTTAGAGGGTTAGAGATGCTTTAAAATACACCAGTACTACAGAGATAATTGCTAGATACAGTGAGGACCACAATACCTTTTAGATAATGTAATGAATTTTAAATCTTGACGTAAAGCCAACTGAGGCACTTAAGTACCACTTAAAATTAGGTGCACAGTGATGAGGAAAGGGCAGCACTTTCTCTACAGCAAACAGCTGATGCTTTATAACGACCTTATCGGTGAGCCAAGACGCTCTGACACATCGTCACACACAGCAGGGAAAGCACAGGTGTAAATAATACAATGAGCGATGGTTGGATTACGTTCAGCTGCTTCAGTTTCAGGTTCCTGTGCTGTGCATGCTTACTCACTGTCACACAGCGATGGCATCATCCTTGATGTTATTACTAACAATTGTGCTTTCCCTGCGATGCAAAGTCAGAATGTCTGCTTTCTAAAAGATCTGTTGTTATCTAAATCACCTGCTTTTTAAAAAATATTTTTATGGTATCGGATTTTGAAGACTGAAACTCGCTCAGACATTTTCAAGGGCTTTACGAGGAGCTGGTTAAAAAACAACCTCGAGTATCACTGGTGTATCTGCTTGTCAGACGCAGTGAAATGTTTTTGTCTGCATTGCAGTAACACAAATCATAATGTCAGACTGATGTATAAATGATAAACACGCACAAACTCTATAGCATCTCTATGCTCTGCGACTCGCGTGGAGATCAGAACATAGCTGGAAATGACAACATGACAATGAAAATGATCCCCTGCTACTTTGATCTGGCAACAACGTGGCACAACCCCGTCTCCTAGACGTTGCATTTGTATATTAGTCAGTTGTTTTTAAAATTGCTGTGGGGACGATGTAATTGCTGCCTGAATCACGTTCAGAGACAACATTTTTTTCGGTTAATGAAACACTACATTTATGCACTATGCTGTACATGTTCTGTCTGTGGTTAGGTTCAGGCAACAAAAGCACTTTGGTTAAGGGTATAGGGAAGGCTGTGATTTCAGTCAAATGGCTATAAAAAAGGTGATAATTTGTTTGTTTACTTCGGCAGAAACAAACAAAACACGTTGTCAGTGAACATTTTGCTAATTAGCAACATTTCCTCATTATGTTAATAGAAAACATGTTTCACTCAGCACTATATTTCCCTCAAACATATTTGCTCTTTCAAATTAGTTGTATATGAATGTAATTTCTAAGAGACGGGGCCGCGTAGCAGCGGATCTGCAGCAGAATCAGAATAAATGGAACTGACATCCACTGAATTAGACTGAAGGACAGGAGAGGAAATCGGATGTACATGCTGTATATATGATTTTTAGAATAATTGAATGAAAAAAAAGGTATTTGAAGGACAATTTTGTGAAGATTATTTTAATTCTCCCCATTAAAGGTACTCTGCAGCAGCAATGCCGTGACCGGAGGCATCTCAAGAACACCTTGAGGGACTTTGTTCAGCAAATGTCCACTTAGACTCAACAATGAAGTGAGATAGATTTTGTTTTTTGGACATAACTCAAAAATTCTTAGTTATGTGACAAACTTTCCCACAAACGTCTACGAGGATAAAATGATGAAGTGACGACATTTTATATCCAAGTCGTCAGAGGTCAGCTTCACTGTGACATCATCTGCATAAACACTTTTCTGTCCATTATTAAACACTCAGGAACAGACGGGGAGACATTTGTACCCTTTTTCCATTGTCACACTGAGTAAAGCCAAGCTTCGCCGATTTACGTTTCCATTATCCGTTTTGACACGCATTGCCACGCCAAGCCACTCTGGAGATTGACCTTCTCAGGAGTAGGTCCAAAAGCTGGGCCACCCACCCTTAAGCAGGGACCAGTGACATCTCACCGACCACAGAGTGTGTGTTGCAAGACTCTACTGACCTCTGTCTACAGGAGACCAGAGAGAAAGGCGTCTTTAAAAGTTGCTGTGTTCAGCACTCAGTACGTCTGTAGCTTCTGACTGAATCTGTGTGGTTTTGAGTTTAGTTTCTCTCCTGCTTCCTGTTTTTACTTTAGATATCTGCTTCATTTTACTGTTTCATGTTCGCTATCCGCCATATTAGAAGTTGTGTGGAGCTGCTGCTTGAAAACTCAGCATTTCCTTTCCTCAAAAGATGTTACGTAACAAAATAACGGGGGACTTTTATTGTGAAGAATCTATAGGAAAAGAGGGGTGTTACTACTGAATTAGCTGGACTTTGTTCGCAACTTCAGGAAGGAAAGTACTGTAAAAGCAGAAACAGCCACAGTGAGATGTTGATGAAGAGCTGCAGACAACAGGCTCTTCCTGCACCTCTGCAAACAGCTCACCTCCAACAGGTGAACTTCTTTTACCTGCCCTGCTGTGGAAAAACACATGCAGCAAAAATAACAGGGGACTTTAGCTGTGGATCAGCCTGCTGCTTTTAAATGTCATCGATCAAGACAAGCTGTCATCAGTTTAAGACTCACCTTCAAGAAGGTAGCCCTGTTGTGATGGAAATACAAACTGCTGTGCTGGGCTGACGGCCCAAACCAAGCCAGTCCATGCCTGTCGAAAAGGGCTATTGGTCAGATACGGAATTGGAGACATTAATCATGGGTGTCTACATTGACAGACATGGATGTAAACTGTAACTGCAGCTTGACTAGTTTGCGGAGACATACAACCACACGGCAGTAACTCTGGTTTGATGACTGGAGGGACTATGAGGTGATGTTTTTATAAGTGAACCACCATTAGCACTTTGTCATGCTATTACACTGAATAACAGCTGTTGGTGGTAACATATGTTTTTATTGGACTTTATTGTTTATAACCTTCACAGGCCAATCTACAAATGTGTACCATGATCCAAAAATATTTCACCATCTACATGTATTTGCATAATTTTGTCCGATTCCTACCACAGCAGGATCTGTGAAACAATATGTGTGAGGTGCAGTTACTCACCACACCAGCAGGTGGCGACATTCCCTCATATGAGATAGCTGTGGCAAGTAGGCTACTTCATTTCAAGGGAGCATGGGGAATTTATGCTACTAAGTATGAGCGCATATTTATTTTAATGTTAAGTATTTGAAACAAAACTGGATCATTTGTAAGGATAATATTGTTGAAATGCTCATTTTCAGTAGCGCGTTAATGGTGATTCCCATTCTGTGTTAGCATCAAGCTAGTTGACTAATTGACAGGGTTGCAGTGGTGGAAGACGTACTCAGATTTTTTACTCAGACAAAAGTACAAGAGAAACAATGATGCATTTATGTATTTATCACTTTAATGTTGAGGCTGGTAAATAGTCTTATGTTTATCCATCATAATTTATTTGTTCATTTTATTTTGTACTATTACATAAGTTCAAATAATGAAGTCCAATAAAAACTTCCATATGTACCAATAAAAGGCAGGGAAGAGGAGGACTGCTAGTCAACAAACATGGATGTAACAAAATCAGTGTAGGTGTAAAGGGTAGAGTTTTTCCAATAGTGGTAGACAACAGCGATAAAACTGATCGCCAGAAGGCACTGATTTCAGTACAGTCCCACATTATATGAAGGTATGTGCCTGGGGTTCCCAGAGAACAATATGTACAGTTGGGTGAGTGGTTGGGAGAGAACTTGGCCAGCTTTTGTGGAGTGAGATGGGTTCTCATAACGTAATTGTAATGGATCATTTGATGGTCTGGGTTCCTGGAGGAGAGTCGGATGTTAGACCATACCCTAGACCAGTTAATGTTAGTTTGTTTTAAATCATTTGCCCAGGTATTGCATATTGATAGTTGCTGTGTGAGAGACTGTCTAAGTATACCATACAATTTGGATACCAGCTTGCGATGAGAACCTGACGTATACAGTCTGTGTAGAGAGGGAATGTCCATTTTTGTGCCCCAGGGAACCCCATAAGCACTGAGGGCAGATCTCAGCTGTAAATAAAAAAAGAAAGTGGTGCCTGGAAGATTGAACATTTGTTTCAGTTCCTGAAATGTCCGTAGTCTATTCTCATATATGATATCTGACAAAATATGGATGTAAACAATGTTGAAAAAATATTCCAAACATCCTATTTCTATATATTTTATGAGCGAGGAAATGCACTCAACTTGTTTGTTAGACCTTAAAGAAAACAACAGTATGTTTTGGTGAAAAAAACCAAATGTAAACTGAAATGTGTTGAAGAAATCTCCACAGGAAGCCTTAAAGAAATGAGCTGAAAATATGTTGCACTGTGTTAAACGGTGACACTGTGGATGTATCACAACTCCGTGGGCTACCATATGGTGTTGCGCGCATTACAGTAAACAAATGTAATGCTGTATGTGACTACGGACAGAGACTGCTGTGACTAACTGCATGGTATGTCCTTTGATAAAAGCAATGCATCCCAGCAGACGCATTCCTTATGCACATCTCAAAGCCCGTTCAGTCGAGTCATTTGATAAAATTAGCCCAGCTTTCGTTGTTTTATATTTTAGTGAGATTTATTATAAAGTAATAACACGCTGCCCTAGAAACACATAAAAGGGATTCACTTGTGTTTTTGATCGGGGTTTAAATAACAATGTAATTCAGACTCTAGATTTAGAAGCTTCTTAATAAATGCTGGAGGAGTACAGTATTTGATGCTGCAGAAAAACAGCGTCACTCTGTGATTGTAGGCAACTGCGTCTCTGTCAAACTGAATGGAGAATGTGTGTGTGTGTGTGTGTGTGTGTGTGTAATCTTTAAAAAATGTCTGTGTTGATAAGTTATTTAGTCTCATGCAGCCTTATGATGTATATTTTTTAATGCTAGCTTTTGCTGCTGGGGGAGAGATGATTCAGTTTGATTACAAAAAGCCGATATTTTAAAATGACTAAGTTCATAAAAGTTTTATTGACTTATTTAGATGAATGTTGTTGCAAGGTTTGTATCAATATTGTATGTTCATGTGTTCATCATACATGTGCTATATGTACGCACTCATGTCTGTGAGGTTGTACCCAGGCCTGAGTGTGTATTTGTACAGGCTCTGAATAAATTACAGTTCACAGCTGTGTGTTTAATATATCTGGACAGTGATGCTCAGCTCCAGATGTGCCGCTTTCATCACTCTTTGTGTGTCTTGTGTGTCCTCCTTCCACAGACAAGGTGCCTCATTTCTCTCGGCTGGGTGACGTGGAGGTTAATGCTGGGCAGAATGCCTCATTCCAGTGTGTCGCCACGGGCAAAGTTTCGGAGACTGAGCCCTTCCTCTTGGAGGTGAGGAATAAAGATGTGTGTGTGTTGGGTTTTTTCTCTTATCTTTGCTTGAACAGTCAAGCCAACATCTCAGCACCTGGATAATAGAATGGGATTGGAGATTGCAGGAAGAAGAAGCAACACAAAGGATAAAGATAAGACGTTCTGCATGTTTGGCATTTAGTTGACAGTCTTATCCAGAGCAACTTACAGTAGCTACATTTGCATGCACCGCTGCTGGCCACATTCCCATTAAAGTCTTATTCAGGCTGCTGTTGACAAGAGCTTTTCATACTGTCACTGAGTCTAAACCAGTTAAGAGAATATTCCTGTCCTCAGATAACACGTTCTACAAGCTATACGGTCTGAAAAAGATTTTGTTACTTGTGACCAAAGTCTTTGATTAAGCAGCGACACACTTTGATACGAGCCAAAGCCAAGAGGTCCCTTTAGTAACTGAAGGTTAGTTAAACTTGTGCCTCCTCCTCAAACTAGATGCCTAAAGATGCTTCGTCATGGCATCATCTTAAAAGTTTTCATAGAGAATATTTCATCAATGGAAAACAATAAAAAGCGAGATCAGAAGTCTCAAGTGGTGGATGTTTCAAAACACTGTCAAACATTGATATTAAAGCAGGGGAGGGGATGTGTTTGGATAAAAATGATGTCCAAGCTGCTCGAGCACAACACAGAGTTTATGCCTACCCGTCACTGGTTACATTTTTATCAGTTAGTTAAATTTACAATAAACCTTTAAGACAGTAAATAAGTTATACTCCAATCGTCTGAGTTAAAGAGGTCGGTCAGAACCAACACGTTCTCACTCCAACCTCGTCACATATCGGCATTTGGTCGTGGGCTTTCCACGTCTAGATACCATGTGCAAGGTACCCTGGGTGCGTTGGTTGGTGCCATTCTGGGACGCCGTGTCAAGTTCTGCCTGTTACATACTGTCTCTTTCAAAATAAATACACTACATCAGTATAACTCCACGAATTGACGCTGTTTTTTCTTCAACAAGAAAAGTGCGTAGTTGGGTTTAGGAAAAAAGAACAAGGTTTGGCTGTACAATCTTACAGGAAGAAGACACCAGCCTCCCAGGTGAAAATCCGTATTGTTGGACCCATCCGTCACCCCTCCTGCCTGCCCTACTTGGACTTCCGCCACCTTAACTTTAATTAATGTCCTGTTGTGTTTCCCCTGACGGCACCAGGCACCGTTAAACAAACCGTGACCAGCTGCGTATCATGCCAACTTGAACGGACAGCACTGGAATTCAGTGCCCAAGCGCCAGAATTCAACGACTGTCGGAGTGAGACCAGATTGTCAAAACACATCAGTAGACAAATAACTGCAGCACAATGAATTTGAAGTTACTGAGGACTGATCTCTCCCCCTACTGGTTCGGGAAAATCATGTTTTGGCTTAAAATATTTGCTTTTTGTGTCACTATCCCCGGTAGAAAAATGGTCTCGAACAGTGATCTGCATCCACCATCCCCTCCGTCTCCTGATGACAAATTCAGCTCTTATACTACGTCAATTTAGAAATGTTGATATCATACGTACAAAACATACAAATATAACATATTCATGGTTTGCAGAAATGTACAACGCCAACATTTTATACTGACGACTGTGCTGAACATAGAATAAGAGTACAGCCGGCAGCGGAGGTAGTAACACTCGAGGGGAAGCTGTCGGTTATCTTTCACTACCTAACACCACACTGGATAAAACAACTGTCGTCATGCCCAACGCACATTTTATCCTCATTCCCCCCACGTCCATTAGGATGGCTGAGCTTAGGGTTACGTTGCAAACTGAACCCAAATAATGGAATCTACTTTCTGCTTTTACTTAAAGGGACATGCCACCTTTTTTACACTCCAGCATCACTTTACTGTACTGATCAGGAAACTGATTTTAATGTTGTCTGCAAGTGTGTTTGCATCCCTCTGTTTTTATGGGGTCCATGTCATTGGTTCGACGGCCCATTGGTTCGACATCCCATTAGTCCGACTGTCCGCGGTGCTGAACGGCTCGCGGCGGGTGTATGGTGCGCCGCGACCGGCTTGAGGCGGAGCAGGCTCACGGCTTATGTGTTTGTCACTTTCTTCTTCATTTTAACCCACACCATGATCTTTTCCTGACCCTAACCAAGTGGTTTTTGTGCCTAAACCTAACCAGACCTTAACCACAGGGCATCATGATGATTTCGGAACAGACTTAGGAACAATGGGTTTAATATGGTCGGAACAATGGGCTGTCGAACCAATGGGCTGTCGAACCAATGGGCTGTCGAACCAATGGGCAGTTCCCGTTTTTATGCTCATTTTCAATTTGTGAATTTAAAAAAGCCAGAGTGGGGATCGAAAATTAGGAGGAAAAAAGTTCAATGGAAACAGAGATAGTGAATAAATCATGACGTACATGCACACTTTAACTTTGACTGTAACATTCTTAAAATGAATACATTAAAAAACAGAAATATCCATCATATTTTTACGTTGATTGTTAAGTTAAAGGTCTGACAGGCGCTCTTTTAATTATGTCATCTCATTGTGGCCTCTTCTTTTGCAGTGAATTAATGGCATTGGTAATGGATGGAAACATGCATTAATTCACATTTTCTTTTACACATTTTCTGCAACATTAGTTTATTTTTTTCTCTATATTTGGATTTAAAGCTGTCTTGAGACTCTGAGGGCATTTTGCCAGGTCTGAAATAATTACCAAAGTGACATACAGTTTCTAACATATCTTGGACACACATGACAAATTTTTAATTGAAAGCTGGCATCACAAGCTGGGGGCTTGGAGTTTGAATGCTGCTGGCAGCAGGCGCGGTGGGTTTAAAAAAAAAAAAAAAAAAGAAAGAAAATACACATTAGTTGCGTTATGGCTGCAGGATACACTGATGTGGAGCTCGACCCATATAAGGTACAACAAGTCAGGATATCTTTGCTTCTGCTGCATCAATTTTTGCTATTCTTTTTTTAACTCTGTCCTCCACAAGTCCCCCACGTACAACATTAAATCTCTATTAAAAAAAAAAGAGCTGGCTGATGATAAAGAGCTGGAGTCACCTCCTCTGACCTTGTGATGAACTGTATAGTTGTTAAAGGGAAAGGCAGATATTATCCTAACTGTCAGCGTAACAGCAGCAATAATACTGTAATTTGATAATGTTAAATAATACAGCAAGTTTGTGGCTCTGAGTTTGTCTTTTAATGGTTGTGTTGTTGCAGGGAAATGAGTCATTTGAGGGTTTGGAAGATTATTAAGTTTGTGCCTCTGCTTTTGTAGCTTTTTGATTGTGGTGGCATTTAGTTTACTAAAGCCCCTAAAGTCATTCCTCTCATGCAGCAACTGAAAATAGTTTCAATTTTCCTAGTTTGAATATGAGCTAATATTAGTCTTCAAAAATCCATCCCTGAATGCCTCCACTCTTCCTCTGGCCTTGAAGCATGCACATCTAAGTGCTTTTGAAATGATGGCAGCAGGGAGAAGGCGCTTTGCAAATGAGATCTCACTATACTTGGTGATCCATCCCTTGTGTTTCCGCCCGATTTTATTTCACACCCCCCTCTCTCTTCTCTGAATTGAAGCCTTTGAAGATCATCGGCATGTGAAAGAGACATTTTTATCAGTTTCAGAGTTTGCGACTTTGTTGGCGGAGCCACACACACACACACGCGTGCACACACACACACACACACACACACACACACGCACTCACAGGAAGATGCAAACAAACAATACGAGGCTTGTCTTTTGTGATTTGACAGTATGCTGCCGTGAACTTTTCTCCGTAAGTCAACACTCGCTTCAGCTCCTCCCTGCTTTTCTCATTAAGAGAAAAAAAAACAGGTAACAGCAGAAAATAGAGATATATCGCAAACCATTACTGCCTTCTGTTCCTCCATTTGTTGTGCGGGGCCCGTTTGATCATCAACACTGAGACTGCTAATTGCTGCCTTCTCTTTGATCTCTGCGGTGCTGTGGAGGTCCTCTCTGCACCAGTCTGTGGCTGCTCCTCCACACTCTCTCCTCCATTTAGCTAGTCCAAACAAATTGTTAGCATAATGTTTCTTAATCAATTAGCATCATATTTCCACCACTGTCCTCTGGCCCACGGTTCAGACGGCTGTCTCTGATGCTATTTACATCTTTAACATCAACGTTTTCTCAGTCCAAACCTGAAGCACTTCTTGCATCAACTCTTAATTACGATATGATGCGGGGCTCACTGCCAGACAGAAATGGCAGCACGCTCGGCTAATGGAAGCATTTATTAGCTCTAAAGTCTAAAGGTGGACTTTAATGTTGGATGCAGTTTTTAGGTGACTGATGTTAAAAATCAAACATGTGTATGCTGTACTCTGACGAGTGTTGAAAGCAAGACAAATAGCAAACAAATTAAGAATTGGAGCTTATATAAAAGAGGATATTGAAGCTAAAATGATGTATAACCTGTACAGTTAGGCATTGGTTCCCAGCCACTGTGCATCTAATTTCTTATTTTCTTAAACCAATTTTTCCCCTATCCCTCCTAAACCAATTGAAACACGTGGATGTCAAACCTACTTACTTGCAGAAAGTGAGAGCAGGCGACAGTTTACATAATAATCTGCTTATTCTGTGAGGGAGCTGCATATATTGTGGCTCCCACCTGGAACAGCTCATTGCAAGTGTTGGCCTCAGTATCCAGTTCCACGTGTCGAGCCAATTGCCAGTGTGCCTGGAGCACTGACACATTAGCATGGCGAGAGATGAGGAGATGTCAGTTCGAGCCCCTGTGCCGGAAACAATACACCGGGAGGCCTGTGTCACCAGCCTCTCAAGCGAAAACACCATTGTTACCGGTGACATTTATCACGCATTCATTATCTTGCCCTCCCATGTAGCTAATCCCAACCCTCCTTTGTCTTCCTGTCTGCTTCTCAGCCTGCCGCCCATTTTTAATCACATGAATAGACTTCAGGTAAACATGTGTGACTCGGGTTGCTCATACCTGCTCTCTCTCTGTGTGGTCTGTCAGCGGAGGAACAGCGTGGTGCTGGACACGTCCATGCTGTCTCGGTTGAGCCATAAGCGGCTGATGGCGACGTTCCAGGTGGAGGCGCAGCGTGGGGAGCAGGACCTCTACCGCTGCATCACCCTGTCCCCCAGGGGTGCTGCTGTGTCCAACTTTGGAGAACTCATTGTCAGAGGTAAGCAGATTTAGGAACATGTGACCAATTTAACCAGTGTTGGCCGAGAGTTACCAGGAGGCATATTCCTCCTCCTTCCTTTTAGTGGAGGTTAGTGCTCCACTCAACACAGAGAGATAAAACTCATATCCGCCCTTTACCCAACAACTATATTTTATCTCCAAGTGCACGTCACACACTGAGTGAGCCGCCTGTTAATGACGCTGTGGGCTAATGGGCATGTACCTACTTCCATGTTTCAGATGATACGTCATGTTTGTAGTCGACCAATGAAGATGAGTTTACATATCACCTTGGGTTCATCCTTCACCTTCTCAAAATGATCCCACACTTTGGATTTCCTGCCCGACATGTTATTAACTAGCCTGTGGAATAACCGCAGGTACCAGCCCTGGAAATTAAACTGACTCCTGTCTGACTGCTGAGCGTGGACACTTCCTGTGTCTGTCCTTTCAAATTAAATTCCCACATGGTCCTGTCATATAGGTTTGGATTTATTTTGACAAGGTGCAGCTCCTAATAGAGTTTCAGGTTTGTTTGTTTGTTTGTTTGTTTGTTTGTTTGTTTGTTTTTTTGGTTGGCTGGTTGGTCGGTTGGTCAGTTTCTTTTTTCTGCATCTAAGTGACCAATGAAATCTTAGACAAGGGCTAAGGGGAAGAAATGGAATTGGTCCTAGGTCTGTAAGGGCTTAGGGCTTGACTCAACGTGTCTGTAAGGGATCCATTTGGGATTGGGGGATTGTGTAACTCCTCCTATAACCACAAATTGTCATTTTTGTTTTATTCATTCGGTACAGGTAAAAGAAGCAAGACACAAAAAAATGCTGAACTTCCCAATTAAGTAAACCAACGTACATTCAGAATCTGTCTTGTTTTATATTCTAAATATTAATATCTTATTGTTCTCTGCTGGTACAGTAGGTGTAGTGACTATGTAACGTAGCAGTCAACCCTCCCTCCGCTTACACACACACATACGCATTCCCTCACACACTGCGTCATGTGATGAATTAATTTGATGTTCGCCGGGTTGATAAGGGTCAAATTATCCATCAAGGCTGAATTTCTTTATGTGCAGAGAGGACAGAATTAGTTAGGCAATTATTCATGCAAATAAGCTCTTATTCTGCGTCATTAGAGTGAAAATTAAGAATTTACAGCATTCAAGAGTCTCGCTTTCTCTCTCTGTCTCTCTCTGTGTCTCGCTGCCTTATAGTCCTGATGTGATTAAAAGATTTTTATGACTCAGTGCTTCAGCAGAGCAGAAATAATGTTATTGAAACTGTAAAACAAAAAAAGAGAAAATCAATGACAGAAATGCTCGACTTCGTCTTTGCTGTCATGACTTTGCTCTTTTCTGCAGAACATGGTGATGTTTGACCGTCTTTAATCAGTGTTAAATCAGTTTTCTGAGTAATATCAGCAATAAACCACACCAAAAACTTTACTGTAATATTATTCAGTATAATGACAAGACATTCTGTATTGCAGTGCCCCCAACACCAATTGCTCCCCCCCAGCTCCTGCGGGCAGGCCCCACCTATCTGATCATCCAGCTCAACACCAACTCCATCGTGGGGGACGGACCAGTTATTCGGCGGGAAATCCAGTACCGAGCCAGTCAGTCCACGTGGACGGAGACTCACGGTGTGGGTTCACTTACCTATAAGATTTGGCATCTGGAGCCAGACACAGAGTACCGCATCAGTGTCCTGCTCACCCGGCCTGGGGAGGGGGGCACAGGAGCACCTGGACCTCCTCTGACCAGCAGGACAAAGTGTGCAGGTGAGTCAGATTAAGCTCTAATGACATCTATGTTGGAGTTTAAGTTACAGAGACAGAGACCACCAGAAGGAATCTCATTGGTTGGGATAAATGTTAGTAGGCAGGGTTTAAATAGACTTTTTTTTTTTAGATTAAAACCTGCCTACAAATCTTCTACCAAGACTTGCCTAAACCTCAAACACTACAAGCATTTTTGCCTCCAGACAGCCCTGCTAATGAGTGACAAGCCCAAGGGAGGCACAATTACTGATACAATTGCCCCCCCCCCCCCCCCCCACTGGGGAAAATAATTGGAGGCCGACATTACTGTCTTTAAGAGGTTGTAGGGCACTCATTTTTTAAGCTAGGAAGTTGTATCTTGGGAAACAAAATAAACAACTTCTAGCATCCATTGGTACCAACCATGTCGGCATAGCTTGTTGTGAAGTGAGTAAAATAATTCTCCAAAGTTGGGCTAAATTTTGCCAAAGAATCAATTGGCATGAACACTCTCCAAGGGGTCCCTTGAACTCTCACCCCAAGATATCTGAATGTAAATGGATGATATGGTTACCCACGAGTCTTCCCTAAACTTGTTGTTTATTAAGAGCCGACTGCAATTAATGCACTTCATGGTAATTATATAACGATAGTCTGACGTTGTTTCTTAGTCCTATGTATAAGGTATAATTGGACATGTGAGGTTTCATGCGTTGCTATAACAGCACCAGCATATACAGGACTTAAAGCATCAGTACAAAGAAACAAACAGAAGACCATCTGGTTTCCACAGTTCACAGATACAGAGAACACAGTTTTCAGAGTCTCTTCCTGCTCTGATGCTCCGATATACACCCGAGTTCTGAGCTGCAGCTGGGAGCTGCATCAAACTGTTTTGACGCATCACTTAACAACTTGTAGTTTGCCCGCAGCCATGGAAGACAAAGGGTGTGTTTGTTGTGATTGCAGCATGAAAGGTGTCTGATGCTTATTATTTTTCCAAGGCTTCGCCCTAATGAAAACACATTCGTATGAAGAACCAAGGTATGGTTTCATCCACAGTCATTTACATGCAAGACCAGGATTGTCTTAGATGTGTGAAACGCACCAGACAGTGTGTGAGGATTCATATTTGAAGCATTAGACCCTTGGGTTAATGATGCGTCTGAAGCCAGCTGTAGAAGAAAGTCGAGCTCAAGAGCTCGTGTAGCGTTGAGGCTCTCGTGTCATGCAAGCAGAAGAAGGGGTCCTGTCGCCACCTCTCATCTGTGTTTTAGCCACAGTGCTACTCATCCGGGTGAAAAAGGCACCCTGCCGCTCTGTCAAGTAGACGGCATGACGCCCCTGTCACCTGCCACACTCTTTGATCCACTCTCGTCAGTGTCTTCCTCTCACCCACCTCCTGTCAACTCCCATTGCTCAGATGTGAAGCTTTATCCTCAGGGGGAAGGCAGCAGACAGCAGAGGCCCCGTGACACAAAACTCTGGATGAATTTGTCTTCCTAATGTGTCACAGAGAGCCATTTCTTTTAGCACAGTGACTCCTCTTTTTGGACAGTCGTTGAGTGTGACATTTCATACTTACTGGTGCAGAGGATTGCAATCCCATGGGCCATTGTTGAGGGTGGTCAGCCACACACAGGCCCAGTTCAGATGCTAAACGAATGATGTGGGCCTGTGCTTTCTTTCCCAGTGTTCATGCTTTTGTGTGGTTACAAAAAGCAATTGGGCATGAAAGCAGATGTGCTATTCATGTACCTTAGCACTCATTTTCCCGTCCCTGGATCACATTTTTATGTATCACTGGTGTGTTGCAAATGATTCTAATGGTCTGCATTTTAGTTTTTTGGAAAATGTCACAATCCTGGTGAATTTTGGTAGTGTGTGCATTTCTTTCAACCCATTCATCTCCAGGCCTTAATCTGCTTGAGCCCCTTTCCCACCGCACACAAAACCCACTGACACCTGCTAACATCTGGCTTTTTTATTTAATGGGAAAGGTGACAATCAGCATTCACAAACGGGTCAAATGACTCTGCAGTGGTCACGGGTATTTATCAGCTCAAGCTCCAGTCGGCTCTGGCAGTGATGGAAATAGAGCACATGGGTGGACGCACTAATTTTAGCCACTTTACAGTTGAGATGCAATAACAGGCCACAACATCGTACCGTCCGTCTCCGCCCAAGCAACCCTTGAACATCGATCCAATGTTTAGTCTGAATGAAGTGAAAGAGAGACTGAGTAACACTTTCACTGGCCTTCATGCTGCTTTACTCTGGCCTGTCCGTGACATCGAATATGACACACAGAGGCATACTTGACTGACCATGTACACAGCTCTAGTCTACCGCCAATGGGAAGGGAGTTGCCTATTTTAAATGGGTATTCCGGCATTTAAAAAATCTGCATACAGCCCCTAATTTTGATGAAAAAAGGGTAGCACTGTCCATCACTTTTCATGTGTACAAGCAAGTGCAAGCGCTATGAACGCCTTCGAGGACACAGACGCCAAAAGTATGTGATGTTCTCCCCATTTGAACTATTAATGGTGTCGAGACGACAGAGACCCAAAACACAGAGGACCGGATTTACTGCGGCTTTTGTGCTAGTTTGTCATGCGCATTCTGCCCCAAACACATGGTGTATTTATCAAACAGACACAGCAAACTGGAGTTATGGTTTGATATGCAGTCTCTGCAGTTGACGACTACTTTTCAAAAGTCTGTCATGTAGGTTAAAGATTCTGCACTGCTTGTTGACGTGTAAGCAGTCCATGACGGACACCTAATAGCAATTAGCACGTCAAAAATGATTGAAAGCTTTATAGTTATCAGATTTAATTTAAGTTTCAAGAAATTGACGCCTGCGGACACTCGTTGAGAATATGCATGTCAGTGGCCCAAACCCCCCCGTGGTTTCAATGGTAAGTATCAGGGTGTGCACTGATAGTCCATCATAATTCCAACATAGCTCCTGGCAGGAGGGATAGGCCTCAGTGGCAGCTCACTGAGGCAGCTGTTAAAGATGAGGAGCATGAGATGAAATGTGCAGACCCACAGGGACTCTCCCTCATTCATCTTTTTCTCTTCTGCTGCTCATCTCTTGTCCAGCCTCCCCTCCCCTCCTTCACTCCCTCTGCCTCTGGCTAATCCCTCTGATTAGGCTAATCAAGCTGAATGTCAGTTTGGGGTAGGACTGGTCGAGGACTGGCGGTTGGAGAGGACAGGACAGAGCTTGCTGCGACGCTGCTGTAATGATGAGTAATGGTGTCTTGAGCAGAAAGTGAACATTGAGTCAGTGGGCCCCCGGTGGCAGACCTGGTTATAGCAGGATTAAACTGCTATATGGAGCTGATATTGTTAAAAAACCTGACACTGAGCCAGTTTCTGTCATGCACCTCTGACATGATGGTTATGATACAATTTTTCAAAGTTGAATTTTCACCGTATGATTGATTGATACCACTCCACGGGAAAGTTTTAGCTTGAATCAGTACCGGCAGGGAAGACACAAATCAGCCAAACTCACTTTCACCCTTTTGGGGAAAGAGCAAACATCTTTCAAATCAGCAAGGACTCTGAGGACATTCTCTTCTCCGTCGCGTCTCTGTCCCCGCAGAACTGATGTCTCCTCCGTGACATTGCTTCATTCATTTCCGCAGCAACTTCTGATCTATGTTTAGTGAGGCAGCAGGGCTGTAGCTAGTACTCCCCTAGTCCTGGCCCCCAGCAGCTCTGCAGCTCTGCACTGCCAGTCTGTGCCATGCTGACGGCAATGCCCTCTTGGTTTATTTGATGTCTCAGCAGTACACTTGAAGATCCAGGCCAGGCCACAGGACAGAAATAACCCGCCATGCGCTTGGTACTGTTCATTTTGCATGACAGGGACATGGACATCCGCAATCACAGCTTTCACACATGACAGCAGTAATTAGGCTTCACAATTGATTCTCTGACAAGGCCGCGCGCTGGTCTCCTGCTGCATCTCATTCATGTTAGAATAAATAGGAATGCACTTTGTCAGGCAACTATATTATTTTTTCATTGATTTCACCCCTCTGTAACCTCGTAGTCTAAGTTTGTAAGTCAGCTGCAACTGTTGCTGTCTTCTTTTCCCCATCAGTATTTGTCTTTTAAGCTCTACTGGGTGGGAGCGTTAGGTAAAAATACTCTCGTCTTGTCAGCATAAATCACAAAATTGTGCTGCAACAGAGAACAGCATCTCATCCCCTCTAGCATGAATTAAACTTATCATGGTTTTCCATCCATCCTTTTTTATGTGTCAAAGTCCAGTGATGGCAAAGTAGCGAGACATCTGACGCCCCAGTCACATCCACTTGAGAGATCGCAGAATCTCAGGCTGGATGGGATATATGGTCCCTCCAGCGTGCTCTGCGTTTGCTCTGAGGTCTCTGTCCAAACAGATGTTTTGCCTCTACAAGCAAGCACTCAAGAAGTATCCTGATTTGAGGTCCGAACCACCTCAACAGTCTCCTTTCAAACCGAAGAGACAATCTACTCCTAATCCTTCTTGATATTAGGACATCGTTATGCCTGCCCTTCCCCTCAGGATGATGGTGAGGTCCCCTGAAAAGGACCACTTGTATCTGTGAACTCATTGTTTCAGTGAAGGCTAATGACCATCAGTGAGGGTTTGAGTATTAGTGTTTACAGCTTTTTGCACTGCCCCCTAGTGGCCAAGAAACATTATGCCGCTTTATAAAGATCTCAAGTTATAATGTAACTCAGGCTGTATATAATAATGTGAGTTTGGAAGTTCATTCTTGACTTTGGGATCAGCAGTGTGACAAAATAATCTCAACTCAAGGGCCACTTACCAGCTTTTCTTGACCTTTTAACTTCATCTCACAGTCTTCTGTCCTCATAATGTGGTATAACTCAGTAGTTTTGAGTAGGCAGTGAGGACTATTATATTGCAACACAAGAGACTGTGTCATTTTGTACAAGTAAACCTTTAAAATGCAAATTTGGTTCAGTGTTTTTTATAATACTTAGGAATTTAAGAAACTTACAGTAATCTGAAACTTGTTGATTCTTAATCATCTCAGTTTTTTACCTGCAAGCTCACAGATTTATCCACTTTGTCCAAAAGTACCATTTGCACTTTACTGATATCGTTTCTGTTTCCTGTCCCTCTCAGAGCCCATGCGTGCCTTGCGGGGTCTGACAGCCTCAGAGATCCAGCCCCGGCAGCTGGCCCTCCAGTGGGAGCCGCTGGGCTACAACCTCACCCGCTGTCACACCTACTCCTTGTCCCTGTGCTACCGCTACTCCATGCCAACAGGAGGCAGCGGAGGGAACAACGCCACCGTCAGGGAGTGCCTGTCCGTGGATCGTAACACCTCTCACTTCACCCTGAGAGACCTGCCACCCTTCCGCTCGGTCCACGTCCGACTGGCGTTGGCCAATCCAGAAGGCAAGAAGGAGAGCAGAGAGGTCACCTTCCAGACTGAGGAAGACAGTGAGTGGGCGTTGTTTTTCTCATTTTACCCAGTGAACAGCAGACAGGACAAAAGATGCAAAGGGTTTGTTGAAATAAGGCATGCGATTGTTACATCTGTGCAAATGCGACATCATTATGGAGAACAGGTTGTTTTTTTATGTGTGCACTGAAGCTCTTATATTGTCATAGTTTCTTAGCTCAGGCTTTTAAACTTCTTGAATTTCTCGTTTTCTTTGCATGCTCCCTCATGCTCAGATAATTATTGTGCACCGCTTACACAAATCCATGCCTTTAGTCATCCAGACCCAGAAAAAAAAAAACACAAATATTGACTCACAAAATAAGCTGGATCAGCGTAACTAAATGGAAGATCAGCCTTTTAAATGGAGACCAGTGGAACATTAATCAGCTCGGGCCATGGCCGGTAGCAAAATGGTAAAATGACTTTGCTTATCTTTGTATTAATATTTTCCTGTGTACATCAGCAGATTAGGCATATTCTAATGCAAATTCCCAGAGAGTGGAAGCACAGGAGGTCAAAGACTTATTGTTATGTAGAATAAGCAAGACTTTTCAATGTAATTGAATGCCACTCAGGGAGATTCTTGACCTGGCGGAGAGAGTGAGAGGGAATGACGGCTACTGTATGAAAAAGGCAGGCTTTTTTTCTCATCTTCAAAATGCATTTTAGCATGTGCTAAACAATGGAATATTGTATTATATTCAAGGAACATGTGAAAACGCCAAGCAGTGCAAGAGATGTTGAAAAAAACAGACAGTGTTTTTAATTATCTACACCTACACACTGCTGTCTTGAAGGGAGACAGAAATGAATTTACATAAATGGAATAACATACAGAATGTAGCATGCCATTTTTTTTTACTCATTAGATTTGACTGGTTAGGAAGTGACAAGTTAAAACACACATGTCAAAAAAACAAGCCATGATTGTTTTTCCCCCCACTTTACTTGATATTTTGAATGTCAGCACCAATGGAAAGTTTTGCTTTTGAGCCACTGAATGCCAGCCTGACAGTCTGACAGTCCCCAATCCCCCTGTCACAAGGAGAGCCGCCATCACCCTCACAACTACAGTAATTGAGCCGCAGATGGTGACAGTTCCCCCTGCCTGTTTCCTATGGGCTCAACAATCAAACACTGGTGTAGCACTTTGCTTACGCTGTGTCTCCGCTGCTTCTAGGAAGCAGATTTGGCTGTCAGGGATTCATGGGTACAGCAGGATTTTCCTCTAGCGTGCTTTGCCTACCTCAGCTTCAGCTTTTGAGGCAAACAGACAGGCCAAAGAAGTCTTACATTGCAAGAGAGTAACGTTATTCAGTCACAGCGAATATGAAGATAGAGACCTCCCCACTGCCTTTATACCTTTATATCCAAAAAGTCACGGGTTAACTTGTTTTTTTCTGTATGTACAGTAACATAAAGCTCATTTGTCCCCAGGAGAGACTGAAAAAGTGAAAGCAATTTTTGTTTGAGTCTTCTACAATAAAAAAAGAAAACAAAATAACAACAAAGGCACAATTTACAACAAGACGAAAGAACATCTGTGAGGCTAATTCTGGTTCAATATTTATTATTTATTTGCACAATGTTGGCTATTATTTCTAGTGGTTACAATGAAATCGTACTCACCAAGTTCATTTCTGAGATCTGTAAATGTGATATTGTTAAGTCTTACATGGCAGGAAACATAAGCAATGAGGCAATCACAGTTTACAGGCTGACACTCTGTTTCAATACTGACCTACCATCAGCACTAGATTATGTACAGCTAGAGCACAACATCAGCTAACATGGGTCTTAGACTTTGTCTTTCAGGGTGCCCTCACACCCAACCTGTTTAGTTTGGCTGAAACAAACCTGGGTCCAGTTGCCTTCTTAGTATTGTTCATTTGGGCTGGTGTGAAAGCTGTCAGTGAGACCCTGGCGCCGACCAAACCACCGAACAAAGACCACTTGAAAAGGTTGGTCTTGGTCCACTTCCAGTTGGACTCTGGTGCGGTTGGTTTGTGGTGTGAAAGCAAACAAACTATCCACAGAGTTTTATGATAGCAGTTGTGATTTTAGCATCATTTCAACAAGTAGCTAAACTACAAATAAATAATCACCTGATCAAGTCTGTCTGCGATCTTACAGTTGATCCATATAAAGGCCATGTCCAGGCTATAACCTAGTTATGCTAATGCATATGTGTTACCATGGTAACACATGAGCATGTCAGCAATTGTATTTTTCCCTCATTAAAAAGCAGTTAAAACTGCCTTGATTATATTCAACTTTGTCAGTTCATTAAGTCTGTTAGGAAGTGTGTGACAGTAAATCCACAGTAATGAGCCCTGGACCATTACAGCATGAGATGCCTCTTTGTGGTTCTGTTTCTAAAGTGCAATAGCCTACAAATAATGCCTCCAAATCAGTTATTTCTGAGGCTCTTTGTGACACCAAAAAACAATAAACACAAGCATCAGAAGCATTTAAGTTACCTGTGTAACTTGAGCCCCGTTTCCACCGAGCAGTCCGGTTCAGTTCGATACACTTTTTTTTTCTGTTTCCACTGTGAAAAGTTGTGGATGGTACCAATGGAACCGTTCTGTACCGTCCCCATGTTTGGTCCCCCCTCTGTTGGGGTACCTAGCACACAGATGTGGTACTAAAAGGTGGAGCTGTGAACACTGCAGTCTGATTGGTCAGTAGAGGACGGTCACTCTGCTCAGGGCTGAGTTGTGTCTGGTTTTGAGGCTCATGTAACCACTGTTCATACTGTGGAGAGTTTTATTACTGTAACTATAAAATGAAAGGATGTTTTGCTGCCTCTCACAGCAGCTGGAGTCTGAGAAAAAATAACTTCATTCACTGGGCCGACTGCTGGTGACTTTTAAGGTGGAACGTTAGCTTGCATGAGGTGATGATGTGAATCCATCAAAGGAGCCAAAGCACCCTTCGATGGGCTCTGAGTCAAAATCTAGTTGTAAAGCCCCTAAAATGTTATTCCTTTGTAACCTGGACAGCCATGACTAAATAGGCAACAATCATAAATTGAGAAAAAACATCCAGATTTGACTAAATAATCAGGGATGTTCGACTGACTCGTATTTCTGTTGTATCTTGATGAATACAACGAGCACAATGGCCATAACTTCCATTGTGACTGATAAACATTATGACCTTAACTATCACAATGAGGACCAAGTTGCACTACCCTGAACGTGACTTTAAAATGTGAGAAAATAAAATCTAAAATTGAACTTTGACGTAGGGCGCCTATTCTGAAAACTCAAGTCATGCTGCTTTTGTACAAGGATGAGCACTGAATTGCATTATTTTGCCTCTTTAACCGAAAAGGAACATTGTTCAAAGGTAGTTTTGTACATTTTATGAGTCAGTCACACTTTATTCAGGGCATTATTTCGCCTGAGCTTTTATTTCCTGTATCTTCCTGAATGCTCCTACATTTTGTGACGACGAAATGATTCACTCAAAATAGATGTAGCCAGGCTTTTTTTCAGGTGAGCAACTTTTTTCACGTCCCTGCACAAAGTATCAGACTTGGTAACATTTTTAAGTCTACTCTCTTAGCATTAGCTCTCTTAAGTCTTATTTTGTGACATGCTAATGACTGAAGGCTGTTATCGCCAAGTGTTACCACAGGGCACCAGAGCCAACACTGTCAGTGATTATTTATTCTCACAATGTAGTCTCACAACTGTCCAGCACTTGGCTCCTGAAAAGTAGGTGTAGTCCGTTAAAGAGATGCATCTCATTAAGCCAAAAAACGCAGAGAGGTACTCAGCCAGTTCACAGGTTGGATTACTTTGCTGTCAGTAAGGTGCTAAAGAAGAAAAATCGACTGTCATCCTCCAAGACACGGTGCTCTGTTATCAGACAGGAGAAGCCAGAATCTCAATTCATCCTCAGGGCTGAGAGCAAGCTGGTCCACAGTTTCCTTTCATCACCTCCCTTTTGCCCTGTCTTTCTATTCCCTCTGTTTTCATCCTCCTCCATCCCTCCCTGGCCCTGTGCCTTTTCGCTCTGTCAAAGGTGTTTTTACCCCCTGGTATGCCTGCGCAAGAGTCCATTAACTTGAGACCCGAGCCGAGTGTTTGTTTCAGAGAGGGTTGTTTTTCTCTCCTGCTGTAGTTCCTGGCGGCATCGCTCCAGAGTCCCTGACCTTCACCCCGCTCGATGACATGATCTTCCTCAAGTGGGAGGAGCCCGTCGAGCCCAACGGTCTCATCACGCAGTACGAGGTAGGATACCTTGTTAGTCATGCAAAAAAATCCACACTGCGCAGCGATACGACCGCCCTTACATCACACACTAATCCTCTCCAGGTGTAGGATGTTATTTTCCCCTTGCCAATATCTATTTTATTCATCCTCCTTCACTATAATGACTCAAATCAAGGAAAATTGTCCTCTGCTCACTTTAAAGACTGCACCGCTCCCCCTCTTTGATTTCCCCCAGGCTTGTTTTTTCCTGGTTCTCGCCCAAATGCTGGTAGCACACATGAGCCAGAGCCACTAGAGTGAGGAGGACCCACTTTTCACAGTTCATGGGATTTACTGTACATGTTCATATGGTAATGAAGCTGAGGCACAGACTTCAGGCTGTAATTACATGGGGGACAACCACTCTAATTACTTATTTGCCTAAGAGATGCCTCCACAAGGGGGCAACTTTAAATGTTTCTAATTAATTATTGACGGCCCCGTATCAACCGAAGACCTTTGTAGCATGGGTTTTGGAGCTTTTTTTCTTCTGTAAGTGGATGTGAAGGTCCACCATGGCTTAACACATGGTCACCTGGTGGGGAGAAAAACTAGTTTCCATTCACAAGAAGCAGAAGCTCAAAAGTGAGGAAGTAGGCAGGGAGTGGAGTCAGACTGTAACCTTGCTGTGCATACAGATGAGGTGACCTCGTCTCTGACCTCCAAATACTACTGCTCTGAATGTGCAATACTGTATTCCTGAGGCTGATACCATTATCAGTGTCACAATCTGATAACAAACTATGTTATAGGCTATGGGCTTGTTACCATATATTGGGCAGCACTTGGTTGATCCTCACACAACCTTGACAAACAATACATCGTCTGTAGGATAGATTTAATAAGAACCAAACACTATTTCCCTTAGTCCAATAAACCCTTTTGAAAAAGCTGTGAAACTGCCAGTTTTTACTTTTGAATTCTCACCAGCGTTTTCTGTTTTTGCTGCATACAGGTATTGTTGCAACTCCTCCAATATGAGCAACACCTTGACACAAACATTTTCCCCAAACAGATATTTTAACGTACTGACTTGGAAGATATATTCTGAGAAAAAACAAAGCAAATTTGAAAACATTTTCATCCTTTTTCATCAGCACAAATTTGACCACTGGGCT
The DNA here is from genome assembly GCF_011397635.1 of Epinephelus fuscoguttatus. Classification (NCBI taxonomy): domain Eukaryota; kingdom Metazoa; phylum Chordata; class Actinopteri; order Perciformes; family Serranidae; genus Epinephelus; species Epinephelus fuscoguttatus. Next base: position 34,840,061 of record NC_064768.1, on the reverse strand, counting down.
GTTTTCGCAGTCCATATTTACACACCCCAAATATCTAGTATGCCAAGTGTACAGATGTTAGCTGTAATGTTAAGCAAGCTAAACAACCAGTCTCTGTAGTTTGTCCTCTCACCTCTGTACATCTATGAAGCTGGTTCACAATGTCCCCCTCAAGTAGAAACATTTTCAGTTCCTCTGGATGTGTCTTGTGTTTCAGGGCAAATTTGCTTCCAAGTGTTTTTCCATTGACTTTGTATGCATTTGCCCCGCAATCAATAATAAATAATTGTACCGTATAATATTATTTTTTGTGGCAACATTGGATCAAATCCCACAGATGTTTATACACACATTTTTTGTGAGAAAAAAACATGCATTAGTTTAATACAGTGGTTAGTTTAAGGTCCACACAGTTTAAGATATTCAGTGTCATACTTGCATCTGAACATGTCGTCAAGCTAGTTTGCCGTCTCTGTTACGTAGCTGCCCATTAGTCGCTCGTTCTACAGCATTAAACAGCACTTGAAAAAATAAGCTCTGTGCCGGAAATTCACTGCACTTCAAAACAAAGTGTGTTTTTTTTTATCAAACTTGACACGTTCGTGAGTCACTTTCGGTCCATATTAAAAGGCTCCCGTGACCCACTTTTGGACCGCGACCCACCGGTTGGGAATCACTGGTTTAGTGGATACAGTTTTGCTGATTTGTGTCAAAGTCGCAGACTGTTTAAAATAATGGACATAGTCATTGTGACGTCACCCATTAGTTTGTGGACACTCATTTTGAAGTGGCCATATTTGGGCGAGAGGGTGGAGTGGGGAGGAGCAAGGAGTGGATCTGACTCAGACTGTGGTGACGACTTTAAGTCTTGATAACGTTTTAAAGGATAAGATATGTAAAATTTCACCCCCGTCATTTTTTCAAAATAAGCTATAGAGACCCAAACTGTTTTTTGTACCAGGCTGTTAACATGTTCTGCTGTAAAATGGGGACTGAATTGCTTCTGGGACCAACCTCAAGTGGCCATTAGAGGAACTGCAATGTTTGGCACTTGCACGTTGACTTCATTTTCAAGTCTTGTAGATTACCGCTTGGTCATAAAAGGGTATATTTATATATATACACCAAAAATGTAGGGTGTTTTGCACTTCTGATGACCCATTATATCATAACTGGTGTTCTTTGGGTGTCTGCCCAGACAAAACTACGAAAAAAAACCCTGACAATTGCTCAATTTTAGTGTTACTGTTACAACATTTAGAACGGAGTGTGTTTCTGAGCTGACTAGACAAAGCCATTGGCACAAACTGTGTGTCCAGTCAAAGATTTGTGACAGTATGTATGTTAGAGGAGACACTGAGAATGTCCCTCAGTGTCATATACCCCAGTGTAATGTATTTGTGGCGAGCTGAAATGGGTCAGTAATGTCAGCTATTTCAGTATATAGGGTGGAGCCCTGTACATACACAGAGGCACTAACAGGGGAACTTTGACAACATTACATCAAGAGTTTGGGCTTACCTTAGGAAACTTGTGGGTGAGACTGAGTCAACCAGTTGAAGAGGGAACTGAAAAAGAGACGAGCAATCATTTTGTCACCCATAAATCACGTCCTGTAGTCTATGGCTTAATCAATAACCAATATGTCACATAGCTCTAACATGATTTTATTGACATCCATGGACCATCCATCCATTTGTCTATCAGTTTTATTTTTGAAACTGCGTATCCTGTTCAAGGTCATGGGGCTGAAGCCTATCCCAGCATGCACTGGGTGAATGGGAGGGAATCCTGGTTAGGCTGCTAACATACTCACACTCATTCAGTTGTAGTTTCCAGTTTGAGCTCACCTACAGTCCATTTCTCTGGACTCTGGGAGAATATTAACAAGGAAAAGGACAGACCACAGACAGCCGAGCCAGATTCAAACTGAGGATCTCCCAGCTTCAAGGTCACACCGCTGAGCGAACCACCACACTGAAGAGCAGCCACTAGAATGACGAATGGGCAATTTTACAAGCAGCCTGGCTGATATCCTCACTTTTATGAATCTTGATTTACCGACTTAAACACATTCATCAAATTGCAACAAAAAAGCAATAACACCGAGCTGGTCTTCATTCATACCTGTCATCATCAGCACTTATTGTTTTTCTCTGACTTTATTTTATCAACTAATCCAGAGAAACGGTGTAAAATCAGGCCAGCAGTGCTGTAGAAGGAGGATACGACACAGAGTGTACCCGAGTCTGATTATCAGTGGCTAACTGCAGCACAAGATTTATTAGATCTGCGCTGTAAGATGACATTTTAAGATTAATTGAGAGGCATTTCTTGTGAGAGAGCCTTTAAATGAAATGCCATCTAAATTCAGTCTTTCAGGTGGTGTGGATAATAAGCTATAGGCTGCGAGAAGCATATTACAAATAGTCTACAGGCTTGTACAATGAGATTTATTCTGACCTAACAATGGTATAAATTGAGTAATACTTCCTATGACCTAATTTGAACTCATGCTAAGGTGTTTGAATCCTTGAAAGTCTGATCAGTTCACGATCAGTCAATCACTGTAGTCCAGAATTTCTGATCCCCAAGAGTTCCTCGTCTAAGGTCTAGGCTAGCATGGCTGTAATCTGTCGTTTTAATCTGGTGTATCCTCTTCCTGTTTCCAGATCAGCTACCAGAGTATCGAGTCGTCAGACCCAGGCATTAACGTGCCAGGTCCTCGCCGCACAGTGTCCAAGCTGAGGAATGAGACCTACCACATGTTCTCTGGCCTGCATCCCGGAACCACCTATCTGGTGTCAGTACGAGCCCGAACTGCCAAGGGGTTTGGCCAGACAGCGCTCACAGAGATCACCACCAACATCTCTGGTGAGGCCGTGTGCGGACTGCTTTGCTTTTTAGGGGTGTTTCAGCTGTTGTGTGTGTGTGTGTGTGTGTGTGTGTGTGTGTGTGTGTATTTGTGATAGTAGATCAAAGTATGGACTTGAATGGTTAACTACAATAACACTATGCTGATAATGCATGCAAATAATGCAGAATTTAGTCGTCATAAGAGCACCAATTTAAAGAAGAAGAAAACTTATTTTTCCCTTAAAGAAGCATCTTTAGCATTCGCAGACAAAGCAAACACTAAGTAATGGCTCGTCATTCCCTTCTTTTGAAGAGCTTTTGATTAAATTACACATATACGTTCAAATTATACAAATTATCTTCATTTTCCTCGAGCCCAAACAGCTTTCAGACGCGCACTGCCTTTGATGAAACGAGAGCAAACCTGTATTAGAGTAAACTGCATATGTTCAGCTTGAATAGTTTTTGGGTGAAAACAGCTTTGTTCAGCCAACATCACCGCAAACAGAGTCTGTGTTTACCATTCAAGGGCGACGCAGCAGCTCAGAAATTAGAGAAGCCGTGTTTGTGAGTGAAAAGGTTGCCGGTGTGGATCTTGAGATTGGTCTGGAAAATGTGTCGAGGGAATGTGGAACGCTCTCATCTACAAATAGGTGTCTGCGAGCTGGTCCGCTAATTGTGTTTACTGAGATGAAGCATCACGTGTTATTGTGATGTTTTCCCCTGAGATAAATGCCTGCACTGAGATGAGCTTGATGATTTGGATTTTTCTAGGAATCCATACAGGAATAGTGAAAAGTAGGATTCTGGAACAAACTTTTTTCTTATTTCTGGATCAGTATAAACTCAAACATGTGGCAAGCTGATGCTAATGTGTTGTTCCGATGCTTAAAACAACCTCTTTATGTTAATCTCAAGAATATACTCGCCATACGGTTTTTAACCTTTGTGTCACAGAGGCTAATACTTAAGTAGTGTGACATTCTTCACTGTAATTAAAGCTGTAGCCATGGCTGTGATTCAGCTGTTATGATTATGCTTGACACATTAGTTTGTAATGGCTGTAACACTAACTATATGTGTGTTGTTGTATGTGTGCGGTGAATTGATATGGTTGTGCTGGCTGAGTGTTACTGAAGCTGTTGTATTCCTGAACTCCCGTGGTTTGTTGGTGACACTGTCAAGCACGGCGGGTTCAAATCCTGTGCGGCTTAACTACGCTTTCTTGGTTAATGTTAACAGGAGCAGTGAGGAGCAGTCACAATACAGTTATTGTAGCCGTATCCATAGCATCACAGATTTAACCATGACTGCAGCCCAGACATGAACCATATCCACGGCCACAGCCAGGCAGAGCAGTTGCTGTGCTCACAGCAAGTGGCTGCTTGCTGTTGAGGCTCTGCTGTTTGAAGTGGAGCAATAAATGCATCATGCAAAGTGCCACATCATCTCTCCTCTCTGTGTCCTCTCAGTGTTTCCCTTCACTGCTATAACTGGAGTGGACTCTGGATTGATGCTAGATCAGAGGGGAAGGAAAAAATATTGTGAGGGAATGTGAGACTTAAGGCCGTCACACACAAGGGACACTGTTTTTCGTGTGATTAATTTACACACCAGTACTATGGTTTTTGCCACGAGTCCTTTCACACAGAACGTAAATATTATTTTATGGAACGTGGTTGCGAATTTGCATCGCTGCTAATATGAATAGTTTTGATGCAGGCAGGTATTTTGCATTTGCGTATCGGTTATTTGTTTGTCCGTCACAGTGTGTAAAGACCTGTAATGCGATGTAAGGCAACATTAACTGTAGTGGAACACAAAAGTAGTTTCAGAAACAATCCCATCATGAATGAATCACAACATTGTTTGCAGTAACTTCCAGGTAGAAAACCACTGTGTTACATGCATAAAATAAAACGCCACTGCACGAACGCTGTCTCAGTTGTTTAGTTTTTAGCCACCTACAAAAGGCCCACCTAAAAAAAAATTAATATCAGTTTAAGCCTATGCTATAATGAGAGTATTTTTACCACTTTACCCTGCTGTCAGACAGCCCTTTCTGACAAGGGAACTGAAGCTGTTATCTCAAAGTCACCAGACTATGTTGACAAAAATTTCATTTTGCAAGCAGTTGCTGGTCCACTGCTGCCTCGATCAGTTAATGTGTGAGGTAAAGCAGAGAGAATACTCTACATCTTGAGTACACTTAAACTGATACTGACACTTTTTTAGGTGGCAAATATATGAATATATGTTTTGCTGCAGCCTGCGTAAGTATGGGTAAGTTTACTGATTTCACGTTTCACCATAATTAAAATCAAATGCCAGTTGTCTACCTGAAAGTGACCAAATCACCAGTGACTCCTCCACCCTCAGCAGCTATTGTTGTAGTGTACTGAAGCATGATACTGAACCTCCAACTGCTCACACTGAGCTGCACAGGTGCAACAGAAGTGGCTGCACTGGGCTGATGGATGATATCGCTGATGCAAAATATGGAGCTTTGTTGACTTTTACAAGATGAGTAGGGTTAATTAAAGAATAGGTAATAGATCTGGATTGCAGAGACATGTGAAACTGGTAACTGTCTGTTACTGTTATCATATTCAGCTCTAACCGTAGCTTTTAAAGATATATAGATGCATATCTGTCTGTCTGACTTGTAGCTGAGCTTATTAACATACTGCAGATGATTTTTAAACTCAGTTTCAGCCCGTTATTACCATCAGCTAACGTAACTTACTGAGCTGCTGTACAATTCAACAGCAACAACAGTGTATATGTCTCTCTTTTAACTAACTTTACCGTTAAAAACAGAGCGTTTGCTCACCAGCCTCAATGCTTGATAGTAGCTTTAAGTAGCCTAATGTTAGCTAACTATCGCAAGGCTAGCAACCTTAAATAAGTTTATGTATTTGATTCCCGAAAATGAAATGAGACATAAAGCTGCCAGGATTTTCCAACTCCTGACTAGGGCTGCAACTAACGATTATTTTCGTTGTCGACTAATCTGTTGATTATTTCTTCGATAAGTTGACTAGTCGTTTTATCGAAAAATGTGTTAAAATGTTGTTAAATGTCGGTCTGTCTCTCCCAAACCCAAAAACTATGTCATCTAATGTCTTGTTTTGTACTCACGCCAAAGGGTTTTATTTCACCATCATGGGAGAGTGTGTAAAGCTGCCAATATCTGAACGTGAGAAGCTTCAGTAAAAGTATTTTGGGGTACTTTTATAGTACTTTTTCTATGAAAGATGACTCAAACCGATTAGTCGACTGCTAAAATAGTCACAGATTATTTTGATAGTCGATTAATCATCAATTAGTCGACTAATCATTGCAGCCCTACTCCTGACAATGTTAGGCCCCGTCTTTTTGTCTAACGCTAGCCGTCAGTCTTTGCCAAATCTTCTCCTATTTTGGATGCTGAATGTGTAGCTTTCTTTGCCCGTGTTAGCTCTTTGCAGATGGAAATCTGAAGAACCCAAACCTTTCTCACCTCTTTACTATTATCTGGCACCACGCACATAACAAGACTTAAACATTTTCTCTTGATATCTCAGCTGTTCGCCCCCGTTTGCTCAGCAACGTTAAATCGTGCGTGCAGGGATTTTCTACCCAGAAGTTATTGGGAACAAACACTGTGATTGGGTCTATAAAAATGACACTTCAGGGCCTCACTTGATCTAAACACTATTGATTTTACTGGAGAAATTATTCTCAAGTTCTTCTGTTTGTTGCAACCCCGCACTGTAAATAATGCAGCCTGTTTTCCACCTCTTCTTATTATCTGTACCTGTTCCATCTGGTTCAGGAGGTGGCCTACGTGGGCCCACAGCTGTCAAGGTATACAATTCAACCTACAGTATCACATGCTCTCCCCCGGCAGAGCTGCGAGAAAAGCCCGGTGGGAAGCCAGCTCCTGCACCGATTTTAGAAGCAAACATGAAAGTGTAATGTTGCACTATTAGTCTTTTCATAATTCATGCTGGATTTAACCGCCTAACATGCACTGGCTCAAACACTCCTCGACACCACTGTGTATAATGCAGACCTCAGCTGTTGTATGCAGGCGTGAGTGTGTGTTTTTTGGATGACAGGTTACACAAGCAGATTTTTCAGCAAGCATTAATGCGCTGCCTCAGAAGCAGAAACATTTCCAATTCCATTCTGCAGCCTTTTTGTTTCAGCTTATCTGTTGTACCAGGATAGCCATTTGCCTCACTACATACTCCAGTTAATTCACTCCCTGTAGTAAACAGAGATGGGAACACTCAACCTCATTGTCCCCAGAGCTTTGCTGAGGTTGTGCAGCTTTGAGATCTGTCCTAATTATATTATAAGGGCCTCTTGTTTTCTCTGTAGTTGGCTGCTGTTTCTAGTCATCATCAGTCAATGGCACTGTGTGGGAGGCCTCCACACACTGCAGTACACAGGGGACGTGTGCGGGTACTGAATAAAGATAGCACACTTTTATTTCATGTAGGGGTGGAAAGATTACGAGAATATCCAAGCAAAAGTGCAGCAACATGTCTTTAAACTCAAAATCTAAACCAAACATTTTTGATCTTTCTGAGGAATCCAAAAATTAAATGATTCGTGTTTTCTCCCACAACATTTCAACTTTTTTGACTCTGCCTTGTGCGGTTTTCTCTTCTCAGCCCCGGTGTTTGACTATGAAGACATCCCCTCTCCGCTGAGTGAGTCGGAGAGCACCATCACTGTGCTGCTTCGCCCTGCGCTGGCAAGAGGGGCTCCAGTCAGGTACAACTAATACACTGTTCACTCCTACACCAGCATTCATTCAGTGCTCTTCCACACTGTGATATTTATAGCTGCAGTCAAAAAGAACTCTCTTATAGCACCAGAGAATAGTTCTCCAGGCTTGCAGCAAAGCAGATAGCATTTTAACTACAAGGTATTAAGAACCAGAGTGGTTTTCGATTCGCATTTTGTAGAGAATGTATGTAATGTTTCAAATTGATTAACAGGGATCTGTTCCTCAATAGGTTGAGCTGTGTCTTTTTGCACTTCTTGAGCCTAAAAAAATACCCAGATATTTCCCTCTCCATCCTGAAACCTGACTCACCATGTCAGACAGTTATGGAATGACACCACATGTCAACCAATCACATGCTGACCGGTTGACAGCTGTGCCACTGTAATAAGCACCACACTCCAATTTCAGTCAGGAATCAATCAGGGTTGGGAAAATGGAGGCACCAGGCTTTGAGAAAAAAGCTGAAAAAGAAACTCCAATCTTTTGTGGAAGAATATATTTGTTATAATAATGCAAATAGGAATGTGTTGTGTGGCAGGTGAGGCTAGGCTCCATCAAAAATAAACTGTATTGTGTTTTTTGTTTTTTTAAAACCATAGTGTTTGGTGTTGCAGTACAGATGGCAGAACATAAAAATAAACACACAAATAAAAATCAACTTGAGGGCTTTAGTTTGAAAGAGAAAACTATTAAGATTGCATATAGTATATACAGCCTGTTGTTATTTCCAGGGTATCAAATACCAACACTTTTTCCTGAGCTTCAACGTGTGATATCAATGCCAAAGATAGCCTTTAGCGTGTTAAGGAGACGCACCGGGCTTTCAGCTAATTCCAGTATTATGTCAGTCGAATCAGATTCAGCCAGTTAATATGAATATTTGACTTTCTTTTTTTTCCATATAAGTTTTAAAGCTTTTACAGGGCTCAGCTGGATGTTCAGTCACGTTCAGTGACAGCGGCACTCATGTAATTTAGTCAAGCTAACTGTGCTAACGACCGGTCAGAAATGTACAACAACTTCTTTTGGCGACCCTAGATATCAAACGAAAGCCAGACACTGTGTTGTATTAAGTATGTATGAGCTGTAAATTCACCACTTAGAAGCGGAAGAGAAACGATAATGTTATCTTGTCGACTTATGGTCAAGAGCGCTTACTCTGCAGCAAAATCTGGGGAATAAAATGTCCCCATAAGCACACTGGACAACACACTTACCAATTGCTCAATTTGGATCAATCTCAGCTGACTGAGGGATCTCTGACTGACGATTTCAATCTCTAACTTTCAAGGGGCAGCCCTAATAAAGAGCGAGAAAGTCCGCTTAGGGCACGTATCGGTCAAACAAAACTGGACTTTCAGCCAGGAGACCACAGTTTGTGTCAAAAGTCATTGTTGTTGTAACGTAACATTACAAAATTTACGGCAATTATGGTTGTAGCGCAGTGACGTCACTCACTTGACGCAATGTATCCTGATATGTATCCTGATTCGTGTCATATCCTGCAAATTTGCACCCAACAGCCCAATGACACTTGTGACATGGGATGGCGTTCTTAACACAAAGTAATATATGTTGGTGAAGATTCTCAGTCATCCAGGTCTTGGTAATCTTAAGTGCTAAATGTGGACTTGAAGTCCAGTTGTCTACGATATAGCACTTTAGGTTAAGTAATGTTATTGAGTTAAAGTTACAGAGGTTAGCATTTAGGAAAAGAAACGTGTTGATGACGTGTCTTAAAATGACTCAAAGTTCTGAACACCGGTGTCCTGGGGAAAGTCCTGTGTTTTGTGACCATCCACCGTCCCAACCTGCCACCTAACGAGATAACTTGGGACGGCTTCCTTATTTACTCTACTACTACTACTTACACTAATAATTATTTTGGTGCATTACTTTCTTAGGAAAGCATGCAGACGGTGCATGAGGACAGCCTGAGTTATGTATGGAGTGTGACTACTTAAAGCCATAACACTGTTGCTAAATCTAACCGCAACTGTTCCACAACATTAACCACATGTTAGACTGTGTTTCAGCTGTGTGTCACATGCAGACGGTAAATGTTGCCCTGTGTGTGACTAAGAGGAGGCATGAGAAAGTGTATTTGACAACCTGAGAAAGAGAACAGGTTGGAATATAAAACATATTCTACTGTACATGTTTCTCTTGTTCCAGTTATTCTCCTTTTAGTTTTTGCTTTAGTATTTTTCATCCAGTAGAAGCACTGTATCAACTGTGATTATACTATTTTTTCTCTCCAACGTCTAATTTATTCTTGAACGAATACTAATAATTGTTGCTTCTATAAATACAAAGCATAATTTTGCATACTGCTCTGTTTATTTGCTTCAGAAGAATGGGCACCATTACAAGTGCTGAATAGCTATTAAAAAGGGGCCATTGTGGTTTTGTGTAACTTGGAACTTAGCTTCATTGTTTTGGCCGTCACTCCTGTTGTTAATCTGATATTGTACCCAGTGAGTTGATTGCTTCGATCTGGAAATGTGGTGACACGACCAGGAGCAGTCAGACAATCAGATAGGTTGTAAATAAACCTCAAGTCAAACCTCTTTGAAAGAGAGAACAAAGCCACAAGGTAAAATTTGTACCCAAACTCTCTGTTGCAAACATCCATCACAGTTTATAGCATGGCTTCTGGTCATACAATAAACAATAGAGATTTTTCTATCAGACAAACAGGACATGACTGTACAGTAGTTTGTTTTGCTTCAATAGTACTTTGCACTCTTTTGAAGTACTAAGCTCCACACTGTCCTCCTCCAGCGCCTACCAGGTGGTGGTGGTGGAAGAGGATGGCTCCCGCCAGGTGAGGAGGAGGGAGCTGGGCACCGTCGACTGTTTCCCCACACCAAACTCTCACAGCGAGGCGCAGGCTAAAGGAGCGCCACATTACTACACAGCTGAGCTGGCTCCCAGCAGTTTGCCCGAGGCCACGCCATTCACTGTGGGCGACAACCACACCTACAACGGCTACTGGAACAGCCCTTTAGACCCCACCAAAAACTACCTCATCTACTTCCAGGCCACCAGCAACTTCAGAGGGGTAAGAATTGTTCAGATGCTTGACAAGGCTTTTGTTTCTGGAGCTCAAACACGCCGCTTTTATGATCTAGCAACCTTGACAGTCAATTTAGATTTGTGTCGAGGAAGTCAGAAGGCAGGAGGCAGTTTGCTGGAGGCGCAATGAGAGAGGAAGCAGTCCTTGCATAAACAAGGCTCTATTTATTTCCAAGTGGGGTGATGTGTTTTATTATATTATTTTTCACAATGGCTTTGGGTTGATTGTTTCCCACTGGTGAAGCTTGACTTCTTAATGGTGCATCTCTTAATACAAACCCCTCAAAAACACCACACAAGCCAAGTGGCCAAATGAATCTTAACTTTTCGAAGATAATTACATTCAGGATGTGTACTCTTGTATTTTCTTTGCAGTTGTCAGATTCCCTTGTATTCAAACTCTTTAAAAACTTTAGGAATCTTTTTTTTGGGGGGAAAATCAAACCCTGCCTCCCAGGCCTTTAGCAGTCTAAAACAGAACTCCTTGAGCAATTGAAAAAGTGACTGAAGCATGAATAAGAGATGTGCTGGCCGGTGTGCACAGAAGCAATGGAAGTAAATGCTGTTTAAATCATTAGGTCCATATGGAGCTTATGTGCGCCTGCCTGGCTGCAGCCTCTCATCCAGACATCAGTATCAGATTCTCTAGCAGAGATACACCCCGTTTCCTCTGGGTGCTGTTCAGGGCCGACACACTGTGTCTGACTGAAAACTCCCCCCCTGTGATCTGAAATCAGCAGTGAGCTTTCATGGACCACCATTTGTGTTGATTCTCCCTCAAGAGCAAATTAAAAGCTCTGTTGACACAGCAGCTCTGAGTCAGAAATCAGCCGACACGAAAAACTGAATATTATAATTCATGTTGATTGTTTTCGTTTTTTGTCCTGCAAACATTTTCATCTCCAATCTATTTTCTGAGCTATAGTTGTGTTTAAGGAGAGATGGACTGCTCAGGGAGATAGAAAAGGAATATTATTTTGACAATTACCCAGGATAAATTAGATGTACAAGGCTTACTATGGACCACGGGCTGCAATTGAATTGAAACAGTAATTGCTTTGGCAGATATGCCTTCAGTGGGGCTTGAAAGGTGCATGATTGGTGCTGCCACTTTGTTTTGAAACACACAAGCAGGAAACAACACACACCTTTCTAAGTATTTTTCCTGCATAGGAGTCGATAGCTAGATCACTGCTATCTGTTACACTGAAAATGAAAATACCAGCATTTCATTTTCAACCGTCTGCTACGTTTATCAGAACTCATCATCTGGGATTACCTGCCACTCATTCCAGTTGTTAAGTTACTGGATATGCTGACATGTTGGGTAGGGTTAGGTTCTGATCTGTTTTTGATCCAGCTCCAGATTGGCAAAAAACATCCACATTCCCAAAGCTAACAGATCTATTATTGAATATTATTTCTCTCTTATAAACAAAAAGTAATGTACAAAAACGTAAGACTTGCTGATCACCACTTTGACTGCTTTTAAATGACAGATGTAGCTGATAGCAGTTAGCTAGCTAGGTAAAGTTAACGCTGTGTCTAAGCTACTCGCTAAAACACCACAATGACTTTTGTTAGCAAGCCAGTCGTTTCTACAAGTCCATGTGTGTGTAAGATGTCGCTCGCAGTGACAAACCCACAGAGAAGTACCACCCCACCAATTATCACCTGGCTGCTTGTTTATCAGTTACTCATCACATGTTACATTGAATTCAAAGCATGCCTCCACAGTGAGCAGAGAATCCAAAGCAAAACTATATCAGAACATCCATTTACAGATACTCACAAAACTTGCGAAGTATGATCCAAGTCTCATTTATCCAGTCGTATGCTCACCACTCGAGGGCATTAGCAATGTCGCCTCACAGCAAGAGGGTTCCTCATTCGATGCCAGGGTGGGGGAGCCCTTCTGTGCACAGTTTGCATGTTCTCCCTGTGTCAGCGTGGGTTTTCTCTGGGTACTTCTGCTTCCTCCCACAGTCCAAACACATGCAGATGACTCTAAAGTGTCCGTATGTGTGCATGTGAGTGTGGATGGTTGTCTGTCTCTATGTGTTAGCACTGCGAGACTCCTGTCCAGGGTGTACCCCACCCTTCATCAACGTGACCCCGAACAGGATAAGTGGTTTCAGAAAATGAATGAATGCTCAGTACTCACCCAACGCTTGCATCTGGCTAAAACATTACAATGTAAAACAGTTTCATAGCACATCCTGAGCTTGCCCAAGAACACTACTTGGCCATGCATAAGACTGTACTGGCCTGTAATGTAAAACAAAAACGCATGTGTTCGGCAAGCACTAAGAGTACAACTGCATTCTATTGCAAGTGATGTGTGAGAGTTCGTAAATGGATGTTTTCATGTAGTTTTGCCATTGTTAAATGTGGACCCTGATTACTTTAATTCATAAGGAATGCTCACCTTTTTTCAATTATCTGTTCACTGTGGAGGCATGCGAGAAAAGCAAAGTTTTCTTTGGAAATTCAACTTAGCAGGCAGTGAGTAATTGATATACAGATGTTCATTTTGTGGGTGAAATATTTCTTTAAGCTCTGTTTAGGTTCAGTCGAACTGTTCTTATCAACCCAGGCAGCTGGTTTCAGTAGAAATGTTCTTAGTAACTCATCGCCCACTACGTACTCAACACAAAACAGCAGGAAGTTAGCAACTAGCTGGTGAACATAAACGAGCATTTATTAGCTAGAGAGATATATCTTTGAGGAGTTGGTGGAGACCAAAACAGAGCTAAAAGGAGAGTGAATATTGGACTTACATTTGTCAGAGGGCCAGACATGGGACTGTAGATGCTAATCTTGCTCTGTGTCTGCTGGATGTGTAAATGGACATCAGTTTGTCAACATCTTTACCATTGTAAAAAATGATAATAAGGTGATCATGCTGTATGTCAACGCTGTGGTGTCAGGCAGTTTAGCAGCCCCCAACTGGCTGCATTACACACTCATGCATATCATATAGATGTTTTAAGCTAATCAACCTATTTGTTGTTAATCAGTAAATAAGTGAAAAATCAGATGTGCTGGGTTAGAGCACTCATAACATCTTATTTTAAGGTTACAGAATAAGATTGAGAACATTAGGCTTCCTCTCAAATATGTGGTGTTTTTATGTACTTTCAGACAGCAAAACATGATCACATATCTCCACTGAATCTTTGGTTTTTGTTAATTAGAATTTTATTTACCGACAAACGTTGAAAGCCAAACCTCAGTGGATTCTGTAAGGGATTAGGAAGAATTCAGATTTGATAAGCAGAGCCGATACTGAAATAAGATTCGATGAAATGCTATCAAAATCCACCCCAAGGTTAGGGAGAATTCGATATACTTCAAATCCCTCTTCTTATTAAATTGCTACTTTTTTGAGCTCTGGTGTCCAAAAGCCAAAAGCCCACCTTGACAGAGGACATGATGACACATGACATACTACCTGCCACTGCTTTAATAACCCCTGGGTGGGAGTAAATATGACTTATCTGTCACTGTAAGAGATGAGAGGAGATGAGAATCCACTTGAAACAGATTTCCAATTAAAAAAGCTAATTTGGCAACCGTTTTAGGTGAAAGGTTTTTGACTCCAATCTCAGAGCAAAGATTAGCATAATTGCCCATAAAGCCTGATTTAACTTCCTTAAATCTTAATTTGGTAACATGCCCCTCTGTCTCCAGGACAGGGGTGGCTGTTTGTGGGGGTAGATGGAACCAATCAGTGCACCCGGGTGAGGGACCTCGCATGGTTGAGGGGAGCAGAGGTCTCTCATATCACAAGGAGATGTCATCCACTCGGAAATTTCAATTATTTCCTCCACGTAGCAAAGGTCTGGGTGACTTTGACACACACAGCCGTCTGTGTTGCAAGTTGTACACAAGGCTGAGGATTTCGACAGACTGACTCATAATTAACTTGCACTGTGGTCGTTTTTTTCCCCCCTTGTTAATCGTTTTGTCTTTGCGGGGCCAAGCCAAATGAATTAATTCAGCCTTTTCTTTCACTCACAGGAGACCAGGATAAACTGCATTCGGATTGCACGCAAAGGTAACGCTTAACTTTCCTTTTCAAGTTTGAAGGTTCTTTGTGAACATCTCGACGTCAATAAATCATTATCACATTAATTATGATTCAGTATACCTTAAACAAGGTAATCATGAAGGCTATCTGCTGGCTTCTCTTTTGTGCCTTTTACATTGTAAGCTCCCTGCTTGGATTACTGTGGGGCTTCACAGAACACAGAGAGATGTTTTACAGCACAGAACAAGATGGTGGAGCCTTGACTTTATGGCAAATAGTAGGAAGGAAGTTATAGAGAAACTCTAATTCAAACTTCTGAAATAACATTTGACATTTGTAATAGTGCAAAATGCTGTACAGCTGGTTTATTTAGACATCAGCCTGAAAATAAAATATACTAATGACTAGTTATTTTTGGTTGTAGTGACCTTTAAGAAATTTCATTTCCCATAAGCTCCTGGAGTGTGGCGGGAATATGTCCTAATACACTGACATAAGTTAGCATTGTTGCAATTCCAGTTCCCTTGTCTTGAAGTCCATGTTTGTTTGTTTTTGGTGTGGTGGTTAGCAATGTCACCTCACAGCAAGAGGGTTCCTGGTTAGAACCCAGGGTGTGGGAGCCCTTCTGTGCAGAGTTTGCATGTTCTCCCCATGTCAGCATGGGTTTCCTCCAGGTGCTCCAGCTTCCTCACACAGTCCAAAGACATGCAGGTTAATTGGTGACTCTAAATTGTCCATAGGTGTGAATGTGAGTGTGAATTGTTGTCTGTCTCTATGTGTCAGCCCTGCGATAGTCTGGTGGCCTGTCCAGGGTGTACCCCGCCTGTCACTCAATGTCAGCTGGGATAGGATAGCAACGGTGAAGTCATGCAGCCGTAATGCAGTTCATTTGTAACCTTAGCTTAGTGCTAACTTAGCTTTTTACTTCTGGTGATTGCAGTTATGCTTCACAAATCATAAAAGTGGTGTTCATTTGTGATGATTATCATGCAAAACAAAATGTGTAAGTAAAAACGTTCTGCAATAATCCAAAGTCTGATCCCATTAGCTTGTTGTCGAGGGGACCAAGGCAATGTTAACTTAATGGTCAGCCTACAAGAAAACGTCATCCCAGCAGCAATCTATTGCAGGTGACAGAATAAGGCGTGCTGAGTGGCAGCAGCTGTAGTTTAGACATGACTGCAGTAACAGCAGGACAGAAAGGACCAAACAGTATAGAAGTTTTTGACGGCAGATGTCAGAGCTAAAAGGTTATGATGACGTAACAGATCACAAAGTGCTGTAGTGGATATCAACATCTTATATGTTTGGTAATCCCAGGAATAATTTCTTTGGAAAGGCCGACTAAAGAAATGCGGAATGAGATATTACATGTAGTTACAAAGAACAGTGGCTAGCTAGCCCTGAGGTTTCTGATACTATTATGGACGCCATTTTTCAGCAATAACTATTCATCATATTTGAATTGTCGCTTTCGTTTCACATGCAGGACTCACTGTGAACCATGCATGTACATACTGGCAGTGTAACACGTGGTGTAGCTGTACTGTGGAAGACAACATGTGATCACGACATTGTTATGCCTCTGCGCCAGCAACAGTCTGTCAGTCCCATTCTAATGAATGAGATATGTCAAGAGCGCCTTGAGGGAATTTCCTCAAATTTGGCACAAACGTCCAGTTAGACTCAAGGATGAACTGATTCGATTTTGGTGGTTAAAGGTCAAAGGTCAATGTGGCTATAACCCAATAATTCACACACCAGTTATGACACAATTGAAGCCAGGTTGAAGATGTGTGTGAAGCATCCATGTTTTAGAAATCGTAGCTTCTTTGCAGCAGCATCCATACGTGAAGCACTGTCAGCTGTCATGGCTACATATGAGTCTGGACAGACATGGATGTAAACTGCAACCTGACTGGTTGGCGGATGCATACAACCACAAGGCGGTAATTCTAGTTATTATAGATCACCACATGATTCCCGAGCGTGGCACCGCTGCTGCTCACCGCTGCTGCTCACCGCTGCTCCCTCAGGGGATGGGTCAAATGCGGAGAACAAATTTCGCACACTCAGGTGTGTGACAGTCAGTGGAACTTTAACTTTAATTAGCGTGTCGGACGTCTTTATTAAAGCCCAGCAACTTTAAAGGTCGATAAATATTAATATTTCACTCATCAGCTTCATTGTTGAAATATGGGATCACAGGGATCTTAATGACAGCTTTACAACTTGGGTCCTGGGGCAAACGCATTAGCAATCAGACAGGTTTCTAACAAGTCCCTGGTTGAACCCTTTTATCTAAACCACTCACTAGGAGGTGGAAATGAATTTGAACTTTCCAGTTATCGTCTTAACTCAGTTATAACTGTAGGAGTTGTGTTTTGCAGAGCTACTCTGTGGTTGCAATATATCCTGCTGTATTTGCACTGACATGGATTGGAAGATTATAATGGATCATAATGAATATAATAACTAGTTAAAATGATGAGGTTATATTGGGACTTGTTTAACGTCTGATTGCTCATCTGGTTGCCCCATGGACTCCTTTGTTAAACTGTGTCTTGCAGTGTTGTATCCCCATGTCTCAGCAATTAAGCCGCTGCAGAAAATGTTATCATTATCTATTGTAATGAGGGTATATAAAAGGAGCAGGTTATAGGAAGCTATATTCTGAAATGCTACCACATTAGCAGCAGCGCTGGGGTGAGACAGAGGCCACCAATTGTTTTTCTCAGCTAACATAATGTTGAATAAGTAAAAGTGTGATTCTCTCCGTGATCATAACCACTACAGGATATTTTTGCAGTTCCAGTGGTTTCAACGATGTGGTACGAGGTGCAATGTCAGAGACTTCGACAGTTATCCTGGCTCAGGCTGCCGCTTAGGGGATTTGACACAGACTTAGTGTTGTTTTGGGTGCTGCAGGGAGGAAGCCCCCTTGCCAATCTCCCCTCACCAGAGACATAGGAGGAAAGGTGAAAGCAAACATGCATCCGTGTTCTCTCTCTGTTCCTCTTGAATCACTGACACTGACATTTTGGCAAACCCCTCTTGGGCTCGGATGGCTTTGAAATCCAGAATGCAGCTACGTATCCTTTTTTTTTTTTCCTCCCTGGGAGAGGAAGCGACCAGGAGTGTTTGCTTGAGAGACAGACACAGATAGAAGGCTCTCAGTTCAAACAATAGGGGAGAGGGAGAGAGACAGAGGGTGAAATGAAGTTGTTCCCCCCCTTCCTCCCTACTGAATTATGTCTGAAGTTTGTAGTGCTCTTGAGAAAGGTGGCAGTTAAATTGGATTCCTCTCCCTGAACTCTTTCTTATCTGAAGTGCGATGACATCAAAGAATCCTGCCTTACAATTGTCTGCTGGCGTGTCACCTAAGTGGAGGAGGTGGGTTGCGGGTATATTTATAGGAGCCATTTTTTACTGTAGTTGTGCATATACGACTGTGGCAGGTGGACCCAGAGGACATGCTGATGTTACTCCAGTTCCCTAAGAGGTGCCACAAAGGTCCCGTTAAGCTCAGTCCTGGCTGCTTTTCATTTCCTCTCTCCAGCTTCCCACACACAGATGTTGCCAGCTGTGTTCACCGTAGCACCTGGCCAAGCCGCTGCAGTCGTGGGCGAGTGTTTTTTTTTGTTGTTTTTTTTTAAAATTTCCTCTCCACGCCACCCAAGCGCTTTTCTTTGTTGTTTTTTGTCCTCAGATGAAACACGGCCAACAGTGGCTGACACTAAAGAACAGTGAGAACATGTTCATTACGAATCAAATCGTCTTGAAAGATTCACCATTCTGCTACAAGAGGAGGCTTTTATTCATGTCAGCTCAGCTGCTAGAAGAGCATCCCATTTACATTTAGCCTCTGCAGCATTTGAACATTTTGCTTAAAATCTGTGTGACAGCTGAATGAAGTGGCCTAGACCTTTATTTGAAATCAGCTTATATTAGATACATGGGTTTCAAATACAGACATGTCACAAAATAATCATGTTTTGTCACATTTTGATGAATTGTTTTCTGATCTGACCCCTTTTCATGGTGCTGTTTGCTGTTAATGCAAAGTCAACACGTCTGCCATGTTTACCTGGATTTTGACGAATTTAACATAATGTACATTTCCCAGCCTGGTTGGCAGAAGAAAATAATTGCATTGTTCATCTCTGGAAACCACAAAAAACTACAAAACTGTTGTTTTTAGCTGTGTTTATTTATGCACCAAACATGGGTGTTGTTTAGGGACCCATGACTCTTTTTTTTACCTTGCAAATGTGGGTGTCTTTAAGCAACCTATCACTGCATCACTGGGGATAATGCCACAAAAATCTGTTGTTTTTTACCAAGAGATTGCTGCTTTTCCTGCCGAGAAAGTGGCATGGTTAGTGGTTATTATTTAACAAAACCTTTCCTGTCAGGATAGTGGCATGAAAAACTGTTTTTGTTTTTTTTTTTTTTTAACCAAGACATCGCTGCATTTCCTGCCGGGATAGTCGCAGGAAAAGTATTTGTTTCTTACCGAGACGCCGCTGCTCTTTTTGCTGGTATAGTGGCATGAAAAGCAGTTGTTTTTTCCAAAACATTGTGGCATTTCTTGCCAGAATAGTGTCACAAAAAGCAGTTGTGTTTTTATTGAGACATTGATGCATTTCCTGCAGTGATAGTGGCATGAAAAGCTGTTGTTTTGTTACTAAAACATTGCAGTATTTACCGCTGAGATAGTGGCACAAAAAGCAGTTGCTTTTTACCAAGGCATCGCTGTGTTTTCTGCCGAGACAGTGGCACGAAAAATGTTTGTTTTTCACCAAGACATCAATGCATTTCCTGGAGGGATAGTGGCATGAAAAGTGGTTGAGAGATCACTGTGTTTCCTGCTGGGATTGTGCCCCCAAACTAGGTGTTTCAACCCAAAAGCACGTGGTTAACCACAAGTTAACTACAGTGTTGTTGAAACGTACAGTTTCAGTACATATCTGCTACATAGTAAAGTACAAATACAACATATGGGTGGTTTGCAGAAGTGCACAATGCCAACATTTTTCCTGGTGATTGGGTGGACATTTCAGCCCTAATTTCATCAGTCTAACAACGTAGTTATGCCATACTTATTATTCTGCCGCTCTGACTTTATCTTTATAACAGGAATACTGTTTTTATTTACTCTGTGTCGAGCTACTGTCAGTGAAACTGTCCTGCACAGATCATGTTAAAATCATTCCTGGCTGCTTTTTATTCCCCGGTGAGGTCAAAACTTCGGGAACATTTGCTATATGAAGAACAATTTCATTGTCATACCAGTGCATTTCGGCTTATGGCCTCCATCAGATCACCATAAAACACATTACAAAGAACATTCCTTTGTAATGTGCTATGTAATGTTATCCCTGTGGATTTCCGTGCACGGCCACTGTTCGATTTCTTTTGGTGCTATGAAATTTATCGTGATAGCCAATTTCTAAATATGGCCCTAAAAGCAGAATGAGTCACCCAGCATGATTTGTGTAATCATGGCAAGTCTGTCGGGCTGCATTGTCTGCCAGGAGCTATAGTCACCACCAATCCACGGCTTATCAAGCCAAACTCAGCATTCTGCCTCACTGTAAAGGCTGTTTTTTTTCTCTTTTCAGTCACAGACAAAAAGCAATACCTCCCCCCTGTGAAGCATCAATGCTTTGTTAAAACACAGGGATGTTGTCCAACCCAGTTTTGCTGCGCAACTTGCCAAGACATGCCTGAAACCCTTAAATGATTTCCACCTCTCTGCATTTTGTTTTATTCCCCACCCTATTTGTTTTCTCATCAGTGAGATGGCTCGTTAATGAAGAGCATGCTGTCAGTGTAATAAACGTAATAAGTGTGTAATGTAGTGTAATAACACTCCTTCAATTCATAGCGATTTTTCACCTTTGGATACGACACAACAGGGAGCACAGATGATTCATGGAAAGGGGGATTTCATGCTCTTGGCGAGCTGAGATGGGAATGCAGACAGAAATGCACTGAGACTGTGACATATGGGTCGGAGGGAAATAACTGCCTGAATGAGAGCATGCATCAGTCCTGTAAGATAACCAGAGCGTTGTTTCTCCCAGGACGAACATGTTTAGCTCTCCTTTGTTGCTGATATCAGTGAACTGAAATAGCGTCCAAGCCCTCTCTGATACTGTCTAATAATAAGTAATACACTAGCTTGCTGACTGTTGTCTCACCTGTGAGTGCGCCGACTGGATGTGTGTTGACCTCTATCACATCTCGCTCCCTCCCCGGCTTGTGTGAATCACCCTGGTGGATTTAAAACCACAGAGTGCACTACAATAACCATGCCAGGATTACTGTAGGAGACTCTGCAACACCACCAACCTTTGTGTGTCCATCACTGGTTGTGTCTTATATAAATAAGCCTTGAACTGAACTGCAGTCTTTGAAGCATTACATTGACTGGTTCTATGAAAAGATCATCACCAGGCAGCTCCATGAATGACAGCTACGAGGAAGCCCATATCTATGTAAATATGACTTTTTCCTGATGTAAGGAACAGGCTTCGATCTGAGGTACCCATCAGGGCTCAACAGTAAAGATTGCCAGCCTGCCTGTGGCAAATAAAATGCGACATCAAGCTTGTAAATGTAGCAACTCACTTGATCAGGCGAGTTGTAAAGACTGGACTGGATGATGGAAGTAGCTAAGGAGTGAGCCAGCTCACTATTGAGAGCTGCACATGCGCAGAATCAATCAAGTGCTCACGAGAAAATGGAGGCGAGATAATGAAGATTTAATATGACAATCAACTTTTGCCTTTCTTTTTATTTGATAACCGCTAGTAATTAAAAACCATTTGTAGAAGGACAAGTATGATAGAATTTGGGCAAGTGGATTTTTGATCCACATTAACCTTAAAGGGATAGTGCACCCAAAAATGAAAATTCAGCCATTATCTACTCACCCATATGCTGAGGGAGGCTCAGGTAAAGTTTTAGAGTCTTCACATCCCTTGTGGAGATCCAAGGGGAGAGGGGGTAGCAGCACAGTTCCAAATAATGGCTGACAGCACCCCAGATTCAAACGTCCAAAAACGCATAATTGAAACCACAAAATATCGCCATACTGCTCATCCGTAGTGATCCAAGTGTCCACTCTGTGTGCGCTGGCACGAGACCGTGAGACATGGGCACCGCCTTCATGTGTGTTCATGTGCTTTCGTTGGTGTCGCGCTCAAGTGCTCATACATGTGCGCAACGCAGAGGCAGTTAGAGCTACAGGCTACAATGAGGCTAAAAACAGAGTTCAGATGACGTTTTTCCAAACAACTTTTTATGTCAGGGCTTCAGGACACTTGGATCACTACGGACGAGCAGTATGGAGATATTTTGTGGTTTCATTTATGTGTTTTTGGACGTTTGAATCTGGGGCGCCGTCAGCCTCCATTAGGTGGAGTTGTGTTGCTACCCACTCTCCCCTTGGATCTCCACAAGGGATGTGAGGACTCTAAAACTTCACCTGAGCCTCCATCAGCATATGGGTGAGTAGATAATGGCTGAATTTTCATTTTTGGGTGCACTATCCCTTTAAACCCTGCCCATACTACAGGTTCAAGGCACAATATGTAGGCTGTCTCTACAGAGTGTGAAATGTTTTCCTGTGCTCTCAAAAATGCCCTCAGTGGAACAAAATAGAAACTAAGAGCTCACATGTGACCCGAACCACTCTGCAGGGGTTCACACCCACACAGGGTTTAAAGCCTGCAACTCTGTACCAGTCATTTAGAACTGAAGAAGCTTCTTGGCTGAGAGGCGAAACATCTTAAATAAACACAAGCAAGTCCAGTTGCCTACGATATAGCGCTTACGATCACCATGACCTGGATGACTGAGAATCTTCACCGACAAAATAAGAAACTGTGTCCTTGGCATGTACAGTACACGACTTTGTTCCGGTAGTACAATACAGAGCAGTGTAAAGATGTGAAAATGATCATGCTGACTACACCTGTCAGTGATGATGAATCATAAAGGTGTGAAGTCTACAGAGTGGTGTTAGACACAACCATAAAGTTTCTAAGAATCATTATCACACAGAAACTGTTGAAACTTAAAGGGGCAGTTCACTGTAATTGCACAAGGGAAAAATCATGCTCACTTCTTTTCGTATCATCGAGCCATGCAGATGCTTCTAAATGTAAGACTGCAGGGCACTGCTGCACTGCCATAATTAAAGGGAAATTTCGGTTTATTTCAACCTGTCTGCTATCGTCCTAAATTTGTTTCAAGTGACTAGTGACATAGAAATAATAGTTAGCATGTTCGCTGTTAGCCGTTAGCCTAGATACAGCCAGGGCGCATAGCAGCGTCAGACCTGTTAAAACGTAAGTGAACGGGCAACCTTCAAGTGCAAAGTTAGTCCACTAAACAAGCTTTTTCCCCACAAAGACCGTCTCATATCGTTAGGATAAATGTCAGAGAACATATAGAAAACGACATGTAAACGTGTTGT
Organism: Epinephelus fuscoguttatus; assembly: GCF_011397635.1. NCBI lineage: Eukaryota > Metazoa > Chordata > Actinopteri > Perciformes > Serranidae > Epinephelus > Epinephelus fuscoguttatus. Next base: position 34,816,844 of record NC_064768.1, on the reverse strand, counting down.
CTTACCTTACCGGTGTGCTGCCATGTTTGTTTACCATTTAGCTCTACTTTCCAAAACGCGGCTGAAATATTGCGAGAACAAGCAGCGATCTCATACCGTGCCTGAAATCTCGCGAACTCTAGATAAAGCCCAGCTGGATACTACTCCAGGTGGAGGTGTCTCGTCCTCGGTCACATCCAGACCTTGAAAATAAGGCTGCGGTCCCATTCCTTGCAACAGAGGCATTCCTCTTCTGTGGGCACTGGGGCACAGCATTCACAGGTACACCACCAATCTCCAGAGCTACGCAGCCTTGTGGCAGCCATTCCTCCTCTGTCGTCCTCTACTTGTTGCGCCTCTCTCTCTCTCCTCCTCCGTTCTTCAGTTTCACGAAGCTCTTCATCAGTGTATTCTGGCTCAAATAAATAAGGGCGGCCATCAAACTCTGCAAAATCAAATTCCTCCTCCACAAAGTCGAAGTCTGGCAAAAAGTCAGCCATTATTTTATAAATCTTTCATAAAGTAAATGAATGAACTTTTCAGGCTACTGTCTGGTTCTGCCTTCCAGCTGTTGCTGCTCGTTCTCATGAGATTTCAGACACAGTATGAGAACGCTGCTTGTTCTCGCAATATTTCGGCCGCGCTTTGGAAAGTAGAGCTAAATGGTAAACAAACATGGCAGCACACCGGTAAGGTAAGACAACACGTTTACATGTCGTTTTCTATATGTTCTCTGACATTTATCCTAACGATATGAGGCGGTCTTTGTGGAAAAAAAGCTTGTTTAGTGGACTAACTTTGCACTTGAAGGTTGCCCGTTCACTTACGTTTTAACAGGTCTGACGCTACTATGCGCCCTGGCTGTATCTAGGCTAACGGCTAACATGCTAACTACTATTTTTATGTCACTAGTCACTTGAAACAAATTTAGGACGATAGGAGACAGGTTGAAATAAACCGAAATTTCCCTTTAAGGTTATTTCAGTGTATATACATTTTATACAGGGAGGCAAACTGTCTTGCTTAAAGGGCCTGGCCCCCTGGCAATCTTAAGCCTCTTACTGACACCAATACAGTGTTTGTTAAATCCAATATACCCAGGCTGTAAGATTCATATTTAATATCTCTGTCACTGCCCCAATACAAAAATGAAAATGCAAAACAATTCTAGTAGAACGTAGTAGCAATGAAAACACTTCACAGGGAGGTTTGTAAATTATACAGGTTAGACAGGACGCTGTTACTAAACAGACACTTGGCTGGTGAATGTTTTTAAATCATCACTGTCATTTGTCACTGCTGTAAACTCCACTGTTCATTCACCTCCACGCATTTGCGAAATTCCATTTACATATATTCTCAAAAATGGTCAAATAAAGCCAAAACAATTTGCATACAGAAACTTCCACTGAAGCTAAGTCAGAAAATATGTTGTTGTTTTTGTCACTTGGATGAATTCACCACTTCGGCTCTGTCTGTGGTAAAAGAACAACACTTCTCTTGTTTTGTGCCATTAATCAATGAAGAAATCCAGCAGATTCTTCCCACCAAAGCAGACCCTCAATATCGACACCAGCAGAGTCTGCCAATCTTTGCTGCAACAGTTGTGTTTGTTGGTAATTATGCTGTGACAATGATTTACTGACATCAAGCCGCTACATGTAGCATCTTGTTTTTGCAATTACAACTGAACCATTCACAGTGGCTGTCTTTGCAAGATGTGGATGAGTGTCTTCCTCACCTCTCTGTCACACTGTGCAGCTGCCTGTAAGGACTCTAAGCGGGCTCTGGAGGTGTCCCAGCACGCTGAGGACATGGGTCTGATCCTTGGGGCCTGCGCTGGTGGTCTGGTTGTCCTTATTCTGCTCTTGGGGGCCATCGTCATCATCGTCAAGAAGGGGTGAGTGGCTGTGAAAATGTTTGTGTGTCTGCTGGTCAGTTGATGTCAGATGAATGAGACCTTTCCACAGTCAAACATTTCAGGGTCTTAAGTCTTATTGTTCCTGTGTAGCCTTTCCAAAGGAGTAAATTTATCTCTATCCCACTTGGCAGCTAGGGTCTATTGAGGAAAGCATTTGGCAATGAGAGTGAATTACAACCAGAGTTAGCGGAATGGTAGAGCATTAATCCTAAACTCTCCCACCGCTGCCTCAGCCAAGCTTTTGTGTTTCATCTCATCTTTTAATTTCAAGGTCTGCGTGCTGGCTGGGCACATTCAAATGCAGCCTGCTCACACTGGAATTGTTGGCTGCTTTCCACCTGCAAATTACCTCTGTCGTTGATCGCACCTGCAGTGTATTCTTCCTTCGCTCGCTGGGCGATGGTGGAACACTCATCTGAGTGTGAAATATTTCATCAAGGGGCATGTTATTCCATTGCCCACTCAATTACATGAAGCGAGCAGCTGTGAGGTGCCAGTGGATGGGCTAGTAATTGGTTAGGAAGGTTGTTTTTGCTTTTTTTGGAAAGGGGAACTTCTCCGCCCTGCGGAATTTTCTCACAGAGAATAGAGGTGGAGTGAATGGGATGTCTGGAAGAAGGCAGTGACTGATAAGATTCAGTGGGCCAATCTCCCCAGCACAATAGGAACTAGACAGCCACATGGGGGAAACAGGAGCAGACATGCTTATATTTAGCCACCAGATATTGTCACTAATATACAGTCAGACTGTTTAAGTAAATATATTTTGCTTCTGTAATCTTGGGAAAATTAGAGATCCCCTGCAGCATAATTCAGTAGGGTGCTGGTGAAATGCAGGCAATGGAAAAGAAGAAATAAAAAAAGGGCATGCTGCTCACTGAGACTTGGCTCTGGACCAACTTTAAACTTTGTTGCTTTCTGCAAGTCGAGGAGCGAGAATCTTTTTGACGCAGGCTCACACAAGACTGGACATTAAGGATTGGTTTTATATACACATATTCACCCCTTCATTTTCTACACCAATCTGAAATTCCTTCATTTTGTGTTTTTAGTTCTAAACAATGTTAACCAGTAGCTCCAAGATACATTTTTCTTGAAATACCAACAAGCACATTTTAGTTTTTGGCACAAAAAGGACACAAAGGTACACTGCTTACTAGGGGTGTAACAGTACACAAAAATCTCAGTTCGGTACGTACCTCGGTACACAAGTCATGGTTCTTTTTTTTTCGGTACAGTAATGAAAAAAATAGACAACTATTAAATGTCTTTTACTTATTGGTAACCTTATTAAAACATACCACCGCTCTTTCTTTTTAAACGACGACGATATCGTAGTTTGCACCAGATTGCTTTTTCTAGTCGTGCCGGTTAACGTTCAAACTCGGGTGGTGTCGCTTTAGATGCGTTAGCATGTTAGACGTGTGTCCAAGTACATGCCCTATCGCTGCTCTGCAGTGTCGGCACACTGCTTTTGTCTTGTCCACTTGTTTATTTTCATCTTCGTATTTTATCCTGAAACCAAAGTGTTCCCAAACGGAGGACTTAAGGTTTGCGAGTGGGTCTTCAGGTTCGTCAGGCTCACTTGCCATGTTGTCAAAATGCGAGAATGCGCTGCACAAAGTGAAAGCGGAGATTTATGGTCGGACTCGGTCCGTCACTCAATTATGTCCGTCGGGGAACTAGATATTTTAAATGGTTTGGCTCGCAAAAACAGAATTAAAATAAAACAAAATAAAATAAAATAATATCCTGCGCCCAATAATTCGGTACAGGGTTGTGCAGAACCGAAAGTCGCGTACCGAACGGTTCGACACAAAAACATGTACCGTTACGGCTCTAATATTGACACATAATTAAAAATTTGTGCACACTGATCTGTGTTTTCAGTCATTAAAAAATCTAATTATCCATACTTGAGCGTTTGATGGTACAAGTGTGTTTTTCAATTAAACCATTAATGGTTGTTATGTGAGGTTTGCATGAGAAATAATTAGGAACTAAACTGCAGGTAGAGGAAGCATCCTAAAGACAGCAACATACATAAATATAATCTGTGGTAAACGTCAGAGAATGTGAAGTTTTCATTGGTCCAGAGTCGTTCTTGTGTGCAGCAGGCTCTGTCGTCCATCTTTATGCTTTGATCCTGCCTCATGATTGCTTGTTAGGAACATTCCAACGCACTGAGCATCTTCATTTATCTTTCTGATGCCCATCTTTGATAAACCATGGTCACCTCTCTTTTTTTTCTCCTCACTCTCTGTCTCTCTCCTTTCCTCCTCCTTCATGCTAATCAGAAGGGACTTCTATTCTTACCCTTACTACCCGTAAGTTACTCCTTTCTCCATCTCCCACCCTGACGCCATCTTCCCCTTGCTTGCCCTTCGTAGCCCCAGGATTACTAGAGTGGAAATGAGCATTGCTTTCTCCACCCCATCCTCCAGTATCGACCCCCCTCCTCCTTCCTCCTTCACCTCCTTTCGCCCCACCACCTCCACCGCAACCGCACCGCCACCCCCGACACTCTTTTGCTATCACCAAATCACACTTTCCCCCTCGTCCAGTTTCAATCTCGTAGCCCTTATATTTCCCCCTCAGTCCAATTTCTCATCTCCTCACCCGCCCTCCTTTCCTTTCTTCCTTATCTCTTTGCCTGTCTTTCTCTCATTCTGCCCCTTCTCTGCTGTCCTCTGTCTGTTATTTCTCCCTGCCCCTCTCTGTCTCTCTGTCTGTCCTCCTGCCTCTCTCTGCATCTCTACAGTAGGAAGAAGGTGGCCATAAACAAGGCAGCCATGTCCTACAGGCAAGAGAAGAGTCGGAAGCTGAGCTCTTTAGACTGCAGCATGACAGAGCAGAGCACTCTCCAGCAAGATGAGAGGATGGCCCACTCCTTCATGGATGCCCACGGCTGCAACGCTCGAAGTAAGACAGCTAGGAACATATGGGTACTCTTGAGAAAGTGTCTAGAGAGATGAAGCTCCCCTCCTTCCTGACCTTCAGCCATGTTTACTTCCAAGCATGTATCCAATCTGTTCTGCCAGACCATAAGGTGCTCTCAACAGAGAAATCTCCTGCAAGTCTCTGGTCTGTTTGAATATTCTGCAGTGCCAGTCAGCTCTCACGTCTCTGCAGAAACGCTGACTTTTTTTTTTTTTTTCCTTGAGCTGTCCCGTAGACTTTTCAGCAGAGTTTACATTAATAAAAAAGAACAGAGTCCGTGTCGCAGAGTGCATAATGTCAGCGCTGTGCCTTGAACTGTATGTGTTGATGTTCCCAGATGAACAGAGGAGCTCAGTCAACGAGTCCAGCAGTTTACTGGGAGGCTCGCCCCACCGCCACTGTCGGAGGAAGAGCTCGCCGTATCACACGGGTCAGCTCCACCCTGCTGTAAGGGTGGCTGACCTCCTGCAGCACATCAACCAGATGAAGACAGCTGAGGGATACGGCTTCAAACAAGAATATGAGGTAAGAAGGAGAAAAGGAAAGGAGGAGAAAGAAATATGCACTGTAGTTGGTCTAGGTCACGTCCTGTAGCTCCAATTAAGCTCCAATTATGGGAAACCATGCTACGACATATTGTATGATGTAAAGTCTGCTTTCAACTTAGTGGCAACAATCTACAGGAGACCCTCTCCTGTTTCAACATGACAATGCCTTGTTATAAAAATGGCTTGACTGTGCAGGTTAGTTAGAACATGGAGTGAAGACACAACAGAGACAAATGATAGAGGAGCCAGAGGAGTGTTCACCTGGGGAGCACAGATTATATCACTCTATTTTAGATATAATAATAACGGAAAACATGGTGATGACGTACCTTAAAATAACTCAAGGTCACCTAGTTTCACAGGCGACATGAACACGGATCTCCCGGGGGAAAGTCCAATGTTTGTTTGACCCATTCACCACCCCAACCTGCCTCCTTACGCTCTTTGTACTATTTCCTTCTCTAATACTTACTCTCGTCAGAACATTCGTCATGTGATCGCAGCCCTCTTGATTAATGTGGGTTATATAGGAACTGCGGTGCATTACTATTCGAAGTCATACATATGATCAGCGTTAGAGCAGCCTGAATACAAATGTCATATCATATCAGGGCTAGTTTACATGCGGTGGCTTACTATACTACTTTTTAAATGAACAGTTTTCATTTCTGTGAATAGTCAGCAGAAGCCAAGGTGATGAGACGCACATGTATAAGAAGAAGTTTAAGAGCGTGTAGCACACTCATCAAACTTTGGTGTAAACTTAAATATTGCCTTTAAGTGTTTCAGTGTCAGTTGAAAAAGCACAAGGCTGAACGCCATTCTGTGTTTTCTTGTAATTAAATGTGTGAAAGCACAGGGTGAATAGATATATAATTTAAGGTCATTTAGACTTCGATTTATTTTGATCAAGAATTGATGTTTGGTTGGATGAAGATCTGAAAATCAGGTGTGCTATAAATTCTTGAGGAATTGTGCTTAATTTAAAACTTTGTTTTTGACTTGATGTGTGTTAAAAGGGTACTTGATGTTAAACCAATTAAGTGAGCTGTTTTGTTCTTTGCATTCATGTGCTACATGGTGTATTAGAAAGACAGAAAGAAAGAAAAAAGCCTTTCTTCCCCTGAGTACCTGAATAATCCACTTGGTAAATCTGCGACGATGCTTTGATTAGAACTGACTTAATTAAGTTGTAGAATTAATTAAATACATTAAATACAGATTAACAACAGAACTAAGTGGCAATTTTAGAGGGAAAGTAACTAGTTGCAACGTAGCAGTTAGTGTTTACTTCACTCAAGCTTACAGTCAGACTTGCAACAGGCTGCAGATCACGACCCCATCCAACACCTTTGGGATGAACTGCAATGCCGACTGTGGGCCAGGCCTTGGCACCAAACATTAGTGTTGGACCTCGCTAAAGCTTTGACTGAGTGGGAGTAAATCCCTGCTGCCAGGTGTGAGTCAGACTATAATAAAAGAAGTGGCATTGATACGATGAGAGACATATTTATACGCCGAAGAAGTGTAACTGGACTTTAAGATTGTTGATGCCTAAAAGCAGCATACCAAACATTTGCTTGGTCAGTAACCATGAGCAGCACTGGTGGCAACACTTAAAAGAACTCTGGCGATACTCACATTCAGTTTCACCACCTGAGCAGTGCTAAAATGTTCCACGAACTCATCTCCAAACCCACGGAAAGATCAATGGAAGTGAGTAAGTCTTTGGATTTTTAAAGCATTATATAGCAAGTGAGTAGAACTGCTGAAGAACAGTCAGACACATGAGAGCTAAGGGGCTCAAACCTGTGAGATTTTATTTCTCATACACCTAGACCACCCATTTCTCCAGCTGGGAAAGAGAAAGGAGTGAAAACAATATTACAGATGGCATCATTAAGAAATTCCTGATATTTTTTATTTTATTTGCAGTTAGAGTACTTAGAGCTTATCTCTGTGTTACCGCAGACAACTACTGTCTACTTTGAACAGGCTTAAATGGAGCGTTTAATATTCATGAGCGAGCAGTAAAATGGTGTTTTACTTCATCTGCATTACAGAAAGAATGCAGATATACTCAACTTCCTGGTGCTGTGTGGACTTAGTACCAGTTAGTCCTTTCAGCATTTTTTTTCTACTTTAATATGATGTCCTCCACATCAACCAATGGTGATGAGTCTTTTTTTTTTGCACATCCACCTCAAGGAAGCCAGATGCACTTTTTAGATTCATTAAGAACCCTGAGGGGCCAACAAATTTCCCCCCACCAAAATCAATATATGGGTCGCTTTTTCACTCCTTATTCTGGCTCCCCATCGCCTGGAGAAATAAACAAGATGAAGGGGATCAGCGTGCACACTGCTGTCAGACTTCATAACCCTTATTTCCCACAGGGTTGTGCTGGTGCCATTGATCAGACGTGTTGCAAGGCATTGTGGGGGGTTGTGAATGAGTCAGGCCCTCGGTGAGCGTAGGATACTGTATGTGTTTGGAAGCCAACATCTGGAACCAGAGCCAGTGACTAAACACACTGACAGAGAGCATGTCATCCTCCATGACTGATGCAGCCCTCCTATGGGTGAATCTACGCTATTTTGTTTCCACCTGGAACTAAAGCTCCCCCTTAACCCTGCAACACGGTGATGTAACGCCCAGCTCATAATGGATTTCTGAGGCCAGTGACAAAATTGATTTTGATCACTGAAATTAAATCTGACAGCTTATTTCTGTCAACATTTGTCTTTCCAACATTTTTATAAGGAACCTTTAGATTTTGTGTTTAATGTTTTAGCTTGTTCTGTCTTAAAAGTGTATTCATGCAGATTTATTGGACTGTGAGCAAAATACATGATGAGCGGAACATTTTACAGCGGAACATTTGTTTTTTTTGGAGTATTGGCCGTATTGTTTCTGTGACCTCAAACAAATCTTTCTTTTTTTCTTCTTTCTATTCAATTTAGTTTAGTTTATTTGATTTATGAAAGGGAGACACAATAAATGAAAATAAAATTCAAGGTGCAGTGCAGATTACAGTAAATCTTTGTGTCTAGCATGTAGCTACCTTGTACAGTGACCAGGTTACATTATAAAAACAGAAAGTACACATTGCATGGTACAAAATGCCATTTGAAATGCACAATAACTACCTTATAAAGCGGCCTGGTTACTAGTGCTGATGCCTAATATTGCTATGTGATTCGTGTTTTCACGCTGTTCTCATGCACTGTTTCATACGCACATCTACGAAAAATAATGCACCAGAATTTGTATATAACCCACGTAACTGGTAAGGCTGCGATCCCGTGACCAATTCACTGCTGGGAGTAAATAAGAAAGTGGTATAAAGAGCGAAAGTTTGAGAGGTAGGTTAGGGTGGTGGATGGGTCAAACAACCACAGGACTTTCCCTCAGGAAATCAGTGTTCATGCCCAGAGTGAAACCAAGTAAACTTTTGAGTTATTTTTAAGTATGTCATCACCAGGTTTCTTTTCTGAAGAACTTAATGCAACTTTATTTTCAGTATGTAACATGACAATGACATTCGTGTCAGACATCATATGAACCCTTGTATGAGGACATGTTGCTCTGTTGACCAAGTGGTGCCAGAAGCAAACCCCATTGAAAGTATGTCATCACCAGGTTTCTTTTCCTTAACCTAACCTAACCAAACCTAAACAAAATCATTTTTATAAACCTAAAATATTTACCTTTACATTATGTACATAACTTTACGTTTAGTATGTAACTTAACATCAATCATGTAACTCACGTAAGTATGTAATGTAACAATGCCATTCATGGGATGCTAATTTGTTCTCTTGTATGTGCATTTTTGTAAGATGATGGAACCATTGTGGATACGTTGGTGTTTTAAATGCATAAAGAACCTGAAAATCTCTTTTCTCAGTCAGCTTCATACTATAACTAATGAGGTCCAACATGAGCATGCAAAGTTGAGGAGGTTTTGGTTATTTCACATTCGAAGGTAGAATAGAATATAACTTTATTGTCTACCAGGTGGAAATTTGTCTTTGGCTCACCAAACATAAAAACATAAAGAACATAAAACATAGAGCACGATAGCACAGACAAAGTACCATTACAACATATTAAAAACAGTTCATTTCTGTGGCTTCAACAGTTTTCATTCACTTTGTTGAATTAAGAATAGCAATGGTACTTGGAATAAAAGACTTCTTAAACACGTTTTAGTTGCCAGAGGGACTCTGTAACGCCTCCCTGAGCTTAGAGGCTCAAACTGGCAGAAGAGAGGATGGGAGTTATCCTTTAGGATACTCCACGCTTTCTTCCTGGTCCTCTCTGTAAAGAGTTGAGATAAGGCCCTTGGAGGTTTACCAACAATTTTGCTGGCAGTTGTTACGATCCTAGACAGACTGTTCTTAGATCTGCAGCTAAGGTGACCGTACCAGGCACAAAGATGAAAAGTTAAAACACTTTCAACTATGGTTTTATATACAAGATCTAAAATTTCTGTGGTTTCTTGGTTTTAAGATGGTGGGTTTGTCTTCACTGCTATATCGAGGGCAGATGGACTTGCTTGAGTTTCTTGAAGACGTTTCACCTCTCATCCAAGATGCTTCTTCTTCCATAGAACTAAAGTCCAGTTGCCTACGATATAGCACTTAAGATTAGCATGACCTGGATAACTGAGAATCTTCACAAACCTGGCAGGCTTGGATGGAAAAAGATGATGTTGCAGACTTCCATGAACCAATAAGGATTTGGCAATGTTTCATGATTTCGGTGAAAATCAATAAGAGATGTGGGGTTGTTTGCTTATGTTGCCAGGCCACAGTCAGAGTAACACTTTGGAATTTGTATCCAAATTTTTAGGTTTTACGGGGTAGTTTGGATTTTTTGAAGTGGGGTTGTACGAGGTATTTATTCATAGTCAGTGTGTTATTTATTACAGTAGATGTCAGTCGGCAATCTTCCAGTTTGGAGAAGCAGAATAGTGTACAACAACTGAACCTAAGCAATTTACTTTTGTGGATCGGGGTTGGTAGCAAAACATATTTTAGCCACCTAAAAAAAAATTTCTAAAAGATGAGTCTAAGTGGACACTATAGTGAGAATATTTTCACTGCTTCACCTTGCCATTAGATAGCTCTTTCCTTTGGCACTACATTTCTCAACTGTAAAACTTCAGTACTCCTACATATCTCTCTCTTTCAGCCCATTCAGTCTGCCTCTGCAAGAGTTCTTCTGTATACTCCGGCTCCTTAGCGTATCCTCTTGACTCTAGAGTGAACTGCATTTCATAGTCCCTTTCATAATCAGTCTTTTTTATTTCCTTGTATGTGTTGTCTCCTCTATAAACCGCTGAAAGTCTGACCCAGGCAACTGATCTGTGGCATAATACATGCACGGCACATTTTCACTTATGCATCAGAAGTTCTGTGGTTGAGAAAATGTAGTGTCAAAGGAAAGGGCTGTCTGATGGTAAGGTAGAGTGGTGGAAATATTCTCAATATAGCGTCCACTTAGACTGATTTCTTTAAGTGGCTAAGAATGGTTTGCTGCAGCACCACATACAACCCAGCGTCATAACATCCAAGTTTTCCCTTTAAGTGTTTAGCATGTTGACTTTAACATACAAGCTAGTAGTAGCTAATTAAAGTAAAGCTTCATGAAGGTGAACAGATTCTTGTTGAGGTTCCAAACACACAGGGTGCTGGACTGAGACAGGTTTGTTAAGCAGGCTTAGATCAGGCATTACCTGTGCAGGATCCAGTGGCAGCTGTAATCCCCTGATCAGCTTGCTGTGTGTGCTTCTGCCGGGTTCTCAGGTGGTCCCACCTTCGCCCAGGGGGGATCGGTCGGCTGCAGATGAGAGTACGAGAGCCTGGATGTGCCTACCGATACAACAGGGAGATCAGGCTGTGACTTAAAATGTTGCAGAATATGACAAGACTCAAGCCAGGCCCATCCACTCTCATATTTTGGGGGGAGGGTTTCTACCCCCACCCGCTCTTTTATCACTTACAGTATTGATTTAGATTCAATGGCTCATCTCGCTGCACCAGCAGATTTAGTAGATGGGTGTCATAAACAGCTGTCCCAAATTTAGCAGTTTAACACTGAGGTATTATGGAGCAATAGCTTCTTCAAGCAGCGAGCCCCATACTGTGCGCAGAATGAGAATGACTGCAGTGGGCTGCCTCCTTCTTCTCAAGGCCGCAGCCATCTCTCAGTGCTGCGTGTCATCTCTCAGCCTCGGTCTCTCCCTGCTATGTTGTGGCAGATGTCTGTTGATGACTTGGCAAGATGCTATAATAGTGAAGTTTCTCAGACAACCTTAGGGTAGCACTTTGGAGCGCATTACCAAAGTCGTTTCTACTCTGGGTTTCAAGACGCATCAAGGGCCTCAAAGACATCGCCCCTGTTTGTTGCAATATGTTTTTTAATAAACGTAACGTGTGATCTCTGACTTTACATTGCAGAGTTTTTTTGATGGCTGGGACGTCACGAAAAAGAAGGACAAGACCAAAGGAAGGCACGATAGTCTGCTCAGCCGTAAGTACTGCAGGGTTACAAGAGAGAAACACTGATGCTGTTGTTACTTGGCTCGGTTTCAGTCTCATTTTACTGTAGGTTACAGCACACCTTAACTTTTATAGCTTTTCACGCATACACTGTAAAGTACATTAACATTTAACAACAGCACCGCTGTGTGTTGCAAGTCTAGAACCAGTGATTATTTTTACTCCCACCTGAATGGCTGTTAACGTGAGAAGAAAACAACTTATGTTGTAATGTTGGATTATTTAAGATTGATCGTTCAGTAGTGGCTTTAATAGAGGTTTTGAAATGCTGGACTTGATAGCAAGTACACTCAATATCTTCAGTGCACTGTGGTGTTCTATTACCGTCATTGTGGAAAGAAATAACACAGTCATTATGGTTATTTTTTCTATCATGAGTTCTTTAAGGTGTGATTGCAGCTTTTAAAAGGCAAGGCAGGTTGCGTGACAGATACAGCAGACCGAGAGTACGTCCAAATGAAGTCGGTTACATTTGTAAATGCATCTTTTTCTCTCCACTCCAGCTCTCAGTCCAGACTAAAACTGCGCACCAGTGAAGTTGAACAGAACTTTCTGTCATCTCTGACTTTATCTGTAATCACTCAGTTTGAGGGCCAATAAAGCAGAACACATAGCAGAGCTACTGGCGTTATGATTATAAGATAATGATTTGATGACCACAGTGCAGCAGCAGTGTTTATAGGCTGCCATTAAATAATTGTTTCACACATGTTCAGTGGTCTGACAACAGAAACAGAAATATGTGTAAGTGAAAACAACTATACAGTGAATTTGACTATATTAAAGCACTGTATGGTGACCACAGACAGCAGAAGGGGACAAATGTAGCTCTCTAATCTGATGTCATCAAATTCCCAACTCTCAATTATGTCATTTTTATCTCAGCCAGGCCTGGATGAGGATCATGTCGATGGTCGTGTGTATGCGCGTTTGTGTGTTTACATGTACGTATCATCTGTCCACAGCTAATCTCAAAGCTACTGGACCAGTCAGCCTCATGTTTTGTGTGCACGTGTTTGACTGTATGCTCAGGGACCCCTGATAGCTGTAGTGACTCACAGTTGTTGAAAAGCTTGTTTTATTGACTGCTTTGTGCCATGATTCACTGCTTACTCCTCACTCCTTTTAAAATGGACGCTAGGGGCCACAAGGTAGGGGTCGGCTCAGCTGAAAACAACAAGTCTTACCGTCTGGAGGAAACATTTTGGCTTTTGTCATGTCTCAAAAACTGACATCCATATAAACGTTTGGTTTCATTTTGAACCAGAGCATCTGGTCAGGCACATTATGAGATGAGTAAATTCTTATTTCTGTTTTCCCTTGTTATTATTTTAACTGTAAGGAAGCTGGGAAGGACAAGTTCAATGGGCACATGGTTACGACCCAGTTTTGTTCTGTTTGCTGCAAGGGGTCATACCACACAAGGAGCATCTTGGAAGTGAAGCGCTTTACCTGCATGATTTTGTGGACTTGCAGATCTTTTTGATTTGGTCAAAACCCTTGATATTTTTGTTCCTACCTGTAAAGAGGCCATTAAATGGTTTTTATTTTTGTCTGTTTTAATTGTGTTATTATCTTCTCTGTTGCTCTTTGGCCTACAGGTAAAATTAATACCGTTCAAAGTGTAGTTCTGAATGACATGGATCAAAGATGTCTGGCTATAATTTAGTCATTAAAAATACATTCATCCTCATAATTATAGTGTATCTATATTTCAAATACAGTGTTAGTAAGAGATCTTGAGAACCCCTCAGCTCATTCAAAAATAGGCATGCACTGAATATTCGGTAACCGCATATATTCGGATGAATATTGCAAAAAACACACATTCGATATTCAGTGGAAAAAATGAAAAGCAAGGCCGAATAATAGCAGCGTGTTTTGATAACGCAATCATCATTTCAACCAGTAGCAGAAACGAAACGGCGAATCCCGCCGGTTGTGGGTTGAACGGGGGTCACAGACACGGACAGGAATATGTATTCCTGTCAAATACGGCAGCGCATGATAACGGCTTACCAGCGACGGAGAAGTCCGGCTCCAGGTGAATAACTTGTTGTCATGACTGCCCAAAAGTACCTGAAGAGCCGAGCCATGGCGGCACACAGTATGTGGCCTATCAGAGGAGAAACGAGCCGTTCACATTTCTCTCTTTGTGTCAGTAACGGTCCACAAACCTCACCGCACTTTAGGGACTGTTCTTTACTTGTCAGGGGAGGAGGGTGGCTGGTTGATTTTTATTATATTTATTTTATTTTGATCCCCCCTATGTTAATCACCTATTGATGCTGTTTTTGAAGTATGAATAAGTCAATAAGTAATTTATTCCATTGAAATATCATTGATGTATTATAGAAAAGTGATTTATCTTTTTATAAATGACAAAAGGCACATCTGCCTCATTTTCACTGTGGTATCGTGATACTACTCAGAACCGTGATACTTTCACTGGTATCGTACCGTGGGTCCCAATTTTGGTACCGTGACAACACTAATCTGGAGGGGGTTCATCTGCAAAAACTAATGAAATACTAAACATCGGCATTCGGTATTCGGTACTTGGCCAAGCGTTTGATATTATTCGGCTTCGGCTTCGGCTTCGGCCACAAATTTTCATTTCGGTGCATCCCTATTCAAAAATAGACGAGGCATGTATTTCTTGGACGCTTCTTAAACGTGCTGATCGTCTTGAGTGGCCTTGATCAGCCTGAACTGCCGCTTGGTCACCTGATGGAGATCTGCACTCTACTTAGTGTCAGCACAGTCAAAACTGTTCTAGTACACCGAAATTATCTGTTAGTTAATGAGGAATGTTGATTTTTAAGAAAAATGAATCAGCAGAGTTACACCCTAACCTTCACTTTATTTAAATTTGTTACGATAAAACTCCTGACATCTGCATTTGTGTCCATAAAAGTCAGTATATAAACTGACAGAGTGGATGGGTGTTGTCATCACGTAAGTCCCTTTTTGTGTGTTTCAGATGATCGCCATCGAGTCAAGCTGCACTCTCTGCTCGCGGACCCCAGCTCTGATTATGTCAATGCCAACTACATAGACGTAAGTCACCTTCAGTCTTGTTTGTCCTCCTCCTTCACCTCCTACTCCCTCATCTCTGGCTTTGCTGATCCCACAGCTCCGCGCTAAGAGCTCGTACTAGTCAGCTTCTATTGTTGTGGTTGACTGAGTGCCTGACCAGAGGACATCTCCACATACTGCCTGAGGTTGTGTGAGCTCTCTGCTACTCAGACTGAACTGTCATTTAGTAACTACACCCACAAACTATAGTATTATATCTAGGTGTGCTACTACATGCAGGCTTTAAGGTGAGATTTTATCGCAGCAACTCGGAGAGATCCTACAAGAGCCCATAAGCTCGGAGCAGCGGGCATCATGACTCACCCAAATGCTTTTGTAAGGCGACATTGCCCTGCAATTGGACTCAATATAACACAGCTGATCCTTTCATCTACTTTCAGATATTTTGATCTCACCTACAGTTCAGCTTGAGTGAGTATCTCAGGGAGCCTCTCCAGTCCCAGCAGCAGTATGCACTCCTGCCAGATCCTATCTCTGCCGCTTTGCATCAGATGGACCAAAACTATCTGAAGGACAGTTACTTTTTCTTCCAGCATAGGCCAGCGTCTGACATCTGCTGCTCGCTCATAATGGAGGGGTCACTTGAGGGTGACTGTGAAAAGCTCTCAACAGTCTTTCCTCCATTTTTTGGCACTGCCTGCTGAAGCACTCATTGCAGGGTTTAACCTGAGTTGTTATAGTCTCTGCATGCTGTATTACGTCCTTTGTTTCTACTGTTGTTTGCAGAACAAAAGGAAATGTAAAATGGACAGAGAGGACTGATCAGTAGCGGGTGCCTGACTCAGCATGTGTGGGTGGCATTGGTTAAAGCGGAACGTCAAAACTCACAGGGCTGTGCGTGGCCACTTTATCCCCTTTAGTGCTCCGTGAGGGCTCCATTAGGACGAACGCTCCAAGGACCTTTGTATCATTAACTGTGCTGTCTACAGCACCGCCCGCATGTCATGCCAAGACCCCTGGCTCACAACGCTGCAGCGAAATGATTCCAAATGATTCATGGAAGACGCCAAGGTTGGAATAAATGGAACATTGCTTTTTTTTAAAGGTTAAACCAAAAAAGTTCCAGCACTCTCTCCTCTCATTTACATGCAGGTTTACATAATCTTTTCTTGGGTGTTGGTTGCAAGACGTGACACTTTTGTGTCAGATGTTTTGATGTTCTCTTTGTTGCCGTCTGTTGCTGACAGGTGTAACACAAAAGTGACACCATCATCATCACACTTGCTTCTTGACAGACTCTGAAATCAGTGTTATTAACGCCCCCTCAGGTAGTGTTGTCTTGCTCTGTTGCTCAGGAAGGAATGCTTTTCACACTTTTGTTTTGGAATCAGCAGCAGTAATGAGTTTGGAATAAGATAAAATAAATGAGCATGGAGGTAATGGCTGAGCAGACAAATCCAAGAACTTCCAATCCAAGAGCTTTTTATATATTTTTGTATGTCTGTGTGTCATCTGGAGACGGCCATGATTTTCCCATGTCACTCTTGAAAAATTCCAGTTTCATGCAACTTAACCTTCTCTTAAATTGATAGTTTCTGTCCCATCTGTGAGAAATACATTGTAATCAATAAGTTTATTCTGAGATCTCTGGATGCTGCAGCATTGCTGAGGTCAGATGTGGCGAAAAACACGCAAACAGACAGATTTTTAAACAAACTAACGGTTAACAATAAACTACCCGAGTAACCAGTAAGTAATTGGGCTATCACTTAGGTAGGCCATGTCATGTGTGTATGGCTGTGTTTGTGTGTTTTAGCTTGTGTTTCTGACTGATCTGATCCCCTTAACTGGCAAACATGTTGCTTATTTTGCAGCATTAAGCTGCGTCTGACGCGAGGGCCTTTCTCTGTTTCTATTCTCCCCCTCTCTTCTGACCATCCATTTCAATGAGCAGGTTCTGTTATCAGTAGAGAAGCAGGTAGACAGTTGCTATGTATGTCGCTGTCAGCCAGTCATGTCCAGCAGATTGTGAAGTCTGGCTTCCAAACAGGTGCTCTGGCGTGAGTGTGTGAGCACCGCGACTCATGCATGGATTCTGAAAAGGTCCATCGACTTATTCCTCAGAGTGTCTGCAGGTTAATAAGTGTTAAAATGTCTATTCTTTAGATATCAGGCCTTTAAAGTCAGTAGATAGTCTTAAGTTTGAATATGTGAGGTCAAGGTTGCAAGAACGTTTTATACAATTCAATTTATTCATCTTTTAATTTCTTTTTGTCAGAAAGAGTCAAGTTGTTCTGTGTGAAAGTCCAAATTTCTGGTGTTACAAATCTTTAAACACCACAGCTTAACTTAAAACTGTCTTTCTAGCTTATAGTTGCACCTACCTGTTGGCAAAGTGTAGATTAACCTGACTCACTCTAATAACTGTATTCCTACTTGCCTTTATACTAGCCTGCAATGCTTGAATAAGAATAAGATGTCCAAAAATCAGTCATAAATTTAATTAAAAATGATCTTGAAAGGTAAAGTCAAACATGAACTGCAGGCCTGAAACTGTCTAGACATTACCTGAAGAAGCTGTGTGTGAGAATGCAAATGTCCAAATCAGTTGGATCAGACGTTAAACTGACTTTATCCTGCCAGCTGCTCAATAAAAGGGCCGTTTAATGTTCGACTGAGCATATGTGTGAATAGAGTAGGCCATTGTCTGGAGAATTGACAGCGAGCTAGCAGGTGAACAGATGACGTTTCTGTCACATGGCTCGCGGGAAACTGGAAGAAAACAAACGTCCGCAGGTGACGACGAAGGGTTATTTACGCAAATATAGCAACAAGAATGTCTAAGTGGAGAGGTGATGAGATCTGAAGGAATGGCAAGAGACCACATTACGAACCATGTCGTGTTCTCCTAAACAAAATGGACCACCTAGTAGTGAGAACGCTTTTGACACGGACAATCTGCTGTTGTGTGCTACATGTGCGAAAGGGAGACTCCAGACAATGTGTGCATCTGATTCTCTGGACATCGTCTGGAGTTCATATGAGAAGACAGCTTAAGTGTCCGATACCTGTAGACACCCTGATTCCTGGTTCCTGGTCAAGCTGATCGTTAATGGCCGGCCAAAACGACCCTCTGTGCTCCCGAAAGGCCATCCGCTACTGTTTCAGTCGATACCTTAAAGGTATCAAGTTCTGGTACCCAGCCCTATGTGACATTATCCCTACCATGCCCTCTTTCATTACAGAACTTGCGAAAGTATCATCTGTGTTATTAACACCAAGGACAACTCTGTGTCATCACTGGCTCCGGATTAAAAAGTCTTTACTTAAATCTATGGAAATAAAGGTGTAGCATGCTGAAGGTGAGTAGGATTAGAGGCCATTAATAGAAAAGACAGACTGGCTTCTAAAAAGCAAAAGTAGCCTTTTGCGAGGAAACATGGGAATTTGAGGCTTTTGATCATTATTCTCTCCACAGGTCCTGAAGGCAAGCTGCTCTCTAACCATTTCATTACCCTCTTTTCCTGGTCTTTAATCACAATAACTAGCTCTTTTTTCCTCCTACTTTCTCTCTCTCTCTCTCTCTCTCTCTCTTTCTCTCTGTTTTCCGCCCCCTGTTTTCAACCTTTTGGCATCTCTTAGATTCGGATAAACAGGGAAGTAAGTATCTTGCTTCTCCTTTCTTCCATCTCCTCTCCCTTTTCATGCTGCCCCCTCTCGCTGTCCCTGCCAGCCCTCCATGGCTTCTCTCCAGCAGCAGATCTTCCTTCCCTTTTCTGCTCTGAGCTGCTGAGCCTGTCCGCCGTCACTTTTCCCCTGAGTCAAATTCTTTCCAAACTGAGTGCAGCAGTGTCCTCTTTCATAGAGAGACGCTCACCTGGGGTTCTTGCTTAACATCAGGCTGTCTTATAAAAGGCCTGATAGTACGCCACAGAGGAGAGGAGACTAGGTCACATCAAGCAACTGAGATCAAAGCCTGAGTTTATTGTTACCATGACTCAGCAAGCATTTGAAACATATTCAGTGACAGTGAACTGGGGGAAAAACAGATGCAATCACAGTGCAGACAAGAGTGGGAATCATTTTAGAGACACCTATAGACTTTTTCTCGGGGCCCATATTCATCAAGCATCTCAGAGAAGGGTTATTGTCTGGTCAAACCATGAAGTGGAACAGAAAGATTCTTTTACTTGATGTTTGGTGGCATGGTGACTAATTTCAGGGCTATTTGGGAAGGTATTGTGGCTGACAAGATAACTAATGACATGCTAGCTAGCTGGTAACATCGTAGCACTTGGCGGCCATAAAAACCAGCAACGGTAGCTTAACTGCCAATTAACAAATTAGAAGGATTACCAACTGGTGGTTAGCATGTTATGTAGCTTGTTACTTTGAGTTAGCAAGTTTTACAGATCGTCAATTACCAGGTAGTAGGTTAGATAGCTTGTTACCTTCCAGTCAGTCTCAGAATTCATCCGCTATCGTCTGACAACTAAGCTTGTGAGGGTATTGGCCAGTATTTCACGGGATCCACTGTACAGCGTTCCCACAGTCATGACAATCCTGAACTCTTTCCCAGGGCTGTAAACTGTTTAATTAACAGAATGTTTTGGAAAAGATTTAAATATATATTCTTGTTTATATTCCTAGAGATACTAATTAAAATCTAGCGCTGCCCTGTGTGACTGTTGAAAGGAAAGAAACAGGAAATACCCCACAGCTATTGTGTAGGGGTTTACCAAGGCTTTATCACTGAGATTTCAGGCACATATGACATGTGAATATTCACTGTCAGTGTGGTAGATCACTGAATGATGCTGGTGACAGTTACAACAGATGGATAGCTAAAGATAGCTTGAGTTGGAGGCTGCTGCAGGACAATCATAGAGTAGAGCAGCATCAGATTGTCGTCTCCAACTAACAGTTGGCTGTGAACAGGTTGATTATTTACAGACACTGTAAACACTAATGATACCTTGTGATTCAGTCAAATATACTTAATTGATTGAGGATAAGCAATAGCAGGCCACTGTGTTGGCTTATTCATCCATATGGACAGGGCAAGCCTGAAGAGATATGACAATGATCAACCATAATTTATGAAGGTATAGCTTACGCTAAGTTTCAGGCAAGGCTGCAAAACAATTACTAGACATTTGCATAACATAAAAGTTTGTTTAACAAGAAATAAATGCACACCAGTGTCAAAATTAGAATCCAAACACACAGATTGCATTGAAAACTATAGGATCTGTTGTTTCCATACCTCCAAAAAGGGAGTGATGGTTTGGTCTATTGGTACTGAGCAGCTAGTTGGCAGCCGGGATGTCTTATGAGCGAGTCAAGTCATCAAAGGTGAGCAGTTTGCTTGTCTGCAAATGTCTGGCTAGTGCCTTTTTAATAATGTACGGCTGAATCCCGATATAGGCCTTTACATTTTAAACTATTCAAAGTCATGGAAATGGGACAAAATATTATGGAAACGTTATAGATTCATTGGTGAAAATCAATGTGAACCCTGGGAGTTGCAGGCTGAGATCCAGGCTGAGACTTCTCCTTTTTTATCCTGCTTTTTGTTTACAGTTTGCTTAGCAACCTGAGACAGGTCCAGACAACATTTTGGCTAATTTCTATAAACAGATATCTGCATATGAATGCAGAAAAGTTGGTTGTCAGACGGTAGCCAATGGCTTCTGAGATTGTATTTCAGCCAGTGTGTTTTGCCAAAACCTGCTCAAACATGATTAATCAATACTGCTCAGACTACAAACTGAAACTAGATCACTTCCAATACCAAAATATTGTACTGTTGCCTACAGATTTTGCATACATATGCAGAAAGCCCACTTGTTTACAGAGATTAACTTGCAGTCAGCAAACTAGAAAGCTTGGTCAAGTTAGAAAGATAGAAGTTTTCTGGAGCAGTTTAAACCCCAGCAGCATACAGATCTGTGGCTCCCTGTTCACCCCAAACACAAAAGCCGACAGGTGACATCTATGGAACACATGTACACATGTTCTATCAGTCGTGAACACTGCAAATGTAAAAGTCTTACCGGTAGTCCAAAAAAAACCCCCAAAATGCGTCATGAAAGATACTGAGTGGATCAAAACAGTTTGTGGCAGCCATTGCTTGATTGCTTGTGATGGTAATTCCTCCACCCACACATTAACTCTACAGGAAATGAGTTCTTGCAAATTTCGGCAACAAGGAAATGAAGCTACAACAGGGATAATTTGGACCCTCAGACTCTAAAATACTATGGTGGGTAGTTTTCTCAGATAAACACATCAACTATCATTTGTGCAGTTTGAAACTGTAGTCAGATTTGGCAAAGCACTGTATATTTTTAGCCTTAACTTGTGCTTAAGCAGCTCTTTGTGCACCCGAAAGCGGTGATACTCTTTCTCTTGTTTCACTTCCCATGCAGCTGATTTTAAAATGCAGGCTGTAGGTCATTTGAATTTGTGGATCCTAGTGTTTGACAAGAAAGAAAGAGCCCTAGGTGTTGCAAAACCCTGATCCTGGTCATTTATTCTCGGCAGAGCCAGCCTCAGACCTCCTTTTAATGTCCTCCAGTTCTCTCTGGGAGGATGGTTTCTATTAACATTTAAAGTTTCAGCAGTTTTCCTACAAGCGATTATGAGATGCATGATAAATATGAGCACTGATTTTCATTTTCATACACCAAGGTGCATACACCAAGGTCAAAATTTCACTGATTTGTCACAGGTTGCATTGAGAGTGAGCCAAATTTGTCAAAGCAAAACAAATTGAAAGTTGTTTTTCTGTCTTTTTGGTAGTATTGATAAGCTCTCCACGTCTCAAATGACTCTGCATGTTTTATTTTTGCCTTATCCATTCTGAATTCACATTGCTTGATGTTTTTCTGCCCGCCTGCTGTTGGGAAATGCGGTTGCCAAGGTGACAGACAGGAAACTGGTCGGCCCAGGGAAACTCAGCAACGGAGGCTCATGGGAATGAGGGTCGCTGCACTCTTTCATAGCGATGGCCATCCATCTCAACTTCCCTCTGTGGCATGACAGTTATGGAATGTAATTTGTGTGCCTGCCTGGCTGAACAGTGCGTACGTGTATATCAGTGTGTGTGCTGGGGGATGGGGAGTTGTCGTGTGTGTTGGGGCATCTGTACAGTGTTTGTACAAATGTTTACTCCATACAACAGTTGGAATCGCTTTACTCATGAGTTATGAGAGGGCGCACTAATCTTGATTCTTGGGATCTGTCATGATCGGCTGCTTTGCATTCAGCACACGGGGTTTTGCCTGGTGGAGGGCCAGGACGCCACTAATAGTCTTCCAGACCGTGCGCATTGTATCATAACTGCCCTAATGCCAAGCTGAGCGGAGAGGAGACAGCCAGATCAGTCAGTGTCACTAAGTTAGAATTACTCCCAGAGCTGAGGATCCCTCACTTGTCAATCTACCTTTTGATCAGCAGCCCTGGCTGCATGCAAAGCACCGCACGCAGGGCTGCTTTTGAAACGCAGCGCCCTCACTCTGCATGTAATGACCTGGCTCACAGACAGACGGAGAAAAACTTGAATTAATGCCATTTCTCTCTGCATTATAATTCAACTGTGATCCCCCCCCCCCACCCAAACTTAGAGCCTGAACAGTGCAAAGAATCTGGCCGGTCAAACGCGCTAATGTATTTTAAGCAGAGCGTCATCAACCGATGGCACGGCGCAGATTAGTTTTCACGGCCGCTGAAATATCTTCAGTCAAAAGCAGAGCAGAAATTTAGCAGCGCGCTGACATCAAACCCAGCTCTGAGATGAATAAGAGATGACTTGATGCTGAAAATGGAGAAAGAGAATGGATGGGAGGGGTGAAATGAAAGTTAGAGGTCCCTGAGTCTCACTTCATCATATGCTCTTGTAATTATTAACTCTCCTCTCCCATCTCTTTTTCTTTCCTCCCTCCGCCATCTCTCTCTCTCTCTGTCACACAGGGTTACCAGCGATCAAATCACTTCATCGCCACGCAAGGTGAGTGTAAAAATACCCCTCAGCGCTGTTTGACTGCTAATGTTTGCTTTTGTTTGTGGCGTTCTTTACACAGCAGCCCAGCTGACAATATTGTAATGATTTAAGTGAATTATTAATGTGTAAACAGCAAGGAGCCTGTGTTGCCTCACACTCACATCTGGATTTCCACCATAAAGCATCACTTTCCCCCGCCTGTGAGAGACACTCCCGTAACAATCGACTGTAACTGTCAGTCAATCTGCACTGTAACACTACTGACTGTCGCTCCCTTGTGAAGCTCTGCTTTTGTGTCTCTCCTCCCCGCCATCTGCATGTGTGGTGCACCAGCTCTCTGATGTCAGTTTGATACACTATATAGGCTGCATTCCCCAAGCGGCACGCACACACACTCACAGAAAGGAGGGAGAGAGAGACGGAAAGAAGGAGAGAAACAGACTGAGAGAGAAAGAGAGCAAGACATTCTCTTTACTCTCACCCGGCTCTGATCCTATTTATTCAGTGAATATGTTTTTCACTTCGTAATCCCCCTCTGATTTCTTTCCATCTTTCACTTTGGTCTCAGCTCTACCGCTTCAGAAAAGTAACCTCCGAAAATTCCTCTCCCTCTCTTTCACATTTTGCTCGCAAAGTCTTTTTGCATTAGAGAGTGCAGGCAGAGGTGGAAGGAGCTGTTCGAGTTGGAGCACTGTGTGAAATCTTACTCCAACTAACCGATTTTAGAATCACACAAAATTTCTTTGATTCTTGAAATAAAACACTTCTGATTATTTTAACTTGAGGCAAATGAAAGTTTCATTTTATTCTGTAATAAAACATGACCATACATAACCTAGAGAAGCATATGCTGTGCACGATGACAGCGTGGACGGTGGGTTTATACACACACCTGATGTTTTGTTAAAACTGGAACATAGAAAGTACCTGCACCGTCCTTTCCTGTTTTCCTACAACAGTGGGTGCTGCTGTTACCTCTGCTACTCTACACCGAGAGTTTAGTGAAAGTTCTGCACAGGTGCAACATATCATACAGTACAGCTGACACAATGAATCCATTCGCATCTGTTTAAACTCTATTCATAAAAAGGTTTCACACTAAATGGATTCTCAGATTCTAACACCATCCAGTAAATCTTACTGTATATGCATCGTTTACCGTCTGCACAGGAGGTGTAGCGTGAGCAGATGGACTGAATACGCCCCCTGTGTAGACATGCTGTTACGCTATACGCACTTAAACAGGACCCAAAGTGTATTCTTTGACTTGAAGTCTGTTTTCTTCTGCTTGATGTGCGTAACTTCATACTGGGCCTGAACACATCCCATAAAGACACTGCAATGGAGTATAACATGTAGTGATTGGTAGTTAGTCCTTTAGCAAACGTAGTCACTGATGAGGTGAGGGGAAAAATCGATGCAGCATCGTATCAAAATGTTTTTTGTGTTGCAATGTCATATCATTACAAAGACACCAATTATAGACTTTTATTTGTCTAAATTATTAATATTACAAATATAACTTAAATGTTTGGTTGCCTACTAGAATGATATAATCAGCTGCTTTTTTTAATTTACCTCATACATTTTGCTGTGATAAAAACGACTAAAGTAAGATGAGCAAACTAAAAACTTCATCTTTTTTTTGCAGCACTTTACAAAGCAAAACATAAATTATGATAAAGTAATTTCTAATGCTTTGCAAATGTTTTCACAATTTAAGAACATTTTGGGAGAGATTAAGTGCACATATAAGCACCACATGTCAATGAGACCTGAAGAGGGAATAAATAGCTCCACAAAATCAGGTCGTAACGGTCTTACGTATTTTCAAAGATTATTTTTTCAGGGCTTTTTGCCTTTAATTGACAGACAGCGTGAAATGGGAGAGAGAGAGAGAGAGAGAGAGAGAGAGAGAGAGAGAGGGAGGGCGGGATGACATGCAGAAAGGGTCGCAAGCCAGAGTTGAGCCTGCGACCGCTGCGGCGGTGATGAATCGCCTTTGTATATGGGGCGCGGCACTATCCACTACGCTACTGGCGCCCCAGGTCTTATGTATTTTAATGAGAATTTAATGAACACATTTTTTGAAGATGAAGAGAAAAAGTAATCTTTTCTATAACATGAATATCATTTTCAATATCTATCCACTCCTCTAATGTAGGGCATTCAGGAAGCAGCCAGCGCCTTGTGAGGGCCTTCTTGCAAGCAGATAATCAAAATACCAAACATATATTTATAAAAACCTTATCTTATTAGATAAAGCTGTTGATGTGGACACATTTTTTCCTTTGGGGGCATCATTTTCAGCTGAAAAATGGGTAATAAATTGCAATATATCACAATATATTTTATTAGAATACTCAGAATATCGCAACACGTTTAAAATCACAACAATATTGCATTGAAACTTATGTAACATGATGATACTGCATTGCGGGCCCCTGGTGATTCCCACCCCTTGTCTCTTACAGATAATGTTACATGAAAAATAAGATGTATGAGATAATTTACTGAGTTTTTAAATATTTTAAAATTGAATCAATAGTTCAGTGTGTAATGGTTTTAGGCTAATATCAATATTTGGTGATTATGCATTCAAATATGAGCTTATGTACTTGGGAGACACAAAAAAAATCTGACCGAAATTATGTCATTAAAAAAAAAAAAAAAAGACCCAGGTTGAAAACATGTACCAAAGAACAGTCTGTCATAGATGCCAAAGTAATTACAATTCATTGCTTTTACTGTTAGACACATGTAAAGTGTCCTAGCGTGCACACACACTGTACAGTAAACACACTGCATCATTACAGCTGTCAACAACATGCACTGAACAACGGGCTCTGCATACTCGTGGCGAGCCCAGGGTGGTCAGCTGTCACGGCAGGTTGAGGTTGATTTGTTGTATCTTCGATGAGTCTTAAGGCAGCTGTGCTTTTGCAGCAGGCAGCAGGTGCTCTGGGCTAACTCTCTATTATGCCCAGAGATGAGGGAGAGGGAGGAGGCGGGCGAGGGGGAGGCGGACGAGGAGGAGAAATGCCAAGCGCACTCTGAAAGCCCGAGTCCAAAGCGGCAGCATGTTGTGTTATGCATACAGATTCACCCAGCCGCTGGGATCACACATCATCTGTCTCTCTGCCGACTGCCCCGTCCCTCTGGCGATGCATTAGCGGGCTTCTCCTGCTGCTGCTGAAAAATTAACATCTCATATCACTAATACACGTAGAAACCAGTGCAGTGATTGCTGACAGGGGAGTGAGCTGTGAATAACCCTGTGAAGAGGAGGGAAAACAGCAGTTAAAGTAGCTGCCCACAGGTTCATATTAAAACACAGGCTGGCTTCAGCTCACCTCAGTTAAACTACAGTAAAGACCAGTGTATCGCTGTATGATAGGGAGGGCTCTGCAAATGTCCTGTTTTTTAACAGGCAAGTGAAGCTGTTTCTCCTCCTTCTCCTATTGTATGTCTCTGCCTCTGCAGGTCTTTGCATGTTTGGCCTGGGGCATGTAGTCGATGCACACCTTTTGATTCATGTTGTTAAGACAACTGTGGAATAAAAAGCAGTAAAAACACGCACCACTGTATTTCTCATGTTTGTGAAGACAAAAAAAACCCTCCACAGGACTGTGTATTGATTTCTTTGGGTCGTTTGAACACAGCCCAACTATCATTGCTAGTTTCAGACTGACGCAGTTGTCATTTTCATGGCAAGCAGCCATGTTGTGTAAGCAGCAGATGTAAATGTGCCCATGTGCACGTACGTCTTAAAATCAGCCAATCAATCAGTTGATCATTTATTGGCCACATGAAGTTATACAAGCTACAACTCCAGTGAAATATGATCCCATCAGCTCCTTTAACTTGTGTCCTGTAATTCAGTCCTGTCTTTGCATCTCGTCACACTGTTGGCTGCTGCTTTATAACTGCCCGTGTATCCAGATGGTTCTGGTAGTGGAATGATTTAACTGTCCAGACATCCTGACCTGAACAAGACAGCCATGTGATTGCTTCTCCTGAACATGGGCACCGCTGCTCTCAGCCACCTCTGATTGGTTTATAGCAGCAATCCACAGCAGGAACTCGACAGCACCTCACATTCCCACCGCCACACCAGTCCTTTTTCACCCTAGAGCACATGAAACCTCTCCTTCCTCTGGCCTGTGCAATTGCCGTATCGAAAAAGTGTCTCCCGGTTAAATGGCGCTGTCCAGGATTTAACCAATATTTGGTCAATCAAAGGATATTACACTTCCTGATGTCCTGATGGAAATTGATGCGGCAGTTTTTTTCCCCCCAACATCTGTACAACAGCTAGCAGGATGCTAGTTCAGCTGGTGCTCACCCTCTCTATCTTTTCCTTGATGTTTACAGATCTTTCCATTTGAAAACCTTGACCTGGCTAGCTAGTAGCTATTTGGCTAAATGTCAGCAGATGAGTGACTCCCAGCCACACATCACCACCGTCCAAGCTCACCGCACAAAGCAACACCGACACCAACACTTGTAAATTAGACGAAAGCGCCTAAATTTAGTTCAAATTTGGCCGAGCTGACAAAGAGGCACCTGAAAAGATCCACGCTCCGGCATACAATGAGGTGTGGTTAGGCCCATCGTCGTCTTACGTCAAAGGGAGCATTATTCAGATGGTACGATGTGCCTACAAAGACAGGTTCACGACACGCGTACACTCTATTGTCTCGTACAGAGGCACGTGGATGGGTTGAAGGTGGGTGAAATATTACAGCGATAAAAATGTGAACGTAGCAGAGACAAGAGCTGAGCTGCAGAGCTGCTGTCCAACTCCACATTACGAGAGACGCTGTGCGTATTTACACACAAGGAGCAGTGTAACTTCAATGATGAATTCGAAAGCTACAAGTTTGGTTTTGTTTCCTCTGTCAAGTTTATAACTACGGTGTTTATATTTGCTGCTTAAAAGTCCCACGATATTTGTTGGAGTGACATTACCGCTCTTACCGCACTACTCTCAGCAGAAAACAGCTCACTTCTCCAATTTGCTGAATCCACCATGTAGCACCTTGCTTTTCAATAGAATGGGAGATAGTCAGCCGAAACACACCTATGGGACTTAATACAATCCCATCGCCCCATCACCTTAGTTTTTGCCCAGATTATGTGCCATTTAATGATCAAAAGTGGAGTTGGAAACGCCCCAAATGCACCTGGGTAATGCACTTTAGACCATGTACTATAGATGGTTTTAACAGGGCCCTTTATCTTTTTGACTTAAATCAGGGATATTGCTTTCTATCCAAGTCAGATTGTGAAGCATGTGTCCATTCCTTTGTCATCGGCAGGCTAGATCACAACAATGCCCCAAGCCTTCCTCCAAAACCCATTCAACAGCTTCAACTCTTTCCAATTATTTTGCAACTAGGACCCAAAACTTCAATCAGATCACTCTGATTCTCAAACATGAACTGGCTTTAAAGGATAATGCTGGTGTTAATCTCTTTTCCATTTTCCAAAAAAAGCCTCTAAAAGGTGTTTGATGCAAGTTTACAGGTGGTGAGGACATCACAGCTAAACAGGAGACTCATGCTTGAATTTGGTTCCAGGCTGAAGCATTGTGGAGACAGAGTAAATATTAGTAAGACCGAGGTGATATTGCCCCACAGTCAGCCCAATGTAGCTATCAACACAAATAGCATATTGCCAAAATAATGAACACAGAATTGTTTTTGTAGGAGATTGTACTGTACAAATAAACCTGAAATCAATACATGATTAAATATTAACAGAAAACAACATTCCTAATAAAGAGGAAAAGGGATATAATACTCTGCCAGCACGTATGAAGGATGATAAGATGCAACCCTCTCTTAAAAACGTCGTCCAGGTCAGTTAAAGGAGACAAGATAATATTCCTATTAAACAAACAGTGTGGGTGGAAATGAATAGACATGTTGTTCACTAAAAGCGGTGTAGTGTGTTTGGCAGAGGAGGCAGTATGAAGGAGGACCTTGTGATATTATCAACGCCAGGGTGTAATGAAATCAATGAAAGTGTCATCTTCTCCAGGGGCCTGTGATTTGTGTCTGCCACCGGTACCCGGGAATGCAATACAGGAGCTTGTTTGCACAATGGCTGAGGATTTGTGGGTGTATTGAAATGACATTTTTCTGTAGTATTAGGAGAACACAGAGCGGGCAATAGTTCATGAATGACACATTGTTACTCTATTCCCTGGCATGGATTACACAGCGCCTCTACATTGATGGTTATTGCTGCTATTTTCTCTGACTTATGGCTCATCCCTCCGCCCTCCTTATCCTCCTCTCTTTCTCTTCCTCCACCTTCTCCCCTGGCTTTTTTCCCTCCCCTCCAACCTCTCCACCTATACCTCCACTGTATATCTCCTCCTCTGCAGGCCCCAAGCAGGAGATGATCTATGACTTCTGGCGGATGGTTTGGCAGGAGAACTGCTTCAGTATTGTCATGATCACCAAGCTGGTGGAAGTGGGCAGGGTAGGTTTCCCTTCCCTTTGTCCTGTGACCTCTCCAGCCACCTGTGAAGATGGATGGAGAGAATGTATTTCTGGAGCTCCCTTTATCATTCACTATATATCAGAAGAGCTGCTGCAGCTCATGGTTGTGGGAGGAAATGGCTGCCGCTGTCTGATCATGAGTGATCACCTTTTGCTTTGGTGGCTCTGCTCCAAGGTCAAAGCTTTGATGTGTATGAAAGAACGTTGTGGCCTCTGTTCTCTTAACTATTCCTGCCTCTGTTGAATAGAATTGGCTGCTTTAAATGGACCCAGAATGTACTGTGTATAACAAAGTGTTAGACATGAGGTTTTTAACTTACCCTAAACATACCGTTTATAAAATGGGATCATTGAAGGTACCACAACCAGACGTAAATGTCATTAGTATGGTATAGATTTAGGGTTCCTACAGTTATGAAATTAGACAAAAAATAGTTTTCCAGGCTTGGAAATGGTTTGAAATCAACAGAATGTTCTATAAAACAATTTTAAATAAATAAAAAATTTGTTTGAAATATGTTCATAAAAATCCCAAAACATGTCTAAGGTAACACGAAATACCTTCTTTTTATGGTAAATTCAGAATCTAGTGATGCACTGCATGACTGCTGAAACATCACTAGTGTCACATGATACACATAGAACAGACAGACATCACGTCATCACCAAGACCGCGCTCCCATTTCGGGGGAAAACCATTGCTTTTAGAGCATTTATAAAGCAGGTAATCTTCGTACTGAGATTTGAGCCTCAGACGCAGGGGTGTCATCAACAAGGGAGGGGGGCCCTTGAAAAGCGTGGCATGAAAAGTTTGATGTTGTTTGCAATTTTTTATTTCTGTATAAGTAGTGTCAACTAAATTGAAATTGGCTAAATAAATCTTGGGGCTGGAAAGCGTTGCTGGGGAGAGGGATGTCTGGGGTGCTTTGCTTGCTTGGCCTCCTGCCCCCGCGACCCGGCACCGCATAAGTGAATGAAAATGGATGGATGGACAGATGAAAATAAATCTGTATAAAGAACTAATTTTTTATTTTAAAGAAATAGTGGAAGCTTTCTGAGGCCCCTCTCACCCCTTAAAGTTGCAAAATGGATTAGTCTGCCTCTGCGCTAGGATTCGTCTCTAAATACAGCTGGAGCCAAGTGAGCGGCTGCTTCTGCTGCTGGAACACCGACTATACACCTATAGAAAGAAAAATTGTGGTTCCAAAAGAAATGAAAGAAAGACAGGAAATGGAAAGAAAGCAAACTGACTTTATTAAATATAAAGAATTTAAAAAAAATCAAAGGTGAGCAAGCAGCGTCAGACCCTCATATCCAAATAAATCTCATCCTGTGTATCGAACAGTTTGACATTAACAGGCTGTTTATTTACAGCCTTTCATGACCCAGACAGCTATATATGTAATATCCAGCCACTGTGTTGCATTACTGATCCATTTTGACAGTGTGTCAGGACAGCAACCTAAAGTTTTTTAAGGTTCAGGTTCATGCAAGGTTGCAAAATAATTAGTGGACATGTCTCTAGAACAAACATTTATTTAACAAGAAATAAATGCACACAAACATGTCAGGATTATAATCCAAACGTGTGTCAAATTGCATTGATATCTATAGGATCTTTGTTTTTTTTGTCAACAAAAATGGCTCTGGCCTCAACGTTAAGGGGCCAGGAATATAATAATGGCTGCATCACATGTAGGCATACCCATTTTAAACATCTTAAATAAAGTAATGGGTAGGAAAAGGGTAGAATATCATGGGAAAGTGGGAAGTTTCTAAAAATCTGTCCCTGTGCAAACTCAAGATACAGTTGTACCTTTATATGTCCTTTATGGCTTTCCATAGGGCTGCACCAGCTGTTTGTAAATCACAATTTATTCTGTACAGTCCTGTAAATAAGTGACCGCTAGAGTTAAAATTTTAAATAAGATGAACTATTAAAACTTAAGACGTTTCTCAGCTATCAGAGATTTTAGTGATGTATGAATTGGTTGCTAGGAAACATCTGTAGAAATAACAGAAAAACAAGGCAGGTAAATGAGTGTCAGCCAGTGTCAGTCACAAATCAGCAGAGACTCAGGGAGAAGTTGAAAATAGGAAATGTAAGGGGAAAAAAAGAATGACAAGAATACCCCAAAAAATCAAGAGTGCCCTTTTAGCCTTTCATCATTTCACATGGCAGTGCAACTAACGTCCCCCATAGGGGATGGTGCAAGAGTCTTCCCAGGCTTTGTAGGTGAGAGAAATATTGCATTTTTTGGATCAGAAAATGAGTCCACAGCCTGGAGCGGTAGAAAATGTTGACACCACGCAAGCAGCAGGAGAAGAAAATGTCGACGCCACAGAAAAAAACTGCATCAACGGAAATATAAAATAGCCAATCGCTTAAAAAACTTAAAAGCGGAGGTTTGGAGGGCTGTCTGGTCGGGGACAGAGGGAGAAAAATAGCACCTGCACGGACACTAAGTTCTGTTTCAAGAGTGGGAAATGCCCCTGGAAATCAGATAAAGAAATATCTCATCAAACCTCAGTGTGTCAACTCTTTAATATGTCAGGTCTGATGGCGGAGATGATTGGAGCAAATATTCAGCAAAGGTTATAGAAAGAGTACAGCATTGCAATTTGTCTGCTTGTAGAAATCGTAGTGCCTACTGTCGTGAATGTTTGTTGTCTAGTGCCGAGATGAATCAGGTGTATATGTGTGTGTGAACCTCTGTGAACTTTGTTTGTTGTTTGTCCAGATGAAGTGCTGTAAGTATTGGCCTGATGACACTGAGCTCTACGGTGACATTAAGATAACACTATTGAAGACAGAAACACTGGCGGAGTACACTGTGCGCACCTTCGCCATGGAGAGGGTGAGTCATACTCTCACATTATTTTTATCTCAGCTCTCTGTGTGCAGCTTCTGTGTCATATATATATGCACCAATACGTTTCTCATTTAGCTTCAGGTTTTGTTTAATTGGTTTCTATTCATGAACTCCTCTAAATATTTCCACTCTTACAATAATAGCATCTCATTACATGCGCCTGATTGTTTCTTCTAGAGAGGTTACCCTGCCAAACATGAGGTGTGCCAGTTCCACTTCACCTCCTGGCCCGAGCATGGGGTTCCGTACCACGCTACCGGTCTGCTGGCTTTCCTGCGCCGGGTCAAGGCCTCGACGCCTCCTGACGCTGGGCCTGTGGTGGTCCACTGCAGGTAACTCATCGCTCCCCCATCCTGATAATGCCATTAACACCTAACAGATGTATGATATAGTAGGAGTTTAAAATAACTCCAGCCTCGGGTGTTCTTCCTCTCGTTCATAACGTAACAACATAACACACTTAATTTGCCCTGTTAATGTCAACTCCAGTTTGTTTTTCTACATTTCCCAAAATAAATTTGAGCATCTCGGTGTTGTGTGTGTGTAGGTGGAGAGCACTATAGTGACAAAAACAAATACACAAAATGAAATAAGACTGTCCAACAGAATGTTGTGTTTCACACATAACCAGCAAGGAAATCATGAAGATGCAGGCAGTGGGATTTTTGGAGATGGAGGATAGTGTCTGCCTTTATCAGTGAAGGACTTTTCATTCTCTGTAGGACATTGTTTACAAGAGAGTTCCGTCTACCTGTCAATATGTGCATTTATAGGTATACTGTGCAGTATACTTTTTGTAGACAAGATCACCGGGAAAAGTGAAAATGAAAGCTGACGCAAGAATCAGTCTCATTCACTATATTTGGGTTTTTTCTGTGCTATGGCCGCAATTTTTGTAGCGTCCTCTTGAATGCCTGCTGCTTATGATGTGGCACCTGGTTGCTCCCTCTTCTATAAAGTCCTAACCTCACCAGGAACAAAATAAGACTAAAATAAGTAGGAAATAAGAAAATAGAGGCAGAGGGCAGGGTCTCAGAGTCCTCTCAGACCTAGAGTTGTCTTGCTTTGGTCTGAATCAGGGACTCATTTTGTCACAAAGTTGTTAATTGCCTAGAGTTGGTTGGTGTTCTCACGGCAGCATTTACAAGAGGACCAGATCAAATGCCTTGTGTGAGAAAGCTGCTCTTGATTGGTCAGAATTTCCATGTGGGAAAAATCCAGGAAGTAAAGCAAGCGTTGAAGAAGAGTACACTTGCAAGATAAATGTGACACTTTCTAATGTCACAATGGAGGGACAACTACGCAGGTTGATTTTAGCGCTGCTCATCGTGGACTATATTGCTGTCATTGTTCATTTTAGTCAAACCATACAGTTTGAAAACGAGGCGCGGCTCCAACTAGAAAACAATGTTTTGATGCATTGGATGTGCTGAATGTGCATATTAAGGCAGTACAGGAGGAGGTGCACATTAATAATCCTCCAGGACTGGAACATGCTCATGTTTAACCCAAACAATGTGTCATGTGACTGCAGTTGCTTCACATCCAGCTCAGAACACCTTCTCACCACAAACGAACTGCACCAGAGTTCATTTGTAACCAGACCGAGACCACCTCTTCAAGAAGGTCTCAGTCTGGTTGTTTTGGTGCACACATGAGTGTGATTGCTGTGTTCACACCTGCCCAAATGAGCCGCACTCAGGGGGCAAACGATTTTGAGTTTGATTGAACCGAACCAAACAGTGTCATCATTGGATTCATTTTTGTATTCGTAGCGCTTTGCAGGCTCCTCACAGAGCAGAAAGCTAGTCTGGAAGATGGAAACATTCACCCTAAACGGCTGAAAATATTCCCATTACTTGATTTTGTCAGAAGAAACACTATCTCTGCAGGAAGTGGTATCAAGACTCTTTCCACTGTGAAAAACACGTCCTGAAACCTCCTGAAAGCGACCAACAGCAGAACAAGCGCGTGGATATATACCCCATAAAGGTGAGCCCTCCTCGGCCACAGACATTGGCTGTAGCGCTACACTGGCTGAACAACCAGAACTGGGTTTTAATCGTGGACAGCTGCAGGCTACAGAGAGCTAATGAACCTGACTGGATCAGTGGTGGAAAAATGTTGCTCCCTGATTGACTCTCCATCCTCCAGACTGATAGGAAAATACGAGTCCCAGGCAACAGAACACCCCAGGTAAAAACAAGCAAGCAAATAAACATTTGCAAGCTGTCTAGCCTTAGCTACACTCACTGGCTATCACATGTAAAGTCTGCATTTTAAGGACATACGCAGTTACACATTTTGGGGGCGATAACAAAAAGGGATACTTTGAATTACTTTTGTATGAGCCTGTACATTGTCATCCACCCCACCAGAAAGCCCAAAAGACGAAATATAGAACAGAAGAAACGAGGGGTTTAAACAACCGCAGTGTCCCTCGTTGAAGTCCAGAGGGGGTCCTTGATCCATGCCAGTCTTTTTCTCTGTCACATCTAACCTGTTTGGTTTGGGTCAAACAACCTCTGGTGGCCTTTTGGTACAGGTAGCTTTGGCTACTGTGAAAACTACGTGCCGAACAACCTGACCTAGACAGTTTGAAAAGGAGCATCTTGGTCTCATTTGTGTGTGGTTTAATGTGATTTTTGCAGAAAGCCGAACCATTAGATCCGTCTGCTGACTGTGACCTGTTCAGGAAGCTATGGTATAGTGCAGTAAGTAATCTGTACAAGCGATGTAGCCTGCATGGAAATCATTTGGTAAACGTGGTAACCTATGCACAAGGACTTTCCTGATAAAACAGAAAGTGAAGATTAGTTTCGACTGCACTGAGTTGTGCTTGTATCCCACTCTGTGTACTCTGACAGTTCATTAAGTCCATGAAAAAGAGCATGACACAGCGATCCCAAAATAATACCCCTCTGCAGTACTGCTGTACAAGACGCCTCTTCCTCCTGCTGTCTCTACCTGTTTGTCGTTATTACCTTGCATTTGATTTGCAGTCTAATAATACTAATAACACTCATATTAAAGTGCAGCATGACCTGCTGTCAGTCAAGGGAATATGATGTCCCTGCGCGTAATGCTGATGATGCAGGATGACAGTGAAGCTGTCATATCAATGAGTTACCTGTCAGTCGATTTAATGTCATGTTTACAGCTCTTGGTTTGTTTGTAAAAAATCGGTGTGAATACAAAGCGCACTGGAAGGAAGAAAAGGCAACCATTTGACCCATGGTCCAGGCCAAATTAACCAAACTACGTGTGTGACAGCTCTCTGATTCAGTCGTTTAAAAAAGAAGAAAACACATCAGCAATGAAATGCTGTGACACACTTTGGATTGTGTGATTGTTTTTCCTTGTGAAAAGAAACCAGTTTTCCAACTCATCCACTGATTCGCACTGTAGAGACACACCTCTTCAGGTGGTCCTACGGTGGTTGTTAACCAGAGCTGACAGCTTGTACACCAGCCTAAACAAAGCAAATCGAGTTCTTTCACCTGAGCCAAACAGATTACATGTTAAAGCACCTTAGGGCCTTTACACACGGTGCGTTTTTGCACCTTTAAATCCATTATTTTCAATGTAGACATGTGGAGGGCACGCTCAAGTGCATCCTGAGCGCCTAGTGCTTCTTCTAAACTTTTGGAGCACTGCAGCGCACACTGCACATCATGTGAAAGGACACTCACCACTTTATTAGGTACACCTTGTTAGAACCAGGTTGGACCCCCGTTTTAATTCTTGGTGTCATAGATTCAACAAGGTGCTGGAAACATTCCTCAGAGATGTTGGTCCATATTGACATGATGACATCACACAGTTGCTGCAGATTTATCAACTGCACATCCATGATGAGAATCTCCCGTTCCAGCACATCCCAAAGGTGCTCTATTGGACTGAGATCTGGTGACTGTGGAGGCCATTGGAGTACAGTGAACTCATTGTCATGTTTGAGATGATGTGAGCTTTGTGACATGGTGCGTTATCCTGCTGGAAGTAGCCATCAGAAGATGGGTACACTGTGGTCATAAAGGGATGGACACGGTCAGCAACAATACTCAGGTAGGCTGTGGTGTTTAAACCATGCTCAGTTGGCACTAAGAAAATCTCTCCCACACCATTACACCACCAGCAGCAGCCTGAAGCGTTGATACAAGGCAGGATGGATCCATGCTTTCATGTTGTTCACACCAAATTCTGACCCTACCATCTGAATGTGGCAGCAGAAATCCAGACTCATCAGACCAGGCAACGTTTTTCCAATCTTCTATTGTCCAGTTTTGGTGAGCCTGTGTGAACTGTAGCCTCAGTTTCCTGTTGTTAGCTGACAGGAGTGGCACCTGGTGTGGTCTTCTGCTGCTGTAGCCCATCTGCTTCAAGGTTGGACAAGGTGTTGTTGCTTCAGAGATGCTCTTCTGCACACCTTGGTTGGAACCAGTGTTTATTTGACTTCCTGTTGCCTTTCTATCATCTTGAACCAGTCTGGCCATTCTCCTCTGACCTCTGGCATCAACAAGGCATTTTGGCTCACTGGATATTTTCTCTTTTTGGGACCATCCTCTGTAAACCCTAGAGATGGTTGTGTGTGAAAATCCCAGTAAATACTCAGACCAGCACGACTGGCACCAACAATCATGCCACGTTCAAAGTCACTTAAATCACCTTTCTTCCCCATTGTGATGCTCCGTTTGAACTCCAGCAGGTCGTCTTCACCATGTCTACATGCCTAAATGCATTGAGCTGCTGCCACATGATTGGCTGATTAGCTATTCATGTTAACAAGCAGTTGAACAGGTGTACCTAATAAAGTGGCCAATGAGTGTTTGTCTTCCATCTGTCCCTGGGACAA
This sequence comes from Epinephelus fuscoguttatus, assembly GCF_011397635.1. Lineage (NCBI taxonomy): Eukaryota > Metazoa > Chordata > Actinopteri > Perciformes > Serranidae > Epinephelus > Epinephelus fuscoguttatus. The sequence goes on along the minus strand of NC_064768.1, from coordinate 34,779,606 downwards.
TATTTAAGAAACAATGGCGGGATCAGCTCAGAGGATGTCTGTTTAGTAGGCCAATGATACGGAACTGGTTATAGTCGCTTAGCAACCTCAGACGCAACCTGCATCTGCTGGAGCAGAGTGGGCACACGTGTAGCACTTAGCATCCAACCTTGTGTTTCCCAGGCAGGTGAAAGATGCGCCATGTATCCTGGCCCTAATTCACATTTCATTTTGCTAAAGTGTTCTTATATCTAATGAAAACAACAACAGATTTCTCACAGCTCTTCAGTCTCCTGCTTTGTTTATTATTATTTTTGCATTATTCCTCTTTTAGCCGGGTGGCATTGTGCATGACGTGCCACCAAGTCAACCCAGCATATTAATATGGCGCTGCACAGAGACGCCTGTCAAAAACATCAGTGTTATAAGCAGCATGAGCAAAATGAACACGAGCAATAATCATCGGGACACTAAATGTTTTCACAAAGAGTCAGAGATTCATCGCTGATCTCTGTTTTTATTTGAGAGCCACTGTACACCAGCTCTCTGACCGTGGGTTTAAACTCCAGCTCACACAAATCCTTTGATACATCTTTTAAAAAATGATGTGCTCATTTAACAACACTGATGCACTGCAGGGGGATCTTTCTCTGTTCAGTGAAAATTAAACAATTAACGCTGCTGTATGAGGACACATGAGGCAAAAAGCATCCCGGTTTTTAACTCCGATGAGCTTAAAGTAACTGAGTTTTAGAGAGAGCTGAGGCATTCACTAACTCCCACACGTGCCTTTATCATAGTGTTAACAGTAGACCAAGACAATGAAGGCACAGGCCAGTACATAGGGCGTTTTTAAATGTCTTCGTACTCTCCAACTAAAAGGTTTTTCTCTTTCAAACTTCAACTTGGATTTTTTGTGATGCCAGAAAATAATAGTCACTGTATTCCCTTTCTTTCTCTCCAGAACAAAGCCCTTTATTATACTTCAATCTGGACGGAGTATCTTGATCATTACTAAGGGCTCCCTGCCGAGACTTTTTCATTTCACTGGTATATTCAGGCTTGTCGATCCTTCTGCTCTCTCCTCTGCACCAGTATGGGGGCAGGCAGGACCGGCTGCTACATTGTGCTGGATGTCATGCTGGATATGGCTGAGTGTGAAGGAGTGGTGGACATCTACAACTGTGTCAAGACTCTGTGCTCCCGACGCATCAACATGATCCAGACTGAGGTGAGTGGGAGGACAGGAACGTGGTCAGAGAGGCTGACACTGTTAACCAGCAGCTCATAGGTTTGATCTTCACAATGTAGCTCCTTTTTTACATTGCTTATGTATTATTATTTGTTATGCGTGTTTGCACTGGAATTAAAATGTTTTCAGATTGGAAAAGCCTCTTAGACAGCCATCAGTTAAACTTCTACATCCAAAATTCATAAGTTGAAGTATAAATATTAAGCAAGATTCCCCAAAAATTTGCATTTGTATATTGATTATTTTCTACATGTTACCTTGAATTGTAGAGAAAACGTTTTTCTCACATGCCTCCACGGTGAACGGAGAATCCAAAAAAGGAGAACTTTTTTAAGGAACTGAAGATGGCAACAACAAAGCTACATCAAAACATCTTTTTACAAACACTTTCACAGAACGTGTGCAGCAAAATCAAAGTCTCATTGTGCAGATATATGCTCTGTGCCTCCCGAACAAATGCATTTTCACTAAAACATCACAGTGTAAAACACTTCTGTCTACGAGTATCGTACCCTGAGCATGCCTGTGCCCCACTTAAGCAGAGTTCAAATGCATGTATGTGCCCAGGCATGAGGCTATTTGTACTGACGTGTTTTAAATCATAATGGTTTAGTAAAAATGCATGTGCTGGATAAATGGGACTTTTAGTAGGCTGCATGAGCTGTGTGTAAAGGGTGAAGAATGTTTGCCTTTTTGGATTCTCCATTCACAGTGGAGGCATGCAAGAAAAGCAAAGTTTTCTTCACCTATTTAAGGTAACACACGCCAGAGTGACTGATATACAAAAGGTCATTTTACAGGTGAAGTATTCCTTTGAAGCAGCATTATTTTATTTATTTATTTATTCATTTTATTTTTTTTAGGGAGGTGGAGGGTGAGGGGAGGTACTGTTGCACTAAGGCCCAGCGTAACAAGCTAAATTACATTTGTTCTGACTGACCGTTGGCTATCCAAAAGAGATCCCCGACCACCTGACAACTCTAAGTCCAGTATTTTTATTTATTTCCAAGTTTATTTGATAGGGACCATGTATAATGAACACATACATGCACATTATAGATGAACAGGTGACCAATAATATAGAAAGCATATACATCACAAGACTCACTCTTGATGCTGGGAAAATGTATTTAAAAGTTCAAAGCCGTGACTGTTAAACCCTGTAATGGGCCAACCTCCCAGTGATTTAATTTTTTTCTTGAGAAGCCGACATAATGGATGTCAGAGGTGAGATCTGACTGAGTTGACGTCCTGTGGAGTTGACACAAAAGTTATATATTTATTAATTTCACATCAGTTGTACTGAGTAGCCACTTTATTTTTTAAAACTGCCAAGATTTCCTCTTAATGCTGATTGCATTTTTAAATCGAAATTCTTATTTAGTTTTGATTTAGAGAGGCTATGGAGTTGACATGCTATGGTTTCATGAATTCATCATGAATAGAAAGCAAACCAGCACTAAAGCAGCATGACCAGGCAGTGAGACAGGAGGCCTTGTGAAATAGCTTACTCCTCAGAGTTGACAAAAATCGACTAAAGGCCCAACATTTTCACAAAAATCTATATTTTATAAGAGATGATAGCTCAGTGTGTGGAGCTGGCCTCCCATGTGCAAAGGCAGCATCCTTGCCATCAATTCCAGCCCCTTTGCTGCATGTCATCCCCTCTTACTGCCCTGTCCAATAAAGGCATAAAAAAGACAAAAAATAATCTTAAAAAAATCCAAAAATAAAAAAGATGATTTTAGCAGCATATTTTTACACCAGTGTTATCGGTACGTACTGTTAGTTTTAGGTTTTGAAGGATTTTAACACATTTTTTAACTGTCTGAAGTTGTGAATTCTCGCCTGGAACAAGGGTGGCACAGAGCAAGTTTAAAAGTTTTAAAAATGAAAGTAGATCAAAATATTGTATAAATCATAATTATTTCACATATAAAAATCCTGTGGAATCCAAAACAGTCAGTTAAAATGTTAGTTTTGGGTGTGTGTGATTTTCAGAGCTATTTTGAGGTCAGTTGATTCTGTAGCTGATCCAGGCAGAGCTTATTTGAACTATTTGTACTATTTTTGCACAGTTTAATACACAAAGTGTCATATTTAAGGATTTTATAATACATTAATTTGACTATAAGTGTCAAATTTATGTAGTGGAGTTTGATGTTTACACGATTTACATATGACATGTACAATAAAAATATAAAGTAGCATAAAACACATGGATGTAAGTATACTTTGTCGCTTGCTTCTCCACAACTATTAAGTGAAGGCACATTTTTTGAAGGATGAAATTATAATTGTTATTCTACATTCATTTAAAAAAGTCAATGGCGTTAAAACAGTAAGTCATACTAGGGTGAGACAATACTGTCAAGTCGATACTTATTAAACACAAGTATGAACTCAAGATATCCGCTTTAATTGTGTTTAATTGCAAGTTATTCTATTTGGGATTGGGAGTTACACTAAGTCTACTTATTGTGAACTCCCAATCTTCAAATAAACACACCAGAAAAATCCATTAATTACCAAAGTAAATAAAAGTAAAAGTTGGAAAACAGTTTAGAAATGTTCTCTTATTAACAAGTCTGCAAGTGGAGACGGTACAGTAAATACCAAAACAATGGTATTTATCCCCCTTTTTAATTTCCTCTCTTCACCTTTCAGCGAGAGCTCGTCTACCAGTTGAATAAATATTTCTGCAATTACAGAACACATTAAAAATGATAAATAAGTTGGAAGAGGGACAGTTTTATGCCTGTAATTTTGAATTTATCCTCGCTTCTTTGATCTTTTGTTTGGTTGGATGTCAAAACAAATTTCCTAGTTTCCTCGTTAATTGCACACAGCTCATGACGGCATTAAACTATTGTGTGTGGGCAGTGTTTTTGCTCCTCTGATGTGTGTTTTCTGCACTTTTTACCCCATTTATAGGCGCATTTCTGCTCGGGAACAATGCCTAAGAGTGGGCATGGCGATTTGAAGAATGTGTGACAGTTATGACTATTAGTCAACATTCAACAGCAGTAATTAAATTCTACATTGTTCTTCAAGTGGGCAATTAACAGTTAGGAGGCTCATAAGTGCAGTGAAGGGTTTGCACGACTTTGTAAATTTGTGAATGTTTTCCCCGCTGTCTGTCTCTCAGGAGCAGTATGTGTTCATCCATGATGCCATTCTGGAGGCTTGTCTGTGTGGAGAGACCGCCATCCCTGTCAATGAGTTTGCCCTCACCTATAAGGAGATGCTGAAGGTTGACTCACAGAGCAACACCTCGCAGCTGAGAGAGGAGTTTCAGGTAATACACAAAACACACACTCATTCCCTAACTTACAGCTCTAACCATAAAGCAACACTTGTTCTTGTGGTATCATCTCCACAACTTCGGTTTAGCTACATGGCTACCTTACTTTACCCTTCCACAGTGTGCAACGTGCACTTAGTTGCCAGTTTAGTTGATAGACCTAGCTAAAACTTGAATTTTGATGACCTGTCCAGGGTGTGAGATTTAGGCTACATCCAGACTAATACATTATCCTTTTGAAATGGCATTTTGAAACAAATATGATGTCCATATACACAAGCGTTTTAGCTCTATTTGAGAACATAGAGGTGCTGAAATAAGTCCTAAAACCTGGGCATGAGATAGCATTTTAGCACTCCCGGTTCCCCCCTAGTTTCAGTCAGTGGATTTTTTTGAATGGGTTTTAATTAGATGCCTGAAATAAGGTCTGTGAATACCACAAGCTTAAAGGGATAGTTCGGGTTTTTGGACATGAAGTTGTGCGAAACGCTGACCATCTGTAGCTCTGATGTGACGGTGTCACTACTGTCAACGAGCCTCCTGCTCTGAGAAATGGCCCGTAGCTTACTAGAGAAAAAGTAGTCCTAAAGATATAAGGGGGACACATAACCAAAAGGTTTTAAGCTACAAAAAAGTATGCATGTGTTTTGTTAGACTATTTCAATAATTTTAAAACATCCCCGCATTACGTCAGACCTTGCTTTCAATTGGGACTATTTTCTGGCCAGTATCACTCTGCCGTGCAGGCCCGCAAGACAGCACGCCAACAGAAATCAATTAGACAGTTCAGCACCACACTGTGCAGGTGCGCAGGATAGCAACGGCTAACGAAAACTTCATCGGCTGTTTCCAACAGAGAACTAGTAGGCTATTATTAGTGAGGAAGAAGATGTACTAGCTCTATATATATAAACTACTTTTTCTCCGGTAAGCTACGGGCCATTTCTCCGAGCAGGAGGCTCGTTGACAGTAGTGACACCGTCACATCAGAGCTACAGATGGTCAGCGTTTCACACAACTTCATGTCCGAAAACCCGTACTATCCCTTTAAGAGATTTTGCATTTTGCTCTACAACATAAAATACATTAGTAAAAATGCCACTTGAAAATGTAAAACCTTTGTGTGTCTGAAAAACGATGGCTGCTAGCAAGTGGCCAAATGAGACCACAAAGTGTCATCACCACGAACGCAGCTTTACAGCCTTGTTGTGGCAGCGATGTTGAAGTCGTGCAACGGTGGTGTCATTTGTTTATAGCTTAATGTTCTGCCTCAAAAATCATTAAAGTGGTGTTCATTTGTGGAGATTATCTTTCTGAAAAAAATGTGCAAGTATCATAAACTTTTGTTTGCCACAGAGCTTATTTTCTGCAGGTATCCCAAATCTAATGGAAAAATCCTGTAGGCTGTTTATAGGGGGAACCAAGGTGATGTTAATTTAAAAAAAAATGTTATCCCTGCAGCACTCTATTAATCTCTGTCCATACCAACACGCCTGAAAATGTACATCACATGACCATTCGCACACACTGGGCAAAACAGGAAGCAGATTTTCCACGCTCAGTTGGATGCTCAGTTACAGAATACACTACAGAGATGGTGAAAAGTCAGACCAAAGATTTCTTTGCTTCTATGCTTCTATGATGAGTTACTCAAAGTAATACATGAGGATAGGGCGGTCACTGAGTCGTTGCAAAGCAAAAACCAGGACATATCAGAGCACCACTGGTAGGGAGCGTTACGCAATGCCAGATGAAGCCATGGGAATAGGAAACGTGTATCTACGTGTAGTTTGTTTCCAGTGCCAGTCTGAGGCTGGTTTTTAGTGGACATAAGGTGTTAACAGGAGTCGATGCCTGTGGAGGAGCTTTTGATTAATTGTCTAGTGTCAGATTTCTCAGGTTAATATCACCAACACTTGACAGATGTTCTGTACCTGATCATTCTGGATAACGCTCTAACAGGGCAGCTGTGGTTCAGGAGGCAGAGTTGGTGGTTCACTAATCGCAGCATCAGCGGGGTTTGATCCCCAGCTCCTCCAGGCTGCATGTCAAAGGATCCTTGGGGAAGATATTAAACCTGTCCTGGTGTGTGAGTGCGTGTGAATGTTTTACTGAGTAGTAGATGGCAACTTGTATGGTAGCCTGGGCCACCAGTGTGTGAATGTGTGTGTGAATGGATGAATGCGACAAGTGTAAAAGCACTTTGAGTGGTTGGAACACTAGAAAGGCAGCATACAACTTCAAGACCTTTTTGCCATGTACCTTTACAGTCCCCACAAACACAGCATCCTTCATTTACTTGTGATACAGAGTGACAGTGGAAATGTTGGTTGTTTTCACCCCAAACAGCCCAAGCCGACACATCACAGATATTGTGCTTTCCATATGTCGTCAAACTTTTACCCCTGCTCCACTGAATTAGCTCTGGTTCTTGAACTGGTTCTCTTCACAATTCTTGGAACCTTGTTGCGATATAGCAAAGCAGCCCACGTTGCGACAAGTTTTTTACCAGGACCACGGTAATCGAGATCAAGATATCGCCATATTCAGTACAGTGAACCAGACTGATGGCCAACCTGATCCATATGGGTAAATGTTGCCTCACCTTGTCCATCGCCTTAGCAAGAGCTTCGATGTTTTTTATCGTGGCCCTAGTTGACCGCGCAATACAGAGTTCTTGAGATGTTACGGCATACAGTAGGGTGACTCACTGAGTAATGTGGAGTGTATGTGGGGGCTTCCAGCTCTGGAAATTCAAGGGATAATGAAGAATCATCATTTAAGGGTAAAATTGTCGGAGCACAGGGTATATCGACTATTGAGGAATTCTTGTTATGTTTTGGTTTCAGCTGATAACCAGCTTTTTGGGTTCCAAACCAAATTGTTTTTGGTCAAAGTGCTCCTAAAGGCTAGTTCACGTTACACGATTTTCACCCTGATTTTGCGTCGCGGAGACTATCGTAACCTTTTGAGTGTTCATACCTGGCGAGGTGTCTTTCTGTCAGCGGGAGTCTCGCCAACTGCGTTACGACCTGTGTGTGCACACCACAAGATTTCTCCACCGAGCCCTCGCCGACAGAGCCCCAAATAACGCGGTGACATCACCAAACTACGTTTTTTAATTTGGAGACGACACATCGTAAAGGCATGGATATTCTTCCCAGTGTTGAATCAGATCTGCCTCCAGGGCCTGGGTCCAAACACAGCGGCCTCCCCGTGATCCTGTGGAAGCTGCCTTTGATGTTGTTGCTTGCCGGCTTGACTCAGTGTTGCCAGATCTTGGGAGAGAAACAGCCAACCAGGGCTATGGAAACAAGCCCAGAAGAAGTGACAGATATATATAGAGAAAGGCGACTTTTAGAGAGCAAGCCCAAATAAGCAACTCCACTTTAGGAACAAGCCCAAAAAACTGCAACCCGACGACCAATATTTATAAGCAACTTTACAAAAAAACAAGCCCAAAGTCACGGTTGGCAACCCTGGCAACCCTGCGGCTTGTCCTCCTCACATTTCTTCCGTCCTCCTGCGTGCTGACGTGGGACATATCCCGTCTCTCATTGGCTGATGCTCTTTGTCAGTCGTGTTAGACTTCTCCAGTTTTCTAGCATGCCAGATATCCAGTCCCAGTCACAGACGAGGGGGCGACTTGCTCGTAGGCTTGTTCACACATGAGGACACATATCTGCTGACTCACCTCCGACCCAAAGTGGCTCCAAAGATCCTCTGTGACGTCAAAATCGCGGTGAAAATCGTGTAATGTGAACTAGGCTTAACAGTCAAAAGTTGGGTGCATAAACCAGAGCGAAATGTGTTCAGTGTTGGAGGGAAAGTGGTATTTGAAGATGTGCACATCAGCTATGGTGCTGGCTTCAGCGCTACACATAGGCACTGTAGCTATAATTTCTAAACACACACCTGTACTGTGCTATTCTGTTTACAGTAACAACTCTCCATGCAAATGACATTTGGTGTTGAACTAGAAGCAGTTCAGACTTCAAAGTGCTCTGCTCTGCTTTCATTACTGTAAGCTGTAAATCTTGAAAATCAAAACCTTTAAAGTCGACAACAAATGATAAAACGACGGAGACTTCACTCTGATTCTGTTATTTTATTTTCATGTCATGCCACTACTTGACTTCTCTTTATGTTTGTTTCACAACAACTGTGTGATTTCTTTAAAACAACTGTGATTCTGTGTATATCCTCTTCTTGAGAGCTTTGACATTTGCCCTTTTAAACATAATGTGTCTTGCTCTGTCGGTCTCTTGTGAGGAGAATACTCTGGTTTCTTGATATAAATAGATAGCCAGCATGAGAGTGATAACCACCAAGGCCGGAGCTGCTTTTCTAATCAGTATACATTAAATATATAAAACCTTTTGCTCAGCAGAAAAGTTTCAGATTGCAACTAAGAACGTGTATTTGTCTTCTGTGTAACGCTACTGCCTTGTCCAGTTAATGTCAGTTATAATGACGTTATTGATTGGTGACCTTTGGCCAGAATAATTAGAATTTTCCTTCCCGCATGCAGCACATTTATCCTCGCTCAGTGCCGCTCATATGAGTCGTCAAAAAAGACAGCCTCTCATAATTGCGACTTGTAGTCTAGGCGCAGTATTCCAGTTATGAGCTCGAATATTCTATTCATTTTGTCTAAACCAATTGGGAGTCATTCACAATACGAAGCAAGTTAGATAATCAGTTCATTTCAATTTCCATTGCTTCATAATATGCTTATTCATAATGTATGAGATTGCACTAAATGTGTTTTTATCCATTAAGCCTTGTGGGGATTTTGACTGATAATTAATGTGTTTTAAAGTTTCCCGGAGATGATTGGAGATAGTTGTGCTTGTCAAGTATTGACAGTCAGGCTGTTTGAGTGCAGAATATTTTTCACTGCGTCTGTCCATCTCTCTTTGATCCCATTTCGGTTCCGCTGCGTCTGTCTCCTCTTATCACAGTCTTTCTTCTCAGTCTTTCATTGTATCTCTGCATCTTGAATATGAACACACAAGCTAACCTTTCTAATTATCTTCCCCGCACACTCTCTTCTCCCTCACTTTGCCTCTCCTCCTCCTCTACCTCCACTTCCTCCCTCAGACTCTGAACTCGGTGACTCCTCACCTGGATGTGGAGGAGTGCAGCATTTCTCTGATGCCCAGGAACCGCGAGAAAAACCGCAGCATGGACGTCCTGCCACCGGACCGCTCCCTGGCCTTCCTGGTCACCACCGAAGGAGAGAGCAGCAACTACATCAACGCAGCGCTCGCCGACAGCTTCCTCAGGCCTGCTGCCTTCGTGGTGACGCCGCACCCGCTGCCTGGCACAACCACTGACTTCTGGAGGCTCGTGTACGACTACGGCTGCACCTCGGTGGTGATGCTTAACCAGCTCAACCAGTCCAACTCAGCCTGGGTAAGATGACAGGGGCTGTTAAACCTGTTGGAGATTAGCATGTCTTGGTAGCAGAAGTCATTTTATAATGAACTTCTATGATGTCAGCTTGTCACTTGTAATTTAGCCATGGGTAACTTTAAAACCCTCTGTGTGACAACATCTGTGTCGCAGCTGGATTTTGATTAGCGCCATTTACATACACTCTAATAATACAGATATCAGCGCGGGGTAATGTTCGAACAGGGTTAATATTTCATGGCCTATTTCTAGCACCCAAACTTCTCATGACCCCATGATAGTCGTCATGATAATTTGCCAATGATTGGTTGTCAACAGCATGCACATGGCACCAACGTTATCATATAGAAATTGAAGATTTCGAATCTGATGATTTTTTTTTCGCTCTGCTTACTGAGCAGCTTTTCTTCTGAGAAACATATTGTGTGTATTATCTAAAGAAGATGCGGAGAGTGTCTAGTGTCAAGGCCGATTTCATACCACACACAATTGGGCAAGCAGTAAGCTGAGAACCAGAGAAAATGTATTGACACAAAAAGCAATGTAAAACAAAAATGCTGTCAGGCTTGTTCTCCTGCAAAGAGCAACTCCTCCTGGCTGAGAAATCCAAGAACGGCCTTGTGATTCTAGATATTATCCCAGATGAGGAGCTCTGCCATTGCTGTGTAGAAGGCAACATACACTGAAGCACCTCATATCTTCATGATCCTGATAAATATACTTATTAAATCTTGCACTGACAGTTTTTTATGAGTAAAGTTTTGCCTATGCCACAGTCACTTTATATGAGGATTTGAATTAACATAAGACATCTTGGGCCGTATTCACAAAGGATCTTATCTTACTACCAGGACTCCTCTTAAATGGCATAAAAAAGTTTCCCAAGACCTATTCACAAAACTGCTGAGAGACACTTTTAGTAAAGAACAAAGAGAGCTCCGAAGCGAGGAGAAGGGGCGGGTTGACCCAGAGTGGAGTCAGTCCCCTGCTGTCCACAGACAGGGCGGTTCATCTCCTGAATGCTGTTCATCCTTAAATCAAAATTATTATAATTTATCTTCTTATTTTGCCTTTTTTTAATAATGGCTTTAGTGTTTTGAGATTGAAACACCAGTACCAAACGTGACCAGATCAGAGTCAAATTGCCGTGGGTTCACCACTCGCAAATCAGTGCTTGGGCGCTATGTATGAACTGTTCAAAGACGGCAGATGTTTCCCACATACTGTATCTAGAATGCTAAATATCTGGATCTGCTGCGTACCTGTCGGTGAGCTACAGCTATTGGAGTGCAAGACACGGGTTGTAGATAGAGATAAGTGGCGCTTCAGTGCTTTCCAAGATGTGTGTACGTGTATTTGTTTGAGAGTGAGAGTAAGAAAGTAACAGTAAGCGAGGAAGAGCAGGTGGAAGGTGGACTATTGCATGTAGTGTTTCTACCAGTTATCAGCCTAATTTTTGACTTTGATATTTTTGATATGCACCTGTCCAACCCTGGGTTGTGGTTTGACCTTACCCATCTTGACACACTCGCTAGATACTCCTCCTGGTGAAAGATCTTGTAGTGTGTAACCCCCTGTCACCGGTCAATCATGTAGTGTGAAAACCACAATGACTTCAAGACTTGATTACAAGACATGCAGTGTGACCAGTACTGCCAGTAGTGTGACCTTAGCTTTAAAGATAGTGGCATATGGGTCTAAGTAAGGGAAACACATATTACACACACATACTAATACACTGTATGAAATCCAAACTACGGTTTAGTAGAGATCAGAGCTCACAGTGGGATTAAATTATGTGCCAGCTCGTCTCTGTGGGTGACTGGCTCTCAGCAGTGAGTTATGATGGCCAGTGGTTGAGGAATGTTTATCCAATTGGTACTAACAGCTCACACTGGGATGTGAAGTGGTCTGTCCATCTTGCTGGCTCTTGGAGATCTTGAAGGATCAAAGGTGGTTTAGGTCAGTGGTCTGGTTTAGTGGCCATGTAGTGGAAAAGGGGTCTTCTTATTTCGATCGTTGCAGTTTCCAGGATATTGTAAAACTCCCTGATGTGTTAATAGCCAGCATTCTTTGGGGTTGAAGAAAGAGCTGGAGCTTGTACTGTCTGTATTTGAAACAAACAGAGACTTTCTCCTACAACTATTTAATGTACACGTAATAGCCTGTTAAGGAAATTTGGGTCTGAAAAATGCTCTTTTGGTCTAATGAATAATTCTTACTGACAGCAAAGATATCGCAGGTTCATCAGTATTGAAAAGTATATTTTTCCAGTGTCCAAGCAGCAGAGTGCATCCCTGGTGTTACTGGATTGTTTCGACTTGGTGAGCCGATTGAATCCTCAATAAGGTTTGGTATCATTGTATTTTTTGTAAAATACTGACAAGATGAGACTCATTGCCTGTAGCACATTATTGACTCTGAGCACGTCTCTGGACTGCATCTAAATTCTCTCAGACTTTTACTTGTAGTGCTAAATGCTTTCTAAATTACTGTCCTACAAGACCTAAAACTTAGGAGTCTAAAAGCTGGCACTGACACTGTGGCACAATTTAAACAAGTGATGTGTCATCCTCAACATGTTTTCCACCCCCTCACTTTGAGGAAACTCACCTGTAAAAGTTAAAAAATAATAATCGCCGCAAGTAATAATTATTTTTAGTTTTGTTTTCAAATAGTCAATTTATTGTTTAGTTTATACACTGTCAGAAAATAAGAATAATGCTCATGACATTATTTTTTGACTATAAGTCATGGAAGGTTTTGTGAATGGACCTACTACAGGCTGAAGTCTCAGGGCTGTTACTTGCAAAATGTCACTCAAATTAACACATACCCACCGTCAAGAGACTCAAAATGACCACAGAGACACAAAAGGACCACAAGGAGATGCAAAGGAGTTACAAAGAGACACAAAATATCTTCAGAAAGGGGTAAAATGACCACAAAAAGACAAATAAACCACAAAGAGACATAAAGGGAAGACAAAGAGACAGAAAACAACCACAAAGAGACAGAAAACTACAATGGCACGTGAAACAACTACAGAGAGACAAAAAATAATAATAGAGACACAACAATAATTAGACACAAAAGAACTACACAGAGACAAAACAACTATAAAAAGACACAAAACAACTTCCAAGAGACACAAACAACTACAATGAGGCACAAAACAGCCACAAGGAGACTCAAAATGATCACAAAGAGACATAAAATGACAACAAGAAGACTAAAAAATGACCACAAGGAGACTCAAAATGACCATAAGGAGACATAAAACAACCACAAGGAGACTCAAAATGACCACAAGGAGACACAAAACAACCACAAAGATGCACAAAACAACCACAATGAGACTCAAAATGACAACAAAGAGACACAAAACAACCACAGGGAGACCATTTGCATAGCTTTGCCTGGGAGCCATGGTCCTCCCATGTCTTTCTTTTTTTCCAACAAACGGTTCCAAAGAGTGAAACCACAACAATATAAAGCAGCAAATAGCAGCAGTAGGTTGAATTCATTTGACTCCTCACACTGTCTGATGTCAAGTGAACTCAAACGTTGTTGTTTTTGCTGATTTGCATCACAGTTAGAATCATGTGTATGAACATAGAAATAATCATCTGGTCTGAAATTCATAAATAAACATGACTGTACATATAACCATTTCCTATGGGTAAACACGTGGAGAGTAGTAGTGACAACATGCCATCCATATCGCCCTTTCTTTCAGATGATGTGACACACGGTACAGTGAGGATGGGGTCATCACATGTCTGGCCTCTAACTGGTGCTTTGCCATGAAGGCTTCAGTCCCGCATTCAGTCCGTCCATTTAATTTACACGGGCTGTCAGGGCATTAACACGTTCTTATCGTCTCCCCCATGTTTGCTCATGCGTGGGTTTGTTCTGCCGTCTCCCTATCGCCGCTCTGTCACTGTGTCATGTTGGATTCCCGCTCAACATCTCCACCAATGCCTGTCAGCTGCAACCTGTCCTTCTTCCTCTGTCACTCTTCCCTTCTTCCCCTTCCTTGTCTCTCGCTGCCAGTGGATTAACAGTTCACTCCCCAACACACACACACACACACACACACACACACACACGCTCAGTTTGCCCTCCTGAGTTGGAGCTGCCTGTCTCCTGTCTGAATGTATAAATATTTATCTCCCCTCCTGCCCAATGTCACCTGTTAATACCCTTCTGTCATTGTGAAATGCCATTATCACTTCCTACTCCAGGGGTCTCCTCAACCCCAAAGTCACCGCAGAACTCGTCAACGTGTCAACACCGCTCCCCTGTGTTTTTTTTCCTTCTATCTCCCTTTGGCTGGAGGGACACGTCTTTGAAGCAGCCGTGATGGGAGACCTTGGCTCCTGCGTGTGCCAACCTCTCGGCTAACTTCCTGTTTATGTCTCCCAGGCATAGCCAAGGTCTCCTTCTCCATTAATTTATAATGTGCTAATGGTAATGATTTGGACTCATGAATAATTCAAGCTAGGTGAATGCTGCTCATTCGAAGGATTGTTCCTGGCGACGTGCAGGTTGTTTTTTTGCTCATTTAATTTACGCTTGCTATTTGTGGATAATCATTGTCATTTAGGCTAATTGTCTCTGCTGTCAATACTCAGGTGTCTTGTTACTGGGCTTCACCATCACTGGCTGCTGACATAATGATTTGTACAGCCTCAAGCAAGTGTGGGCTAATGACCTGTTACCTCCTCTCCTCTCCTCTCCTCTCCTCTCCTCTCCTCTCCTCTCCTCTTTCCTTCTCTCTCCTCTCTCCTTTCCATCAGCCTTGCCTGCAGTACTGGCCTGAACCGGGGTTGCAGCAGTTTGGGCCAATGACGGTCGAGCTTCTGTCCAGGACAGCCGATGATGACGTTATCATCCGTCTCTTCCGGGTTCAGAACATCACTCGGGTAGGTGGATCCACCACAAAATAAGTCTCATGGTCCTGCTTAAGAAGATGATGTATAGATCCAATGGGAAGGTACATCGTGCATTTTTTTTTCTTTTCAATCCAAAAAGACTAATTGATGTATGAACACAATTAGAGGCACATCTGTAAAATCTACTGCAATCCAAACATTGAATTCCCGCCACCCTGGGTCCATCGATGCTCTGTGCAATCATGCCGCCTCCTAATTTGTTTCAAGCTCTGTCTGAGCACAGCGCTAGACAACAATTGTTGTGAACCAGCTGGCTGCGTTAGCAATCATGTAACTTGGCTGAGGTGAAGGAAAAACATGATTGATGTTTTGCAACTGATGATTTCCGGACAGTTTTTCATTTCAGCTTCTTTCCTGGCACGACACAGTGTGTGGACAGCTAGCATCATGCTAACATTAAAACTGTAGTAAGCCATGTGGGAAAAAAATGTTCATGCACTCCTTCTCATTTTTATTTCAAGTAGAAGATCTTGGAAATTTCTGACTCATGGCAGAACAAATAAACAAAGCAGTCCCAAAAAGACTGCAAAATCATTACAATCAGATACAGTTACATATATGGCACAGAGTTTGCTTATATCCAATTTACCTTGTTGACAGAAAACTAGAAATATGTAACACCAGGATGTCAAACCATTTTAGTTCATGGGCCACATACAGTGCAACAGGAGCAACCAGTGTTTATAGACAAGTGCACCTGTGCATAGCACTGGTGGGCAAAAGCATCATTCTCATCACAGAGAATATAGCAGGTGGTCATGGCATCAATAAAAATAAACTGATAACTGACAAAAGCATAATGAACACACACTTCAAGGAAATGACACGTATTTGCTTCTGTGCAAGCAACCAGGATGATGCTATTTTAACCTGGTTGGAAACATGAGACAAAAAGTACAGAGAGGGTGTGCATGTTAATGTTACACGTGATTAAAGCAAGCCATTACATAAATCAATGGTAACATCAGCTGGCTAAACATGTCTGCAACAAACTTGACTTAACACCACCGCGTAATGTTATAAATAAAGACATCTTAAATGTTCACTGTAAGGAAAATAATCTCAACCAATCAGGTTCAAACAGTATCGTTGTTGGCGCTGTGTGTGTTTTGCCCCCCAGCAATTACGGCCCCCTTTACACCTGGCATCAACATGCATTTTTTGCGATCAGATTGCAGTCGGATAGCACTTGACCACATACATTTATACCTGGTATTAATATGCGTCTCTGGTGTCCACATCCAGATTCGTTTGCTATCCGATCACGCTCCGTCACTCTGATGTCACATCCTCCTCTTCTGCAAACACAGCAGCGGACTACAATGTCATATCCTGTACGCCGCAATAACAACAACAAGATGTTAGCCAGCTATGAAGTTGCGTTATTGCGTTAAAAGGAGAGCAGACACCTCGTCTCACCGTGACTCCATCCTCAGCTATCATCCGTGTTTTCTTTTTCTTGGTCAGTGAGGGTTGTTGTTGTAGTTGTCTTCTTCTTCCTTCTTCCTGTGTCCAGCTGGTGCACCTCGCTTACGTATTTCCGCCCACAGAGTTGTTGCATGTGAATTGGAGACGCATTTGCATTTACACGATGTGGTCACAATGCGTCCCTGACCACCTTCAGAAGTGGTTTGGCAGATCAGATAACAATCCATCCTCGGATGTGTTTGGAGTGTATTTACACCTGTACTTACATGTGGTCAGGAGCAATGCGATTGCACAAAAAAACACATGTTAATACGTGTCGTCGCTCAGTTACTCCTGTTTGATCCAAAAACCATTGCATAATAGTGTGAAGATGTGCCTCCATCCACTTACAAAACAGATGATAAACAGCCTGAGATGTCTTCAGAAAAATAAGCGCAGTTTTAACAATTTTCCACATTCAGTCAGGCTAAATATCTCAGTCTACATTTCCACTCCTGTGCAGTAATGCCAGCATCACCACGCCAAACTGTAGTGGAAGCTATTGAGGAAGCAGGTTAAGTTATCCTCTGCTTCATAGACCAATTACAGATCTAAAGTTTTGGCAGTGCCTTTGCACCAACATTATTTCTAGATAGAAGTCTGACACAGATTTTTTTTGTACTGAAGCTGCTGATGACAATATTTTGCACAATGTTAAATATCTTTAAATATGTCCACATTAAATATTCATTATTTTTAAGATAAACTAGGCTTCTCACTGTTTAACATGCTCCTGAAACCTGGCAACTCTCAGCCTTCACAAGTGCATCAATGTTAGGCGTGCAAAGTCATCCAGTGGGCCGAATTGGACCCTTTGCCAGGATGTTTCTACCCCGCAGGCCGTATGTTTGACACCCCTGTGTTACACTGTAGAAAACAAAAAAGCTAAAGGTAGCCAATTAGGCTTCTTTCCTGTTTCCATGGGTGTTTTCTTATTCCTGAAACAGAACACTGGCGTTCTGGTCTCACCTCAGCTCTCTAAAGTGTTTTGCTGAGACTGTGCCAGATATAAAACCCTGAGTTTTTATATTCTCACAGTTTAGTTCAAGGTCCTCAAATGGCTGAAAACATCATGTTTATAGATTAATCTTGAAGCTGGAATTTTTTGACAAGCTTGACGTTCACACGTTGTGCCTCTTTCACTCATATATTGAGGTGACATTTGTTTTGCGAGCTTGAGACGTATGTACCTGTACGCGGGTGTCTCGCACCACAAGTGTGACAATTGGCAACTCTGGAGTAGTATTGCATTTGATGTGAAATGTTCCTGCTATTCCACCACGCCTCACCTTCAGGAGGTAGAAGAAGTAATGAAACAAACATACATGCTGTAGAGTTTACGACGCATTAAATATAACTAATTACTGAAGTGTCCAGTTATACATTAGCAGTGTTTTACCTTGATGATAGCAGCGCACAGTGAGGCTGCACATTGTCAAGTTGTCTTTGTTTCCCTTGTCAGACTTATTTTCTCCACATCATCCGCTCTTTTTTCCCCCTAACTTAATTTAATGAAAATATGTAATTGCCTTCATTTTTCTGTCTTCGCAGCACAAACAAACTCTGAATCACTCTTAAGTTGCCTTGATATGTCAGTTTGACAGAGCTAATGGAAAAATTACCGTTCAAATGTTTAATTTTCTTATCAAACGACATGTTTTTGCTTCAGTGTTGGATACGGACAAAAACACTTGCTCAAGTCCTGCCTCAGCAAAGAGCTGCTCCAGCTCTGTATTGCTGTGGGAGGCATTTCCTGGCACTGAATCAATGCATTTATTTTTAAGAGGGTTAATGAAGCCTGATGCTAATATAATGATTCAGAATGGTGACCTCGGCCCCAGCTGGCATTTGTTGTTCCCAGCGGTTAGAATGATTTGCAACATAATAATCCTACTTCCAAAAAAGCAACTCTATCAACAGTATGGTAATGTTATTAGCCACATATAGACCCAGGACTTGTTTAATAAGCAGATATGCTGCTGTTTGAGCAGTTATATGATATTAAAGCAAACACAACTTCTATTATAAAACACCATGTTTTTACAACCTACAATGGCTCAGACACGTTTCTTGTTTTTGACCGTATCCAATACCTCAGTAGGACTTTTGTGTTAGTGAATGTTTGTGGGCTGTGAGTCTGTGTGTACACCCATGTCTGGGTGTTGTTATTTAGCTTACCTCCAGCTCCCAATCACCACTGTCGCAACACTTCCAGCTCCCGTCCTTCCACCTCAGTAGCCTCAGTAGGTGCTCTGCAGTCTCCTGTAGATGCTCCCAGCAGCTAGTTGAGCAGATGTGTCCTTGTCGTGAAGCCTCCTTTAGTTGACGAACCCTCCTAGCTCTTGCACCATCTTACCCCACCCTCACGTTGGCCTAAACCTACACTGTCAGTGCCCCAGTCAACCTTTCACTCCTACGCAGCCCCTCAAGTATCTTGACAGCGTGTCAGAAACTGTTCCCACATGGCTCTCTGCAGGATCCCGAGGAGACAGACACCACAGAACAAGACACCGATAGGCTCTTACCCAAGAAGGTACTTCATTGTCCAGTGGATACAGCAAAGGTGCTACGAGTAGCATTAGAGCCTGGCAGTAATGAACTGTGATAATTGGGTTTATTTAGCCTAACGAGTCATGCCATCTTTGAGATGATTGATGGCTTCTTCCTCACTCCAGGGTATTGCTAGTGTATTTCTTCCCCAAATTAAAGGGACAGTTCACCTCAGAATCAAAACGACGTAGTGCTGTTTATGAGTCTAGATTGTTTTGAGCTGCTGAGTGTTGGAGATACCAGCAGTAGAGATGTCCTTCTCTGCAGTATAATGGAACTAGATGGCACTCAGCTTGTGGTGCTCAAAGCACGAAAAAATTACTTTTGAAAAACTCATGATCCCGACAAGGACAAAAGTCCATGAGAGGTGACAGGTGAAAAACAGTGGCCTATATGTTGTTACGGGTCAGTAGAATGGTTTCATTTTTCCAGGGCTCTGTTTCCACTGGGTTTAAAACGGAGCATCTATCAGAGATCATTTACACACTAAACACATGATTTTAGCAACTTATGCATAACTTAAGTATAATTTAGTCTGCGGTGATAGATGATAGTGTTGCTATTTTCTATACTCTGATTCTGTCACTGCAGCTCAAAATAACACAAGACACCTGTGCAGTGTGAACTAGAAAAGGTTATATTCTATTAGAAAAATTATCCACACTCTGTTAGTTGGCTCCTGTTATTATGAATCCAACATTTCGGTCAGATAGACCTCACCAGTCAGTAACTAGACTACTTTCCACCCTTTACTAAGGTTGTAGAAACAGTCTGGTGTTGCGTGAAAGTGTTTTATGTGACATACTCTGTACTAATTTCAAATATAGAAATACCAACACATATTTTACAACTTTACACCAACAATTCCTGCAGGTGATATCAGTTACTGTTGCATCACATATCTTAAGAAGCAGCCTACTTCATTCATGGTTCTGATGATGTCACTCATAATTAACACCCCTGCCATAGTACGGGCCACGGTACCAGGAAGCCAGATATCTTTTCGTTATCCGTCTTGACTGACTCCAGCACTGGCTGTCTGGGTGACTGGTATCATGAATCTGGTTATCAACTAGTTCGGTCAACTATTCAAACACTGTTCAGCGCTCTTTGGTCCACTTTAAACGAATCCTGGTCCGCTTCCATGGATAGTTTGGTTTGTTTGGAGTGGTGTGAACGCTCATTCGAACCCTGGTGCGGACCAAATGAGCAAATCTTGGACTGCTTGAAAATTGGGGGATTCGGTTTGCTTGCAAGTGAACCCTGGTGCAGTTCGCTTACAGTGGGAAATGCAAGTGAACCGAAGAGAGGAACTGAACCAAAGAGAGGAAGTGACGTAGAGCGCAGTGCACTTTGGTGTTTTTGTGGTGACCAAGCCGGCTGAAGGGGTTGGATTTCCGTTTTCGGTCCTGGCTAATCGATGTGCCGGGTTTTCTTCTTCCTCAGCTGTTGTAACTACGGGATGTTGTCCAGGCGGTTTGGTCCGCTTTAAAAAGTGCAGTGCGAAAGTGAACCGAACCAAATGAGGGTGTGAAATTTTTCAGCATTCCCAGCACAATTGAACTGAGTCCCCCGGACTATCCTGGTGTGAATGCGCTCTAAGTTGTCTAATCCAGCCACAAACATAATGTTTGTTGTTAATTACGAGTGACATGATCAGAACCATGAATGAAGTAGGCTGCTTCATATCACATGAACAATACTGGAAGTGTGACTGCGAGACAGTGAAATGTCAGTGGCGTGGGGTGTAAACTGACAATCTGTAATCTTATAACGGAAAAAATGAATTTAGTTGGATGATGACGAAACAAGATTTAAACATTAATGGTGTCCTCCATGGCTGAGCCATAACATTAGCTAGCTCAGTGGTGCAGGGTGAGCTACAGCATACTTCTTTTAAGGTGCCTTTCCCACAGTCCATCCCCTGGCTGTCAAACGTCGAGGTGTAATGATAACTAGGTTGGTCACGGTGACAAATTCACAGAGAAATACAACCCAGCTGAGTCACTTCCCCTCAGCGAGGCTTTACAGCATCCTTCAGTCTGCTGTTTTGATTTTAGGGCTTGCAAACTTACTGTTTCAGTCCATTCTCATCACTGCCATCAACCTTGTCGCCAGCCACAGCAAGCAGCTGTTTTCAGCAAAAAAGTTCACTTCTTTATTGTCCTGCTGGGGGAGATTTGGCTCCGACACAGTCATTGTACTCTACCTGCCAACATCCAAACAGCACACAGATGAAGTGAACATAGTGGAGCATTTAGCGTTGCCAATAAATCAATTAATGCAGCTTTAAGTGTTAAAAGGAAAAATACTTTTTTTAAAATCACATGGAGAAACACATTTAAAGAACTCTGGCTACAGTCATTGACACTGTAAAAATGCAGTGTTGCTACTTTTGATGGCACAGTGGTCTATGCAGTGTCTCATTTTAATGTGGTAGGTTACAGTACACTGCCACTGCTCCCACTTTTAGAGCCAATTAGAAGTTAAGAACAGGAGGTCCTCAGTTGAACTCGGGCAGCAGGGTTGCAGCATTGACAGAATCCCCTCCGGCTGATAACCAGATAGATGTTTGAATGAGTTTATAATGTGTGGAGTGTATGCAGACGGATTAATGCATATATGATGTCTTATATTGGAAAAAAATATTTAACCACCCTCCTCACTTTTTGCTCCCTGTCCACGACTCTTCCTCTCTAAAGCTTCAGGAAGGCCAGCTTGTGGTGCGTCACTTCCAGTTCCTGCGCTGGTCCCCATACCGCGACGTGCCCGACTCCAAGAAAGCCTTCCTCAGCCTTTTGGCTCAGGTTCACAACTGGCAGATGGAGTGTGGAGAGGGACGCACCATCGTCCACTGCCTGTAAGTATGCTTATGGAAATCTGCTCTATGCATGTGTGTGTTGATTTTCATTTCTGCATCGAATCAACGCCGTACGGACGCCGTAGGCTACGCACATGGCCTACGTTGTTGTGAGCATTTATACTTGTGCGGTGGTGTGTCTGTGTCACTCTGCAGTTACACCTCCAAAACACTAGTTGGTGACATTGTTTCTGTGAAGTGCTGTAAAGTTTAGTTGATTCAAGACACACATTAAACACACATTAAACATGACTTAATAGAGACAATTTCAAACACAAGCACACAAATCAGCTTCACTATAACTCGCAGCATTCACAGACAAACACTCGTCTTTATCTGGACACATTTTCCCCACAAATACAACATGCTAACATTATTAGTACAAGCCTATGGCATTTTACATTGTATGAATTAGCGTAGCAGCTAGCAGACTTTTCCTCTTCTCATATAAAACCAGGGACAACAGCAACATTTAACAAAGGAAACGGTACAAAATGCAGCTCCATTACAACTCACAAGGTTCACTGACAAAACAACTGTCTTATACTAAACACGTTTTCCAAACAAATACAACATGCTAACGTGATTAGCACAAGCCTATGGCATTTTACATTGTATAAATTAGCCCAGCAAAGAGCGGAGATTTCCTCTGCTCATATGAAGCCAGGATAAATCCCAGAAGGATTAATCACACACAAGACTTGAAATACTATTTTGTGAGGCTTTAGTGTCTTCACAACTTTGTTTCCACTGAGGAAAATAGTTTCAGCTCACAAAAATAGACAGGAGGTCTGCGCTGCTGTGACATTCTGGGGAGGTGCATGTCAGGCTACAGCAAAGGGTACGGCGTAAAGTAGTATAGATAAAGGATAAAGTATAAATCCTGCTTAGTTGTGGTCTGTGTTCATGTGATGCTGATGTGACATAACATTCAGAACTATTATGCATTCAACATCTATACATAAATGTTATCCTGGTCTGAATGAAAATGCATCAGAGACAACTTTAAGACTTTCAGTGAAGGCTGGACTACCTCAAGTGAGCTGAGCTCTAATGAGACACAGCAATGCATTCATATTATTCACCTCACCACTGTTCTTTAAGACTTGCCATGGTCAGACTTAATGGTTAATTTATCCCCTGTAGCTCAGAGTTAATGAGATTTAATAACTCTGAAAAGTATACAAACTTTTCTTAAGTGTTTGTGTCTTTACATTAGCTGCTTGAGTTGAGCTTCCTGCCTTCCATTAGATTTGTCCTCCATCTCTGTGTCAGAGCCCTTTGATCTCTGGAGGTCGCGCTGCGTGTTAGACATCTCATATCTGATTAAGTCCCCGCTCCTGTATTTTAATGAGAGCTTTACTCAGATATTCATCTTGAAAGTCTGCCAGTTGGCCTTTTTCTGACAGCATGCTTGATCTGTGCTCAGTCAAACTGTGACATTTCACTCTGTAGCACCCCCTCTGAGAGGCTGTCTGAGCTGCTGTACCACATCTTTATTAGGTCACTCATGTCTTCATGTCTTCTGTTCTGTGTGTTTGTGACTGTGTGCCTTTGTTCGTTGTTTCCTGGAGCAGGAATGGCGGCGGTCGAAGTGGTACTTTCTGTGCCAGCACCATGATCCTAGAGATGATTCGTCACCACAGCATGGTGGACGTGTTCTTTGCTGCCAAAACACTGCGCAACTCGAAGCCAAACATGGTGGAGACAATGGTGAGCAGGCAGGGATCTTTATCTCTCTTTACGGCAACATGTTTCATGCTACGCTGCCTCAGACAGGGAATGTCAGCAAAGTTGAAAAACTGCTCTGCAGGAAGAAAGAGAAATAAATAAACCACTTTCCAAAAATAAATCAAACGTGTTTTGTTTTCCACAATATGATTCTCTTACTCAATAAATACAAAAACATTTGTGTAGAAAAAAACTGTATAAATCGAAATTTCCACAGTAAATGTGTATGTAGGCTGAATGGGAATTAAATTTTAGGTATATCGTGTTGCATACAAAGTCAAAAGGGAAAACAGCATGTGGTTGCAAATCAATCAAGAATTGAGAGGATCGGTTCAGCTGAATTGGGGCTTATCCTGAGGCTGTATGACTCCAATTTATGAGCTATCTGCATCTCAAATGCATATAAAGAATTAATTTGATTTTTCTTAAAATTACAAATCAATCCTGTATTTGAAATTGTTAAAATAATTGTTAGAATATTGTAACAATTTAACAGTTATTTGCTGTCCAATTCTTATTTTATTTTATTTCATTTTATTTATTTTTTTTTCTTATTTTTATTTTCATTTTATTTTATTTTTTGTTCATTTTATTTTCTTATTTTATTTTTATTGTTATTTTACTTTTATTTATTCATTTGTTTTTGTAGCTGTCGATTTTTCTTAAAATTACAAATTAATCCTGTATTTGTTTGTTAAAATAATTGTTAGAATACTGTAACAATTTAACATTTATTTGCTGTAAAATTCTTATTTTATTTTATTGTGATTTTATTTTTATTTTATTTTATTTTGTTTTATCTTATCTTATTTTATTGCATTTTATTTATTTATTTATTTTGTTTATTTTATTTTATATCATTTTATTTTTATTTTTATTTATTTATTTGTTTTTGTAGTATTGACACATCTGTGGAGAAAAGCAACGGAAAAATGGACATCGCAGCTAACACGCTTCTGTTTGGTTCGGGCTAAAACAAAATGTCCTGTCCCAAAAAGAAACTGGCCGACAAAATCATGAAGTCAGGCTGAATAATAATGTGAAACAAAATGGCACCTCAATTTGATTTCAGGCAGAGTCTCAGCAAATGATTCCACACACGTGGTCACTGCATGTACTGATAGTTAGCTACAGCTAACATTACATTAGCTTCACTGTCAGTCTGAACACCTTAAGACTGTTTAAATATTTGTAGTAATGTATTTCACATTCCTGGGGTCATGTCGTTGTTGCCAGTGTATTCTAATTATTACCATAGTGACTGGTCAAACATAGACAACTATTTTATATTTGCCAGCAGAAATTGTATTCATGATCTGACGCATCAACAATAAACTTCAGGTTTTGGTGTCAGCCCCTCAGATTCAAAGAGCTACGTCTTCTTCCTCCTAAATCCATTATTTAGCAGTGACATTCAGCAGTCATACAGGGACAAATCCATTGTAGGAGAGACAGCATTACCAATCTCTCCACCCACAGTTATCTGAACAGACCAGGATTCAGTGCAGCTTTATAAGAGACATGATGGCGTCTGAGTGAGGACACCACACAGACAAACACATAAACAGACAGCCAGTGGATTGTAACAGTTAACCATTAGAGGTAGATTTTAGGTTACACTGACCTTTTAATACTCAGCTCACACCAGCTCAAAGTCCACAGATCCTTTATGACACATGTGAGAGTTAATGATGGATGGAGATGAGGAATTCTCCCAAGATCACAAAATTTATTAATCAATTAAAGCAGGGTATTAGAGACAGGAAACTTTTATTAAATCCAACTAGTTTAAAACTGTAAGAAATATTAAAATACTTTATGATACACAATTTCAATAAGAAAGAGTGCTAATGGATGGCTCTCTGTGAGCAAAGAGTTTTAACAGAGTACTCACCAAGCTCCCATGCCCTCCACACACACACACTATGCAAATCAGAGCAAAAAGGGACAGAATATAAATTGTGGTGGACGTACCAAAAATACCAACAAACACACAAGTATGGGGGTGTGAAGCACAGGTGACAAACTCTGTCGCAAAAACCCTCCACTGTCTGGACACACTCACCACCTGTCCTATCGCACTGAAATAAAAAGAAAAACACATTTCACTTGAGAACTGACAAGACATTTTTAGGCTTTTTTAATAACCAAAACTGAAAGGAAAAAAAACACATGAACTGACATCATTTACTCAGGGTCAGGGACAATTTTGCCCAAGTGTTTACTGTAACATAAAACATGGCTGTTTTTGTCTTGTGGTGGAGACAAACTGGGATATGCCTTCTGTTTCTTGGCAAGTTTTCTTGCATGGCCTTGTATCACTTTCAGCCATGTTGCAAAATCTTAATCTTAAATAGCCAATTTTCGTTGAGTTTGCACGTCCCCATGTCATCTATGGCACAGCGACAGCTAGCTCGCACACAGCAGACTGCTCTGAGCATCCCAGCAGGGAACAAAATTTGAGTGCGTTTGGTTCTGTTATCGTGATCTACGTGACGTTAATGCATACATATATATATATTATTTTGAGATACCACAATGCAACATCACAAAAAAAAGATTCATAAAATTCTACTTCCCAGCATTATAAGATTTTTCAAAGATAAATCTAAGACTTTTTGATACCAACCGAGACCTTATTTATGGATTAATGAATTCAGTGCCCTTTTAAGGATCTGCTGGAACCCTGTAGTCAGCTAGACTGAGAGTGTGTTACTGATTTATTGTACTTCTTTCATGTCATATAAAATGAATGCCTAAAGTTATTTATTCTACTTCTACTTTATATCACTGTCATTACTGAGGTCTGCTTCTGAACCCTGCGCTATCTTTCACTCAGTAGACTAAGGCAGATGAGCAGAACGTTACCTTGGAAACATCACGTTTATTTACTTTACATGGAGCTAAAAATTAATAGTGAATTATGCGAATGTCACCAAATGTGTAAGTGTCAGTGTATGAGTCGTGATAAATCATCTTTTAGAAGAAGTAGATGTGTACAGTAAGCAAGCTCAGGGTCTTTGTTACATTTAATAATATGCTAAAGGAACAAGGTTAACAAGCTAATTGCTAACGTGCCTGGTAAAAAAGGGAAACAACCAATGCTTTTAGATGGCTATGAGAGACGGCATCAGAGGTGGTGTTTTCCACCTTTTATTTCCAAATGGCTCTACAAAAGATTAGCGTACCATTGGAAAACGCCGGTCATGGTTCAGTGCAGGAAGTCGTGCCCATAATCCATGCAGGGTGTCATGGCGGCCAGGAATAAGGTGAATATATTACAAACAATTTAAAACGTGAAAGCCTGTCAAGCCCAAGAACAGCCCAGGAGGAACATTTCAATCCCGGGACAAGGCCGGGAATATTCCATGTATTTCCATGCCAGAAAAACCAGTGGAGATCACCCAGTATAACTCGTCACTTTTAAATACATTTTCCTTTATATATAAATTTTAAGCAGGCTGAATTATTTCCTGAACCAGCTGGGAACTGGAACTTTTAGCCAACATTGCCAATTCCAGCGGAGTATTAATACACATGTGGTTTAAAAGGATTAAGATATATCAGGCTTTGGATACAGACACAATACTTGTTACTGGATATCTGCAGGTCTTAAAGAGTCTTAAAAAAAAAGCTTTGGATTCAGTTTCTTAAGAAAAAAAAAAGAGTCTTCAATTTAATATACAAAAGTTTTAAATATTTTCTCTCGCCTGTCCGAGGCAGTGATGTTAGTAATTCATTGTTGGTCACATGGGACATTAAGAGAGATAGAGTGTCACTAGATTTTTCCTTTAACTGGGTAAACTTTAAACTGGGTTTAAGTGGGTACACGAAGAACTAAATTACGATATTTGATCGCTTAATTACTCCTGGATTGCCCTGAATATTCCAACAGATCATTTCTAACAAATGATTTACTGTTGATACAGAAAATAATCTCGGTTGAATATCTGTGCTTGTTGCAGGAGCAGTACCGGTTCTGCTATGACCTGGCCCAGGAGTACCTGGACTGCTTGGAAGTAAGATAGCACCAATCCCTGACCTCTCGTCCCTCTTTGAGGAGAAGGTCTGGGACCTGGATCTCACGTCCTGGATCTGTGCTCCTGCCTCCTTAGTCCATGTATACAGCTCTGGTTGTTTTCTTCGCCATGCCTGGATGAAACATCGTCTGCCATAAAGACTGTTTGAGAAAGCTCACTGGACAACTTGTAACATACTACTGACACCCTTTTTGCTTTTCCTCGGCGCTCTGATCCAACCTGTACTCTTTTGGGCCACTTTACATCCGCCAAGCCAGAGGACACTTAACAGGAGTAGAGTTCATTTTATATACAACCACTGTCAAGGCAGCCGGACTTCCTGTCGTACACCTCGATGGCGGGACTCAAAGAGCTCAGCTGTATCCTGCCTTACTATGAACAAACACTGAAAGGGAACTACAGTTGATGCCAACCAATGGGTGATATTTTGTGTTTGTTTGTAACACTGTAAATGGTGCAATCTGCTGTTGGTGAACATCCCATGTCGTACTGTACTATATTTGAACTTTATCGTGGATGAGGCTGACGATGGAAGGTAAGCTGAGGGTGAGAAGGAAAGAAGTTGCTCACATCCTATGGACATATCTGTACAGTAAAGTTGTCTTGGACCTAATTTCTCTTTATTTATTTTCCGTGTATATAGATGTTTTTTTCCTCCCTCCCTCCCCCCGGGTGTTTCTAGATGTTCTCAACGTCTTATCAGTGTGCCAATCCATTCTCTCTGTGTCTGTAAATGGGGACCACTTCAGCATCTGCATGCCCAGTCTTAAGTGTTTCATCGCAGTGTGTGGCCCAAGTCTGCTTTAGGATGGATTCTGCACCGCGAATCCCTCCGCTAGTCCCAAGAGAGCTCCGTAAGAATAACCGCGTGTTGCTGTGAGAATACGGCGAAAAATCTGTCGCTTTCTAAATTTGTATTTATTCAATGTGTTTTATTTTCTAAATAGTGTATAAAACAGGAAAGTAAATAAAATATGTTGTTGCTTAACAACCATGCTTTTTGTGGATTTTTTTATAGGAGCTAGGTCTGAAGTAGAGGGTGATAGATAGCTTGTTAGCATGTTTATTTAAGGTATGCCCATTAGCTGATGCCATGGCAATCAGCTGATCGCCACCTAACATGCAGTATATAACACATTACACGATGTGATACACCTGGCATACATTACATAGCACATTACATGATGTGATACACCTGGCATACATTACATAGCACATTACATGATGAACATTAACATCACTAATACACATACAATTACATTTGCATACTATTTACAGCCACTCAACAGTACATACAATTAGATAGAATCCTAATAAAGATCTATCTATAAATGTTGTTTAAAAAGAACAAGTGTTTCATACATATGAGTAGATAGATGGTGAGAATTTCACGGCTCTTATTAGGCATAACAGATACACCTCTGTCATCTGCATGCCATCACATGCTTCTGCATATTTGTTTCAAAGGATGATTTATTCTTGAAAACAGCCAATCAGAGCGGAGGAGTCCCAAATGCAGCTGTCGGTCATGTAAGTCAAAGTAAGCAGCGCTAAAATGATCAAATATGGATCAAAATTCTCTTAGTGCATTGACTATGTCTACTACTTCAGGTGACAGTATCCAATATGGTGGCTGGGTCACAAACTCTCTCATCTCACAGCTAAACAGTACACTAAAACATGTTTCTGAAAACTTCTGAGGCGAGAAATGGGCAATTCAGTAACAGAATCTTGATTCATATTTGATCAGCGCTGCCTAGTTTGACAGTTTGACCGCAGTTCACAGAACTATTAATGTGACTGACAGCTGCGTTAGAGACTGCTCGGTCTGAATGGTTGTTTACGGTGTGCCGTGGTAGATTCTAGCAAATGCCATTAAAAATCTGTTGCATGTGCTTCTTTCATAATATTGTGACAGTTTCAGCAAATATAATAAAATTCATTTTCATTCCAGTTAGATATGTCTCTGTGAATTTTACATATATAAAGGCTGAGTTCAATTTTGCTTGAATAAAAAATGTTGGCATCTTTGACTTCATGGTACAGCTGAACAATGTGGCCGTGCTTGAGGTTATCCTTTGCTCAACAGTGAGCCGTAGGACGCTGTAATGGAACTTGTTCTAACAGAGCGGGCCAGAACAAGTCTAGCAGTCATGTT
The DNA here is from genome assembly GCF_011397635.1 of Epinephelus fuscoguttatus. Taxonomy (NCBI): domain Eukaryota; kingdom Metazoa; phylum Chordata; class Actinopteri; order Perciformes; family Serranidae; genus Epinephelus; species Epinephelus fuscoguttatus. The sequence continues at coordinate 34,749,889 of NC_064768.1, read as the reverse complement.
TCGTGCGACTTGTAACAAAGTGAGATTTGTAAAATGGTTTACTGAAGGAGCCTGCTGGATGCAGGTATGAAGAAACGGCTGAGTTTATTTTTTAGGCATTTCTGCTATATTATGATACTAACAGAGAGAGTCAGGGAAGACAGGGGAGAGAAGGAAATAGTGTGCAGGAAAGGGCTCCACCAGGTGCACCCCTTATGTTAATATTTATTTTTGGAAGGTCAATCAAACAACCACAAAGACACCCAATGCAACCAGAGACTCAAAACGACCACAACGAGACACAACATGCCCACAAAGATAATCAAAGTGACCACAGAGGAAAACAACCATACATGTAAACAACATAACCTGGAGAAACACAAGGAGACGATGGAGTGAGGTAGTTATGATGAGCTCTAGTGCGTGCTGTTGTGCACATATCATCTCATCACATGATCAGAGACTTCACGCTGGATAATATCAACACACATATTACCCAGGTAAAACACTATATGTCCATAATTCATCTCAGGTAAGTTTCCACTGAGCAGTTTCAGATTCCATCACAGATTAAGTGTCCATTCAACAGCTCAGTGTCCGTCAAAGGTAAATTTCCATTCATCAGTTTAAGTTTCAACATGCTACAAACTCTTCTTGCTTAAGAACTACTCACTTAACATGGTCAAAAATGTTTTGTTTCCCCCGTCGTCACACACCTGCCACTCATCACCTGCACCTTACCTGTGTTACCTGCGTTTTCCTGTGCGCCACCCTGTATACAAACAACAAAACTGTATATATTCACATGTAGTCACCAGAAATGTAACACAAAAATGTTATTGTGGCTGCAACAACAGTTCGTCTAGGAACACAGGCATATTTTCAAGGTGGCAGTCACCCATAAGGGCCCATTCTCCACCCATTGCATCGTTAGAGGGCCCACTCTCTCTATGGGCCCCCCTGCCTTACAGGGGGCCCAAGTGCAACCACACTGCCTGCACTCTCTGTATGTACGCCCCTGCAAAGAGACATAAAATGACCACAGAGCAGTGGTAGGAGACTCGAGTCATATGACTGGACCCGGACTAACAATGATAAAATATGACTTGACTTTGCATTCATAACTTGAGACTAGATTTAGACTTAAGACAGATGACACGAGAGGACTTCGCTTTTTTGATCAAATATTTGCATTTTTCTAGATATTGAGAGGTTATTTTCTTTTTAAATCACGATTGGGCGATTTCTAGTGCGATGCGCGCAAACCTGGCAACCAACTGTGACGCAGCAGGCCAGCAGAGGCTGACGCACGAGCCAGTTACCGTGGAGGAGGCTAATCCAAAAACAAGAAAGTTAAGGATTATTTTTAAATGGCGGCAGGAAGAAGAGAACAGCTGTCTGCAAGTCTGCAACTCAGAAACCAGCAACACGACCAAGAAAACGTTAAACTTCCGTCACTACAGAACCGGCAAAAGAAAGGTACGTGAACGCATCTTGTAGTTAGCTTACATGCTAATTAGCTCGTCAAACTTTAACTCATGGGCGTAATTTATGCAAAGGACAATAGAGATGTGTCCCTAAAGTGTCTCCACCACCTCTTATTTGAGATTAATTGCTTAAATGAAATACAGTTTAAGTGTTTGCTTTGTTAACAAGTTGTTTTTTTAAGCTATTTATTTCGACTTGGAGTAAGTTTTGACTGCAGTGTGACGTCTGTCATCTGACTGGTGGCTTTGTGTCTTTGACTCTGCGTCCCCCATTGCTCATGCACTCACCGGCCACTTTATTAGGTACACCTGTTCAGCTGCTCATTGAGGTAAATTAAGAGCATCAGAATGAGGAAGGAAGGTGATTTAAGTGACTTTGAACATGTCCTCTTCAGGTGGAGAGGACTCAGTTCTCTTTCTGGTCCACTTCAGCTCTGATGGGGCCTCAGTCCTCTCTCTGTTCACACTATAGCCATTATATGATATATTGACATAGCTGCACTGCAGTGCAGTCATAATGCCCCTCACTTACAGATAAACTTAAAATTGGAGGAAACTCTCAGCGTTTCTGTGCTGTAGACTGTTGCAGTTTGATATATTCTACATTTCACATCTGGAGACGTGCAGTATCTTCCGGGGACCAAACTACTCCTTGTCCTGCATCCTGGCCGACGTGGTTTCGTCTGTTTTTTCAGGCGTCCCAGTGCAACAGCATGTGATCTAGAAGGGTAAATACAATGGTAAAGAGCAGAGCGAACCTGGAGCGCTTTGTATTCAAACTGCACTGCTGACTTGAAGCGAACTGTACCTCCCGCGGTGGTCTGAGTACGGTTCACTTCAAAGGGGTCTGAGTTCTCTGTGAGTGTTGACATATGCGCTAAAAAAGCTGAGTCACCTCTCTGAGTTTGCTTAGAGAGCTGAAAAGGACCAAGTGTGAAAACATTCTAAGTGACTTTGAACGTGGCATGATTGTTGGTGCCAGACGGGCTGGTCTGAGTATTTACTGGGATTTTCAGCACAACCATCTCTAGGGTTTACAGAGGATGGTCCCAAAAAGAAAAAAATATCCAGTGAGCCAAAATGCCTTGTTGATGCCAGAGGTCAGAGGAGAATGGCCACACTGGTTCAAGATGATAGAAAGGCAACAGGAAGTCAAATAACCACTGGTTCCAACCAAGGTGTGCAGAAGAGCATCTCTGAAGCAACAACACCTTGTCCAACCTTGAAGCAGATGGGCTACAGCAGCAGAAGACCACACCAGGTGCCACTCCTGTCAGCTAACAACAGGAAACTGAGGCTACAGTTCACACGGGCTCACCAAAACTGGACAATGGAAGATTGGAAAAACGTTGCCTGGTCTGATGAGTCTGGATTTCTGCTGCCACATTCAGATGGTAGGGTCAGAATTTGGCGTCATGGATCCATCCTGCCTTGTATCAACGCTTCAGGCTGCTGCTGGTGGTGTAATGGTGTGGGAGAGATTTTCTTAGTACCAACTGAGCATGGTTTAAACACCACAGCCTACCTGAGTATTGTTGTTGACTGTGTCCATCCCTTTATGACCACAGTGTACCCATCTTCTGATGGCTACTTCCAGCAGAAGCTCCATTGCCAATTCCAGTGATTTTTCTCACTGACAAGCCCTGATCATAGACTGTATAGAAAAAAGATGGACAACATGACAACTCCCTAAAAATGAAGCCAAAATATCCGAATTGCTGCCTGGTGTCTGGCTGCAGTACAGGTCATAAACCCCGCCCTCTCCATGTTAGTGAATGGGTCAAACTAAAAAGTATGCTTCAAATAAATTTTGGCCGTTTTATGTAGCTCTTATCATGCTGATGTTTGTTCGAGTGTTCATTTTTCAAAGAAGTTTGGTTTTAATTAGTTATTTGATGCTATATAACGGGGGTTTGACAGCATGATTGACAGACATGTTTACCAGTCAGTGTTCTCACAATCGGTGGTGCTGGTTGCGACTGGTTACACTGATGTTTGGGTGGGATTCGTTACCGACTCTGGGTCCAAATGCCCCTGGCTCCAAATGACATCATCAGTGCAAGATGGCAGCAGCCGTATGCGGGATATTTGCCTTCATTTTTGTACGGGGGGGGGGGGGCATCTTAATATAAAGTCTATGGCTCCAACATCTCCAACTCAACATGCTGATTTGCTGAAAACCCCCCCCCAAAAAAACAAACAGCAGACAAGGGCAATATAGTGCCAACGGTGAGGGACACACTTCAAAAACTAGGGCGACAGACGTCCATCAGTGGCTTTACATTGACTCACGGCTGACAGTCGGCTTGGTGTGTCAGGGCCCTTACATTACTGTGTCCAGGAGCCCATCATCTCATAATATGTCCATGGCTGTAGGCATTTGGAGTTACAAATAGCAATGATTTATTCACATGTAATGAAGCTATTACCGATAAAGGTTATTAGTGCCAGGAACTGAAGCGTTAGGTCTTAACACACTTGTACTCTTTTATAGCCCCTCCTGTTATGAACTCCCCCTCACAGAGCTTTAGCTGGCTGCACGGCCGATGCTCCACTCTGCAAAGTTATTTTCAAGCACTTATGAGTTTGTGATGAAGAGTTGTTGATGCCCCCCCCCACCCCCCCAACACCTCCACCATTACCACCACTTCCACCACCCGCCCCAGCCACTTGCAACCAGCCATTATTGCTGCTTAAAAATCCCACAGTTCATTCGCTTGACCTGTATTTTAATTTACGCTTATCATTTAATTAGCAACTTTAATGGACTTTTTTTTTATCATTATCACCAAACAGAGCCTCTAGGATTCAGCCACCTCTTTAATTGGAGAGTCTTGATGATCCATTGATCGAGGGCTCGGCACACTTAATCTGCATGTGGCGCTTTACAAGCGATGTCACATCTAGTTACTGTGTTTTATGAGTGGCTGATAAGCTCTGGTGATTCACTGCTTGACCCTGCTCTGCACTCTGCGCTGTTTCTTATCAATACACTGTACACTCCCTCTGCTGCCTGGGCACTTTCTAAATGAGAGACAGGACAGTGACAGATTATTTTCTAACATATGAGAGTGGTTGCACAGCAGGACACATGAACTCCAGAAAACAGGCAGACAGTATGATCACATGACGAGGTCAAAGGCCACGCTAAAGTGCATCGTTTGTCTGTCAGTGTTGTCTCCACAGGTTAAATTACATTCTCCCTTTCTGTTTAAGAGGCAATAGATCTTTTTACGGCATTTAAAAGACGATGAAAAGCTGCATAATGCGCCACGGATAAAAAACAAAACACAATTGCCATTGTGCGCAGCGCACAAAAGGACAAGGAGGACGCTCTCCTCAAAGCATCTGTTTGTGTCAGATTACACAAACCTGGAAACGTGGTATTTTTTCTTTATATGTTGCTGGAAAGAAAACACAGGTCCTCAGATTTGTCTCAGCTGCCGCTGTCTTCTTTCTTTCTTTTGGAGGCTGATCTGAATGCTTAAGAGTACGACGTGAGTCTCATTGTCACCGCGGCGGCATCTGTAATTACTGTAGCAGCCATTGTTTCACACTGAAAGGCTGCATTCAAGTGCTGGAACTGAGACTTTCTAGATGACTGAATGAACAGTGGGTATCTGAGGTTGCTTATCTTGATGATTTCATTAATCACAGGACATTTTCTGCACACACACACACTCGCAGAGAAGTTCTATTTATTCCAGGCAATCAACAGAAACGTACAGATGATCTAATTAGTATATAAAGGTGGTGATAAAGCTCGGTAGTCTTGAAAGTGGTTGTGGTGTTTCAGGCCCAGACTACCTGCAGTCACCGCTCTCACTACACATGAATAGTTTATTATTTGCTCCTTTTGTTTCATTTTTCATTGTCACACCCTCCTACTAAGAGAGCAATCACAACAGACTTATGCATGCTTTTTGATTCTTCAAATTCTCACTCATAAGTTATTAATATCCACATAAAAGAGCAGACACACTGAGCTGTTTGAGCACACTGTAAGCCGATGATAAACAACGCCGGGCTGGTTTCCACAATGGATCTGCTAGCGGTGGGTTACAGTTTGTCTTTAGTTGAGTCCAGCCGGCTCTGCATGACTTGCCTTTTCCTTATCCCTGTCATGTAAATCCGCAGCTTTTTAACTCCTGTAATGAATCAGTAGCTTGTCTGTAGTGTTGAAAACACTGGGGCCAAATAGGCTGATGGGATGTACAAGCATGTGGGAGCGGGCCTCGGCACCCCAGCGTCACAAGTCTACAGAAGTAAAGCTGTGCAAACACAAATACAAAGATGCATCTCTTCCCCCTGCTGGCTTTGTGTTAAAGCTCCAGCCATGCAGTGGGTCGCCACATGAATCAATTAATCTCCGTCATTCTGACACAAATTCACCACGGGAGGTGAACCGCAGCCCGGCTGGTGAATAGAGATGTATCTGTGTGACTCCCCAGAGTGATGGCAGATTCAATTTGAGCTCACTCGAGATCCATGCGGATTCATCTTATCTCTGACATGACTTTACATTGCATTAAATTAGATTGCTCTTAACGGCTATGTGGACCGGAAGCTTCTCTCTCATCTCTTTACACGGTCAAATCGAATAATGTCATACAAGGTCTGCAAAACCTATTTCAGGATGGCGGAGGCTGCTGCTGTTAAAAGGTGGTGTTTTTTAAGAAAATGTCTCATTAAGTATGGCAACCATCATTGATTATGTCAGGCCTGGCTGATAGAACGTCTATGAAGGCGGCAGTTAATGGCAAATATGTCGTTTGGTAAGAAGGCAGTGAATCAGACTGGGGGGGCCCCTGGCAGTGCTGAAAATGTGGAAGAGGAAAAAACTGATGAGACTGTTCTCCCACCCACAGCATAATCTATTGAGGTGGGAGGGAAGATGCGAGGCGATGGCCGAGGGCCAGTCAATAATGACCCTGCTTCAACCCAGTGACTTGCAGTACACGGGGCCTGCGTCTCCATCTTCCACCTCTCTGTGTGATAGCACAATAAGAATGAGCTGGGAGGGAGGCCGGGGGGTCTGAGGTGGCGTGACCTGCATGGACAGGACTGATATGAGTAATGAGGTGCAACCTGATCGACTTACACTGCTCACTTTTAATAAGGTAAATCCAGAGCTGTCAGAGCTTTATACCCAAGTCAAGCTGATGAATGTGACACTAAGCATTTGTTCTTATTTGGAAATGTAATGAAAGTGGGTTTAGAGACATACTTTTTTTTCTGTTACTCACCGTTACTCACTGTAGGGCTGTACCTGACAGAATTATGGCAGTCAAGTCAGATTTGGTTGTTTAATGTTCAACGATTAGTTTATTTCTTTAGTTGATATTGAGTTTTGTAGTTTGAATCAGGCTCAGCGAGACGCTCAGTGTGGCATTCGCGTAATATAGCCTCGTAAACAAGCTAATGGCACTAACGAACTTAACTAGTTGAAGCTGCTGTGAGCTGTTTACTCACCACTACTAAGCAGAAGAGAGAAGATAACATTATTTTAGAGCCTTAAGGTGCAAAACTTCTCTTCCTCTGTGCCGCTGCATCACATTCACAGCTTACTGTACCAAAGAGTATCATGAAAGTCAAGAGCACTCACTCTACAGCTAAATCCAAAACATCCCTGGAAGTACACTGCACAGCTCACTGACAGGCAAAAAAGGACTGCTCGACTTGAAGCAGTCTCTGTTGACTGACTGTTGATTCAAATTTTCAGGGGGCAGCTCTTGTTCACTGATTACTGAACAGGCCAAAAAAGCACAGGCCAGGGTGCCCAAAGTGTTCGGGGCCTCCCTTTCATCTGCAAAATGTTACTCTAAGAGACATGTACCGACCAGGAAGAGACTGATAATGACCACAAAGAAACAAGTGCAAAGAGACACAAAAAGACCATAAAGAGACACAAAACAACTACAGAGAGATACAAAACAGCTGCAAAGAGACACAAAGAGACTCCCGTCGACTGCAAAATGGGCAAAACAGCCACCAAAAGACACAAAGTGACTACAAAGAGATGCAAAGTAACTACAAAGGATGAACCTGCATGGAGGCCCAGGTGCTAAAATATGCTGCTGGACTGACTCCATTCTCTCCACACACAGTATACACCTGGTCTGTGACTCGGCCTTAAGATAATTAAGATGAACTTACCTTAAAGAGAAACTAAGGGATTTTTCAACCTAGACCCAAGTAACCCTGCAGTACTACAAGGTGTCTGCAGGCCCCATCATGATGAGTATGCATGCATAATTTGATTTTAATTCGACTTCAGCAGAGACTTGATGATCATTAAAATTAGGTAGAGAAACAGGTGGATATATTCTGTATTGGTTATTGATCACATTAGTTGATACATGTCGACATATTGGATATCAGCAAAAAATCCAGTATCGTGCATCCCTAATATTGTGACATAAAACCTACCTCTGCACAAGACTACTCGTATACTAACTCCCTTAAAACTAACCTGAGGTGCTTGAATGAGAGAAAAGATGATTTATCTATAAATCAGTCTTAAATTTGCGAAAAAAAAAAAAAAATCTCAACATTTTTTGAAACTGGTCTACAGTTGAGAGAGAGCACTGCAGATGGCAGCCATGAAACTGGCTGCAGCTTAATCCTGCAGGGCAATTGTACACTGTCAATGGACATCCAATAAAAAAGCTTGCTTTTGTGGAGGACAGGCTAAGGTTGTTGTTGAAGTCTTTGTTATTGTGTCTAACCAAGTCCTCTTCAGTGAGAAGTCTCGTTCTGTCTCATGAGGGTTGACTTGTTGCTGGATGACGATGAAAGTCAGAGTACAGAAAGCCTAACTTAGTAGCCTGGAAATCCAGACTCAAATCTAGACAGATTTTGAGTCTAGCTCTCACTGATACACCCTTCCCACCCAAGGAACAGTGGGGCTAACTGATATATTATGCTTTTGCAGTATCCCGTCAGCAAACCTGCAAAAACGTCCTTCCTGAAAACGAAAGCTTCAAAGGCAGTCTTCTGTTCCTCTCTCAAGGAAAAAGATAAGTGTAGTTGGCTTAGCGTTTCTTCGAAAGCTAAATTGAATGGATGCGATCCTTCTGCAGCTGCCATCTTGGCTGTTTACTTTTCGACTCCTACGGTGCAGCGCTGTCCTCATCATGTTACACCGCCCACAGCCCGCCTCTTTCAGATAGACTGATCTGACTGGCCTGATAGGCAATTCAGCAGGCTCTGCTCGTCGGGGCCAGATCCCCACGTAGTGCAAATTAGAATCTGCTAGTGGCGAGGCATCTGGATTTCCAGGTTACTAACTTAGTGTTAAAGACTTTGAATGTCATGGCTGAATATTTTGCTGACTTTTCCAATGTGGATCTGATCTGATTAACAGGGCTGCTGTGCTCCGAACATTCTCTCATGTGCCCAAAACAACCTGGAAGAGGCGGCCAAGACCATAGGGACCAAGTATGTATAACTAATATGTTTATATGTGTGCCATTTCTTAACCTAGAAGTGTTTTACAGCTGCTGGCTGCAGCGCTCCCTCTCAACACTGGACTCATTTTCAAACACTGTCATCCCCATTATTCAGTGAAAGCCTTTGCACACCAAGTCCTAACAGGTTTAATTACCTGCGTTTTTTTGCATCTGTCAAAAGCCTCTAGAGAGATTTTCTACTTTTAGCAGGTCAGATGGTAATATTCAAGTGGATGGAGATGATGAGGTGACATCACAGACACAGAGAGAGCGACAGTGTGGAGATAGAGGGCAGATGGCTCAGCCCCTCCAGTTAGAGAACCAAGGGAGCAAATATGTCTTTCCATTTTGTCTCGTATTGGGCATTTTTGCTACGAATCGGACAATAAAATGCATCTGACTCTGCAAGGTGTCTGTGTGTAACAATTTTTTTTGGATAATGGCTGAAAAAATAACATACAGACTTGGTATGCAAAGGCCCCAGAGACAGAAACATGGGGAAGTAAGGGGCAGGTTGAAAAATACCCAAGTTTCCCTTTAAGGCCCTCATCTTGTCAGCTGATAGTTTGCTCTAGTGGTGCATATTCCCAAACATTTTCTATTTATTCAGTACAAACTAGTTGACACACAGTAAGCCTGGGGCTCTCAGTGCCCCTGAAGTTCTGGTGCCTCGGGGCTGTTGCCTGCTTTAGCCACCTGATAATCCAACTTTGGCCCGTAGCTCCACCACTACCACAATTACCCGCTGACCTACGGCCTGTGTTTTAGTCATCAAAATATCTGCTGTAAGAAAGGATTTCTACATCATGTGCATCTATTAAGATGCCCTTAAGTGATCCTTAATTAATCCATGAAACCATACAAAACACCTCAAAGTAGACTAAAATGTTTGGGTTGGTATGAGAGCCAAAGAGCCCTTAAATTGTCCATTAATTTTGGAAGGTTAAAAGTAAACTTCTTAACTAATTTCGGAAGCTCTTCATCAGCAAATTAAGTAGATCTGAAGGGGTCTTTATCCCCAATTTACACATCAATTTGAAAAAAAAAAAACAAAAACAAATTGATTGATAATCAGTTTAATGTGTTATTAAGATCCCTACAGCAGTGGTACATCCTTAAGTTGTTCTCACTTATGCTGTCTGATGAGCCTTCTCCTCAGGACTGTGTGGGCGTGAGCACTGTGCTTCACTGACATCTCCTACAATCTCCTTGTCAGTTTTATCGCACATTTAAAGTAAGGAGTACTTAACGTTATGCTTCTTATTAGTTCATGAAGTTCAGTGACCTCATGTAATAGGTTTACAGTACGACAAGCAGAGGTGTAAATAATAAAATGGTAAATGGACTGCATTTGTGTAGCGATTTTCTGGTCTTAGCGACCACTCAAAGCCCTTTACAACACAAGCACCACTTAGACATTCACACACATTCATACGCTGTTCACTGAGGCTGCCATACAAAGTGCTACCTGCTCATCAGGTAAACATTCACACCTACTCACACAGAGATGGCACAGCTATCTGGAGCAATTTTGGGGTTCAGTATCTTGCACAAGGATTTCTTTAACATGTACACTGCAAGGGCCAGGGATCGTACCATCTACAAAAAGGACAACTGGCATCTTAACTCCATCGAGCTGCTTCAGTTTCAGGGTCATCTTATTGTTTATGCTGGCTCACTGCTGCAATATCACAACTTAATAAGACACGTGAACAGAGCTGTTGATAATGTAGCTTTAACCTCTCTAACTCCGCCAGGACGCAGACGTCCACAAAGTCCAAAATCGCGATGAGTGGTACAAGTCATGTCATGCCGTTTGTTGACGGGAAAAGTTTAAGGATTACTCACAATCTTATGTGAAACTGTTAGCGGGCACGTAGCTGTTTTATAAAATGTATGAGTCGCAGTCCTACCGCTGTTTTTGGCTGAGATATACTGTCTAGAAAGTGGGATCATTACTTTCACGTTTCACATGGCTTTATTTGGTGATATTTTATGGTGTTTCTGTGTCATAAACAACATCAGCTATCTTAATCACACCTGATTTCAATAAGGTACGATGTTTGAAGCTGGCTGAGTGTTGTTTGATCACTGATAGTACTGTTTTGAAGCCGAGTGACCGACTTGTCATTTGGAGCTCCGTCTGGATCTTTTCATGGAAAAAAACACTGTAGAATGGTCATACTTTGAGCAATCTTTGTCAAATTTAGTGTTCATTGATAGTGTGCCTACAGCCCCACAGTGTCATTTACCTGCTCAGATGAAGCCACAGACAGTTATTCATCCTGAAAAACATTTTTATTTTATTTTAGGCAAAATCTTCAATTTTTTACTGACTTCAGAGGCCCATTACTCTGTCTCTGTATCACCTAGAGTGTTTCTGACACTTTCACAAGAAACTTGAGAGAGTTTTCTTTCTGGCATGACCTCATGCATGCATGTAGTCAGAGCGGTTCAGAAGCTACAGGCATTTTAATTTGGGTATGTCATTTTAGGAGTACAAGAAAGTATGTGAACACATGCGAGGGGTTTGACCTTTTTTCTCGCTGCTGTCAATGTACAAAAAAAAGTTAAGAACAAGAGCAACAAAGCTGGACAAATAAGGTACGGAATAGTCACAGGACAATTATGAGAACAAGTATGTCAAACTATAAGTTTATATATAAAAAGCACCAATGAACAACAACAAGAATCAAATATAAAGTATGAAAAGTTGAGTGATTCTGTGAGATGTAAACAACACAAAAAAGTGCAATTGATTAAATTATGAATGGACCTACATGGACTGGATGATTATGAACTATGCGTGATGTATATATATCTATTATTTACACTGTATATACAACATGCAGGATTTATATTGAGACTGACAGGTCATCATAGTATGTGCATATTTAAGAAAATAACAACTGCATTTTAAACTGCAAAGATATAGTCTATATTGGGAGCGAGTGGATGTGAGCTGATATTATCTGTTCTGGGGGAAGACACTGTTCTCGTGTCTGGCTGTTTTGGTGCACAGTGTTCTGTGGTGTTTTCCTGCCAGAGGGGAGAAGTTAGAACAGGTTGTGTCCAGGGTGTGAAGGGTCTGCAGTGATGTTTCCTGCCTATTTCCTGACTCTGGAGGTGTTTAAATCCTGGATGGAGGGCAGGCGGGGACTAGAGAGTTCTTTTCTGCAATCTGGTCTGTTCTAGTAGTTATTAGTAATACCCAACACCTGTACTTTTTCCGACTTTGACAAGTCAAAATGCAACGAGAGGATCCATTTCCAGCATAACTCAACATTCTACTGAGCACGAGTGTAAATTTGTAGACTAACGAGTGAAGTTTCTTGCCTACTAAAGTTTAGTGACTCAAATCGACTCACATGTGGTCATCAGAATCTAGGGCTGTCCCCTAATAGTTGACCAAACGTTAGTCGACCACAAAGGTCATTAGTCTGCAAGAGTTCATTGGTCACTTAGTCGCAGGAAAAAAAAAAAAAAAAAAAAGAAAACAAATGTGAAACTCTATTAGGAGCTGCGCCTTGTCAAAATAAACCCAAACCTATATGACAGGACCATGTGGAAATTTAATTCGAAAGGACAGACACAGGAAGTGTCCGCGCTCAGCAGTCAGACAGGAGTCAGGTTAATTTCCAGGGCTGGTACCTGCGGTTATTCCACAGGCTAGTTAATAACATGTCGGGCAGGAAATCCAAAGTGTGGGATCATTTTGAGAAGGTGAAGGACGAACCCAAGGTGAGATGTAAACTCATCTTCATTGGTCGACTACAAACATGAGGTATCATCTGAAACATGGAAGTAGGTACATGCCCATTAGCCCACAGCGTCATTAACAGGCGGCTTGCTCAGTGTGTGACGTGCACGTGTAGATAAAATATAGGCCTATATTAATGAAGGTTCATTAGTACGGTTTTGTATTTCTCTGTAATGTAGCACAGTGTTAACAATGTTACTGATACTATTCTTTCTCACACCTTCAACTCAAACCACCAAAATATATCATTTATTAATTAAATTAATATCGTAAACATGTGAGCGAGTAGTCCACTAATGGCTCTAAATGACGACTATTGGTCAACTAGGAAAATTCTTAGTCGGGGGCAGCCCTATTAGGATCACTGCATTGTTTTTAAGCAGCAGTGTCATACACAGCAACACAGAATAACACCCTGGCAGGCTGTAAACCTTTACAAACTGACTTTAGTCTTGAAATGACCTAACTACTAAACTAACTGTGATGGAGACAGAGAGGGGTGATGGAGGGCAGAGGAACACAGTGCAGCACAACTTGTTTCTGTTTACTGTTCCAAGTCAGCCAAACCACTTCTGAACCAGACACTGGTATGACCTCACCTTCTGCCGTCCAGTGAGTAAGTGTTTGACTGACGGTGCAGTCAGTCGCAGGAGAGACTCTCTGTGGTGCGTTAGGATTTTATAACTGAACTATGACCAGAGAGCCTTGGCTGCTTTTTATTTCTCTGTGTGGAAAAGGCTCTAAAACATGAGTGTTACTCATGTAGGCTGTTACAGGAGTTAAGTGTGGGACAGGTGGTGTGCTGGACTGTAGTGTAAGTAGGTGGACGAGTGACTAATATATTTCTCATAATGGTAAGTGTGGTGTATTGAGGGGGAAATAACGGGATAAGCTTTTAAAGCTCTGAGAGGGAAATTCAGGTAGTACGCAAAATAATATAATGTCATAATGTAATAATGTTGTGTATTTGTAAGAATGTATGCTGATTTGAGTACAGCCACACTGGCAAAGACATGGAAGTGTTATATTTAATCTTCACCCTATAATGGTATGGTAATGGTAAATGGACCTGCATTTGTATAGCGCCTTTCTAGTCATCCGACCACTCAAAGCGCTTTTCACATCCTCTCTTCACATTTACCCATTCGCGCACACATTCATACACTGGTGGCCAAGGCTACCATACAAGGTGCCACCTGCTACTCAGTTTTTAAGTATCTTGCTCAAGGACATGCAGACTGGAGGAGCTGGGGATCGAACCGCTGATCTTCCGATTGGTTGACGACCCATATGAGGTGTTACACAAGGCCAGAATTAAACCCCATAAAAATGATGTTATTACAATTACCATATTCATACGTAAAATATAAATCTAAATTGAGACTGATCTCTTCAGCCTCTGGATACAGTCCATCCATTCTTTCTGTGAGCAGAGGGGCAGACAGCCAAAGCCAGAAAACAAAACAGAAGTCACAGAGGATTTCTGGATGGCATGCTGAGCAAAGAGGGATAATCTACAGAATAAGCAGTGACTCAGCTCCTCTAACTCTCTGCCCTGTTCTTTCACTTACTTTTGCTTGGTGGCAGATGAAAGGCCTCTGTGCCTCTCTGGCGCTCTTTTGATTTCTCTGTGTCATTCAAACGGAAAGGAAAGAGAGTCTGCAAAGAACCCAGTTTATCTGCACACAGTGAATACTAATAGCGCATCACTATTCATTAAACATACTGGATTCCAGTCTTACCTCGCTTTAGCATGTTTGGCGCTATTGAATAGCTGAGGTAACAACATACAGCAGGACAGTGTCATTGTAATACAGGAAAGCTGGGCCACCGTATAACTGGGTTGTACTGGAGACTGATTTCAGTCAATACCTCCACAGTAATGTTCTACATACCATTGCACCGCTGAATTGATTATTGGGGCTATTTCATGGGCTTTACACAATGAAGCAGTGTCATGTTTGAACATGACAGACAGTCCATGAACCACAAGTGATGGGCTCCTCAGTGCTAATGGCGCCCGAAATGAAATGGTAAGGGACCATAGTTCTCTCTTCTGTCTCTGCTGGGCAAAAGCCGCGGACCAATCTGCTATATAGATGGAAAATCAATAGCCAATCACCTAGCAAAGACATGAATTGGTGCACTTATGTACTTAACCCTCAGGACGAATGTTTCTATTCAGATTAAGATAGCAGACATACTGAAAAAATACTAACCATTTAGTGGAGATATGTTTGTTATTATTTATATTTAAGGCTTTACTCTGTGTGTGTGTGTGTGTGTGTGTGTGTGTGTGTGTGTGTGTGTGTGTGTGTGTGGTCATGCACAATTTCAAAGAAATTGCAATGCCCATGAGACGGACCTGAGGGAACGGCAGTAAATAACAGCATGGCTCTGTGAACACACAGGAGTATGATCAATGGTTTCTTTTACTTTTATGCCAGCTGTATGAGAGCACATGGCTCCTTATTGCTGTAGGCTTCACTTTGAAACCGTGGACTTGGGTTAGCATGGAGATAAAAGGAGGAAACAAACAAAAGCCCGGCTGTACAGGAATTATTGTTACCCTCTCCCAGCATTACACACACAGCACCTGTCTGTCTGCAGCAAGTGGAATAAGGCCAAGTTACCTGTTACAGCGTATTGGATCAGTATTATTACAAATATTTGAGTTTTATGAGGGAAAAAAGGTTGCAGCAGTGAAAAAGTTCAATATCTTCTTAGCTAATGAGCAGTAGATGCTAACATAGACACTAGCCACTTAGCACTTCTCCACTAGGCAAAGAAAAACAACAAACCTGTGGGCTGTTATAATGCCACAACCAACAAACAATTTGTTTCTCAGTGTTGCCAAGGCCTTACACTGTATCTGTACACGTTGCCTCTGTGCCTTAGAGCTCCATTATCCTTCAAAAATTTCTTTTAAGATCAATACAACTGCAATGGACAATGGCTAACAGCATACAGTTAAAAGCTTGTGGGCAGAACTCACTCTTGTGAACTTTGGTTCCACATCATGTGCATTAATCTACATAGTATGCACTCTGCTTGCGGCTGAATACACCAGCTCATGACCCCTGTACTGTGAATGGTTCTGTACCAATACAGGTACCATTACAGCCCTACTTATTGGACAACTATCCAGAGTCCTAGATTATGTTTGATGTTAGATAGCTTTTGGCAAATAAACTGTAAGTAAAATTTGGCACTGTGCAGTTGGGTCCAAATGTAAATACTGTCATAGACAATATTCACATATTGTCAGTGACAGTATTCAGAAACAGTCTCTGTCTATAAATATACAGAAACTGTCTGAGTCTCCCGAGTCACACATTTGACACTATTGACCCAACTATCCCCAACCTCCTCCCTGAGGTTTTCTGTGGTGCTTCAGCAATGTCATGCCACTTCTGTCTTTGCTTTTGGGAGATAGAAATCTAGTTTGCACAACCTCAAGAGGTCCTTTTCATTAAATCTGAAGAAATGGTCAATGCTGTTGTTTCTATGGTGAGGGCAGTCTAGAATAAATTTCACTGGCCATGCTTATGGTAATGATGGAGTATGTCACTCAGTGCAAGAGTAGAACTACTTTCTATGTTTTCTAAATAAGGTTGGCACACTTTCGTGCTTGATAGTAGCATTCTTCTGTCTTTTAATAGAACTTGTAGTGCTGTCCTTGTGTTTTTGTCTCAGTCAAGATTTTCACCCTGGATGCTAATACGGTCTATTTAATATTGAGTATCTGCTGATACTGAGGCCCAGTCCGATACTATTTTGTTTGATGATACAGCCGTTTAACGAACCCTCTAATTAATTTGTGGTAGATTTTATGTTGTTGTAATATTACATTTTTTACACAGATTCTGAATCTCTCTCTGAGTTACTGTTGTTTAGGGCTGTCAACGAATATTCTAAATTTGAATTTAAATTTGAATTTGAAAAAAAAAAATGGACCTTCGAATGTGAAAATTGATACTCGATTGTGGAGAAAAAAAACCCCACCACCGCAGCTGTCCTCTTTGCGAGTGGGCATTGGCCTGGGCTGCTGCACTGAATGCACTGCATAGGCCACACCGCCCGCGGAAGTGCTGCAAAGCGCAGCGCACACATAGACCAGACACCGAAACGATCGCTGCAGGGCGCGAGCCAGCCACGGAGCTGCGCGGCGCGGCACAACATGGGCGCCGAAAGGAAACTGGCTTCGCTTCTCGGTGCTTCTAGGTTATTCGCAGCGCTTCTGCAGGCGGTGTGGCCTGACGGGTCAGAGGGGGGGGACGAGCGAGAGGTTTATAACGTAATGTTATAGATAATTGTTTTATGTCTTTTAATGTGTAGGTATGTAAATGTTTTCAAAGACGTTTATGTTGAAATAAAAATACCTACAAATATGATATGTATGATATGTTTCCTTGTATTAATACATATACAAGTGTGTTTCCTTGTATTAGTTTGCCCTCTTGTGGACATAATGCGGAAAAAAAAAATTGAATGGTTCGAACCTATGAGTTATTTTTAGAAGGAATATTCGAACATCATTTTTGAGCAATTTTGACAGCCCTACTGTTGTTGTTTACAAACTAAAGAAATTAGAGATAATTTTGCTTAGTTTTTACTGAATATTTGAAGGCAAACTGTAAAACTATATCACATGTTGTGCTGCAGTTCTATGTTCTTGAATTAGTATTTAAAAAAAACAACAACGCATTTGTCATATCGTCAAAAATACCCTGAAATATTATGATATTATTTAAGGGCCATATCACCCACCCGTAGTGCCCAGTAGGGCTGGGTGATAGGAGAGTTTATACCATGCAGAGGTAGAAATGTGTTCACTGACCAAGAGTTGACCATACTGTTTCAATCGTGGCGGCTGTTTGGAGCTAGTGTTGTCCCATTTCTGGTTTTTGTTTTTTCGTTTGTGGAAGGTCGAAATTAAAGAAGACAGTCAAATGCGATGAAGTACAAAGTGGTTATTTTAAATCACTTCTTAATTGAATTTACAGAAGAAATGACTGTACTGGGATACAAACTGTGACTCTGATATAACATTACATTTACTCTGATGGGAAGGTTTTGGGCATATTGTCCACCCCTGCCCACATTGCCCTGCAAGACACTACAAACATAACAAGCCAAAACATTGAGAAACCACAACCTGCATTACCTGATGTAAGAAGCTGAAGGCATTTCTCCTCCCTGCAGAGGAACAGATAGATAGAATAGACAGATAGGGAATAAGGGAGAGGCCAAGAGGAGGAGAGAGATGGAGATTAAGGTTTTCTCATCAGGGGGCTTGTGAATCTTCACCTTGAACACTGAACTTAAGTTGATCCTGGGATGCCATTGGCAATCTAGTTTAGCCAGTGTTCCCAGCAATCTTCTCCAACGCTGCATGTCTGAGTGCTTTAATCTGCCTGGCTGAGGTTTTGGTGTGCAACCAGTAATGAAAGTGCTTTCAGGTTGCACTGAGAGAGCTCTGGGAGATCAGTCCCGCTTTATCCCTTAAGAGATCTCTAAGGTTAACATTGCATCCAGTAATTAAAATAGATTTGGGAGGGAAAATCAATGGCAACATGTTTATTTCAAACTAATTGCCAGTAGAACTTGGTTTTCTTATTGGGATCAAAGCCCCCATTGGTGTGCCCTAGCAATCGCACTGCTGCAACCAGTAGGTAAAATGTTGTTGTGCACTAGTGAGCTGAATGAAGCCATGCATGTCTGTCAGTCTACTGATAGCAGAGCACACCGAGCATACAGCTCCGGGACATAAACCAGCACAGCATGATAAAAGATAGCTGTGAGAGCTGCAGCATATTTGTTGATGAGTAATGCTCCAGTATTTTTTAACCTCACTTTCACTTTAATATGGTTTCTGCTATACATCCTTCATAAGCTGCATCATTATTTGGTTACCCTCAGCTGTTGATGCATTTGAAGTGGAGTGGGTTTTTGAGTTTGTCGCTTGGTTCGGATGTCGTTATCATAACCTGGAGTAAAAGTCCTCCTCCCATCACCTTCAAAGATTTTGCACTGATTCTCCAAAAATAAATGTGTGGCATCAGAAAGCACTTGCCAACTCCCCAGACTCTCCAGGACCCAACTTGTCAGACTATAAAGCACACTAATGTGCCAGGGCATAGGGTCTTTGTCCTGCTCCCCTAATCATGCACTACACGAGTTCATTAAAACTAAACTTAATGAGTCATTCACTACAGACTTGCCCTCGGCAACACCAATTAGTTTCTGTTTTGGCTAGTTACAGTCTTCCTGAAGAGCCTGAGGCTGTTAGCAAAGATCTGAAGTTTAGATGCACAGTAGGACAATAAACAGGAGTGAAACAGCGGGACAAACAAAACACCATTTCTTATCCTTCTGCTCATAATACAGTAGCTATTATATTTCTTATGTAACTCTCGGCATGCTCAGGAATCAGACACCTGAGACCACTTCACACATAAAATTAACATACATTTTATATTTGAATTCTTAGATTTCACTGAGTAGATAGTTCACCTCTGGTCAAATTGATGTCACTAGGATACGACATCCCTCTGTCCTTTGGACCCTCACAGCGGATAAGGAAAAACTCCCCAAAAAACACTTTAACTGGGAAAAAAAAGTAGAATCCTCAGGAAGAGCAACTGAGGAGGGATCCCTCTTCCAGGACGGACAGACGTGCAATAGATGTCGTACAGAACAGATCAACATAATAGATTTGCAGTAATCTGTATGACAAAATGATACATAAAGAGCGACAGAGACAGAGAGAGATGCAGGACAGACAGTAATGACAGTAACTTACAACAACATTAATTTTAGTAATAACATAATAATAATAATAAGAGTAATTGTGGTAGCATAGGTTGTGAGTATATATTAACTGTGTAAAATAATGGACGGAGCGACCGAGATGTCACCAATGTACTTTATGAACTTCCATTTTGAAACCTTGAGTTTTGCAGTTTTGCCGTCACCATCTTGAATTTTTGGAGGTAAATGACCATATATGGATGACATGGTGGTGCTAACCTTGACGCTAGCTGCTAGCTTGGTTAGCATGGTGCATTTATGGCTACAGTTCACGATCCAAAAAACCCCTTAAAACCATTAAAAAACAAAATGTACATCCCAGAAAAACTGAACGTCCAACTCCCTGTACGGTCTTTTAGTACAACCAAACACTGAACAAGAGTTTTTTTAAGAGACAAAAATGTTAAGTTTCCCTTTGATGAAATGAAAACGCACTGAAATCGCAACTGTATGAATGGGGTTACGTCATGGTTATGTCACTGCACCAGCATTGTCGCAATGTCAAAGAATGGCACCCACAGCAAGCAAGTTTGAGTTTAGATTGGTGACTTATATAAAACTTTGCCCCTTGTACTGTTATGGATGGAAAATTAGGTAGAGAGACCAAATCAGATTTTTTTTTTTTTAATCAGGCTGTAAACATAAAAACATAAATTTAAACATAACATTTTTGCATTTTAACATGGGTGTCTATGAAGATTGACTCTCCCTTGGAGCCGCAAGTGGCCGTTTTAGGAACTGCAGTTTCCAGCACTTTATTTTTTACCCCAGGAGGTCGCTGCTTGATTAAAACCCCTAAAGGGCCATTTTAGGCATTTAGTATTGCACTTCCATAAAGTTGGGGTACTGAGGCATTTAGACTTTTGGGCCACTATCAAGCTTCAAAAACATCCTACAGTTACTATTGTGCAACTATAAAGTGTCTTTTGGTAGACTTCCCTCCTTTGCCAGTAAAATGCCTTGGCCAGTTTGAAACACAGGCCTTCTGTTATAAAATATTGTCATCTTCAGTTGTAAATCTACATGATCCAAATGACATCAGGGTTTATGCTAAATGCTAACATCAGCATGCTAACATGTTCACAGTGACAGTGCTAACAATAGTAGGTATAATGCTTACAGTGTTCACCAGGATAGTTGAGCCTGTAAGCATGCTAATGTCTAGTCACCACCTTCCTCACTCATTTTCTGTAACTGCTTGTCCTGTTAGGGGTGGCAGGGGGGCTGGAGACTATCCCAGCTGACACTGGGCGAGAGGCGGGGTACACCCTGGACAGGTCACCAGGCTATCACAGGGCTAACACATAAAGACAGACAACCATTCACACCTACGGCCAGTTTAGAGTCACCAGTTAACCTAACCTTCATGTCTTTGGACTGTGGGTGAAAGCTGGAGTACCCAGAGAAAACCCATGCTGATGTATAGAGAACATGTACGTGCCCCCGCCCAGGGGTTCTAACCCCCCACCTCTCATGCTGTGAGGCAACAATGCTAACCACTGATCCACCATGCCACCACACAGATTATCATGCTCATCATCATTAATATTTATGCTCCTACAAACTAAAACATCTTGTATTTACCTTCCTCTTTGAGGAGAACCAACATTGGGTATTTTTTATTTTTTTTTTTCCTGTTTGAAGTTTCACTTGGTTGCAAGCGGCAGCAAAGCTACTGTATGTTCATGCAAAACAGTGCAGCCTTTGGCTACAGTGGCTAGTGCAAGTGCAAGTACGCCTGCATGCTTGCAAACAGCGTGACATTTTTTGAAAAATGTAAACAGCTTCCAGGAATTATGCCAATATATTTTAGTTTCCTCAGCTTGTACTGTAATATCCTGTCGGCACAGAATGTTTCCTGTTTTTGTTTATTTATGCATAGTATACTGTTGTATCATGTTAAATTACAAAAAGTTGTATGCACGTTTGAATAACTGAAGTGAGATTTCAGTAAAGGGTTCTGAAAACTAGAATGTGGAGGCTCATGCACATGGTCAGAAACATGGTCAGGTGCGTAGGAGGATATTGTCCATAGTGAAGATAAGAGAATTCCCCTGCACAGTCTTCAGACAGTCATCAGCTTGCAAACTCTGTAAAGCAGACTGCAAGTAATAGGACAGTGTGTAGAAATTCTTTCATCACCAGTAAAGGGTTCTGACAGATGCATTTAAAATCAATACTCCGTTCATGTAAGATTACATACATGGACTGTGCAATTCATAGACAGTTGCTTTTACAAATGTAGACATCCTTAATCTTCACACTGGAAATATATGTTTTGTTGAAACCCATAAAACGTGCTGTGTTGTGATGGCTGGATTAAGGGATGTTTCACCAGTCGCTGTATTTACAAGAAGTACACAACTCTATTAAATTATATAATAGTTGTTTTTTTCCAATGTGTAAACATTTTAAGTGAAAGAGGATCTTATCTTAACTCCAGGAGCCCTCTCAAATAGCACTATGAATTCAGAATTCCCTCTAGATCAACTGTTGTCTGACGTGCAGTTTGAGGGTCTCAACGCACGGTTAACTGCCTGAACAATCAATGATCTGGCTTGCAAACGATTGGATGGATTTCAGGCGTGTCTGAAATTGTGGTCAGCTGTGTGCAGTTTGAGCAGTTCCATGGTCTGATTTTCCACACGGCTGCTGTCAAAAGATCAGTTTTGACAGCAGAGACAGCTGTGATATGAAACCAACCCTATTTTCTGGATTTTCCAGCCATCTATGGCTTCAATCTTCTTACTTTCTTTTGAGGAAATGGCAATCGTGGTTGACTTAACTCTATTGGAATTGTCTCTGGACAAGTTGTAAGTTCTGGCTGATGAAAATGTAGAGTGCAAGTTAACACAACGTACAGGATCAATGAAAACGCACAGTGTCTGCCCAGCTGGAGAGTTTTTCACTTAGAAACTATTCACAAAGCTGCTGAGAGCAACTTTTACTGAAGTGCCAGAATGTGAAATTGAATATTCATCAATACACAAGAGCCTCTTCTGTCACCAGTTAGTAATGGTTTTCTCTCCAATTTTACCAAAATGCTACACTGGGTGAACATCTCCAAAAATGTTTGATTAAAGCCAAGTTTGTAAAGTTTTAGAGTTAGTAGAGATGCTGCTGCAACTCAACAAAGTGGTAAATTTGGTGTGAAATTAACAACTTCGATTGTATTGTTGGAGGTTACTTTTGAGATGTCATAGGTTACATATTACTAGTTACCCAGTGTAAATGTAATAAGCAATGTAACTCTGTTATCTGTTTCAACAAAGTAATGTAACTTATCACATTTGATTACTTTTGTTATGTGACTGATTGCAGTTGCATTAAGTTACCTGTAGCTGTTTTCTCGGGTTTGACACGAAGAATTTTAATGTTGGAAGCATTTTCACTGCTGGATTTAGAAAAATGGGGATGGATTTGATTGGCAGAGGAGAGGGGGTGCACATTCAAACAAGATAACTAATCAGAAAGAACAAAATTTGAGTTTAGGTGACAAAGTAATGGAGCCTTTTTGGACCATAGACTGTAAAAATGATGGAAGTAGCTATCGTGATGTCACCCATTGGTTTGTGGACTTGGACCAAAACTTTTTTTTGTACAAGGCTGCAAGCAGCAGGCTGTTGTAAAGTTTGAAGTTTTAACATGGGGGTCTATGGCGATTCACTGGCTTCTGGAGCCAGCCTCAAGTGGCCATTCAAGGAACTGAAGTGTTTGGCACTAGCGTGTTGCCTTTATTTTACAGAACCAGAGGTTGCCACTTGGACTGGACGTAGAGACAGCTCCTTGTAAGCCATAACACCTTGCATGGTGTTGCACTCAAATTTGTATTTACGCTTTGCTGGAAATTTGTCTCTGGCTAAGATCAAGTGGTTTGGGCATCGTTTAAAACTTTAAGAGCCTCTTTGGTGCATTCACACACGACATTTTATCTGCTCTGTCCTCCATTCAATTACAATGTGATCACCCAGGGTGCACATTGGTGCAGGTGGAAGGTTTTCATCTTCACTCTTTGTACAGAACCTAGTTACCCAGAGGGGCCTCATTTCACTGTTGAGCTCTGTTACTTTCCACTGCTTTCCATTGGACTTCTGGCCCCCTGCACACAAATTCAACAGGATAACTCTCCTTGATTGCAAAGCCAAGGGTCCGTGCAGAGCAGCAGCCCTCCCAACTAACTAGTTTTTTTTTTCCTAATTGGAGATATTGAGCAGTCCTCCTGTCCTGTGATCTGTTCAGCCAGAGCAAGCCGACCTCTTTTATATGTGGTGTTTAAGCCATACACTGCGAAGAAGTCAAGGAGAATAGAAGCCCAGGCTTCAGTGACTGTCAAATGAAAACCTCGCTCTACACAGCCTTTTGACATCTCTCAATGGTGCTATAGGCAACTCTCCAGCCTCATTCTGTCAAACAGCGTTTGGCAATTTGGTCACAGTGAAATGATGGAGGAGTTAAGTGGGTATTTTTTTTTCACTGAAACACCAGCGGTTCATCTCATTGTGTTGACACATGATATGGTAGAGTGTGAGGAAAGCAGAGCTCATAACATACAGACAGGTGGATAAACTGAGCACCACAGATGATAGATAAATGCTATATCAGTTTCTGTGGAAACCAACATTGAGGTAGAAGTGTGAAATATTAAGTAGCCTCCTGCTATAGACTTCTCTTGGATTTTTCATTACTGGCCAGGTGGAATGAGCCGGCGGACATCCAACCCAAACAAACCCGATATGAACCAGCCATCACCACTAGGCAGTGAACCTAGCTGAACTCTTACCTTTAATATTTATCAGATTGCGGAACCCATATCTGCAGACATCCCTCAGCTCTACATCACTTTATCAAAGCGCAGACTCGGTTGGAGCAGCCGGTAGTCATCTGGCAAGACCGGGTTTGAGTTAGTACATGAAAGCTCGCCTCGAGGCGCGATTTCAAACTCATCTGTTGTACTGATTCTGCTGGGCACATGTTTGTCTGAGCCTGCAGTGACGGGGAGGCATCTCTGTGGAAATACTGGGCTGCAGCGTGTGTTCAGAGAGGGAGCCAGTGGTGCCTTTGCCTTTTTGACTCCCGAGAGTGAAGCTGGGGCCGACTGCCAGCATATCAAGGGAGGGTGTAAAATTGCTCTGAAACATTAGGACTGAGAGTGACCAAGGAGTGAATTAGGCCATGATGAATCATTTTATGCCACCCCCAGCTCCTACCCACTCATCTGTCCCTTATCGTTTCTTTCTGCTGAGGGTGTCTTGTGTTGTTTAAATGAGTTAAAAAAAAAAAGCCCTCCCTCGGGCCTATCAACATGTATTTCATGTGCTTCCATCAGCACTCTTTTTAACTTGTAGGCTCAATGTGAATGGATTTGATAATGTTATATTGAGGCCAAAAAAGACCAAATATGACAGCAAATGCGGACTATGCACTTGTTCTGTTTTTTTATGTTGCTTCTGTGTGTGTGTGTGTGTGTGTGTGTGTGTGTGCAGACACATTTTTAAGTCAGGTAAACAGTCAGTGCTGTCTTATACTATTATTGGCAGGAGAATGAATACCAGCCCCATGATGAATTGCATGAGTCATTTACAGTAACAATCAGACATTTGCATTTAAATACAGTAAAGCTCTTTTTTATCATCTTTATCCCCAACTGATACATGACTCATAACCAGTAAAAGTAAAAGAAACTAAAATGCCTCTGCTGCATAGTAGACCCACTGCAGGTAGTTAGCGTGGCAATTGACCCTTCACTCACACCTTCACAAGTCCTGTCCCTGGCCAATCATAACGTAGCATCGGGCCGGCTCAGATCAGGGTCTGACATTGACTCTAATGCAGTCGTTTCAGATTTCCTTCATTTTCAGGCTGGTTTTGTGGATTTGGAGCTAAATGTTGTGCCTGGGACACGTCGTGTATTAATGATACTCGTTACCTGGAGAGGTTGGAAAAAGATATACGTTTCTTCCCTGTTCCAAAACCAAAGTCAAACCCTGAAAAGTGTAGGGTTAGCTAGCTAGCTACTGAAGATATAGCCTACTGAATGTATACACATGCTGCTTTTGCTTTTTAATGATTATAACAGTGAAACAAAGGCCGACCCTGCTGTACAGGAACCAGTGAAGGGAAGCAGGGAAACTTTGCTGATATTCAACCAGCTGTGTGTCATCGCAGTGTGCACAGATGAATGTTGTTTGACTTCCCCCACAGCTCCCTGTGGCAGCGGAGGTCCAGGCAGGAAGTCAAACACTGTTCATCTGCACACACTGCGATGCCACACAGCTGGTTCAATATCACAGAGAGACACACAGAGTAAAAGGGGAAATGATGGTGTGAAACAGCAGAGGCACTTTGTCAACCCGCTGAGTTAACGTTACTGTCATTAGCATCAAGCTAGCAAACAATGGTACATCTGGTACAACTGCAGAGGCTCCCAGCTTCATTTGAAACAAACTACATTATAGATGGTCCGTTATTTATTAATCCCTCTGTGTGTTTATATATTTACTTTTTATCCGCTCCGTTGTCTTTGTAAAGTTAACATATCGCACTGTCATTTCAAACTCAACACTTGTTTCAAATTAAAAGCCCCTTATAACCTTGGCTGAGAGAATCCCTCCATTTTCTAAATAGGCTTTTATTCTGAAACGTTTGTCAGAACTTCCTGTGAAAGATACAGTAGCTTGATAGTTTACATATGGCGCTTCAAATGTAGCTCCTGCCATCTGCTGACTCTTTTAAGTGACTACAACAACATGTCGGCTGGCACATGAACAGACACATTGACTCAAATAATAGTGCAAGTAATAAAAATAGGACAAGAGTAACCCGATGACATCACACACGCCGTGAAAGATGACCGGGGATAATTGGTGAGTACCAGCGTGTAGCGTGTACCAGGCATAATGCAAGTCCTGAGTCTAAAATATGTCTGTCAGCGAGTCCTACTCCACCTATTTAGACTCCACCGTAGACAACAGCAGCATTTCTCCAACCACGTAGCGAGCCACAAGCTCCGTGGCTTCTTTCAGACTGATAGGTTTAACTTTATTAGAACCAAACAACAGCCGCTGCTGTTTCAGAGCTGAAGGACCAGCGTTCTAAAAGTAACGAAAGTAACTGATGTGTTGTTTGAAAATGTACTTAAGTATTTGATTACTCAAACAACAAACTAACACATTAGGTTACTCGTTACTGCAAAAAGTAATCAAACTTTTTTACTTCTTTACTTTGTAACGCATTATACCCAACTCTGCTGCAGACATATTAGTCTTGCCTACTGTTGGCTGATCAGTGAGGGGATCAGTGCTGTTGACTAATGTTACCGAGCTCAGTGCACCGACTGAAGTAAGGTTTGAAGTAATGCTGGGCAACAGCGATATTTATCTCAGCATAATCATCCTTGAAAAAGATATAATAAACGTTAAATAAATCTTTATAAATAAACCACCTATACGCCCGTCTGTCTCCAGCTTTCTCTTACACATACAGATGATATTCTTCACACATACTGATAATTGCATACTTCTCGTTAGAACAGTGGTAGTATGCTTTTTTTTTCAGTACACATTCATCAGATCACAAGATGAGTTAACACAGCTGAGGTGACAGATGACAACAAAGCTTTGTTTAGAACACACACCTAAGAATATTATTAAGTATCAGATAAAAAATGCACCCTTGTTAGATATTTCTTACCTTTTTATATGACCGTTAATGTCAGAGAAAAACAAAACAACTAATAAAACACAGGACTTCACTCAGACAAAAACATATCACAGAAGTATAACCTTTAATCTTGTCAGGGCTCAAACACAATAACAAATTTAAGCAGAACAAACAGATATATTTTACTTT
This sequence comes from Epinephelus fuscoguttatus, assembly GCF_011397635.1. Classification (NCBI taxonomy): domain Eukaryota; kingdom Metazoa; phylum Chordata; class Actinopteri; order Perciformes; family Serranidae; genus Epinephelus; species Epinephelus fuscoguttatus. The sequence continues at coordinate 34,722,551 of NC_064768.1, read as the reverse complement.
CTGAGGGCGCAGCCGGGGACTCTACCTTTTGCCCATTACATTACAGTATGTTAGCTTTTTAAAGCATAATTTTATATTTGACATATTTATCGATAATTGGTGAGTCCGTCTTTGCTTGAAGGAGGGTATATGTTCTGTGCAGGGGTGTCCCCAAAATGTGGTCCCCCTCCAAAGTCATTGGATTAGAGCTCTGTCAATCTGCTGAAGAACACACACACACACCCTCACTGCAGTGTTCATACTGAAAATAAAACAAGTTCAATGAATAATTAATGCCTATTTGATATTCTTTATTTAGTAGAACAAAATAGTGTTGTCCAATTGTAACCATGCAACCAGTTTTTCAATACAACACAATCATCAGGCTCTCATGCAGAGACACTCTCCATGCACCACCTGTGTAAGGGGCACAGGGCACAGCACACGAGCCTGAAAATTGTGCCCAGTGTTCTCTGAGGCAATTTTCAACATTGTATTTATTTCTGATGGAATTTTCAGGTTTCTGAAAATGGAGATTGTAACTTGTTCACAGGTTTGCAAAATGCACATGTACAGAGCTACAGGAGAGACCACAGTGTGATCAGAATCAAGGTTCCTCCTCCTTGGCAGCTTTATTCTCTCTGTAAACTTAATAGTAGCCTACCCTTGGAATCCTTTATGTGCGTTGTGCTCAATTTTGTCCAGATAGTTGTGCTGTAGGAGAGGTTGTGGTGTCAAAACAATATCAGAATGTGTTCGCTAGAATTCTGAAATACCCAAAGCAGAAGAATATTTGTAAATCAGCAGCTGGTTTTGAGTTGGGCAGTGTCAAGGATGGGTTTGCGTAAAAAGTTAAATGGGTGGAGGTGAGACCTGGAGGATGTCGTGACAATTTGCAGCCTACATTTGTATAGTGCCTTTCTATTCATCCGACCACTCAAAGTGCTTTTTATTCTACGAGTCACATTCACCCATTCACACACACATTCATTCACTGGTAGCTGAGGCTACCATACAAGGTGCCACCTGCTACTCAGTTTATACACACTCACACACCGATGGAAACATCATCGGGAGCAATTTGGGGTTCAGTATCTTGCTCAAGGATACTTTGACTTTGCTTAAGTCTGTCACATTGGCTCTCCAACCTAACTTTTTGGTCGTTAATAGAAATAACTTCACAGATGTATTGAAGAGGCGCTGTCTGCAAACCATGGAGCTGCTGATACTCATTAGAGGAGGTTAAATAAAAGTGGATGTCGCAACACAGGTACAATAGATTTCTGTTTAAAACTTTTTTTCATGTCATCACCATCAAGATTGTTGGCGGGTATGACCACACCTTTTGTCATGTTTGTGTCTCTTGGATGTGTTCTTTAATTCGTCATCCAAAAGAAGTTGTCATGCACAGAAGAAGTCTGATGCGTTTTATTGTTCTATTAGTTGCAAAAATTTGCAAATGTGAAGCAAAATGCAACACACTTCTCCTTTGGTTGTGATAAATGCAGAAGAAAGTGACTGACACAATGTTATGGAGTATTTATCATAAATGTGTGACAATTCTGGACGAACAATATGGACTTGGTGAGCAAAAGCCTTAAATGTCAGGGAACAAACAAACATGAGTAGCCCGCTAGATTTCATGGAAATTAAAATTTCAGATGTCTTGCTATGAACCAAAGTGTTGGACTGAGGGACAAACGCCTTGGCCTGGCTGCTAGTCGCAAAAATATAGCTTCCTGTTGTATCCAAAACGTTTATATAGATATGTTCGCCCTTTGTAACCTAGACAGATCCCTTTCCAGACTTGAGTTTATGAATCTCAGTTTGTGTGTCTTTGTGCAGAACGACATTTCCCCATCAGTTGCTTCCTGTGCCTCTCGGTCCACAAATAGAAAGCAGAAAGACAGAGCACTGGCCGTGGTTACTGAGGTGATGTGAGAAGATGCTGGAATGAAAGCTTTTTGAAGTGTGACAATTGGCCTCAGACACTGCTCAGTGACACAGAAGGCAAGCCACCAGTCAGACATGTCGCAGCGGTCGCCAACAGCTGAAAGTGAGATTTCTTGAAATGGAAAGTGCTCTGTTGAGTTTAGCTGAAATGGGTATGCCAGGAGAGAGAATGAGTCAATTGGAAGGGAATCATTTAGCAGGATTGACCTCTTCTAATAGAGGTGGGCTAAATTGTTCCAGTTTAATACTTCATGACGGCACAGTGGACAAATGGGACAGGAAACGATTGGATGCTAATCTTGAGAAAAGCCACTTGTTGGAAAACAATGGGGAATTTTGTGCTTAAGATCTGACAGCAAAATCTTAAAGGAACAATTACATGTCTTTAATAGAACATCTCAACAGTGGGCTATCAAGTCATGGTCACGTCCTTTCTGTCCTGTCATCACTGTTATCCTCCCCTCTCTGCAGATCGTTAACCAGCACTTCCTCCTCTCCTCAGGATCCTCGCTGCAATCTAAAGTAATGACTTACATCTCTCTGTTGGCAGGGGAAAGATTAACATAAACAGTCTGAGCGAACGGATTGCCTGACACACTGAGGTCTTTCTTTCAATTGACCCCCCCGCGTTCACAGACATGCATTATCAGTCAAATCACTGAGCCTATATTGTTCACACCAATAAGCAGTTCACTCAGAAAAGCAGCCACTTGCGTTAAAAAAACTGTGCTCCAATCTGCTGTGTGACAAATCCTTTGCCCATTGCATTTGGATTGCAGAAATGTGCTCTGCATTGTGAAGGTGAGAAGGGAGGTAATATGTCAAGTGATTTACATATAATTCCCTTCACTAGTCAAGAAGTGCCACGAGTGCCCTGCATCGCCGATTTCCCTTGCTGACTGGAGGAATTAAGGCTCCAGACAGTGTTCAGCAACTACAGTAAGAAAGAAAACTCATAAAGGAGGTGATGGAGAAATAATTTACTGGGTCAGACTGGAAATGGTGTTCTGCTTTCTCATGCAGTGACTGTTGGGCTGAAATGGCCTACAAAACCTATACGGATTAACAAGAATGTCACTTTAAAGCTGCATTAGGCAAAATTTTTATTACAAAGCACATCAGTCTAATACTCATAACTCTCATATTCTGGGAGCACACGGTCAATTAAACCAGTTTACAATCCTGGTGTTGGGCACAGTCACATCTATACCACATCCTAAAGTTAAACTTTTACCCGCAAAAACAGATTTTTGTCCATTTGGGTGCAGAGGAAACAAGCTGTAAACACATCACTGACATCGTATCACTTTCAAGTTCATAGGGTGACCTTGCTAGCAAACACACAGCCATGGCTCTGAAAAATAACCGCTTTTTGTTCCACAATACACGCTGGAAAAATAGCAATGGGTCGATAAAGCACAACCAGTTTTGTTGTTTGTTAGTCTCAAACAGTGGTTTGCAGTGTTCAGCAGCTTTGCAGGCATCTTGCCTTGATGTTAAGCCATCCACTATTCCCTCCATCCCCTCCAACTGTTATAAACGTCGTTCCGTCCTAGGCACACCTAGGCCTGCTCAGGTGCCTACCCCAGGTATCGCGATGCCCAGACGAGGACTCATGCAGTCCTCACCAAACAGGATGTGACTGACGTACCTCAAGGTCGTGCTTACCCCTTAGAAGAGACAGACTATCTCCAGATAGACTGTCATTTTAGTCTAGAGAGTTACCCATTGAGTGGGGCAGAATGATCTTTAGTCAGGGGAACTTCCAAAGTAAAGAGGGGGATATGTTATGTATTGACAGTATAAGTTTGTCCCTTCAGAGATACCGTTGCGCCCTCCAGTTTTATGTGTAGCAACTGGTACGCTGTCCTGTTCTGATGGTTACTCTGAATACATGCCTGCCAGTAAGTTCTACCTGGTCTCCTGTTTCGTCATTAATAGTTGTAAGCCTAAATAAGCAGAGTATACAACAGGTTGGAATGATAATTACAAAATGAACAGATGCAACGTATTCCTGGTTTGCAGAAATGAACATTGTGCCAACATGCCAACATTTCTGTCCGGTGACCTGGCTGATCTGGAGCAACATGACTGTTTAATCGATGTTACGTTTCTGGAGGTGCTTTAACTGCATAATGATCCTCTATGTTCGACAGCTAGCTGCTAACTTTTTTTTGCTGTTTGGTGTTGGGCAAATAGTTTGTTTTTAGAGCTTTTCACTGCCTGTATCTGCTGAAACCCACCCCGTGAGAGTGAACCAAACTCTAAGGCTACAGGTCAGAAAGCTGAAAGTTGCTATAAAGCTTCATAGAACTGAGAAGAGCTGCAGATTGAGGTGCTAAAGGCCAATTCATGGTTTCCCCCTCTGCAAAAGTCTGCTGTTTTTACATCTGGCATAAATGTTGTAATCCTCCCATGTCTGTGAGCGTCTGACCCCAGCCCATTTTTTGTGACTGCGTAGACTATACACATAGGGAGTGCACCGACAGCATATATCCCAGCTACAAGTTATCGTCTCTTGCTCAGTACCACAAACTTTAATTTCAGTAACGCATGAAATCATAGAGTAACGTAGGGAGTTCTCAAAAACCATCTTTAGTGCCGTCCTATAGGGATATGGCACCAACCACACTGCCATTGTCATTTAGACCCACAAATTTAAGCCGTACAAAGAACACCTAATGTAGTGCCACTGCCACCAAGTCAGCACAATTTAAGTGTTTCTTTTTGCCAAGATTAAATACTCTGCAAAATTATTTTTTATTTTGACTTCAGTGGGTTTTTATAAAGTAAAACCCCAAAATGTGTCTTCCACAGCAGTTGGCATTGATGGGGCTAGGGAGAGCCACACTCACCAATGTCAGAGTTTTATCCTTCATCCTGTTATCTTGTTATCCTTTTGGCATCAGCTTCCTGGGTGCCTAAGTTAAAAGCTTTCAATGTCCTCTTGCTGCCATGTGGGGAAAAAACCATTTCCATTGCAAGAGTGAAAAACATGAAGAAACACACCTACTAGGTCAACAGTGTCAGTGATGGTATCCACGGAGACACTGTGCCGGCCAGCAATACCAACACAGCTGCTTTAGGGTAAAAAAAAAAAATTGGTCAATTTGCCTCTATTTGAGCAACAGTTTGCAGCTGTACCACACCTTCTAAAGTGCTGCAATTGCGTGAAAACTGCCTTTAAGCCTCTTTCTTTTGTTCATGCTGGGGATGATGAGATGCTGTCTAAATTCTGTCTCAACTGTCCTTTCACAATTGTTCTAGACTGACTTGTTCCTCTTTATGGAGCCCATTGAAAATACAATGGTTTAAACAACATTTGAGAATCTTTTCCTCTCTGTGTAAGAAACTGTCACTACAGGAACTGAGACCCTTCCAGTTTTTGAGAGGAGGAGATGAAAAATAGAAGCAGATGAAACATTGGATCTGTGTTGAGCTATAGACTCTGTAACCTTCCTCAAATTATAACATGACAGGTCCATACCCATTGAGTGCACAGTTGCCCACATACAGTTTCACATGATGTGTGTTTGGGATACAGGTCATAGGAAATTGCAGATTAAATAGTCAACTGAACCCATTAAGAAGAGCAATGTATTCAGACAGAGTTTTTGTGAATTTGATAGCATGATTGCTTTATTGAAAGTACAGTAGTACCATTGCCAATAGTGGGATAGTTAGTGGGCTAAAACTGTACATTAGCTAGCTAGCCCTTGTTACAGCAGCATACCATGCCATGACTTAGTCATACCAAAAATTAGAAAAAAAAAACATTGGTCCACAGGGGGAGCCACAGCGATCGGTTGTATTTTAGCCATTTTTAAGCATTTTTCTGTTGTTATAGCGCCACCCAGTTGCCAATTAGAGTTAAATTTCTCCAGTCACCTTGAGGCGTCCTGTTCTACATATCTACCAAGTTTAGTAAAAATCAATATGGCGGTTCGGCCTAGATAAGAAATTAGCTCTGTAGCGCCCCCATTTTGTTTGATGGAGTCAATAATAGAGAGTTCCCCTCAGATTATGTGTGGTCATATGCCTACAAAGTTGCGTGGTGATGGGTGAAACCCTTGAGATGTTGTACACCTTTATGTGATGAGCCACGCCCTCCGCAATATTCATTGCCTTATAGAAGCTCAGTTTTAGTAAGTTTTCCAACTTTTGCCAAGAGGGAACTTTAGATATTGGTCCCTAGATTATGTTCACCCAGTTTCATGCAGATCGCTCAAACTTCCTAGGAAGAGATCCATTTGAAGTGTTTTTCAAAGATTCAAAATGGCAGAAAAATCTATATAACCGGAAGTTATGGGTTCTTGAGGCAAATGTGTTCCTCATGAGGAGAGGCATCTCTGTGCAAAGTTTCATGTCTCTACGACATACGGGGCATGAGATATACCCATTCAAAGTTTGCAATTTCAATCGGTTGCTATAGCGCCCCCCTTTGGCCAATTGATGTAATATTGCTTCATTCACATCCTCCCATGACCCAAATTTCACATGGATTGACCAAGTCAGTGAGGAGAAAAACGTGGAACAGACACACACACAGTCATACCCACAGACAGAGTTTTCATCATTATACAGTAAGATAAAGTACGGTAAGATAACATGAAACAAACATAAGTGACATGTTTCCATCTAACTGTCTTTCAGCAGAGAAATCATTCTCTGTATGCTGCCCAGGGACTACAGATAAAAAATATCTTATATCTTAATCTGGTGCAGCTAAGTAGCCGTGCACTGTCCTTGTTAATCAAATAGGTTTCTTTTAACAACATCATCTCTTCTACTGCGATAGTTTTTTGTCAGCTGACTGGGGGAATTAGTGCCACCAGCTGTTTGTCTCAATGCTCCACACTCCTAATATTCAAATAACAGAAGAGAATGGAAATGGGCATTCATTCACATTTTCTTTGGCTTATTTTCTTTAAAAATTATTATTATTATTTTTTTAAATTTTGGTATGGAGATTTGAATGGAAACATGGCTACTGTCAGACCCACAATTAGTGCCAACCCATCAATGCTTTGTCATGCCCCTTGGCTTCTGATAGTGAAATGTGGAAACCTTTAGTGAATCTATGTGGTGCACAGCTGAACCACATTGTATCATGTGGTTAATGTTGTGAAATGGTTGCACTTAGATTCAGGCAACAAAAAAAGCCAGGTGCGGCATGTAAAGACGCTATAGGGTGCCTTTGGCGTCAATATAATGCGCAGAGGGATGTGAGATTGCGATCAGTGTTTGTGTGTTTCCAGCTCCCAGCATTAATTATTACCAGTTGTTTTCTTTAACCATTTCAAAAAAAACAATGGCAGCTCTTAAAAGTGTCTTCTCATTTTTGCACCAGCAGGTCCTTCCTGTCATGGCAGCCCTTGGGATGTTGGCAATCTGGTGGCCATCTTGTGTCAGTCATCGGGGAGCTGCATGGTGAACGGCTCTGCAGGTATGGACCATTTGACAGATCTTATACATGCTGGCATGATGAGGAAACCGTGGAGACTAGCAAAAGGATCAACAAATATTTCCAGATGGGCATGTGCAGTGCCTTCTTATTGTCCTTAGATCTCCACAGACTGGCTGCACAAGGAACATTATGCAAGTTTGATTTATTTGGCAAAAAAATTAATAGAACATTGCAGCATTTAAGCTGAAGGTATGTTATTATTTGCCATCATAGCTTATTCAGAAATTATAATAGACTTTATCAGTAGTCTAGTCTGCCATCAGCCTTTGTGCTTTATGCTTTAGAAAAAAAAAGTACATTTAGGAAGGCTAGGAGCATTTTTAAAGTGGGTCTTAAAAAGTCAGATTTGTTGATGTTCCGTCTGAGTGACCACAAAGGCACAAGGCCAGACTGGGAAAAAAATCTAGTCAAAAACCAACAGGCAAATATGAGAAATGATACAGTTTATCACAGAGCTGCAGCAAGGCAGCATTTCATGCACTCTTTAGATGAGGTTTGATGCTGCCTGTGAGCATCGCTGAGATTTCTTTTGGCTCTGCTGGGCTTTGATGGGTAGTGTGATGTGGCACCGCACTATCTCTATTGACAGCACATTTATCACACTTTGTCTCTGATAGCATTCATTTGCATGGGCCCATCTCCAGTCATGTTGCTGGAGGTTGGTGTGACAGTATGTTCATTTTTGTCCTAAAGCCACGCAAATATACAAACATTTGTTCAATGCCAAACAGGAAGGCTGTGTTCTTTTATACACTGCTGAAAAAATGTCAGGCCTTTATTGCTCATTCTCACCATTTATTCTGGGTAAATGTTTACCATGCCCTGTCACATCAGCTTCATATCATGCGTCACAGCACACGGCTGAGCAACACTTGACTTCTTTGATTTTAGTAATGGAATCACAATTTGTATAAAACACCTTTTTTTCCCTGACAATCATTATTAAAAGAAGTCATTGATTCATTGAGTCATATGTTCTTTACAAATAAATATTATTGTTCCTTGTAGGAACAATGACCAAGGGGTAAAAATAAATAAAAAAAAATAAAGAACAAATACACAATATTGAACATAAATAAAATAGTCTCTGAATAAATTAACAGGAAGTACAAAAGGAAATAGATGATAAGTAATACTATACTGTTTATACATATGCAGTCTTGTAAGTACATTTGATAAATTTAAATTTAAAAAAAATATATATTTTTGGTGGAATTTAAAAGAATATATATTCTTTTAATTATTTTACATGTAAGCACATTTATTTTACATTTTTCTTGTCACCTTAGGTTGTAAAGAAAACCTGCTGTTAGGAGAGAAAAGATTAGCTGATAAATTCATTAGTCAAATGACAAAAAGTTAATTAGCAATCTATCAGTTAATTTATTTTTTTCTAAATTAGAAAGAGTAAAATCAGTGACTGCAGCTTCTCAGCGATGAATCTTTACTGGTTTGCTGAGTCTCCTATGGTAGTGAATTAATTTCGGTCATTTTAAGATGTCACCCGGGCTCTGTTAAATTGTGATGGACATAATTTGTGGTCTGTTTTTTGGCATTTAGTTTAGACCAAGTGATCTATTCATCAAGGGAATAACAATTATATTAATTGAAAAGGAAAACCATTTTAGTGGGAGCCCTGGCTCCTATTTCTAAAAGCCAAATATAATGCATGGTATTTGAATGTGTAGCTTTCAGACCAAGAAGCAAACCCTCACATATACTAAGTGAAGCTGCCGTTAGCTGTTATTCTGTGCTAATAAGCTACGATAGCTTTCTCTGGGCACTATTTGAATAATTTATAGTACATGTTATAAAGTGCATGGTGCAAGTGCATTTAGGGTCATCAAGCTCAATTTTTGATGGTTGAACTTCGCATAATGTGGATGCAAAGGTACAAGGGGCAAAGAGATTGTATTAAACCAACACTTACCTTTGTGAAAGTTTTATGCTTTTCTTTGTTAAGGTTAAAATGCTATTAATAAGCTGATGGCACACTAAATTGTAAGTGAATTCCACCAGAGATAAAAACTCATTACTATTCTCATATGGTTCTAAGAAAACTCCGACCAGTCTCCTGCCTGTCTCTCCAGGTGGAGGCCTCCGACTGACGTAACCGCTCGTGTAACATCGTATTTTTAGTTTGCCTCTAATGTAACATAGGCTATATAGGTTATATATGACAACACAGCATCCAGTTGTTAATGGCTAACGTTAGGCTACTGTAGCGTAGCCTCTGAAACATTAACGTTATCTTCCTTGTGCATTTCTGCTTCTTAGTAACGTTAATGTTACTATCTAACGTTAGCACTGTAACCTTATTCTAAAACTTATCAGTCATCACTGACCGCGGTTGAGTTTTAAAACTCTGGGGTTGCGTTTGACTGTCTGCAATCAGCAGAGTGTTACACTCGCTCTCCTCTTCTGTGTATCTAACGTTACCTTGCCAACTCCTACGTCTATCATAGACGTAATGAGGACGTAATGGAGGAGGGGGGAGTAGGCCTTTAGGGAGAGGTGGAGTTGCAGGAGGAGGATGGGACTTTGGAGGGAGGCGGGAGTTGTGGATGTTCAAATTTTTTCTGTGTGAAATGCAAGAAAGGTAAGAGTTGCTTTAAGTCCCATAAATAATCATAGCCATGTTTTGGGTGTAATATGAATTCAACCAATCACAGTGTTATATCCTATTCCCTTTAAAAGCCAGGCGTGCCCACACCTGGCACACTGCTGTTAATGTGGCAGATTTGGCAAATTGGACAAGGGAATGGTTTTCTGCTATTGCGGGACATTTATGTACAAGAAATAAAAAAAATGTAGTAAATTTACATTGGAAACAAAACTAAACTCTCAGCTTCTGAAATAATTAAGTTACACTGCTCGCTGTGCAAAAACATACACAGCATCTCTCTTACTGGGGAGTTAGACAGCAGCTCTGCAGCTCTGCTCTGCTCTCTGCTATGTTCATATTTTAGAGAATGCTATTATTTTCCTGATTAACTCAACTGCAACCATTCTGCATGTCCCTGTGTGTGTAGCAAGCAGAGTTCATGTGATGTGAACCCGCCTTTGTAGGTGCATCTTACTATCTGAATAATGTGCCCTCCAGAGCATGTGAGCAAAGCAGACCGGGTGAAAATTTCCACTCCTTGCTGGCAGACCTGTCACTTTGCGCCGCTCGTCCACTCCGCTTGGTTCTGCGCATTCTTCACTCCGCTCCGGTCCACTCCATCATAAATTTTATCCCGCTCCACTCGCTCACCACTCCGCTCAAAAAAACTGCGTCATACTACCCTAACATGTAATGTTCTATTCACAAATAAAACATGAGCTTGGTAGATTCTCCGGGGAAGCCCTCTCCCCGCAGTTAGGGACCGTTCTCCACGGTACCACTGTCGGCAGGGTGGAAATTAGTCCAAGTGTGGAGGAGATGGACCGGGTTAAGCGGCTGACCTCTGGGGAAGCCCTCTCGCCTCTCCCCGCAGTTAGTTTGGAGAATGGGACCGTTCTCCAAGGTACCGCTGCTTCTTTCCTCAGTTTCTTTTCTGAAGTACACAGTAAACTCCATCATTTTGAAAGAAAATAGTGTGGGTATGCGCAGGTGCAAAGATGCATTCTGGGTGGGGCATGAGCGACCGGAGAGAAATTGGAGCGAGAGATAAGGCTCCGCTCCACCTTTTCAAAAAAAAAAGCCGCTCCTCGCTCAACATAAAATCCTTCTGCTCCCCGCTCAGCTCCGCTCCAGCTTCGCTCCGCTCACATGCTCTGGTACCCTCTAAATAGCAGGAAAATACTGTGATGTTCTGACTCAAGACCAGGTTGTTGTTGATAAATGGTGCAGTCACTTTCTGCTATCTCAAAATAACAATGTGCCTCACAACGCTGTTGTGTCTGTTAAAAAATTGCTGTTTTAAATTTTTAAATCCTGCGCCCAGGCCTTAAGTCTGAAATGTACCCTGCAGTTTTTTATCTAAACAAAACCACGTTTACATTAATTGACTTAGAAATTGCATTTCTTCTCCATACAACATTTGCAAAGGGATTTTCGAAGTAATTTGAAACCTTCATTTTTTGCATTATCATTTGATTCTCTTCCTTCTCGACTTTGTTTGGGCTTGTTGCCACTTTTTTTTTGGCACTTTTCCACCACCAGCTGTCAATCAGTGAAAAAGTATGAAGCAGGACTGTGCATCGCCGACTTTGCATTCTTGTGTGCGTGCCTAAGATACAAACAAAACATGGACCCACTCTAAAAAGCACTGCTCCATAGTGCTACATGTGGTCCAGGACTCCGCTGGGTACATCTAACCTTTGTTTAATCCTGTTGGAATCAGCTACAGTGCTTGTAAAAGCAGTTATTGCACGATGGAAAGTCATTACATAGAGCTTTAATCTTGGGATTTTGTGCCAAAACATGAGCATTTACAAGTAGTGTTCTCCCTTTTGGATTATTGAAAAGCCTCTTAAACTGTATTTAAACCGCTCGTGGAATGTGCTCACAAGTCACAGCCGCACACACACGCACACACACAAACACAAACACATAAATAAATAAAACAAATTGTCACAGAGATAAAGTGTGAAAAAATCTAAGTGTTAAATGATTAAAAGATTGATGGCTCTTTGTTCCATGTTACAAAAGGAAAGTGAAACCAAAGAACTCAGTGAAAAGTCTAATCAAGAATCTCATCACGAACAGAGTATGCAATCTATAAACATTTCAGTCTTTCTTTTCTTACACATAGAGCTGAAATAGATGAATGAAAGCAAACAAAGGCACAGAAAAACATGCTGAAGAGAACATGGATTTTGTTTAAATGAGTGGCTGTACATAGTGTGTACTGTCTAATATAAGGTGCAGAATTATACAAGGTAAAGGACGGGTGGACGGATGAATGAAACTATGAGCCACAATGTGATCATCAAAAGGCAAGAATCAATATAAACAAACAATATTAATTTTTTTGTAGCAAAGCTAAACAATAACTCTCACAGAATGACCCAGTGTTCACCCAGGTGCACCTTTAGGCACCGAAATTTGGCACATTTGATTTAATATGAATGAGTACTTGGCAGTACTGGCGTAATTTAGTGGGTACCCTTAAAAGCACTGAGTCTGGCATGCGGCCCTATTTACTAATCAAATACCAGCATGACTTCAGTGACTTCTCATCCAGCATCACCAGCAGGTCAGTGCTTTGGTTTATTACTAAAAACCAAAAAGTAATGGCACTCCCATACCATCAGCCTCAGCTGCACGTAGTCATTAGTGATAATTTGCAGATGTTAGCGTTTTAATGCACCAATGCTGTGTTCCATTTAGTTTGAAAGTCAAAGCTGGAAATGACAACACACCACCAGCAGCTACAATACCAGTGGCAGCCAGGTGGCATTATCCCTCATTTTGCATAATGCAAGAACAAACACTGCAGCAGCATGTCCACTGATAGAAGCCGGACAGTACTGTGTGTACCTCTGATTTAATGGGATGTAAATAGGACAGAAGTGCTAATAACAGTATCATACTGCAGCTTTACTACTGTTGATGTTGATGAGCAGCCAGTTTGGATTTTGAGGCCCTTTCTTCTGGAAATCTGACTTCAGGGAGTGTTCGAATTAAAAAAAAATTGACTGGAAATTCCAACTCCCCAGTGTAAATAAAACACAAGTGACCAATATTTGCGGATTACCAATCTGCTTAACATCAGCGTGTTAGCATTGTCAGTTTTAGCATTTTAGCATGCAGGCATTCACATTTAGCTTTAAGCCTTGTTATACCTAAATACGCCCTCACAGAAGCGCTAGCATGAGTAGGATAATTGACAATATGGCTTACAAAATAACATAATTCAGGGTTCAAGGCTAAGGTTTTTTTTCACTTGCCTGGTCGGGCAAGTTGGTCAGAGATCTACTTGCCCGAAGTCAGTTTTTACTTGCCCTATAAAAATTGTTTAATTTAAGCGGCTATCAAATAACAAAGACCGCAGTTATTTTTATGTTATGTAATCTTTATTCACACTGTATTAAACAACATATGTCATGTATTGTAGCTTAATTCCTACACAAAAATGACAGTGTCAGGGCTTAAAGTGAAAAATTTGTCAATCGTTCTCCGTCTGTAATTTTCCGCCCTACTTGAGCCATGCCCACCTCTATTTATTTTTCATCCCTCTCTCCAGCTCTGCTGTATTAACACTGGGTTTAATATATTTTGCTTCCATCTCTCTGCCCTGCTCTACTCTACTTCAACGCTACTTAGCTCTCTCTCTACTCTACCAGTAGACTACCACATCCACCTGTTGCACAAAACGCACACAGCAGTGTTTCCCCTAGGATGGAGTTGTAGCAGCGGAGGTGAAGCACATGCATGAAAAATAATTTTCACATGCGTGAAACTTTTTTGTATGCTTGCAAAGCACAGCCTGCTGGGATGTTTCTGTGTATCTACTGGCACCAGAAGGGCTCTTTAGGACTAAGTACATACAGTACATGTGTGCACAGTAATGAGCAGGTGAAATGTCTGTCTATCTTACATATGAGGTGTCTCAAGATTTAGGAACATACAATTGTATTGAATATAATAAAAAAAAAGTCACATGACATGCTGCTGTTTTGTGCTATGAACTATTTAAGTGTTGGAAGTTGTTATTTACGTGACAAAGCCTGAACGCAACACAAGCTCAGCATGAGTGCCGTGCTGAGCTGCTGTGCGAGCAGCGTGTTTGTCTGTGCGTAACAGCAGTCTGTTGATGGTTATTTACACACTGTCCATTTCAATAACTTTGTCAGCTGACAAACTGCACCAGGCTCGGCGTCAGATTTGGTCAGGAAACTGCGGCCCGAGCCGCTCTAGCGTGCTCACCTGTGTGTGTGGCGGAACTCCGTCGTGCGCGATACAGAGAGCAGAGCAGAATTGTTAACACGTGACCATGTAGAGACAGAAATGACACGATGGCATAACACCATAAATAGTATTTTGTTCTGTTATTATATGAAGCGTCCGTCGTGCAAAATTATATCAATGGGGGCTGTGGGCAGGACATTGCCTGAAGTCACAGGCACACGCTGTGTAACAGAGAGACCGCTGCATCAGAGCAAAAAAAGCACGTTTTAAAATACATTTATTTGATCAATTAGTTATTAACTTTTACTATTTTTAGCAACTTGCCCGATCGGGCAAGTGAGTTGTTAGTTTACATGCCTGACCTTGAGTTTTACTTGCCCCGGGCAATCGTTATTGTTGAGCCCTGTAATTAATTTTGGCCGTATAATCCAGAAAGTTAGAAGGAAATTTCATTCATCATATTTAACCAAACTTGATTTTGGACTCTAGAGTAGAAGAGAAAAAGCAGTCAGTCTGTTCTGTCATGATGAATTAAGTTCTTATTCTAAGAAGAAAACATACCACAACATTGGGGCTGTAGCTTTTTAAAAAAGTTAACATGTAATTCATTAGAGTTAATGTGAATACAGCCAATATAGAAACCACCCTAACCATCAACTCAGTGGTCAGCGACAGTGTCCTACCCTTCAGTATATATCTTCTGCACTTTGTATCTTGAGATTGTGGTGGGACTTGGAATTGTATGTCATGGGTCCAGTTATGTGTTAAACATCCCATGAATTGTTGTGGCTTTAGAGTGAGGCAGCTGCTTTTTGCAAAAATGAACAAACTTTTCTTCGTTGGTCATTTTGGCCTGTACGAATGTGTAGAACCCAAAATACTTTCACAATTTGATTCTCAAATTCTTGTGTAGTGCAGTGACTATCTGATCAAAAGCGTTTACAACAGAGTCAAAAAGGAACGAGTTTATTGTGTGTGATACTACAAAATATTATCATTGTATCAGTTCTATAAGAGCAGATACCAAGTGGCAACCTCTTGGTACTGCAGTTGCTGGAACGTCCACTTCAGGCAGACACCAAAATAGAGTCAATCCCCATAGACCCCCCATGTTAAAATGTCTGACTTTACAGCAGAAATAAACATGTTTACAGCCCATTCAAAAACAGTTTTGAGTGAGATAGGTGCAGTCCTTTGACAACGTTTGTTAGGTAACGTAACCCAGATTCACACATTATAGGGTTAGCCGTAGCTGTCGCTGTTTCAGTGTGTTTTCAGTTAATGAGAGCATTTTAGTTGCCTAAAAAGTCTCGTTTAGCATTTGACTGTTTTAAACGACAATGTAAGAAATTGGATGTTCAGTTTTATTGGTAAGTAACATTACACTTTGTTTAATGGTTTCATCTGTCCGGCAAAAATTAACATTAGCATTATCACAGTTAACCATAGCGGTGAATGCACTATGCTAACCAAGCTAGCATGCTAACATCAGGATTGACCTCGCTCTCTCTTCCAATTATGGTCACTTCTGGCTCCAAAAATCTAAGACGGCAATAGCTGACATGCCAGACTCGAGTCTTCAGAATGGGAGTCCACAAACCAATGGGTGACACCACAGTGGCTATGTCCAGTGTTTTATGGCATATATACCAGTGTATATACAGTGTAAAGAAAGAAAAAACTAGACATATAATAATGTGATTACTTGACATTAATGTTCTAACATTCAGCTCAAGGATTTGAGTACCACTTTGTAGTCTAATTCATCAGATTGATACTACTGTGAAAGTCTTTCTATGCCAGCTCTTCCCTTTCCTTTCACTGTGTTGCCACTGTTAAAGTCCCCAGCCTTTGAGCAACTAGAACTTGGATAGTCAGGTTTTTCTGTTAACGACATTTGGCTTACTAAATTTTGCACTGTGCGCTAAGGCAGAATTGCTTTAGTTATTCTATTGATTGTTTTTAAGATAATTAAGATATCAGGCTTATATGAGAGAGTAATGACTATATCACATACAGTACACTGTATATTCAGAATAGAGGCTACTTGTTCAAGATCTTGCCTGGTTTTTGCCCCAGATTGCTGAGAGTCAGTCTAACTTATTGAGCTTCTTTGGAAACTTTGAGATCTTGACAAGAATTTCAAATAAAGCTGTGTGGGTTACTACAAGTGTTAGCCATACAGCATGCATTTGTATTGATGGGCACAGTGGTAGGTCTGGTGGAGTTGAAGAGTTGAAGTCAGACTCACATACAGCATTGAGCCATCTCCAGCCAACATAACACTCCTCCGGGAAAGAATGAGGTTTTTGTTTTGCACACGGCAACCAAAAGCACCCTGTCACTGTTCAGCAGGAGATGAGCAGATGAGAGCAGGTGCTCTCGTGTCATTCCTGCACGACTACTTTCAAAGCAGGACTAAAATAAGGGATCTGTAAGAATGTCTTACATGAAAAGGAGCATTCAGGCTTTATGAGCAATTTCCTGAAACACACAGCTCTAAATCCATTGCATAAAACAGACATAGAAGACATATGTTTGACTTTATAACACTGGTATTTGACTACACTGAGTCTCTGGGGCTCTGAGACGGTAAGGAATGCATCCAAGAATGAACACTGCAGTCACATTCCCACAAAATTATGCTGCTGAGTTAGAGCAAAACACTTGAGCCCACTAGCAATGCAAAAGCAAGACAATTATAAAAGACAGAGTTGTGCATTAAAGGGCAGCTAAATTAAATGATATGCCTGGGAAATGAAAGCCGGCCTGATAATTAAGAGATGAGAACTCACCAGCATTAAAGTTTGCCCTGATGACGGGGCCTGGCTTGATCCATAGACTGGCAATGATGCTGGAAAGTTCTTTTACAACTCATTACAGATTTATGGCGACCAGCTGAGGAGCACAGGGCACTGTTTCATCAGAGCCGTGAGCTCAGTAAAAATAGTGTTTATAGGTGGAAGCCCACTAAAACATGGTAATGTCTCACCTTTTTAGAAGCACTGTATCACTGGGGAGATACAGCAATGGGTTGTTAAAAAAAAAAAAAAAAGCCTCGTTTGTTGGCTAAAAAGCTGCTTGAAATGCAGCGATGACTTGCTAAACAACTGGTTTTGTTGTGTGTTCGTCTCTGTTGGTCAAACAATGGTTTATTCATTTAAAAACACATTGTGCTTGTTTAGCACAATATTTCATAGTTCGTAGTTTTTATCTGCTGGAGGGTTGCGTAGGGGAGCGTAGCGCGACAAAAATAGAAGAGCCGCGTAAAATAGAGAGTAGTTGCACGACAGACAGCGGTTGTCGCGCCGCTCCCGTTGCCGGTGCAGCCGCTTTAATTGATTAACGGAGGCGAGCTGCTACGGGACTCGCGCTGCAGTTAACACTACTAACAGTGTGAGTTAATGTCTCTGCACATGTTGAGCTTCCAGCTATGTTAATACAGACACAGGCTAATATAACACGATGAGTTAGAGTTGTTCGGACCACTTTTGGACTTGTTTGCCCACATATTTGTACCGAGAGGTCTCTGGATTCGTTCTGCTACTACGTCTTCTTCTTCTTCTTCTTCTTCTTCTTCTGGTGGACCAGGTGCGTTAAGTGCGTCTTTACGATGCATACCACCACCTATTGCACCGGAATTTTAACGACAAGCTACATTCACAGACAGTGAGTCCCATTATAATGTGTTTATGAGCGAGGTCGAACAGGTAGCGCCAAAAGCAGAAAAATGGTAATGACATGAAGCAAAGGGCCACAGGCTGGAGTCGAACACGGGCCGCTGCAGCAACAGCCTTGTACATGGGACGCCTGCTCTATCCAATAAGCCACTGACGCCCCACCACTTCAGTTTATGTATTTCTCCCCATACCTAAAAATATGAAATAGTGGGGTTATACCCGGAAGTATAACTTAACATTTATTCTGTTTGCAAGAGCACATTTTGGTATCGAGCCCCGGGCACCCAGTGGGTAACCTGCCAAGGGTCGAATCCTGGGTGTTGGATTGTAAATATATTTAATTAAGATAATGATAATTTAATGCAATTTAATGTTTTACGCATTAATTCTCTGCTGATTTTGTGTCAGCTCTGTCTTCTGTGCCACCTGGAATATGAGAGCCACCTGCATTACTAATGGGCACATTAACTATGGAGATGTACTGCTCAGTATTATGAGAATAAGCAAAAAATGTAAATATTTTATCTTAGTTACACATGTATGAATTGTCCCAAAATGATCACCTTAAACATGCTGCCTCACAGAATTATTTGAAGAGTGCATGACTCTAGCATTTGCATTTTGGAGTCGGGCTGCAGATCTTTCTCTTCCCAAAAATAGTTCCCACATGAAACTGTTCACAACAAGTTTTGTGGATTATTGTGAGTAACCGGGTCATGCTTTCTGGAAAGAGACATTGCTGATGAGCTTTTCAAATGTTTTTTGCACTCTGAGCACCACGTGTCGAGTGCCATCGAGGTCCATCATACCGGACAGAAGGCAGACATCCCTATGTCTGATATCTCCAATACTCAGCAACTCACACCAAAACAATCTGGATTGATGACCAGCTTTAAAGATGAGGGTACAATGATCCGTCCCTGCAGGCATGAGGTGTGGAGAATCCTGTGTGAGGTGTTATTCCAAGAGGCGGTGTAAGCAGCTAACACCACAGGCTCTCTCAGATTTCGACAGTGAGAGCACTACTCAGGAAGAGAGATTCACAGAGGTTTTGCACAGGTTAAATTTAATGACTGAAATAATATACTGGAGTGTGTGGCACAGTAAGACAGAAGAACATTAAGGAGAGTTAGAATGATTACCTGAAGAGACTGAAAATGTTTGCCTTATGTCACTGTCTCTCTGAATGTAGAAGAAAATGTTCTCTAACGCTGACTGTCTTTGCTCACCTGATATGGACAGCAGTGTTGCTGCCCTACTTGTTGTTTACAATTTCTGGGGTTTCATGACTTTGCACACAACCTCGGGATTCTCATTTCAGCTATGGCTACAGCATTTTAACTGTGCATTGTCTGTCATTCAGTTTGGATTACTAAGACTTTGGCAAATGGCAAACATGCCTCTCATGCTCTTTCATTCAGCGTGTGACTACTTTACTGATGGCAACTCTGAAAGCTACGGCAGTAACAGCTCTTTGATGTTATTGTTACTGATAGCACTGCAGTACCATCAATAACAGTAACATCATCATGTATGTTTTCTGTCTTCTTTCAATCGGTAATTGCGCTCGACTCCAATCATTGATAAAGAGAGCTGGAAAAAGCCTGAAATATTGGAGGTGAATACAAAGCTAGCGCTGCACTGTGGAAAATGAAAATGTCACACCAAAGTGAAACATCGCTTTGAGTGCTGCAAGGCTGGGAGTCCAAGTGCAAACGCCCTCAGAATGCAAGTGTGTGTGTATGCATTTGTATGTGTGCTCGTCTGCAGCATCCATGGGGAGTCTTTACTCATCTAATCAATTCACTCCCCTGAGTCGGCACGCTAATTAGGTCTAAAATATACATCATAGTTTCCCTCGTCTCTTTAATTAAAAGTTGATGGTAGCTATTCAGCTATCAAGTGATATGCCTCGAAAAGTGTCCAAAAAGTGTGGCTCAAGTGCCGATTTAAGGGCAAAGAATATCAGATTTTATGGGCAGATAGAATGCTATATGCTTCCTTATGTTCTCAGAAAATATGAATCATTGCCTTTTTAACCAAGCATGTGAATAAAAAGGAAAATCTGTGAAACTCAGAAATGATGAAATCATTCATAGAAGAAAAGAGATCTGGCACAGGGTAATTATTTCAGGCACTGAGTGCTGGAGTACATTTTTAGCATTCAGCTTTGCATTCAAATAAGCATTTGCAAGGTGCAGAGGTTTTCCCTGTATGACTTGCACTAAACCAGGTAATGAGAAGGATGTGAAGGGGAGCTCAGGAAAATGTTTCTGAGCAGGCAACCAGTCATGATGTGATGAATGGAAAGGTGGGTGAACTCAGTTAGTATTCATCATCCTCGCCTTGTGCTTAAGATCATTTTTTAGTCCAAATAAAACATTCCAGATCTCACTCCTCAGTCTAACCTACAAATTAATGAGTTTAAAATAATATCTTTGAAAGGTTCATTGTCATTCACAGCATTAATATAGCAGCAAGCCACTATTTGATAATTAAATATGTAGGGGAGTGATGGCATCCTGAGCAGACAGTGAGGTCATGCTACATCTCTGTGCGTTGTAGTAAAGCTTCTCTGTGGTTTGTTGTCGTAGCCACTCTGGTGTGCATCCCACTGACTAGCTCATGGCTGCTGCTTTGCACTTTGCTCATCTGGTAGCTACCAATGATTTTGGGACGGCATCATTGCAGAAGTGAAGCAGCCATCAAGTTCTCCACTGTTAAACCCAGTACAGTAATACAGTCCGTTGTGTTTTGCATGCATGGTTGTTTCTGTTGCACAACGCGCTTATTACCTTCGTGTTGATAGCCTACACAGCTGAGAGAGAGAACCCAAGGAAAACGTCAAAGTTTCAAGGGTGTGGGACCATTACAAGTTAAAACACAAAGAAAACAGTTCAGTGTGTATTGCAAAACAGAGTTAGCATACCACAATAGCACATCCTCAATGCTCCAACAGTAGAAAATATTCAGTGTATGTGTTACAAGACACCTGATGTTATGCCTGACTCATTACCCGACACTCCTACCGCTGGTAACTGTAACCTTTAACTAAGCTTCGTTATTTCCCTCCGGTGTGCAGTTGGACTTGAACGTATGCCTCACTTACCTAATGTGTGAAGATCCCTAAGCTGTCTAGGGGGTAAATGGGTTACTCACCCTTCATCCAATCT
This sequence comes from Epinephelus fuscoguttatus, assembly GCF_011397635.1. NCBI lineage: Eukaryota > Metazoa > Chordata > Actinopteri > Perciformes > Serranidae > Epinephelus > Epinephelus fuscoguttatus. The sequence goes on along the minus strand of NC_064768.1, from coordinate 34,701,461 downwards.
GGAAATCCATCGGTTAAAAAAAAAAAAGAGAGGAAAAAAAAGGATTTTTTTTCCTTAAGTAACTCAATATACGGTCTGTGAAAGAAATATTTTTTCCAGCGGATATCTTAATTACAACATGATTGAGCTAGCAAGCAGAGCAGTTTTGTGTTGCTATGTGTGGTATTTATTCAGTTTTGGGAAATCACGATGTCTAGAGAGCATCAGTGGCTGCAGCTGACAGGGACAGCTAACACTAGCAGCAAAGCTAACATCAGGACGTCATCTGTTAAAAGCCTCCTGTTGTCGGATACAACATGAAACTACTCCAGTTAGCTCAATCATGTTGTAACTAAGACATCTGCTGGGAAAAAAATACAAAATTTTCACGTTGACGAGACGGCCTTTCGGGTGGAGCAGCCGCCATGGACGCGGAGCTTGCTGTTTCTGTAGGTACACATTTCCTGGGGACACCTGCCGTCTTGGCCCCGCCCCCTCAATTGTGCATCGTTCAAACTCAAAGCCCCCCCCCCCCCGTAGTCATCTTTCACACAAGGCCGCCAACAGATTCTACAATGTAAATTGCAGAATTGAAGGTGTGTGAGCTCCTAGGAAGGGGAGTTACCCAATACCCCAAGTGGAACATCAGCCTCTCCCTGCTTCCTAACTCCACCCCTAACCGTACACCTAGGCCTCCTAATTATGTGCCATAACAGTATGCATCGAGTTCGCTGACATTAACGTCGTATGTGTATTATGACTTCATAATGACTGATTAATAACAGAAATCAATGCGGTGGCTAACATGAGCAGGCGATGTATCATGTGTATTAACCAAGTTTTGAGAGAAAATAGCAACACGCGGAAAATAAAAGGCTGTAGTCAATTTGCCTTAGCTTCATTCGTGTTGTTGTTAGTAGCACTCACAATAATACACACGCACCTCTTACTCACACACACACACAAAATTGTTAGTGGCGGAGTCCACCTTTCCCTCCCAAGATCCAGATTATGACCCCCCCCCCCCCCCCCCGCACACACACACACACACACACACACACACACAAGGGTTTCGCAGGAAGCTATGAATGCATGCACTGGACGTCATGTATAACAAAAGCCTGCGTCAGGCATTTGGAAGAGTAGGCACAGTAACTGTTGACTGTCTTCTTTAATAAAACAGTGTGACATGATGAATCCTGTCAGCCTGCAGTTTGTCTGGCCCAGCCATGAACCAATACAGCAGTTGCTCTTTCTCTGTTCTTTCTGAATGAGTGGCAGTTGAAGGCATAGTTGGCGGCCCCAGTGGTCGATACGTGTGTCAGATTTTGATGGAGGTCTGTATTATTAAAAAACACTTGCTGTTACCACTGGTAACCCTGCATGTCATTGAAAGCTGCATTATTATTTACTTTGGCCACAGGCACAGTGTGCAGTGCATCACGCTATAAGCAATCCAATAGTGGGGAAGGTGTTCACAAACAGGTGCAGCAGACACACAGCAACCTTATCATTCATTTAGAGTAGTGTTTCTGGCCACCTGATGAACACTGTGGTACATACAAAAATAATAATATCTGACTCTTAAACACGATCTGTCCAGTGGTTGGTGCAAGGCAGACAGCATGCAGATGGTTTATCAGAGCTTTTTTTTATCCAAAACAGATCAGCCACATCCAAACTGCTTGATGTGGCTGAAAATGAGATTAATTAAGGGTCTAGTGTGTAGGATTTAGCGGCATCTAAACGTGCCCCATGTGCCAAGTGTGTCAGAGAACTTTGCTGGCTGATGCAAAAACGCAAATGGTCCTTTCTAGAGCCAGTGTATGGTTTGTCTGTTGCAGGCCACTGTAGAGACAACATGGCAGACTCTGACCTACCCTACGTAGGTGTAAACGCCTAATTCTGGTGTAACAAAAACACAACAGTTCATAGGGCGCATTCACACCAGGATACCGAAAAATTTCACACCTTCATTTGGTTCGGTTCACTTTCACACTGCACTTTTTAAAGTGGACCAAACCGCCTGGACAACGTCACGCAGTGTTAACGGCTGCCCAGAATGACCACTGACCAGGAAGAGAAAAAGTAAGAGGAAGACGAAAACCCAGCTCATCGATTGACCAGGACCGAAAATGAAAATCCATCCCCTTCAGCCAGCTTGGTCACCACAAAAACACCAAACACCAAAATACACTGTGCTCGTCGTCACTTCCTCTCTTTGGTTCGCTGGATAGTCCGTTTGCATTTCCCACTGTAAGCGAACCATACCAGGGTTCACTTTCAACCCTCACTCGCAACACTTGGTCCGTTTAAAGTGGACCAAATAGCACCAGTGTGAATGCATCCTTAGTTTCTGGGTAACTCTAAGCAATGTAAACAAAGTTAAGAATATGAATATTGTACACCATTTCTGCCAATACATCCCCCTATTTCTACATATGGGACTTGGAAAGGCGAAACGGTAACAAAACGATAAATCTGGGTTCCCTGAAACCAAACAATGAGCTAAAAGAATCTAAAACTCTCTGTTTAGCTGAGAAGAACGGCAGCATTGAGGGGAAATTTTCAGTGGGTGTGTAACAGGAGACTTTGACCAATCACAGGTCGTTTTCAGAGAGCACCTGTCAGTTCTGTCTGTGGTTAGACTGTCAACTAGGCAGCGCTGATCAACTATGGATCAAGATTTTGTTACTGCATTGCTATTTTCCCCTCAATTTTTTTCAGAAACATGTTTTAGTGTACTGTTTAGCTGTAAAATGAGAAAGTCTGTGACCCAGCACCCATGTTGAAAACAGTCGAGCTGAAACCAGGCACCGTCTACTGGCTGGAGTACTTTCTTGTGATCTTGCGATCCTTGCAGATGCCATAAGGAGCACTGTTAGGGGGCAGTGGAGCATTATCTGCCTCATATACTGCTGTCACGATGTATTGACAGCTATAAAAAAACAGCCTTTGCTGTAAAAGTTACCTACTCTAGCTTTAAGTACAAGGAACACCAGCAGTGATAGTAATTGCCTTTGCGGGGTTCCTCCATTATGCATTTCTCGAATGCATAATGAAATGTAAATTCTGATTATGTTTAATGCTGCAATACAAAAATAATCTCCAGTTATTTGCACTCCAGCATCTGTACCATCTGCTCCAAGGTTGTTAGCAAAATAATTCCTAGAAATGGAAGTCAGACCACACACTTGAAATACACTTTTTTTTTTTTGCCTTTATGCCTTTTATTTTACAGTGTAGAAGTGGTGGAGGGGGAGAGGGGGGGGCGTATGACATGCAACAAAGGTCCCAAGGGTGAAACTGGACTTTGGATGTTGTGATTATAAGGCATGTGCTGTAACCACTGCACTGCCAAGGTGCTCCACTATTTATCTGATAAAGAAGTTGACTCAAAAGCATGTGGGTGCATCAGTAAATAGCCATCATCATCACAGCATGCATAATTATGTGTATGTACATAATGGTTTACTTTAATGTGTGTTAAACTCAGTCTAATAATGTGGCAAATGGAAAAGATGAGACAGAGGGACACTGTGGTGCAGCCGTTGTAATACTAGGTGAGATATTTGCAAATATAACAAAATACAAACAATAAAAATCATCAGTAAGGTAAGGTTGTGAGATGCAAACAAGTTAGAGCTGGGTGTCTTTTAAAACATTTTGATACCAGCACCCTTTAAGTGACGATACCTGTAATGGGAATGTAGCAGCGTGTATTACAGCCATACTTTAGAATGTTTCATCAAATTTTTCATTATTTCATCAAATCACACTCAACTTCACCACACCTCAGACTAACGGGTTGTAGCTGCTGCTGCGGGAGAGTGAGCTCCGCGCCAGGGAAAATTGTGAGTCTGTCCGGCTGCATAAACACATTTAACAGGGCTAACTGTTAGCATCACAGGGCTAACGTTACCCAACGGTGATTAATGGGTTCAACAACTGAGCCGAACTGTTTCTGTGTCAGTTATGGCCAGGTGATATAACAACTATGTACGATATACTGTATTGATACATTTTCAGGCAAGATATACATTAAGACAACACCATTTATATCGATATAGGGTCATGTTGCGTGACACTCATTCACTGTTCTCCATCAACACTCAGAGAGACACAGAGCTGCTCCTCTGTTTAATCTGTCTGTTAATTAGTCTACGATGCGAAATCGGACTGTATGTTGCACGTGCTACATTAAATCAGTCTGTGAGATGAATGAAATTACCGCAGTAGTACCGCATCTTGGTAGTTGTAGTCTAATTTGTGACACTGAGACAGCGCCTGGATGCAGGCGACAGATGGGTTTACAAAATGCAACAACACAGACATTTCATAAACAAGACGTATATAGCGAGGACAAAGTGTCTCTCGCTCCTTCCCTCCCTCGGCCTCTCTGTTGATGCTCTGTGCATAAATAAGATTAATAGTCTTAATAAATAAAAAAGATTTAAATCATTTTCCAGCTCTAGATTCATTTGAAAGGCCAACAGATGGAAAACAAATTTTTATCTCCGCCACAAAGATTTTAATTGTTTCAGACTTCAATAGATTTCAGCCTACTTGATACTTTTATACTCCTGTTATAGTTTTGTGTCCTGTGCTGCAAACCTTTAAACCTCTGTAACTCCAGTGCTGTTTGCAAAATGTTAACGTACAGCCCTGATATTTATTTTATATCATTTTTCATGTACATGTTGTGCAGCTGTGTATTTTCAAACAGGGGAATTAAATCCCTGTCTTTGCATTTTATTTTGATCACAAAGTACCGAGATATATATCTTGTATCGCCAGGCAGCCTGAGAATACCGATATCGATCAGGCCTAGTGTCACTGCAAGATTGGTGGTACCACTTAAGACTGACTTTAAGGCATTAAATTGACAGCTTATCCGGAGGGTAGCGGCTCTGGAGATGGCAGCAACAGAAAGTTCGCTGTTTCGGTGGGGAGTCAGGATGGTCTAGGATCAGCCCCCTGGTGTAAATAGGATCAAATGCAGGATCATTTGACAGGAGGTGTTTCAGTACTACTAGGTACTGGGTCATTTCGGTAGGTATCACGTACTGATATCTAACAAAACAAGTGCATATTTAGGAAATTGTCAGCTTTAGTTTCTGAGATTCAGTTTAAAGTTAAAGTTTTAGGCCTTCAAAGCTGTATTCCCCATGCTCCACTGGGTGACTGAGGTAAGGTGAAAGGTTGAATAAGAAGGTACTGAGAAGGCTGCTGACCCCAGATCACATCTGACCACAACAGAACGGGTCACTGTGTGTACACAAACATAAAGAGGGTCAAGTTGATGTGACAAACTCAGGTCACGGAGCAACAATCTCAACATTTGTCATGGCTGAAGTGAACTAAGAACTTTCATTTTTCAGCATGATCCCCAGTGACTCAGGCGACTTTCAATTTATTCCCATTCTGGTCAGAGTTTGAAAAAATGGCCAGCGGCAGATTTGAGAAAGGGGGAAAAAAACATAGCACAAACAAACCCAGTTGTTAGCTCAGGCTGTGAGGTCACATAAAGACAGTCCATGGTGCACATGCAATGACAGTAGCTCAGAGGGGTAAAGGAGGCTCTCGCTGTGTTTAGTATGCCCAGGTTCCATCACAGCCTCGCCTGTTTCACATTAACACCCCTGGAGACTCTCTCAGGTTTACCCTCTGGTGCCTCACTTGACCCAGCCATGATTGATGGAACAAGACTGCACGGGGCAACCAATCACTTTACACTTTATCAGATGGATGCACAGGCAGTATGGGATTACAGTGGGACGCCCAACTGTTGTCTACACCCAGCGTTGCATGCAGTTTGATCCCAGGACGAAGATCAATTCATTACTAGCATCATTTATCACAGCAGGGACAGTTCCAATCAACTTTAAATCACTTAGTGGTACTTGAAGTATTTGTCCCACATGAATCTATGGAGCTCGTATGCAGGCAATTTAAAATCTCATTTTCTGCACGCTATTAGTCTAAAAACTTTTTTACCCATTTATCTAGTGCATGTTTTTCCAATCAATTTGTGATTTGTGAAAATCCGTTACAGCAGTGCTTATAAACAATGCACAAAATAATCTTGTCCACTGGGCTAACGAATTAAGTTGCACTGATTGCTTGCATGCAGGCATCATTTTCTGTGATATGCCTTGCAGATATGATTAAAAAAACTGCTCTGGCCTGAATATAATGCTCTGACTTGAGGCAATATTTTCAAAGTGTGCAGCGTGAGTGGCATCAATAAACCTGTCATGTACAGGCATTGATGATCTGCCATAGACAGTGGGGTGATCCTGCAGTAACCAGATAATAATGGACACTGCTCCTGAGTAATTTTGACACCACAGATGGAAGAATTGTATTTATATGCACATCACATGTTAGTGAAATCACAGATGAAAAGAGTGATGACTGCAGTGCAGACTGACTCCAAAGCAGGCGTTTATGAAATAAACATCATTAAACATAACCATCAAACCCACTCAGGATAATAAACATCTCAACCAAAGTTAGCATGAAATAAAAACTCAGTTGCTACTTCATACATGTAAATAAATAGTACAAACCCAATAATGCATCCAGTATGTCAAGTAGGCCTATCAAAATATAGTTATAGGCTACATGAGAGGAAAAACATGACTGGCTCTGTTTTTTTGCAGCACAGCAACCAGCTCAAGCAGTGTGAACACCGTTATGTATTTTCCCAGCCTTCAAATTGCCTTTGCGCAACTGTGTGGTATTTTGATAACTTGGTATTCCTCCTGTTTATGTAGCAGATCCGAGCTCATTCATACTGCGTGTAACACACTTCTTTTTGAAACACTGCTTAAAGGGTAACTTCGGTATTTTCTACTTGGACCCTGTTTTTCCAGGTTTTGTGTCTGAGTGACTAATGAGAGCAACAATTTGTGAATCAGTCCAGTATTGAGTGTTGGGCAGCCGTGAAACAGGCTGCACTGTAACCACCCAGGACATTTGGCACTGTCACTTTACATCCACTAAGAGTTCTTGGTTTTGCCTCTGACAGGCAGAGGTTGCTATTCCAAGTGTCTAACAACATTATGGAGAGGATCCTACAGAGATACAGACCTTTTTGTGTAAGAGTGAAATCCCTTTGTTTGACCAGAAACAGCCCTGAACTCACCATCGGCAAAACCACCAGACTCATTTCAGCCTATATAAAGTCAGCCATATGGCCTTGTTCACAATAACACAGGTATATTTTTAATATGAAAAATTGAAAAGAAACAATTCACATCATCATACTTGTGGAAGTTTGACCTGTTGGCATATGACGTCATACTGTTACCCACGGCAACAACAAGCATGGCTGAAAGTGAAGTTATTACTGACTGCTGTGGTTCCAAAAAGAGGAGCAGCTTCAGCAGTGTGGAATAAACTGTGGCATCCTGAATGTTTTATTAACAGCTCCGGACTTCTCAGACTCTTTTAGCAAGTTACCCTCCCTGCAGAGGGAACTTAATCAGCGACACAGCAGCACAGCGTCTCTCCCTCTTCTCTCACGCTGTATGCACATGGCAGTCGTTGTCATTAAGTTACCCTTTAAGATATGATGTAACCATTAACAATATGATATATACACAGGGCAAATTCTGTACCTTTGTGGTGGTATTTAGCATTTGAACCTAGAACATTTGAAGTGTTGTCTACGTCACAAGTGACAAAAATTGTGATATCATTAAGAAGGTAGGCCAGTGATAGTGAAAAAGCTGCTGTGCTGTGGGGTTAGGGTTCTTAGCCAAGGCATTAGGTCCTCCTAAGAAGCTGGAGGACTGTTTTAAGAGGAGCTGCTAGATCATCTATGGCAGAGGAAAAGACATGCTTTTTCAATAGAAATAAATTATCATCACTGTGTGGAAAAACTTAATAGTTTTCTGCCTCTAGGCCTTCCCCTGATAATTAACTGAATGAAACAATCTATAAAGGGAAACCCTCTTTTGATTGAACTTCACCATTATGCACGCCTCGATGGGGGACTGCGAGAAAGCATTGCTTCATTTAAAGAGTTCACAAGCCATAAAGTTTGAGAAGCATCGCCTTATGCCACTGCAATCATTTCACAATAAAACTCAAATTGTCATCCGGGGCTGTAGTACTTGCTTTCAGACTACTTTTGTGGCGCCTTTGACTCCTGTCATGTGTTTAGATGGGCATTTAGGCTGAGATAGGAGTGGGTGTCAGGTGTGTGAAGGGTAAGTTAAAGACTCTGATTTGAGGGTGGAGATGCTGTAATCAGTGGGAAAGCGACAGACTCTCCTTTAATCTGGCAGAGTGGCTTTCAGCTATTTGTTGAAGAGAAGCTGAGGAGCCTCAGAGGAGCTTTGCAACAGTTTTTTGAGAGACTGCCAGATTCACAACAAAGGCCTACTAACACCATAGAGGGACTAACTAACAAGTCCAGCCACCACCAGCTAACTATAAAAACTAACAATTACAAGAGGGACTAGGCTGGCATCTTGCAAAGAGGTCAGCAAGACTGTTATGATCAATAGTGATCAGAAAGTCTCAATGTTTTGGGCCATGTTGTCTGGGAGAGAGTCAAATGGGCCCCTTAGTATTTATCTACGTGGTTACTGCTGTAAAGAAATGAGGACCAATAATTGTGCCTGTGTTTGTTGTCCATAGCTCATCCTAGCCCATACCACAACCCCACTGTGACCATGGGGCACTTTACAACACTGGCATTAGCAAACTGCTCGCCCACAGGACACCATATACTCCATCTGCTATTTGCCCAGTACAGTGTAAACTGGGCTTTATCTGTGAAAACAACACTTCTCCAAAGAGCCGTACGCCATCGAAAGTGAGCAGTTGCCCACTAAAGTAGGTTACAGTGACAAACTGCAGTTCCCTGAGACAGTTTCTGACAGTCTATATAGTAGGCAACTGGACTTGCTTGCGTTTCTTGAAGACATTTTGCCTTTCATCCAAGAAGCTTCTTCAGTTCTAAAGGACTGGTGCCGAGTCGCAGGCTTTAAACTCTGTGTGGGTGTGAACCCTTACAGGGTCGTTGGGGTCACATGTGAACTCATTTGCCCTTTTTAAATATGAATTGTGCAAATTAGCAGGAAAGCCCAATCAGTCTTTTGTCAGCATTAGCAGTATAAAAACAAAATCAGGAGTGCAGCAAAATGCCACTGACCTACTTTTGTTTATACAGAATGCGCCTTTTTTGGGGCAATGGGGGCGTGAGCAAGTAACAAAACGTGTAGCTCAGTGTGTGACGTGGTAGGGAAGTTACGGCTGGTCAGTCCTTCGGCGATTCTCTCATAAGTTGGCCCGTTCTTCACTGTCCCCGTTATCTGATGGTTAATGGCCTCTTGGTTTGCGAGGGCAAGGAGGGCGCGCAATTCCTTGTCTCCCCAGTTGCTCATCTTTACAGTGTCTGTCAGGTTTGCGTTTCCCTCTTGCTACTAGCTGCTCGCTAATTCCTGCTATCAGCTGTTTCCTGTTTATCCACCGCCAGTGGCTGGCATGTGTGGCGTCATCAACAGCTCCTCCCACAAGTCATCAACAGCCCCTCCTGTTGCGGAAGGCCGCCTCGGTCTGTTTAAACTAAAAGGGTTCCGCCAATATGTCTACCCTACGAGGCAGAAAATTGGGCACCTCGGATCAACTCGCCAATCCAGCTCTGTGTGTCTAAACACTCGCAGCTTGCCGGCAAAATGGCCCAACATTTGCGGAAAATCTCGAGTCGTGACCCACCTGGCCATCATGTATGTCCTAAGGGTAAGATGGGACCAGTTGTGAATGGGTGTGAAGTCGTCTGGGGAGGGATCCCAAGACTGCATTGTAGGTGGGCGATAAGTGGTGTCGTAGGCCACCTCCTCTGTTTAACCATGGTCATTCCAGTTTGACGTAGATGGCTTCTTTCACACCTCTTTCAAACCTGTCTGACAGTTTTTGACAGTCCGAGCAATAATTCTAAAGTTCTGCAAACCAATGGTTCCATCAGCTGAGTGCCTGGTCTCAGACCTTCTTGCAGGTGAAGGCGGTGGGCTGGTGTAGTTACACTTGGTCTGCACCTCAGAGGCTGGTTGGATGTACTGTCAGATTCTCAGAAACCGCACTGGAGATGGCTTATAGTGGTGAAATGAACATTCAGTTCACAGGCAGCAGCTACGGCCTTTTATTGTGACCAGGCCATGGCACACCTGTGTAGTAATGATACTGTTTAATCAGCATCTTGATGTGTCACACCTGTCTGGGGGATGGGTTATCTTGGAAAAGGAGAAGTGCTCACTGACAGATTTTAACAAATTTGCAACCAGAATTTGAGAGAAACAAGTGTTTCATGTGCATTAACAGCTACTGTCTCTAAATCATGAAAAATGTGCTAACAGTGTTGCATTTCTATTCTAGTTCAGTGTGTTTTGGCTGGTAGTGCAGTGCAGTGCAGTGCTAGATAACCAGAAGGCTGCATTCTTATATGAAGCGCTAATGTCGCTCTTACTACAGTCTGTCAAGTGCACACATTTTTCAAGGTTGCAATGTGCTGACCCTTATGTTGTCTTCAAAGCATCAACAGTGCTGCTTCAGAAAAACATCCCCCAAACAAGAGTGTTAGCTGGTAAATGGTCATTAAACAGGCTGAGCACCAAGTGCAGAGGATAACAACAAGGAAACCACCTAGAACATTGCTCCCATTGCTAAAACCACCTATGTGACTGCATTTGGTGAAGTTTCGTCCCCTGCCAATGCACAATAATCAGCAGTAAGATACACCCATTCATGAATTGAAGAAGTTATTTCATCTTAAGTTTAGAACATTTTAGTATAGAAATATGATTAAATACTCTTTATGAAAGAATGGCGATAAAAATGCTGATTAACGGTCCATGGTCTCTGGGTTTAAAATCAAATTTGTGTCATGACAAGAGATGTCTGTTTCCTAGGAGGATCAGTGACATGATCCCAGGAAATAATAATTATAAATGTGCAAGAAAACATTCAGCACCAACCCAAAGGAGGAAAGCTGCTCAGCTGAGGCAGATGATATTGAGGTTATGCTAGTGAGAAAGCTTAATGAGAGAATGTGCATCCAGTGTAGTCATGTCCCTCGGGGTTGTCTAGAAAATGAAGCTCTGTGTTGTTTGTGATTGTATTATAGATGGCCCCCTACTCTGCTCTATTATTGTTCCTCCTGCTGTTGGGTCCAGAGGATAGAGGCCCATTTAGCATGCTATTATATGTTCATATAAACATCCCTAGAAGGAATCATTGATATTGACCCAGGTCATTATAAAGTCATCTCACAAATTTGATGACGCAGTTTCGACAGGGCATCAGAGCTGGTTAAAGTCAGCAGTGATGTCAAACTGTTGAAGATATCTTAATTTGGCCGTCTTTGCGCGTGTTTCTAATCTTCAGGGCCGTTGAGCTCTCAGGGCCACCACTCTTCTGATAGGACTGCGTAGAAAATTCCTTTGGCGGATAAAGTGTGGTTCGGTTGTTTCAAGTTAAAGCATTCACACCCTTTAACATACATATGTGATGTAGAGATATGATCTGGGTTAAGTTTGTTGTAACACGTGGTTAAAGTGATCAAACGGTCGCAGTTAGGTTTAGGCAACAAAACCACTTGGTTAGGTTTAGAAAAAACACAATATTAGGGCTAAAATAAATACCCAACATGACGTTGATGAGTCTTGTCACTAGTGAGTGAGGACTGACTTTTGGTTTCACACCAGACATGTACAGTAGTGTCCTGGGTGAAAGTCTGCGTTTGTTTGACCAATCCATCCCCTGCCCTACATGGACTTTCTCACTCTTTATACTACATCAGTTGCTCTGAGCACCAAATATAGTTGTGGATGGGTTTACATCGTAATTAGTTAAGAGTCTGAACATCTAATATAGATGCCAAAGGGTGCCTTTGGCATTGAAAATAATCAATTGTGATGAAGTTCTGTGTGGTTGTTTTAAACCATTTCCTAATTAAATTCAAGAACATTTACCGTGATATATACTGTCACAATGATATATATATTGTGATAGAAGATTGTCATGAGTAATGCCACCAATAGACCAGTGCTAATTTAAAGACAATTTAAAGGACTACACCAGTATTTTGTCCACAATTTTGTCCATTTATACACTATTTGAATACACGTGTGGCAATTTGAGAATAAATAGTCAGAGACAAAAACAAACATTAGGGCTGTAAATCACCAGTTTCATCACAATATGTAATATATCGATTTTTTTTTTTTAAACATTATATTTGCTGTTATTACAAAGTCGATTTTTTGCAATTCAGGGTCCTGCGATTGATATAAGATGATATTATACACCCGATTAACACAATCTGTCACAAAAGAAGTTGCCACAACACATAAAAAATACGTGCAATAAAGTTTACTCCTCCACTATCACACATAAAACAGCACATGGGATAATTTAACCTTCAGGGCTTCCTGTCAGAGAGCCTTTTCAGGAAGAAATGGTTTAATTTTAACCGGAACAATGATCTTTTTCATAAAATTTAGATTCTGTCTGGCTTAAAGCCCTGAAGGCAAACAACAACAGCATCTAGCAAAAATATCAAATTGAGCTTAGTAACAACTGTAAAGGTTCATAAGCAAAACAGTTATTTTATGCTAGTCACTCATTGTTAGCTTAAGCATGTTTACACTGCATAAATTAGCTTAGCGGCTAGCAGACTTTTTTTCCTCTACTCATAGCTCAACAATTGGCATGTAACGTTATTATTTTTTAATGCCACAGAATTTCAAAATAAAGACCTAACCTAAAGGTGATGATATGGATTGGTGTTTTCACTCTGCAATGATGTTGTTGGATCGGTGATCATTGAATTGATATATCAGTTATATATATATATATATATATATATATATATATATCAATTTATGAATCATGACACATCAAATAAACATAATGATATTAACACATGAATACATTTCTTCAATACAAAAACCCATCTCTGTACACAACGTTACACTCTTTATCTGCAGCTCCTAAAAAGTCTTAAAATGTCATAAATTCAGTTCTATAAATATTAAGCCCAATATGTCATTAAATATCATATTTTAATTTCTTTCTGTCACTTGTGTAGCACAGGACTACACTTAAACCACTGAGCGTTATACTTGCCTGTGATGCTTGAATAAGAATGGTGATATTTCCAAAAATCAGTCTTAAATTTGGTTAATAAATATCTTAAAAAGGTCTTTAGAAAGCATTACATTTAAGTGTCTGATACCTGTAGACGGCCTGATACTTTGTGTTAAGCTATACGGAATACACGACATATTACAAATCCCCAAACTGTCAGTAACACCTGAAATGTGTTGCACAAGTGTTGAACATTGCTGATACTGATCCCAGAAACATCCAGACATCCCTCCAAAACTTACCTCTCCTTTTGAAGACAGGTCCTTTCTCAGCCTTCAGCAATAATGACACATCAGACAGTCTGTCATTGCTTGATAGATTCTCTGACTTTCAGTAAATGTGTCTTTTTGTGTCCACTGAAGCTCTGCAGCTCCTCGAAGCATATTGAAGTTCAGAGCAGCCCGTAGAGCCAGCCTGATGTGATGGCTGGGTAAACACAACGACTATAAACAATTACTGTTTATTAACTTTATTGAAGATGTCCTGGATGACAGCTGAGAAGACAGTGAGGAGATGGGCAGTGTTTGCAGACTGCTGTTATTTTAAGTGCGAGACAGCAGATACAGAGGAAGCTGTCATCACTGATGCAGAGCTATTTTTTTTAAACATTTTGATATACAATTATAGGAAAAGTGGGATTTCTTTTCTGGCAAGTTTCAGCACTGTGCATTTATAGATGTCTGAGGTTTGTCTTTTGTCTGCAACTTTGTATGACTACGTAAAAAAATGTCCCTTGAGAGGAAGAAACAAAAATTGCATGTCATTGTAAAAGGAGGTTCACACAGCAAAACAACGGGTGAATCAAATGGAGAGCTCTGAAATGTCAAAACAAAGTCATTTCTTCGACATTTACACCAAATCCACTTCATGGGATTTCGATGGAATGCCTTTGAGTGTCCTCACTTGCTATTTTATACCAACGTCTTACATTTGTAAACCTTCTTTAACTACCCTAAACTTCCATAGAGTTTCCTCAGGTCAAGCTCTAATATGTTAGGAACCAGACAATTCTATCAGCTCATGTTCTATGACTCTGGCAGATGAGTCTAGTCCCCGTCCCATTTGCAAATTTTCTTTTCCTAGGATGGTGAAAGCATAAGCCACCCTACTCTCCCTTTGATTGGCTAGTACTCCTTACATTGGTTAGTTAGGTTGGTTAAGTCTAGGAAAGAGAAGTGATATTGGTTGGGCTAGGGAGAAAATGTCAAGGCAAGCCAATCAGAGGCGGAGTAAGGCAGCACAGGATGAGTCCATTTGCCTCCCATTCAATCAGATTTAAAAGAGGAGTGTCGCAGAGGCATTTTCAGAAACAACCAACATGGCTGCAAGCGATTTGGAACTTACAAGCACTGTTTTTAAATTCTGATATATATATAAAAAAAAACAAAACGGCAATACCCATTAACGGACATGTTGATGCTTGTTACAAGACACCTAACGTTATGTCTGACTCATTACCCGACACTCCTAATGCTGGTAACTGTAACCTTTAACTAAGCTTTGTTATTTCCCTGCGGTGTGCAGTTGGACTTGAACGTATGCCTCACTTACCTAATGTGTGTAGATCTCTGAACTGTCTAGGGGGTAAATGGGTTACTCACCCTTCATCAGACCCGACCGCTAGTGTAGGCCGCCACCCCGACCTGACGCTTCGGGCATCCCCTCCGGTTGACGGCCAGGCTGGGCCAGCACCAGCAGCGTTGTTGTGATTTTAGTTCACGGGGGGGGTTGAACGCGACCCCAGATCAGGTGAGGTGTGTAGTGGCATTCCCAGATCGGTGGATTTTGTCTCCGGATTTCTGAATGTCTGTCGGAATCTTCTGCAGAAATGTGGCGTGGCAGTCTGTCGGGGTCTCCAGCAGCCAGCCTCGACTCCCATCAACCGCTGCCTTTTCAGGTGTGTGAGCTCCTAGGAAGGGGAGTTACCCAATACCCCAAGTGGAACATCAGCCTCTCCCTGCTTCCTAACTCCATCCCTAACCATACACCTAGGCCTCCTAATTATGTGCCATAACAATGCTACACCAAAGAGTACACAGCATTGGAGGTGGGGCCTTGTTCTTTCCTATTTAAGTTGCTCAGTGATGCTGCACACAAGGCCAAAATATCTAACTTTCCATAGTCTTGGGTGGTATCTATTTTTCAAACCATCATATCTTCCTGAAAGTCCACAGGGGTGTATGGTATATGATTCGTGAATTAAAAAAGACAACAACGAAGAAGTAAGCTACTGGTGATAGAGGTCATTGCAGCATATATGTCACTGTCTAGTAGGGCTGGGCGATATGGACCTAAATTCATATCTCGGTATTTTCAGGCTGAATGGTGATACACAAGATATATATATATATATATTTTTTTTTTTATGAAATGAGCTCCATGCTCCAGATGCAAGCTGATCCATGGCTAAAGCTCCCTGTCATTTTTTTGCATGTGTTTATCCACAGCAGGTGGAGGTGCAGTTTTACTAGTCCTGTAACGTTATCTCCACCACTCGCAGTCATCACCTTTCTCAGCTCAGCTGCCTGTTCCACCAGTAGAGACTGACCTCTGGTAGTGTGTGCTGTGTACTACATAGCCTCAAAACAGCATCACCATATTAATATAAAAGGAAGAGGAGCATCTGTGTTTTGGAGGATATTAAAAAATCATGCCTTTAGGATTTATAAATACTGTGGTATACCGTAACACCTTGATACTGCCCGAGCCTTATTTCCCAAGTGTAGATTTACCCAAATCTTCTGTATCGTTGGGCACTGGAGACTTTTCAGTGGCTGAGCAGCACACTTCTGCTGGCCATGCAGCCAGCTTCTTGTTTAGCCCTGCGCTAAAGCCTAGTTCACATTACACGATTTGGGCCACCTTGGGTCGGAGGTGAGTCGGCAGATAGTCTGCCACGACGAGTCCTCATGTGTGAACAAGCCTACGAGCAAGTCGCCCCCTCGTCTGTGACTGGGACTGGATATCTGGCATGCTAGAAAACTGGAGAAGTGTGACACGACTGACAAAGAGCATCAGCCAATGAGAGGCGGGATAGATCCCACGTCAGCACGCAGGAGGACGGAAGAAATGTGAGGAGGACAAACCGCAGGGTTGCCAGGTCCGCTTATTAGCTGTTTCTAAAGTGGAGTTGCTTATTTGGGCTTGCTCTCTAAACGTCGTCTTCCTCTATATATATTGTCTAATAAGTTATTTAAATGCATGATAGTCACGTCTTTTGGGCTTGTTTCCATAGCCCTGGTTGCTTGTTTCTCTCCCAAGATCTGGCAACACTGACAAGCCGGCAAGCAACAACAATGGCAGCATCCACAGGATCACGGGGAGCATGTTGTGTTTGGACATAGGTAGATCGGCCCTGGAGGCAGATCTGATTCAACACTGGGAAGAATATCCATGCCTTTACGATATGTCATCTCCAAGTTTGGTGACGTTACCGCATTATCTGGGGCTCTGTCGGCGAGGGCTCAGTAGAGAAATCTTGTGGTGTGCACACACAGGTCGTAACGCAGTTGGCTCCCGCTGACAGAAACACAC
This sequence comes from Epinephelus fuscoguttatus, assembly GCF_011397635.1. Lineage (NCBI taxonomy): Eukaryota > Metazoa > Chordata > Actinopteri > Perciformes > Serranidae > Epinephelus > Epinephelus fuscoguttatus. The sequence goes on along the minus strand of NC_064768.1, from coordinate 34,684,787 downwards.
GTCGCCAGGTATGAACACTCAAAAGGTTACGATAGTCTCTGTGACGCAAAATCAGGATGAAAATCATGTAATGTGAACTAGGCTTAACTTGAACATGGGTAAAATTATTTAATCTTGTGGCTCTGCTGGACTTTCAAAATGCAATCAGATTGAATAGATCAAATCCCGATACTGAAACAAGTCTTTTTTGGGGGTTGCGATGGTTAAAAAAATGTATCCAGAGTCTATGGGAAGAAGTATTTTTGGGCCCAATAGCCATTATGTGACGGACCCAGAAGGTGTAATTCCACTGTTTGGCGACCATGTCAAATTGGCTCCAAAGCCAGGCCTGGTCCTGGGGTCTTGTGCCACACCATCACAGCTCATCTCCGCAAGCGCTAGTCTGTTTACGTTTGTCTGTTGCTCGGTGCTGCATTACGCTTTGTTGCTCTGATTGGTTGTTGGTCTATCCAATTGCGTCCAGAGGCATTTTAACCTATGACCATTGACAATGCCCCCTGGAAATCAAAAATGAACTTAGCGGTTCCACACTAATTTGCATTTGCAAATTAGTCCGGTGATGTCAGGCCACTTAAATGCTATAGGATGAATAAAGATCACACTCTGCCAAGAACAAAAAACTTGAAGAAGAAAGAGGAGAAATCTATTTTCCATGAGCTTTTTTATGGCCCCTGCACAATGTCGGCAGGAGCTTTGAAATAATTTTCCACATGCACGCCTAGCACACACACACACACACACACACATACACTCACATCTTGGATATGAAGCAGAGATGATAACAGTACAACCCCACATTTCCTGACAGCCGTAGCAAATATATTAATTTTCCACTTGGCTTTTTTTCAGGGGCATTTTCATGAATTAATTTCATAACTCCAGGCATCACCAGCACAATACACACTGCATACATGCAATATAGGGCTTGTTTCATCGTGATCTCCATCTTCATAGCATGTTTATAGACTTCTGCTGAATCTGTCTTCATGTTGATAATTGCAGGGTGTTCATTAACATTTGGCAGTGCTGTAGCTGCAGCTCGGGAGGACCGCGTTTGATGGATGTCTCCCCTGTTAATTGATGCGTTGGGATTTAGTGCGAGAGGGAATCTGCCCCCCCGGGCTCTGCGGGTCAAAAATTGAACGCCATTTTCATGCAGGAAACCTAATAGCTCTGGCAAATGATCTTTGGACTTTTTATATCCCCGAATGTTAATTAAATTGGATGTCTGTACCGGCGCGGCTAACCTGCTTTAAATAACTTCAAAAGAGTGAATGTAAGCTTTCTGAAGGATGATGGCTGCGTAGATGGAGATTCAATGCGTCAACCGGTGAACCGAGGTGATCTGGCCAGCAGGAGACTTCCGCTCAGGCTAAATCAAGTGGCTTGTATTGCTCAGTGATTTGCTTGTCATTCTTCTGTTACCATGACCTCAATACCAAGAACACACTTAATATTCATTCCTTACTTTGTTGTACAGATTCTGTATATAGTAGGCATATCTGTATTTCATGGTTACACGCTCTATGACCACAGCTCAGATATATGACCTTCATAAATATTCATCAGTCTCCTGCACAAGGGACAAAATAGAAACGTAGTAGAATATTCAGTGATGGACTAAATCAGAAAAAGTATCAAAAGAGACTTTACTATAACCCCCATACATACTGATGAACTGATCAAAGAGCACCCAGCAGTACAACAATCAATATTTTATCTGCTGAAAATCTGTTTGATGAGATGTCCTCTTTTAGGAAAACAGCAAAAATTTAAAGCAAAATGATGAATTGACTTTTATCCGTAATTTATTCTTTATCCACTGATCACTATGTGTGTAAAACAAACAAACAACCACTACAGCATGCCTTTACTAAGTTGTCATTAAGTCCTGTTTATTACAGTGGATTTGTTACAGTTTCATCTCTCATGTTATTATCTTTTGATAAGATATCAGAGTGTATTACTTTGTGTCCCTGCAAGCTTCAACATTTTCTGGCTCGCTTGTGTAAAAGAGTCTAATTTCCTTGGCTCTGCAGTATCTTACGACCGCAAAGTGGCTCCAACACAAATTCTTCGCGCAATTAACAGCTGATAACAGATAATTAAAGTTGCCATTGTTTGTGTGAAACATTGCCTGGGCTGTGAAAAATATACTCATGTCTCTATATTTATCTGCAACCAACAGTTGATGATTACATCTTTTGTTAGATGCAAAACTAATTCACATTTGGAGATAAAGTGGGTTTGGACTTTTATTTCATGGTGAACACAGTTGCTTCTTCCAGTTTTGTTTTTACTTAGGAACATTTTAATGAGTGACAGAGAGATAACTGACTGTGTAATTGAAGATAAACAGGTTAATGCTTGTGCCAAAATCCATTAGTAGCAAGTCTTTTTTTTTTTCCTGCAGACAAACAAATAAATAAAACAAACAGTAGCTTAAAATTCACAGGGCTCTTAGTGTTAAACTTGGATCTAAAGGCTTGAAGTGATGCACCATTTGTTCTCACATTTGTTCATGCTGAATATTTAATTTGGAAACACTGTTGGGACAGAGGTCTGATGAACGAGAGCTACAAAACTGATATCACAGGTGACAATATATTTCAGGATGCACACAGGACTACTAATTTACATTCAAATCCACACAGCAACTCATGAGAAATGTGTTTGCTTTGCAGCAGATTCATAATCCTTCTGTGCACCAACAATTCCCCAACTTCCCCGTCAAAGCCAAGAAAGAACTGGGAAAAAAAGCACAAGCACTTTCTCTCTTTGAAAAGCAGAATAACCACCGTCTGCCTCCCTCATTTGCCTCAGCTATGCACACATCTGAGTGTGCATTAGATCCCATCTGTTCATTTACACACAATGGTCTTTCTATATAATTTATACAGGTCTTGTCCCTGTAAACTATCCACATACCAGTACCTTATTAGTTTTGCTAAGATTGTGTAATGAAGCAGCAAAGGTTTACATTATTATTCAGTCGACATGCCTGCAGGCAAACTGTCTCCGGATACTCTCTGTCTTGATTGCCTCGACTCTCGGCAAGTTGTTTCGTCTTTTAAGAGAAATAATGTATTGATCTGCAACAAATAAGACAGAATTCAAGGTTAATGAGAATTTAAACCGCTCTCAAAGGACCGGTGCAGTGACGGTGATCAGCTCCCCATATCTTATGATGCGTGATGTAAATTTACTTAATATTATGACTGTGTTCAACTTCTTAACACACGATGTGAGGGTCTTTGTGGCTTTAAAAAAGGCTCAAATTAACTTTCATGTGGTGTACGGCTCCGAGTATTGCTCATGATGATAAACAGAAAATTCGCAGAGCCCTGAAGTGTTTTAGATAAATAAATGAATAAGACAATATGAAGTAATTGTGTACACAAATTGTATAAAATACAAACTTTAAGTCTTTTGAAACTGGTTCAACTTAATCATGGTCCCCTCATGCTTTAAAAGTGAAAACTCGTTTGCCTCCAGAAAACTAGTTCATTTAACTCAAGATATTATTATAAACATAACGCGGGATTTCAATCGACACTTTATCTCTATGTCATATTTTATTTTACGACCTAGGCTCTCATACCTCCAATTTTTCATTACAGTGAGTTGTCTGTCATCACCACCCAAACCTTCATTTATTTATTTATTTGTGTAATGTTGAACACTTCAGGTCTCCATATAGTTTGGTGAGCTGCTTGCTGAAATAATCAAACTCCTAATTTATCTATTAACTAACTATAAAGTAAGGGGTTTCTGTTCATCTGTCTTTCTGTGCGTCTGTCCTTGCACATCTCAAAAACTGTTCATCCGATCTACGTCACACTTGGCAGGTGTATTACAGGGGACAATGTAATATAAAGATATATTTATATGTATATAAAAATGGAGCAGGTACATTGAAACTTTACATTTCAGCAACATTGTGGTTAACGTGGTTATGTTTGGGCCCCAAAACCACTTGATTATGGTTAGGAAAAGGTCAGGCTTTGGTGCCACTCCTGGCAGGAACTTTTTTCGTGGCACTGTCCCCACTTGAAAAACAGTGACGGGTTGCTAAGAAACACCCACGTTTGATGGCCAGAAAGAAGCTTGAAACAGAGATGACATGCTAAAACACCACCAGTTTGGTTGTTTGTTGGTCTCAAAGATTGGACTGCAGGCATTTTACCTCAGTGAGACGTCATCCACCATCTCCTGTACCTCTGGTTGACAGCATCTGCTCACATACTACGTCACTTTAGAAATGCTGATATGATACATATGGAACATGCAAATGTAATGTATTTCTGGTTTGCTGAAATTCACAATGCCAATATTTTTTTTTCTGGTGATTAGGCTGGGACGGCAGGTTTTGTAAGAGTAGGGATGGGCGATGTATTGAATACCCTTACCTTTACCCTTTAAGCCATCAGCATAAGACTTGTGGTGCCATTTTGGTTCTCTTACTCGCTCCCTCTTATGGACTCACACACACAGAAAGAAAGACTCACAAACATGATAAGTCACACTCACTCTTCAGCCCATCCAGACCACTCTCTCCTGAGTGATAGTGAGTGAGGCGAGGCATTTATTTTTGTATCTGCAGGGCTCCAGAACACTATTGATTTGCCTTTTGCGACCATGGAGCACCAGTGGGACTTCACATATTATTAATATATGAATTGGAGAGTTGTTTGTTTGTTTCCAGCTTACACTGAATAAATCATCAACTGTAATGGCGCCACTCTAACAGTTTAACCTTCGGCTAACTGCTTGCATCAACTGTTGACCAGAAGCTTCAAGTTCACAGCAAAAACATCAACGCTTCCAGCACCAGAACATGGGATGCTTCAAAATAAAAGCACCAGTGGCTCCACTTTGATTTATTTAATTATAAAAATACTTATTTTAACTTTATTATAGTGGTATTTTTTTTAACTTTATGATAACAATATTTTATTTAACTTGATTATACGACACTAGCTACTTTAACTTTATTGTAATTGTAGTACTTTTAATAGTTTTGTATTTTAGTAGTCTGCAGTAGTTTAGAGGAGATTTCAAAATATCGAGATGTCTATCTTGTATCGTGATATAGCCTAAAAATATTGAGGATATAGAGGATTAAAAAAACTTTTTTTTGTAAGTGATGGCTGTTAAAATGCATAAACAGCACATTTAAAATGACCACATTATTTGAAAAGAGATTGGTGAGACCCACAACGATATACTGTACTCCACTATGTCCAAAGAGAAATGGGATCTTTTAAATTATATCCTTTGAGCACCAGCAACACATCAGCAAACAGAAAGGGGGAGGGAGGCTCAGAGTGCTTCACACACACACACACACACACACACACACACACACACACACACAGACAGACAGACAGACGGACAGACGGACAAAAACATCAGAGAGACAGAGTGCATCTCAGCATTCAGTGCTTGCTGTCACCACCATTAGTGTGAGACCAACCAAACTTGCCTTCCCTGCAGTGCGGCACTGAAGGGTGCAGTCACCGACATGCTCTCGCAACTTTCTCCCATCTCACCCCCCCAAAAAGCTCCCATAGGCCGTATCCTAATACTATGTTGTGCCTTTTATCCCCCCCCCCCCCCCCACACACACACACCTCCACCACTCTCCCATTCCCATTGTGTTGACTGCGACCTCCTCCCTCTTTCGCCTGCTTTTTACTGTGAAATGGAGCCCTTCTCAATCACACAGTGCTGTTGGCCTGCTCTTTATTTCACTCGTCTTTTTTTTTTGTTCCCTCTCTTTTCTCTCTGGCTGGGAGCTTATCTGAGAGGCTCAGCTGCTGGTCGACTGTCCACAGAGAACCCCAGGCCACAACAACAAAAAAAAAAAACTCTGGCAAATATAGCCACTCTTTGGCGTGGCTTTATTTATGTTAAGTACTGAGACACTTCAACTATTTACCGTAACCTCAACTTGAAATGTGGAAAACGATAAGCCCTCTATTCTTCAGCTGGCACGATGCACCACTGAAATGCCTCTGAAATTGAGTCAAGGGAGAGAGGTGATGGCTGTGTTCTGGAGCACTGGGGGGAAGTAATAATATATCTGTGCTGTCCAGTAAAAACCATGTATCTCCAAAATGTCACCTTACCACAGAATAAAAAATCATCTATGTTTTAAGCTTGTGATGATGCATTTTAGACAAGATACAGGATTGTTTTCTCAACAGAAGAGGGGACTTTTGGTTAAACAAGCATTTAACCCTAAAAGATGACCACATATGTGATAGTTTTGTGCAACAGAATATAAATACCAGAATACTACTTAAATAATAAATGAAAAACAAAAGAAAAAGCTTCTAGAAATGTGTTGTCGGATGTTAATATCTCAAAGCTGCAAAAGCATGGCATCGTTGGAATTTAACTTGCCTCCACTGTAGGGCTGGGCGATATGTCCTGAAAATTATATCACGATATTTTTAGGCCATATCTTGATACACGACATATATCTCTGTAACTAGGAGTGGGTGAAAAAAATCGATTTTTAGATGTATCGAGATTCTGCCTTGAACAATGCGAGCATCAATGTGGAAAACTCATAATCGATTTTTCATTTTATATTTATTTTTTCAAATTACCATAACTCCTCAACCATTCACGCTATCGACGTAATTCCAACGGATTCTGAAAGCTGAGAAGCGGTAGTGACGTCATTACCTGTGGTGGAGGAGAGTGACAGCTGCCGAGTGCAAGTTGGAGTGATTTATCGGTGTTTTGGTGAGTTTTAGTGGAGTTTGGGTGGCGTTTTCTTTGTAAATAATATTTAGTGTTGTCAATAATAGTATTTCCGTTTTTTTGAGAGCTTTTGAGGGTTTTTTGCCGTGTTTTCATCGTGTTTTCACCATAGTTCGTAGTTTTGCCATCATTCGTATTTTTTGCAATTGTTCGTGTTTTTATAGTTCATAGATAGTTATAGTTTTGTAAATACTGGAGAAGAAATGTCAAGGAAGAATATTTAGTGTTGTAAATAATAGTATTTGTGGTTTTTTTGAGAGCTTTTTTTATGCTGTGTTTTTGAGTGTTTTTTGCCGTGTTTTCTCCATAGTTCGTAGTTTTGCCATCGTTTGTCTTTTTTGCAAAAGAGGGACAGGAGAGTCCCGTTGAGATTTGTGGATGAGGAGGATGGACTGGAGGAGACTGGTGGAGTGTAGTCATCTCAACCACAGTAAGTAATACAGTTTGTATGCACTGGATATGTATTCCCAGCTTTATGACCATAATGTTTTTCAATATCTAGTGTAAATTTTCTCATTGGCTTGTTTTAGAATCGAGAATCGTTTTATAATCGAAATTGTTGCCCTCGGAATTGAATCGAATCGTGTGGTGCCTAGAGATTCCCACCCCTATCGGTAAGCGCTTCATTGATGCTAGGACTAGGAGACAAAATCAACATAACAATATTTCTGACCAAATACCCTCTCTGATGCAAAAAAAAGTGGTATGAATGACTGTTGTTTTGTTTTATTTTGTTTTGTTTCATCACTTTACTGTAAAGCAGCCTTTAAAACAAGGGAAAAAACACCATTTATGCCATATGACGATACAACAATATCCAAAATCTAAGATGATGTATAGTCTTATATCTCAATAACGATATAATATCTTCATATTGACCAACCCTACTTGTTCAAACAAGCATGTCGGCTGGGGTGAAATTGGAGCCTCGGACAGTTTGGTTTGGAGGCAGCTGATCTAACCACAGAGTCACAGTGACAAACAAGGACAACCTTTCGTACGACAAGCAAACAGAGTATAGATACAGTCCTCTTTTTCAAAGGTAGTGTACATGTGTGAGTGTCTTACAGCTCACTTAACTTCCACGTACAGTACAGGCCAAAAGTTTGGACACACCTTCTCATTCAATGCGTTTTCTTTATTTTCATGACTATTTACATTGTAGATTCTCACTGAAGGCATCAAAACTATGAATGAACACATGTGGAGTTATGTACTTAACAAAAAAAGGTGAAATAACTGAAAACATGTTTTATATTCTAGTTTCTTCAAAATAGCCACCCTTTGCTCTGATTACTGCTTTGCACACTCTTGGCATTCTCTCCATGAGCTTCAAGAGGTAGTCACCTGAAATGGTTTTCCAACAGTCTTGAAGGAGTTCCCAGAGGTGTTTAGCACTTGTTGGCCCCTTTGCCTTCACTCTGTGGTCCAGCTCACCCCAAACCATCTCGATTGGGTTCAGGTCCGGTGACTATGGAGGCCAGGTCATCTGCCGCAGCACTCCATCACTCTCCTTCTTGGTCAAATAGCCCTTACACAGCCTGGAGGTGTGTTTGGGGTCATTGTCCTGTTGAAAAATAAATGATCGTCCAACTAAACGCAAACCGGATGGGATGGCATGTCGCTGCAGGATGCTGTGGTAGCCATGCTGGTTCAGTGTGCCTTCAATTTTGAATAAATCCCCAACAGTGTCACCAGCAAAACACCCCACACCATCACACCTCCTCCTCCATGCTTCACAGTGGGAACCAGGCATGTGGAATCCATCCGTTCACCTTTTCTGCGTCTCACAAAGACACGGTTGGAACCAAAGATCTCAAATTTGGACTCATCAGACCAAAGCACAGATTTCCACTGGTCTAATGTCCATTCCTTGTGTTTCTTGGCCCAAACAAATCTCTTCTGCTTGTTGCCTCTCCTTAGCAGTGGTTTCCTAGCAGCTATTTGACCATGAAGGCCTGATTCGCGCAGTCTCCTCTTAACAGTTGTTCTAGAGATGGGTCTGCTGCTAGAACTCTGTGTGGCATTCATCTGGTCTCTGATCTGAGCTGCTGTTAACTTGCGATTTCTGAGGCTGGTGACTCGGATGAACTTATCCTCAGAAGCAGAGGTGACTCTTGGTCTTCCTTTCCTGTTCGGTCCTCATGTGTGCCAGTTTCGTTGTAGCGCTTGATGGTTTTTGCGACTCCACTTGGGGACACATTTAAAGTTTTTGCAATTTTCTGGACTGACTGACCTTCATTTCTTAAAGTAATGATGGCCACTCGTTTTTCTTTAGTTAGCTGATTGGTTCTTGCCATAATATGAATTTTAACAGTTGTCCAATAGGGCTGTCGGCTGTGTATTAACCTGACTTCTGCACAACACAACTGATGGTCCCAACCCCATTGATAAAGCAAGAAATTCCACTAATTAACCCTGATAAGGCACACCTGTGAAGTGGAAACCATTTCAGGTGACTACCTCTTGAAGCTCATGGAGAGAATGCCAAGAGTGTGCAAAGCAGTAATCAGAGCAAAGGGTGGCTATTTTGAAGAAACTAGAATATAAAACATGTTTTCAGTTATTTCACCTTTTTTTGTTAAGTACATAACTCCACATGTGTTCATTCATAGTTTTGATGCCTTCAGTGAGAATCTACAATGTAAATAGTCATGGAAATAAAGAAAACTCATTGAATGAGAAGGTGTGTCCAAACTTTTGGCCTGTACTGTAAATAAAAGGAAGTGTAGCTAGAAGTTGTTTATATTACTTGCCCTGAGCCTCCTTTGTTGGAAGCATCACTTGCTCTTGCTTTCCCATAGACATCTTCTAACAATTGAACAACAATCTCTGTCTCTATGTATGTTTATATCTTTGTATGAGTTTGTCCTTCACACATGTCGACAACCATTCATCTGATCCAAGTATTTTGCTCAGGACCCACTGATATGCGGTGTTGAAGTTGGTGTGTTTTGAATCTGCGATACATTCAGGATCGATAAACTCTGAGTCGAAAATCGAGCAGCACTCTGTGCAGCCGCAGGGACGGGGCTTCAGGGCCCTGCCGAGTAGAGCATGTCTGAGTGTACTTAACCTACGTTTCTGACTGCAAGTACCCACAACTTTGGTGTTTTGTTTTTTTTTTCCGCCATACTCGGCTACTTATGTCCGGAAAAAAGACAACTTTGCTGCTGGAAAATACCCAGGTGAATTAAATCCATGCTGTTATTTATATCTACCGTGGTGCAGACCGAGTCAAGCATGTCTTTACCTACATATACTGTGTAAGTTTAACCATGGTGGTTTTGTCAAAGTAAGCAACCAATGCACCAACGTGGAATTAATACATCAACTTTAGTTTATTTCACTGGTGTTTGTGACTGTGAGTAGCTGTGACTTGAATGTGCTTTTCAGCAGCTGATTTAGTTTTGGCCATTTGACCATTTTAGATTTGGCTTGCTTTACTTTTCACTCTTTCTCTAACTGGGAATGGTGGTATTGGCAGTGGTAGAAGAAGTATTCAAAACTTTTTTTATACCTCCATGCAGGCGACAGCCATGGCTGAAAGTATTGCGTTCACAGGATGTCTGTCCATCCATCCCATTCTTGTGAATGTGTTATCTAAAGAACGCCTTGAGGGAATTTTTCAAAAAATTGACACAGTTTTCCAGTTGGACTTAACAATGAACTGATTAGATTTTAGTGGTCATAGGTCAAAGGTCAAGGTCACTGTGGCCTTACATTTGTCTTATTCTCATAAACATGAAATCTCAAGAACACCTTGAGGGAATTTCTTCAAATTTGGACTCAACAATGAATGGATTAGAAAGCAGCGGTTGAAAGTCAAAGATCACTCTGACCTTTTTTGGGGTTTTTTTGGCTATAAGGCAAGAATTCACAAGCTAATTACGATTAGATGTGTAATAGGATGAAATGAAGTGATGACATTTTATATCCAAATGGTCAACATCACTGTGACATCAGGATGCTCTGGTCATTACTCAGTGTCATATCTCAAGAACAGGAGTGCAGACTTTTGGTCAGATACTGAATGATGTGTGTGAAGCAACAATGTATTTACAGATATGGATTTTAACTGTAAGCGCAACTTGACTGATTCAGGGAGGCGTAAAACGGCAAGGCAGTGATTCTGGTTTTCTGAAGCAAAACCAGTAACTATCAAGGGATTGTCAGCACAGTGTACTTAAATGTATTTAATGTGTTCAAGGTGGAGCTTTTAATTCTGATATAATGCTGGATAGTTCAATTAATAACAATATACCATATTCTAATTGTTTTATTTTGCAAGTAAAATCTGACTCTGCAATAACCACTAACATAATTCAAATGTAGCCGTACAGTGTTTTCTTCTGAAGTAGAAGTAAGTCGTGTAACACTGACGGACTTTTTTTATGGTATTTCAGGGTACAATTAGTTAGAGTAGCAACATAATTCAGTGTTTTTCATATCGTATCATTGTAAATCTACAGCTGTTTATAGCCCATGTGTACTGCTCAGGACCCAGAGAAGTGCTGTGTTGACTGTGAAGTTGTTTGTATGAGGGGTTCGTGAGAAAGCTGCAAGCAGCAATACCACATGCCAAGCAGTCGCCCCGTACCAAACAGGCATATTTTGAGCCGGCTAACGGGCAGTAGTTCAGTAAATCAACACTTTGGCTGAAGTGATGTTATGAGATGGCCGTGGCAGCAGCTGGATAGTGCAGGGGTGTTATCACAGCTTGGGGACTGGGTGAAGTGGGTTTAAAACCTAGCTGGAGCAAACCCTCAGTTAGGTGAGGTGGTAATAGAAGTGGAAAATGAGGTATGTGATGTGCAAGGAGGGTTTTGCCTCACGGGCAAACATCTGGGAAGCTGCTTTAGTGATATGTCCCCACCCAGATGCTGCAACACTCATTCCCGGTATGCCTCTAGAGTCGGACTTGGTCCTAATTGCGGCCCCGCCCACCCTTCAGTTTTATGGTGCTGTCAGACCAAAATGCTTCTGGTGACATTTATTCGGGTGGTGTGACCAAAAGCAGGAGGAGACAGGAAATAACGTGTCCAGGACTGTACATACAACCTGCAGGAGCTAGTATGGCTAGTGTGCTACCAGCAGCAGCCCACAAAGTTTTATTCTACAGTGTTTTATTAAACATTTCACTGTCATTAACCTCTGTCACCGTCCTTCCCTTACGACAGCCAAATCTAATTGCATGCATTACTGAACCTTACGGCCACATAATCAAAGATGCTCACTGACAGTACTCTAGTGATTTTTAAGTTATCTGAAAAGTTCCAGTCTCAGTTTTAGTTTTCTCAGAGTTCAGGAAGTTTGTAGTGAATTTTATTACAGTTACCCATAATAAAATCTTCATTGGCAAGGTTCCCCCAAAGAACTGCAAAGGTCAACACACACAGCACACTGCTGTAATACATAAGCATCTTCCTTCAGACATCGAAGAATTCTGAATATGTAGTTTTGAAACCTTAACATCCTATCTCACTCTTCACATTCAGGTCATGTCAGGTTTTTTTTCTCTCTACCAGAATTTCATTTTCAGTAACAATTTGCAGTGTCTCACTCAGTGTGAGCAAAGCGCTCTTTATGCATCCCCTCATTGGTATTTCAGCTGATGAAGCAGGTGTGTTTTATATACTCTCGACATCTTTCTTAATAGGTTTAACCTTGTGAACTCTTTTATTGGTAATACAACACTCAAAGCAATGACGATAAACACAGATCACTCCATTTATTGACGAAGATCCACACTGAGGAGAAAAAAAAACATCAGCAGTAATGCCCTTGAATCTTCTGACCCTGTAATTTCCTACTCTGAATCTCCTTCCCTGTGAATCAATCCCATCAATGGTCCCTTAGATGCCCATGAAGGAACGGAGAGCTGACATCAATACTGCTTCATTCCCAGGCGTTCAATATGTCAGCTGGACAAATACCTTTCTACGAGATGATCCAGCCAGCACGTCTGCCTCTGTGTGGTGTATACCTCTACACTTCCACCATGCAAAATGCGTCATCATTATTTCAGATATTGTTATAAAAAGTGGTTGTATAGATAGATAGATACCCTGTTTAGTTTTTCTTTATTGCTTAAGCACCTTTGTTTAAACATCTTCAGAATTCTGAGCAATGACAATGCATTTCCCAAAAAGCTCATCCATGCAGCAACACACTTGTTAACCTGCAAAAGGCTGCAACTTGCAAAAAAAAAAAAAAAAAGCTTTAATTCATGTGTCAGAATGTTATTGTGCCAATAAATAAGTCTTTGCCAATAAATTGACGCGCTTCTTTGACATGTGGTCAAAATATTTAGATGTTTTGTCAGCATGACAGTGGACTCTGAATTGAGTTCCTTATCTGGCCCCACGTGCATTTGATCAGTTGTGGTTGATCAAAAGTCATACTCATAATGCAACTGCCCCGGCGATAGTTGTGGCTGAAGGAATTTTGTTTTTGGGTTGTGCGTTTATCCATACATCCATTCCATTCTCACTAACAGGATATTTCAAGAATACCTTGAGGGAATTTCTTCAAATTTGGCACAAACTTCCACATGGACTCAATGATGAACTAATTAATTTTTGGTAGATAAAGGTCAAAGTCACTGTGTTTTTTTTTTTGTTTTTTTTTGTGGCAACAACTTGACATAAGTTAGCATTTAATGAATCATCTTCTGATTTTCAGCAAATCACATGGGTAGTTCCACCAGTAGTATAGTGTTTTCAAACTCAGCTGGCCAATAACAGCTGAGTGGGGAGGGTCTAAAAACAGCATGTACACACACACGGACAGGGTTTCAACACACACTACTTCCAAGCACATGTTGTTTCGGTGTCCGTTACGGCCTGATAGCCAAATGAGTGTGTGGGTGAATGTGCAACAGAAATGGACAATTGAACTGCGTTTGAATGATTAGCTTGTGTTAGCTTGACCGCCAGCTGTCAGACACTGAGAGGAAAACAGCATGCCGTGCAGTGTTTCCCCTATATGCAACTAGCAGCGGTGCACCGCCACTGCTGAAATATGACTGCTGCTGCTGATTTTTTTTTTTCCCCCGTCTTAGTGCTTTAACCGTTATATTGTTTGGTGCTACCGACGCTTCATATCGAGGTCAATTCACATACTTGTGAGTAAAGTAAGCAGAAAAAAGAAAGAAACCTCGTACAATACTTGACATAATAAAATCATAAAGCCAATCAATGCCAACAACACATATTGTGGAAACAAAACATACTATATGCAGCAGTGTACGACAGTAACAAAATCAAGTGGTGTGTCATCACAAGCAGCATCCTTTGCATTAAGTACAGACATTGATTTTGTGGTCTTGGTCGTACCATGTCCACCTGCATGCAGACAAGAATTTCTCAGTAGCATTCAGGAATGGGCTGTAGTGGAAGCTGACATTATCCCAGACAATTGCAAATATTGGCGAGCCATTTATCACCAACTCTCTGTCATGCTCAGGGTTGAGATCCCTGTAGTGGGTGTCCAGGAAAATCAGCAGGTGTTGGGTGTTGTATGGCCCAGTGATGGCAATATATGCACTCGCAACATTTTCAGAAATTGCAGCACACAGCATGATACTCTTGCCATGCTGGCCTGGTACATCCACTTTGGCTTGCTAGCCTATGATGTTTCCGCCGTGTTTCCTGCCTTTTGCCAAATTGAAACCAGCCTCATCAACAAATACAAGATGGTGAAGGATTTCATTTCCTTCCAGGTCCATTATTCTCCACAATAAACAGGAGCAGCAACAACAAGAACAAATTAAAAAAAAGTCTTACAATTACAGCAAACTACACATGCTCTGTGTTCTCCTCCACAATTACAGAGGCCATAGTGAAGGGAAAAGAAATAACACTATACAATATATAGTTGGTGAATTGTGTAGAGTGCAACTATTCTTTACCCTTTACATACAGGTACCACAGCTCCACTCTGTCACTATTCCTTTCAAATGGTACACTGTGTTGTTGGTTCGTTGTCATCTGATGTCTTTTCAGCTCTCCAGCTGACAAAGACATGCTGACAGATTTGATATCTGTACAGCTCCTATTGTCGTCTAAATTACAGTCTGAATCTCTCTGAGTCCGATGGCAAATTTTTGCAATGACCATGTTGCAGATCTCCTGTTCTTGCTGAGGCCTGAAGAGTGCTTTTCAGTCATCACCGTAAGGTTCTTGTGTAGTCATATCCATTGACATTCACAAATAAAGCATATTCCATCTGTCGTACTGTACTGTAGCATTACAGAATTAAAGATAGCATGACGGAATACAGTATTGAATTATAACCTACCTTTTTCCCTTGTGAAATGTTTGGATGATTGATGACACTATGGGCAGGCCTACATTTGGCTTCATCCGGCGACCAGCCTCTACCATTGTAATACCATGGTTGATCACATGGTCCAAAAGTCCATCCATTTTCATCAGCTTATTCAGGGCTGTGGCAGGGGCAGCAGGCTGAGCAGGTATTCCAGATGTCCCTCTCCCATGCAAAGCTTGCCAGCCCCTCTTAGGAGTCCCGAAGCCTTCCCAGGTGAAATGCCATATATCATCATGTAGGTAGGCACCCAGGAGGAACCCCGATCAGATGCTTGAACCACCTCAACTGGCCTCTTGGAACATGGAGGAGCAGAGACTCTACTCCGAACTACACTGTGTAGGAAACTAATTCCCTCCACTTGTATCTGTGATTATCATTCTTTTAGACACCTCCCAAACTAGTGACCATAGGTGAGGGTCTGACTGTAGATGAACTGGCAAATCGAGAGCTTTGCCTTCCAGCTCAGCCCCCTGTTCTCCATAACAGCCCGGCACATTGCCTGCATCAGTGCCTGCTGATGCCACGCCAAATTGCCTGTCCATCCCATGCTCCTTTTTATCCTCACTCGTGAACAAGACCCCAAGATCCTTGAACTTGTTTGCTTTGGTCAGTAACTCTCTCCCAACTCACAAATATGGCCTCCTCTGTATCTCTTCCTTGCTACACTCAAGCTCTATAAACGTTTTTTACAATACTAATACTCATGACTCACAATAATCTGTATGGTAATTAGACAGAGAGTGTCATTGGTTGATCCAAGATGTGAGAAACTCCCTGTTGGTTATGTCAACCAACCAACTCCATGTCAATGCAATTTATAAAATGTAGACTGAGCAGATTTTGATATTTAGATGGACTATTCTGCATGTGATTACTTACCCAGTGAAAGAGTAAAACTAATCAACTTAGAAGAAACATAATCTAACTTGATTACAGAGACATTTACAATGAATAATTGTTCCAATGAAGAGAATTGTCAACGTTTTAGCTCAAACCTAAACAACAGAAAACGTCAGTTTCCACAGACTTTTAAAATACCTTATGTGGCTGGTCCTAATGACATATATTACCATTCTGAGGGTCACAATGTTAACCTCTCTAACTCCCCTCGGACGCCGGCGTCCGCGCTCCCCTCCTCCTCTGTTGAATGGTATCTCACAGGCGCACTATGTCATCAAACCATGTGATGTTTGGTATTACCGGATTCAGGAAGCTCTCGGCTTCCTGAATCCGGCATCGTTTTTCTGTTATTTCTTATGGATTTCGCACCAGAGCAGCCTAAACATACAAAGTCCAAAATCGCGATGAGTGGTGACATGTCATGTCATGCCGTTTTTCGCGGGGAAAAGTTAAAGGATTACTTGCGATCTCATGCGGAGCGGCGAGTGGGCACATAGCTGTATTATAAAAGGTGAGAGTCTCACTCCTACCACTATTTTTGGCTGAGATATACAGTCTAGAAAGTGGGATCATAACTTTAACGTTTCATATGGCTTTATTTGGTGATATTTTATGGTGTTTCTGTGTCATAAACAACATCAGCTATCATAATCACACCTGATTTCACTAAAGTACAATGTTTGAAGCTGGCTGAGTGTCGTTTGATCACTGATAGTACTGTGTTGAAGCGGAGTGAGCGCTCTTGTCATGTGGAGCTCCGCCTGGATCTTTTCATTGAAAAAACACTGTAGAATGGTCATACTTTGAGCAGTTTTCTTCAAATTTGAAACGAGTGTTCATTGATAGTGTGCCTACAGCCCCACAGTGTCATTTACCTGCGCAGATGAAGCCACAGACAGTTATTCATCCTGAAACACATTTTTTATTTTATTTTAGGCAAAATCTTCAACTTTTTACTGACTTCAGAGGCCCATTACTCTGTCTCTGTATCACCTAGAGTGTTTCTGACACTTTCACAAGAAACTTCAGAGAGTTTTCTTTCTGGCAAGACCTCATACATGTATGTAGTCAGAGCGGTTCAGAGGCTACAGTCATTTTAATTTGGATATGTCATTTTAGGCGTTTTCGCCACAAAATGGGGGTGGAGTGCATGAAATGGGCACAGTACCGCTCGAAAACTACTAGTTTTAGGAAAACATCATGGTTTGGCATTAAATAAGTACTTTTGTCACCAGTGTAACATGTCAAGTGACATGCGTCACATACATCACTAACGTAGCATCCTATGGATGCTAGCATACTAGGCTACTATGCTATTAGAAGAAGTCAACGTTGACTTCACGACATGAACACCTGTCTCCTGGGTAAGAGTCCTGTGTAGGGGCGTCTTCATATTTCTACAACATTGCACAGACTTTGTTGCTCTTAATGCTACATCACTTAACTTCCCCCTCGGTTCGGTGCTGCCTTACAATAAACTAAGTATGTGTTGTAACACAGTGCTTGCACAGTCGAACTGTGTGGTTGTATTTTATTTTATTTTTATTTTTTTGTGAGAGCGGGCTGAGAATTGTACTCAGTCATTTGCCAAAATGTGCTAAAACATTTGCAAATAGTAACAATATGAGAGCTGTTCTTTCTGTTGTGTACAAATAACAAAATGTTGTGAATATTTCACATTTTGTTTTGATGACTTCAGCTGTCATGTGATAATTGAGCTAAAGCAACTGAGAAAAACAAGAATGATCCAAGCAGGAAAGTTCCATTTATTAATGACTGCTTTAATGATGACACTTAAGAATCTCATTTTCTAAACCTCTAAAAAAAACCATCAGTGCAAATGAACCAGCCTTATTAAAACTCAGCCTTCTGTCAGTTTGTAAATATATGTAAATTTAGGTTTGGGATTGAGAGAGATTAGTGGTATGTGTGATTTCTTGATTTTTGTTATCACATGAACACTGGTGCATTGGCAGGTTTAGGAACTTTGGGAAATGAGTAGAAAAGTGACTCAGATTTGAAGCTTTGGTTCTTGGCATCTGTAAATTGTACATTTACTTCTTTCATTCTTAGGTTAGGTTTATTTAGTTTAGTAAATTGTGTTTTTGCCATTGCTTAAAAAAAAAAAAAAATAATATCTAATAAATGCTTTTTGGAACATACATGCTTATGTTTGATATTGCACTAAAGATAATGTTGCCAATGTCGACTACATCAGAACTCCACAACGTTTTAACTCTAAGTAGCTATTGTTATGGTTAATCAGGTTATAGTTATTAATCAATTATTAATCAGAGTTCCAAATTGATAGTTTTGTATAATTTCTAGACTGAAGTGATAAATAGGCCATCAATTTCCCATTATATCCATGAATTTATGATCTACATGCAATTGGAAAAAAAGTTTTGTCTCCAGTTAATTAGAATCTTGATATTTAGGCTTTACTCACTGCTGCTCAGTAGAGGAGCGTGTGTTTGGCTTATTTGAATTACCTAATTATTTATGTGCTGAAAATTATATCATCATAAGAACTGTAAAAAGTCAGGCTTCTCAACTTATCAACGTGGTAGCGCATTAGCTAGCTCACGCTGTGTGCTTATTAACACCTTGATCATAACAAAGTTTATTAACTTTCACCACTGCTCATTTAAGAAAGGCCACCGCAAGAAAACCTGTTGGTTGTTCATGTTGACTTACAGCCTATAATGTGCATCAGTTCATCTGCATAAAGGCGGGGAAAGTGAAAGGCACCCCAACATTAGCAATGTAGCTAATGTAGCTAGCGTGCTACCTATGGCTGATCGCTGACAGCTAGAAACAAACAATGATCCATTGTCCTTTTATTAATCTAAACAAAGAACATGTTTTCTTGTGGTGACATTTGTAAAATGAGCAGTGGTGAAAGTTACTAAGGAGTTAATAAGCAGACAGCATTAGTTGAAAAGTTGTCTGATGTTACTTCCACATTAAATTATATTACACAAGTTTAACCAAGGACAATGAGACAAATCCATGTTTAACAAATGTGAGTTTTTACAGTTCCTGTGACGTTGAATTATCTTCCACGACAGTAATTCTGTTCATGTAAACCAAACACACACTCCTCTACGGAGTATCCAGCAGTGATTCCAATGTCCTCTGTTTTTCTTCCACCAGTATGCGCACACAACTGCTGTGACGTAACTGTGACGTCCACTCAAAATTGGTCTATACAGAACTTTAAGTATCCCAATATATGAAGTTATATTTAAAAGAAACATCTATTTGTAACTTTAAATAGCTCACACCTATGGACAGATTATGAGTCTTCACACCCCTGTACCCTGACTGGAAGAAACACAAAACAAAGAGCATTATGTTGCAGTTATTTGGAAGATATATTTTAAACAATTTGGGTTTAGTGTTTTGCTCAAGGAGACTTGGATAAGTAGCCAGGAATTGAACCATCAACCAACAGCTGCAAACACACACCTTAACATACTCTCAACCAAGCATTTTTATCCCCATGGAGCAGCATTATTAATTTAGTGTTGACCCCTTTTTTAAGCATTGTAATTTTACCATTCCGTAATATTAATTTAGTTGTTGACTAGAGCAGCTTTACAGGAATAATTGAGGTCACTCCAAACAAGTGAATGAAAATACTCAGAAAATTAATGAAATGTGAGAAAAGACTAAATAAACAACGAATGGCAATCACCACGGCTCAGTGTTACAACCTGAGACACCTGCTAATAAAGCAAACAAGCCTGTGAATGTAGCCGTATTTAAGCATTGTTATCCATTAATGGAACAATAGCTTTCAAATACACTATGAAGACTGACATTTGATGAATTATGAGATAATTATCAGAATTATGACTTTGAATTCAGTTTTAAAAATCGTTCTCAAGTTGATGGCTGAGTCCACATTGAAACTGTAACGACAACATCGGTGCTGAGCGATATCGTTGGGGTCACTGTTAGAGCAATTTGATAAACCACAACCAATCAGAATCCATCCCCTAAACTTCCGTGACAAAGTCTCTGTCTGGCTTGAAGTTTTCAGTAACACTTAAAACCTGCATGCATTCTAGAAACTGGCTTCATGTATTTCCATTATATGTGTTTTTTTCCTTTATCACCATGGACACACTGTACATTGTAGAACGTAACCCAAAGGTGATTTCTTTAGATATGTTTGTTTCTATTTATGATAAAATGTTGCTGAAACTTTGCTCTGAATTTAATCACATCTCTGATAAACTTCAGATATTTACAGTTCTGTCAGGTCTATTTTTGTTGTAACACCTTAAATATTATTTTTCAGAAATTACATGCCTGTTATTTTTGTACCACGTGGGTGGAAAAGAAAGCTATTTTCAAGCTGGTTTCTAAAGGTGTGAAGAGGAAACTTCAGTGAAGCACACCACTCTGATGTTGCTGCATAGCTCTTTCATCTGTATTCTGTTTGAGAGCATCTGCAAAGCATCTCCTTCCTCTTTCTCACATTCATCACCACCTAAGACCTCTGTGCGCGAAATGAGATAGATACAGGCAGCCCGTATGAAATCTTTATGTAAAGAGTTTTTCCTGCTTTTGGGACGGCACACCTCCAGATGAATCCCAGCTCCTCCAGATGCTGATAAAACACCTGAGATCCAGCTGGATTTGGGATTGCAGCAGGCTGAAATCACTCAATCTGTTATGAGCCGTCAGCTGGCATTGACTCGGGTGTTTAGTATTCCACGGCTCCCTCCTGTTTGACTCAGCTTGTCGTCCGGGCTTCGTTACAGCCTCTCAGGGACGACAACAGCACTTTGAAGTTGGCGTCTGCCCTGTGCTATCACAGCCAACATAAAGCAGAATCAGTCAGACTGCATCATTTAGTGTAACTGTTCTTATCGCTCCTCGCAATTTATTTGCTTTCACCATTTTGAAATGAGTTATTTTGCGGCTCTGTGAGTTTGAAAAGCCTATTTTAAAGCTGTTGGTGTACGCTGACTACACAGCATATTGCTCTTTTCATGAAGTAAACTGATGAGGTGAATCCAGGTAGAAATCATTATTCCTGATGGATTTCCCCTACTAAAATTAAACCGTTCACGAAGGAGGAGGGATGGAGAGAAGTGGATGAATTGGCATTGAGATGCAGAAGATGCAAAAGCACCTGTAACTTCAGCAAATTTATTGTGCATTTTTGCTTTTTTCATGGGGAAAGAAATCTTCCATGACATCAGCGTGTGACAGTGCTGCTGGCGTAGCGTTAACTCGTGCCAGAAAAAGCGTGTCCTGAGGAGAGAGTGACTTTCAGACACACGACATGGGAGGATCCACAGGTACTTTAAAATTAGATTTCTGTGATCACGCAGGCTCATTGCAGCATCATGCTGGATGACATCTCCTGTTTGGAACAGGTGTTGCTACGAGTGTTGGCACATCAAATGACACACACACACACATACAAAAAAAAAAGAAAAAAAGTTCAGTTCTCTAAACCTGAATCGGCTGCTGACCTCACTGGCATTCAGTTGGCAGTTTAAATTAAAGAAAAGATGTAAATAATGAAAAACTCCCCCTTTTAGTGTTATTACCTCATTGCTGTAATGGACTATAATTAAAAGGAGAAAATTAAGTGCAGTAGTCGACGCAATTGTTTATTTTACATCCTGTTTGGTAAAGATAAAGGCTGTGCAGGGATATTAGTCCAAGCCCTCCCTCTTGGTATTAAATAGCTCCATGTTTAATTTCAAAATATTCCCCTTTTATAGAAGTTTCTAGTCAGCTAATCAAGAAAAAAAGAGCCCAAATTGATAGTTACAAACAGCAAATAAAGAATAGCTTGCAGCTTTGTATTTCCCTAAGAGGCGGACCATTAGATGGAAAGCAGTGGGTATTGACTGTTGTGCCTGGAGCTGGATACAAAGGGCTTTTTAAAAGCTTGCTGATTTCTTTTGAAGAATCCAACAATGCAAACACATACTTGCTTGTGCTGCATATTTATTATCCTATACCGCAAGATGAATACAAATAAACAACTATCCCTACAGCAATGTATCATTTAATCCACAGGATCTCCTGATGAGGTATTGGTAAATGAGACTAATTCCAACAAGCAGTGCGGAGACAGAGGCCTAATACTGATCTAAAGGAATGTTATAAGCTGATGTTGCAACAAAGTTGGACAAGCATAAAAGTAAACTCAACTGATATGTGTGGACCGAAGAGAGAGTCACACAAGTGATGATAAATAAGGCCCGAGCAATAAGTATTAAATAGAAAGACTTAGTGCAGTCATGGGAATCTTTTTTGACTTGGTGTTTACTTTTATGCCTTCAGAGGCGCCTCCTCTAAGCTCTGCTTGCATCCATCTCTTCCAATTAGTCTAAGTCCTGCCGAAATACGGCTTCCTGCAGCCTCCTCTCTCTTATGATGGTTGATATTGGGATTTGGTTTAAGCATGGAGATTTTAGTGAGTTAATTTGTCATTAAATTAGCAGGCTAAAATGCATTCATCCATGTTATTTGCCATTCAGCACATGGCTGGGACTCTGGCAGCTAGTGTCCATAGGTCGACAGGGAAAGGTTACACAAAGACTTTGTCAATGGAGGGTATTTTAATCCCTAGTTCAACTGTATACATTAACATATAGATCCATTTTGCCTTTCGCAGAGCTCTTTGAGATGACCAGTGTCAAACAGATTAGCATTATTATCTTGTTCTTGACCTTTATTTTGGTCTTTGAGTTCAATAAAAGAGTAATTAAATGTCAAAAATGATGATGATGATGATGATTGTGCTCATTATGACATAGCCTACAGATGAGATGCAACACAGCCATTCAGTTTTTACCCCACTGAACCACTGGCGAATTTAAAACCTCTGTAATATGAATAAAAAAACATATTTGATACAAGCAAAAGCTTCCAAAAAATCATGTTAAAACAGATGTTATTTTTGTATCTGAAACACTGCAATATCCTGTAAAATGTAGAGGACAAAGCTTGTGTGACTGTGTCAGCAAATTCCATGAAAAGTCCAAAACCAACAACATGTTACTCTCAGTACGACTTCCCATCACAGCCCATTGGTTTCCATCAAAGACATTAATCTTTAAAAATGACTCACAGATCTATAGTTCGACTTTCTCAGAAGGCTTAGTGAGTACATCAAACAGCTGGTCACTTTTGTTTTTAGAAAACATTTCTGAAACAGGAGGAAATGCTGTATTTTCTGTAGACTATTTTCAAAGCGGATTAATCCACATTTGATGATCTATTGATGAGTATTTGGGGCAACAGGACGGTGTGTGTGTGTGTGTGTGTGGGACTGAGTCAAAATAAACTTCCAGCTTGTCAGATACAGACACTTGGTCAGTGGCCTTTTACGTCATATACCATCACACAGAGGCACCCTTTGCATCATAATAAAACATTCCAAGCAGCGTCATTTTTTTTAAGCTCTGAGCAGCAGCCGTAGTATAAAGAGTGACAAAGTTGATATGAACATGACATGCTGCACATTGGTTTTGTTTCTATGACAACAACATCTTGACATTAACATTAGCTAGGTAGAGGGCTGAAATGATTCTCAAAGTAACTTGAACAATTCGATCACTAATTTGTTAAATCCAGTACAAATATACAGTGCGGTGTGTTTCGTATGGATGGTTGTTTCTGTTGCACAACATGCTTGTTACTTTTTCTGTTGATAGCCTACACAGCTGTTACGTGGATGTGAAGCGCGGGTTGCAAAACTATGGAGGAAGAGAGACAAGAAAAGAGCAAGAGATACCCCAAAGAAAACGACAGTGTCAAGGGTGTGGGATAGTTACAATTTAAAAAAAAAACAAAAAAAACCAGTGTGTATTGCCAAACGGAGTTAGCATACCACAATAGCACATCCTCAATGCTACGTCTAAGTAGAAAACATTCAGTGTATGCACCGAGTTCGCTGAGCCGATGTGACACAACAAAGTACGTTAAGGTCATGTTTAATGCTTTTAACGTCACTGTCACTGACTGCAAAAGAACGTACATGTATTATGACTTTATAATAGCTGATTAATAACAGAAATCAATGTGGGGGCTAACGTTAGCTGGCAATGTAGCATGTGTATGAGCCGAGTTTTGCCAGAGAATATAGCAACACAAGGAAAATAAAATGCTGTAGTCAGTTTGTTAAAGCCTGAGCTTTATTCATGTTGTTAGTCACACACATTGACACACATATACACACACACACACACACACACACACACACACACCCCTTACTCACTCATTCACCCACTCACTGACACATGCAGTCCCCCCCCCATCACTCGCAGACACACACACACACACACACACACACACAGTATATTACACACGGTATATTAATTTGGATTGCAGTAAGTAGGTCATGGTCAGCAGGTGTAAGGCACACCTTGACCAGAATGAATGAGTCTAAACTAGAGGTCAAACTTTAATGAACTTAAAGGGATAGTGCACCCAAAAATGAAAATTCAGCCATTATCTACTCACCTATATGCTGAGGGAGGCTCAGGTAAAGTTTTAGAGTCCTCACATCCGTTGTGGAGATGGGGCTAGCCAGGACATAAAAAGTTGTTTGGAAAAACATCATCATTTCAACTCTGTTTCTAGCCTCATTGTAGCCTGTAACTGCTTCTGTGTACACCAAGCTCACGTGTGCGGGCTTGCGCGCGAGACCAGCAAAAGCACGTGAACACACATGAAGGTGGTGCCCATGTCTCACGGATACTCAGGATACTTGGATCACTACGGATGAGCAGTATGGAGATATTTTGTGGTTTCATTTATGTGTTTTTGGACGTTTGAATCTGGGGCGCCGTCAGCCTCCATTAGGTGGAGTTGTGTTGCTAGCCCCATCTCCACAAGGGATGTGAGGACTCTAAAACTTCACCTGAGCCTCCCTCGGCATATGGGTGAGTAGATAATGGCTGAATTTTCATTTTTGGGTGCACTTTCTCTTTAAAGTATTATATTTATATATTTATATATTTATATATTACTATTGCCCTGAAATAAAGCTAAAGTAATTTAATGAAAACATGCAGTATTTCTTATCTGATTACGCGATAAATTGCCAGAAAAAGCGATAGAATACTCGATTCCGAAAAGAATCGGTAGCTGCAGCCCCAAGCCAGGTAGCTAACGCAATGCTACATTAACAGAGGGTTAACTACAACAAGCTTACAATGTGTACGGTGGTAAAAGCCCACCAGCTTTCACTGTCCGGCTGATCTGCTCCCACTAATTTGGCTTTTCTGTCTTTGTTGTGACTACAGACAGTAGCCTGGCTTAATAAGCGGCAGAAACATCACTAGTGCCTCACTGTAAAGTTCAGAGATTTTAAAGTAGAAGAGCTGCCATAAGTGAAAGGTGGAATGTGCCCTGCCACTGCTTTCCTGTCAAAGAAAAACAGCATGTGGAAACACACCCTCACCTGATATGTGTCTCTTTAAAGCATCCTTCCAAACTCCAAAAATGTCTTTGTATTTATTTTTAATGTTCACTTATGTTGCAAAGTTTATAGATTATACAGGTAAATATATTCACCTTACAGAGCACCAGAGCTGCATGTGGAGAGTCATTCATGGATCAGATTATGTTCACATGTCCACAGACTGCAGCAGCACCCCAGGTTGTAAATGCATCTTTGAAGATAACTTCCAAGAACAACAATAAGGAACAGAAATTATGAGTCATCTGTGCTCTCTAGACCATTTCAGAGGAGATAAGGTGCTGTGAGTGAGAGATGCTAATAACACAGACATTACGCTGCTGCAACGACTGAAGAAAACAGTAAGTGATTATGTTGTTTCAGAGGAAGAGATGCTGGATTTAAGAGCATGTGTTATCATAGGAGAGGTCCAGTCAGGTGAAAATGTGCACTTCTGTCTCAAATATGGAGCGACACTGGAGTGTAATCCATGCTGTCTCACAGCCCGCAGCTGCTCCTGAGAATTGGATGCTGATAATGTCAATATTGGCCTCATTTTGTAGTAATGCCCGAAATATCTTTAACACGATATCTCATCAGCTTTCGTAGTGATTACACATTTTTCAGATAATGGATCTCATTACAACTTGGAGCCTAGAACAGTATTTTTGGGCAGCAGGAGGTATTAACACCTCAGCTCAGCGTGGATAGGAGGACTGTAATTTCACTTCAGGAGCACAGGAAATGTAATTTTCTCCAGTATAATTTCTTATAGAATTTCAAGCCTGTAGGCCGGACATGGTGTTGTTGTCGCACTGATTTCCTTTTCCCTTCTTTTCAAACTTTAATGGGTGGCGTATGAAATGCGCTAAAATTCGAGTAAGCTGTACGAACCCAGTGTTCCCGATGGCTGTGCTAAAAGTAAAAGTCAAACATTAAGCTTCAGAAGACAATAATCCCCTCACCACACAGGTGATTATCAGGTAAGGGTCTTATTGCTGCACTGCCACAGCTGCTGTCTGGACATATTGTGGATTATCAAGACCCTCAGCACACACTTTACAAAATGTTTCAGGGGACCATGCAGGTGCATTTTCCTTATTTGGAAGAAGAGTCCCTTAAATCTCGACAAAACATTTAATCTTTCCACATCAAATATGTATTATAATATTAGTGAACCAATAACAGTCTGAGAACAGGTTTAGCAAAGCTGCATGACGAACTTTTCTGCTAAATAGAAGTATTTCGCCTGTTAAACTAAAGAAATAGGTTGTTTTTTTCTTAATAGTGGCTGCCTATAGTGGCGCCTGTTGTTTTAACAATAGGCTCGCTTGAGATGAACTGCGCCTCACCTCGAAAGTAGATAAAAGCAGGCAGCTACAGCAGGAGGAGGTGACAAAAAGCTGCAGTGAAGTTGAACAGTATGCCAACAGTTTCCAGCAGCCTTCAGTCTGTACAGGAAATCACAGAAACACTCACATCCTGTCAGATGTGATGCTGATAATTAAAATGTTACAAGACTATCAGTTTGTTCTCAGCCTCCAAGTCTGTTAATTATGATAGACTGAGTTATTAATGCCTTACAGGTGATCTGTAATTTATGTTCATGGTTCAGCCTCCATTTGACATGAATTCTCATGTAAATCTGCATCATATCAGTTTGCTGCTCCAGAGCAGACCTGTCGTCCAACTACAGAGGCTAAATTGTGTCTGACTACAAGTTTAATATTTTCAGAGGAAAAAAATACAAGACAACAGCTATCATTAAAGATCAGTCAGATACAGTCAGAGCTTCACATCTTTACAGATGTTATTTTAAGTATCCTCACATCCCACTGAGCACAAGTCTTTGTAATGCTAAATACTTCAATAATTAAAACAGTCCAATGTTGGTAGACAATAAACTATGTATAGTTTATGATGAATGTCTCTCTGACTACTAAACGTTACCATCAGTCAGACAACATGACAACCTTCAAATTAGACAAATTAAATCTAAATCCCTGAAATCAACAAAAATGAGAAGCGTATCTAAAACGTCATCTTGTTGAGTCAACATTTAAATCAGTCAACTGTTAGATGAGGTGGAAGCCAGGCGTTTCCCATCATGCCTTGGGTCTTGCATTTGGTGGAAAGAAACTGCAGTGACCATAAATTCCCAAAAATATCACAGAGGATATAATGAAAACTTGAAGTATGTTTATAATAATGATTATACATGAGAATGATGCCCATGACAAAATCATTTGGTGTGCCAGATTTTTCTCGACCCCTGAGACCCTTGTATCCTGTTTTCATGATATACATATTTGTCATATGGTTGGTTAATTAAGGGTTATAGAGGAAAAACTAATTAAGCCAAGAGCAGAACAAAAGTTTGGCTGATTCTTCTCAAAGCTTGACTCACAGCAGAGTGCTCTTTCCTGGGTAGTTGAAGTTGATGGTACTGTACGTCCCACTGTGTTATTTGAATGAAGACTATTTCCTGTTAGATCTCGAGCACATAATCCTGACATGGTTGGGAGGCATTCCTCTCATTCTAATGCACTGAGCGCATTATTTGCATTTAAAGATAGACCTCTCATTCCAGGAACATTGCAGGAATCAGGATGTGAACAAATAGAAACTGTATGGGTATGGGTTTACATGGGCGCAAACTTACCTGTGTTAAAAGTAGTAGTAGTTACAGTATGAAAGAAGAAGGCTGGTTTAACAGAACAATGATGGACGAGATAAAATCAGTGCAAGGCTGCTATATCCTAACTTTATCAAACCCTAAGAATAACATATAATTTGCACTGAGGTACAATCATAGCCATTGATGTACAGAGTCAAAATCAGTGGATAAAAATCAGAGGTCAGACCCTGGACCTTGGCATTCCTGGTGTGACGTCCAATTCCCTTTCCATTACTGTGAACATTTGTTCATAGCATTTGGTCCCTGTTTTGTGTTTGAAGAGGTCTACACAATAAGTGTAATGAGTGGAAATTGTAGGGGAGCTCCAGATTGCACATCCATTTGCTCTGGCAGGATGTAGATTGTGCTGTGCAGTAGGGCCACCTCCAGTCTGAATCACCTCCCCTGTCATTTGAAGACCTCTAATCAGTGAGGGCAGACCGGTGTTACCGTAGAGCATGTCCAGGAAAGGAAAGTTCAAAAATTCATGTTTAAGGAGAAGAAAAATATGAACTAAGTAGACTAACCAGACATTTTACTCTTACAGTAATTGCAGCAGGATCTGCAATTATAAGCCTTTGTTCTGTCTTGTCTTCACTCTGCAAGTGTTTTCAATAACAATTTTAAAAGCAGCCACTTTGGTTAAAATCTGGGCTGCTTTTATGACCACTTGACAATCTGCATATATTAGACCTATTACAAAAGGACTGGATTCACTGAAACTGTATTTTAAGAGTGGAGGATGGAGTAGTTAGCACAGTCATTAAAAGCCTACGTCACACAAAAAGTTATCTTATGTGATACCTTTATGTGAAAACAGGTCTACTTCGCATTAGGGATGTTCCTGGCGACTAATTTCCCTGTCGACTAAACAAAAACTTTAATTAAGACTAGTCGACTAGTCTAAAAAATGTTCTCGGCGTGGTGTATTCAGGCTCAACTTATTCCATTAACTTCCTGAAGCCTTTACCTTCAACAGAACCTTCACAGCGTCTCCGGATGAACAATGTCAAATTGGTCTGAGTGTGGCTAGCACAGCTAGCAGCAGCAGCCGTCTTTCTGTGTTGGTTAACATCCAAATGCTTGAGTTGAATGTGTATGCGCATTGCTCCAGATGCATGATTATGCGCCATTTTTTTCTGACACAGTCTACATGCTACCTTGTTTTCATTTTCTAGATCAAAGTACTGCCAAACCGCGCTGGTTTTGTGAGAGGACATGCGGGTTGATTTTAGCGCTGCTCATCGTGGACTATATTGCTGTCATTGTTCATTTTAGTCAAACCATACAGTTTGAAAACGAGGCGCAGCTCCAACTAGAAAACAGTGTTTTGATGCATTGGATGTGCTGAATGTGCATATTAAGGCAGTACAGGAGGAGGTGCACATTAATAATCCTCCAGGACTGTAACATGCTCATGTTTAACCCAAACAATGCGTAATGTGACTGCAGTTGCTTCACATCCAGGTCAGAACACGTTCTCACCACAAACCAACCGAGACCACCTCTTCACGAAGGTCTCGGTCCAGTGGTTCTGGTGTGCACCCGAGAGTGTTTGCTGTGTTCACACCTGCCCAAACGAATGGCACTGAGGGGGCAAATGAACCTGAGTTCTGAACTAAATAGGGCGGGTGTGAAAGTACCCTTCATGTGCATGCCACTGAAGCATAATGTACATTTACATGACTTTAATGAATTCAACAATATAAGCCTAATCATGCTATTTCCAACACTTTTTCTGTTGTTGGATTTCTCCTTTTAACTTTTATTATCCTATTTCAGTCACTGTGGGTGTATGTGCTGCCCCTTTCACACTGCCTCTTCGAGGTGGGAATGCCATTATGCAGCCTCTCTGTTCTGTACAATCGCAGAGTAGGTGGACAGAGTCATCTCGCGTTTAAGGCGGCATCAGAGGTACTAACAGTGTTGTATTGACCTCTGTATGAAAGGGACAGTCGGCAGGAGAGGATCATGGGGGCCACTTATGTGATGTTTTGATGACGTGTTATGCTTGCGACTGGCCACAGGAGATATAAAAAGTACCTGATAGCACTTAGCAGCTAACTCAAAGAAGAAGAGCAGTGGATGAAAATGTCCGCAAATTACGAAAACAGTGAGGTCCGGGAGCTTCTTACCCTCAGAGCAGAAAGCCAGATCAGTTGCCATATATTGGGGACGGTAAATCATTGTTATTGCCATGTAAATGCTATCATTAGTGTTTATAAAGTGCTGCCAATGCTTATTTTGTATGTCACACCGGAGGCCGACCAATGTGACTCTGCTTTTCAGCCCAAAAACGTGAGTGCTTTTAGGGACCTGTCACAGTTTTTCCAGCAGGGATAGTGCCACAAAAGAGGTCGTTTTTTTTACCTAGAAATAGCAACTCTTCCAGCAGGGATTGTGTCCCCCGAAAATGGGTCTTATTTTAACCCTAAAGATGATCTTTTGGTGGTTTTGGACCTAAAACCTAACCACGTTAAACACAGCGTCATTGAAACACCAGCTACATAACAACATGTAAATGTAAGGTATCCATAGTTTGCAGAAACATACAATGCTAACATTTTTCTGGCGATTGGGTTGCAAAAACAATTTTTGTAGTAACGGATAAAAACCGTGCAAGTTACTAAATTTTCCACAACATGGTCCTGCAAAATGTATCACAACAAAAGTTTTATTAGGAAATAAAGGAATTCTGTCCACTGAAACACTGTTGGGCTATTATGTTAAAATGGATAAGGAGATGTTGAGTTTGTATTATCAGCATAATGAAACAAAAATTCAACGGCAAACTAGAGCAGATCAGAAAACAAGGAAGCTTCACACTTTAAGGTTGGAAGAAGCCAGCGCTGAGCCGAGACCCATTCTGTCTCTGTATTGAAGCTGAATGTGTTTGGCACAAAGTTTTTTCCACAAATGAATATTAACGTTGTTTTTGCTAAAGAGAACAGTCTTTACTCACACAGTTGCAAGAAGGTGCTCAGTACTGTGTAATCCAACACTTGACTATGGACGTTATGTGTTTTAACAACAAAGAAGTGCTCCAACTCTGTAATTTTGTCTCTTGCACTTTGCGCCTACATTTGTTCAATTGTCTGAGCAGTTTCATAATATAACGTGCAATGTAAAGGACTGACAGAACTGGTAGAACATGAGATTTTAAAACTGAATACAACCATGTGCATAAACCCCATTTTCACCTTTGTGCTGTCACAGCTCCATAAGTGAGAGACAATTTCAGGAGAGTAAGAAGAGCCACTCCACAATGCTATATCTGAATGCTTTCAGATGGAGTACCCAAGCTCATTTACGTCAAGTCATGTTTGTTCAATCATTGGAAATGAAGGAATCTTAAAGTTGTTTTATTTTGAAACCTAAATTCAGCTATAAATCGTTACATTTTGGCTGCACTTTTTATCACGTTTAAAAAATGAACAGGTCGGTGACGTATTTAGGAGCACAGACTTCTAATTTTGTATGCTATATGCATGTATGGCAGCATGGCTGTGATATCTTCACAAAATATGACAGCAACTAGGAAAATAAACTGGCAATTATCTGTAAAAGGTTAGATGTCAGCAGGGTTACTGCCTTATATCTGTCCGCAGAGACATCACATTAAAGATCTGAAGACTAATGAGGATACGAGGCAAAGGAACATTTGCTCAGAAAATAAGTGCTTCAAGCTGCTCTGCCACACAATCAGTTGAAAAAACAGACACGTTTCATGTTTGTTTTAGAGGGACAGCAGGGTATTAAGATCCTTTAAGATCACATCCAAGAAGAGGATCTAATGTTGTGAGAGCCCATCTGTGCTACATTGTTTCGTGTGCCATCACTGTGTTAGCAAGACAAAAAGACAGAGGCAATACGGGTATTGATGAAAGCAATACAGGGACCTTTGATATCTGACAGTCATGTAGTTGCACACAAATCACATGGCTCAATTCTATGTCGATCCCAAACTACATATTTTTATGAAATCTTTGTCAAAAATATGTACTGACAACTTCTCTCACAACAAAAACTAAACAAAGCATTTAAAAAGAAACCGCTGCCAACATAATTCCAGATAGAAGATTTATAACACTTAAATCAATGAATGAAATCTGTGGGCGAATGTGATAAAGTGGACAGACAGTTAAAACATACATGCATAATCTCTCTTAAATATCATAGTATCTCAGGGTCTTGTTTACGAGTGGAGGTAGAATAGAACATGAGATGGATCAGTGGTTTGGTGCGGCGTTTGCAGTGATGTGGGTGCTGTGCTGGACCATCATGGTGAAGAGGGAGCTGAGCCAGAAGGCAAAGCTTTCGATGTACTGGTCCATCTACGTCCCAACCCTCACCTGTTGTCATGAGCTCTGGGTAATGATCAAAAGAATGAGGTTGCGGATATGAGTGGTTGCAATCAGTTTCCACAGAAGGATGGCTGGGCTCAGCCTTAGAGGTAGGGTAAGGAGATCGGAGTAGAGCCACTGCTCCTTTGCATTGCAAGGGGTCAGTTGAGGTGGTTCGGGCATCTGATCAGAATCCTTCTAGGCGCCTCCTGTTCAAGGCGTTCTGGGCACTTCCAACTGGCATGCTAGAGGGATTACATATCTCGTCTGGCCTGGGAACGCCTCAGAGTCCCCTAGGAGGAGCTGGAAAGCATTGCTGGAGAGAGGGATGTCTAGAATACTTTGCTGCCCCCACGACCCAGCTTCGGATAAGCGGCTGAAGATGGATGGATGGATGGATGAACTGTTTTATTGCAGTATTATTTATCTGCTATCATAAATTGTATTGTCCTGATTGATCAAGTATCTCTTCTGATTTTGCTTCTTGACTGCTGCAATAAGTAGCATCTTGCATTTTAGTAACACCATGTCTCTTTCAGCAATGTTACGTAATGTGACAAAGAAGAAGGCAAAAAAAAAAAAAAAAGTTGCTGAAAAAAACAGAAAACAGAATGAAAGTTGAGAGGACGCAGCAACAACACAGCTAGAACACACACTAATAACAGGTAGACCAGCACAGTGGCATTTCAAAAAGGTAACTTAACACAACTGGGACTGTTGCTTTCAGTTAGTACTCTCATGCCCACAGGCCATTGGTAGGAGGAGGTTCAGTTTATATGTGGGACTTTAACCATTCAAATCTTTCCCTAGTTGTTTGCTAAAGGAATATTAATGTATCAAGTAGCTACAGTAATGCAAAGTGAGCAAGAACCGTTCTGTTCAAACAGCCAGACTTTGAGAATAACAGCTGTGTTCACTATAAAGAGTGTTGTGTTACAACAGAGCACAGTGACTGTGTATAAAAAAGTAAAGTCTTTTTCACTATCCTTTCTTGATGAGGACATCTGTAACCATAGTAACCATACATATCAAAGATAAGGACAGCTGTAGCCTAAGACTGCTTCTTGTGCGTCAGTGGAAATATTATTTTTTTCTTCTAGCAGAGGTGGGGTGATTTAATATCACTTGCACTGGTCAGTGATTTTAATCATTTCCCACCCGCACCCCGGGGATAATTACAGCAGTCATATTCTCTCTCTGTAAACTTCCTGGTTCTCCTGTAATTTCAGTCTGCCTTGAGTGTTGTCCTTTTGAGTTTTTCTTTGCTCCTTAACCTTCAGTTTTCTTGTCGTTTTGCTCTCTCTGTTGTAACTTAACAGAGCCAACTTTGCTCCAAACTGAAATGTCTCAGCAACTATTGGATGGTTTGCCGTGACATTTTGTAGATCAAAACTCATTGTGCCCAGATGATGCAATGCAAACTTTGATGCCTTGACGTGTCATCTAGTGCCATGATCAGATCGAAGTTCCAGTTCGTCCCATACTCAGGTTCATGACTAAATAGCTGTAAAATGAGATTCTCACCAGCCTCAGCAGTAATTTGTGTTTGGCACTAATTAGCAAATGTTAGCATGCTAACATGCTATATGAAGATGGTGAAAATGGTAAACATTTACCTCCTAACATTACCTCCACGGCTGAAAAATGAGCCCAATGCCAAAGTGCCAAAAACTGCAGTTCCTCAAATGGCCACTTGAGGCTGGCTCCCAACTTTACAGCAGAAATACACATTTACAGTCAGGTACAAAAAATTATGTTTTCTCTACACTTGCTTTCCCTCTTCATGACAACTGTACCGGGGATGAATTTTTATGTAACTCACCTGTGAAAAGTGAGGGCGTGACTTCTTTTAGTGCCATCTGTTGACAAGTTGCTACCATGGCAGTAACGTTGGTTAGATAATGTGACCATGGTGTAATCCCATATTCACATAGTATAGGCATAGCCGTAGCTGTAGCTATTTGTGTTTTTTCAGTTAATGAAAGTTAAATGTAATGTTTTGATCGCCAGGCTATAAAAATCAGTTTATGGTTGTACTAAAACACCCTCTAAGGAGTCTGGTGTTCAGTCTTTCTGGCGACGGCCAAAATGCCAGACTCAAGGCTTTTAAACAGGAGTCCACAAACCATTATTGCTGCGCCCATTATTTTATAAAGTCCATAAACAAAACTCATTATCTCAACCAACTCAAAGATAACATCTTTGAACCCTCCATCTTTTAATATAATACATTTCAGGGCCATGTGATTGAGTCTTCTTTTTTTTTTTTTACCTAAGATTGAAGTAATCTTCATGTTTTAAAGGGACATTGTGTAACATTTTCAGTTGTTTATTGGCAAAAATCGATGTCTGCATTCATAAATATGTCATCATTGGTGTACTGTTACCTCCACCAATAATCTGACTTATTCTCATAAAAGGAGAATGTCGGATTTGTTTGTACATTGTGCGGGCAAGTCGTCTGGGGGGTTCCACAACGTTTCGCCATCTTGAGAATACATCCGCCAGCAAGGGACATACAGCACCGCCTTCGGCGTTTTCGTAGAGAGCCAGGCTAACAGCTAACAGCGGCGCTGGCCTGTGATTGCATTACCTTTCTCCTTCAGCAGCTCTCTCCACCTGGGAAAGGCTACCCCGATGTTGCCCCTTGTTTTTTGAATTTGCCGGTCACGTTGCCTTTTTGATTCCTTTTTGCGCTTTCTTGGCGACGAGGATTTCGTCTCCTGTGATGCATTATGATCCTGCATTATGCTCAAAGAGTGGGACTTAGTTATGCTGCAGTAGTGCTGGGGTAGTAGCAGCGCCACTAACAGAGGCTAACAGGTGTCAGCGGTGCAGTGATGCGAGGAGAGGGATGAGGTGTGTGAGGTTGAGCCACTTGTCAGTTGTCAGAAGACAAGACGTTATTGGTTTGTTACGATTTACACCCCAACAGTCCTACGTTGTAAACACAGCCAGCATGGTGAGGAGGGGGTGTGTCAACTCTCATCACGTGTGTCTGTGTAGGAGCCTAAATGAATATCGATATGAGTATCGGATGACATGGTTTCATCAGTGTTATAGCTTTTTGGTCCGCAGTGGCTACCGTTGTTGCAATGCGCGTTTGAAACTGTGAGGCGCTAGAGTGCGCTATCAGTTCGAATGCAATATATGATTTTAACATTAGATGGGAGAAATTCCTACACACTGTGGCTTTAAGCCTCACATTCAGTAACTTTTGAGTTAAGGCTGATACTTGGCTTGTGTGTCAGATACGTCTTACTTTTCTTTAGATGCTAAAATGAGACTTGTTATTGCCAGTCATGTCTGTGATTAACAATTGTGATGTTTTATATATGCATACATCTTGTCTATGCTTTTCCTCCTTGCTGTAATGCTTTGTTGTAGAGGTGGTAGATGGTTCGACTGAGCTATTTGTAATCAAGGATAGATGACCTGGGTCTTCATTTTGCTATGGTCATGCTGTGATCTGAAATGTTATTGTCTGTAATTGTATGTTCCCTGTCTTGGCCAGCTCTCCTCAAGGAGATTTTTAATCTCAATCAATCTTCTCCTGGTTAAATACATAAAAAAAACCCATCAGCCAGCATGTTGATTGTGAGCATATTAGCATGCTGATGTTAGCATTTAGCTCAAAGCAAAACTGTGCCCAACTTCAGCCTCACAGAGCTGTCAGCGTGGCTGCAGACTTTTAATCTTGTTTTTAATCTGCAGCAAAATGTCTTTGGTACAATGTCGACTTTGGTGCAATAAAAATGTTTTCTCACAAAGAAAACTTTTAACATTCCAACTACTATGAGATGTTTTTTGTTATAGAGTGACAGGTGCAAACGTAGCCCACAAAAAAAAGATTTTTAGACTTTAACGCTTTCTCAAATGGCTTTTGTTGTTTAATGCTGTGTAGTGCAGAAAGCCAGCAGCATTCTGGGCCTGAGAGAGCAGGGCTATGAATAGGAGGAATATAGTTTTTTTTTTGTTTTTTTGTTTTTTTTACTGACAGAATTCCAAAACATAGTGTGTTTGGTTAGACAGCATAAGTTTCTCTCTTCTAAAATAAAAGGCCATTGGCATTGCTACAACTTGGCAATAATAGTAACATTCAAAACAATATTCAGAACCTTGACGTGTACATTTCCTTGCCATAAAAGCCCCTCAGTTTCCCCCATTTTTGTCTTTATTTTTGTTTAGTGTTCTTGACACATCTGGGGAGAAATGTTGCGCACAATCTGGGCATAGTGCATAAAGTTAATAGAGAGTATCATATAAGAGCTTGTGGATATAGTGTGCATTTAGCTGTTCACAACTCTATTTTATACTCTGTACTGGTTAACAATGCTTCATAGGGAAGGTTAGGAAATAAAGTGGTGCATTAAGAACACCTGCATCCATTGTTGATGAGCAGGGTGATTTGCATCATCATGGGCTGATGGCCTTCAACGCACCATGATTTGCTACTGTCCTAGAAAAGCAGTTATGTAATCACGTTCACTCCATCTCAACGACTGTACGACAGCTGCTCCACCCTGCGCGCACACCTGGACAGGTGGAGAAACATTCAGAGGTTTTGCTGTGTTTTAAATGTTATTCTACAAAGTACCTCAGGGAGAACTTTTAACCAGCTCAGTCGCCAAAATGTTGGCATTGCACATTTCTGCAAATGACAGATACATTTGTACATTCCATGTGTATGATATCAACGACCCTAAAGTGACAAAGTATATGAGCTGGAGGGGATGACGGATGTGTGACTTCTCTGTGAAGCTGTAGTCTACTTGAGACCATTATTGGAAACCAACAAACAACAACACTGTTTGTTTATTAGCGAGTTGTTGCTGTGTTTCTAGCGGCTTTCTAAACACCAACCTTAGGTATGTTTTAGCTACCTATTGCAGGAGCCCGGTCTCACACCAAAGTCGTCGAAATCCGGAGGTTGGGCAGTGACTTGCGGCGCCAGAAACCACTGAAAACAGGCGTTCTTTAACGTCAGCATGATATGTGGCTGGTTGCCGATATAGTTTAACGGCGTCAGGGGGAAACACAGTCGGACACAGACAAAAGTTAAGGTGGCAAAAGTCCGTGTGAGGCAGGCAGAATTTCACCTGAGAGAGCAGTGTTCATGTCCCGTAAGATTATAAAGCCAAACCCTGTTCTTTTTTCCTAAACCCAACCACGTGTTTTTGTTGCCTACACCAACCATGTGCATTAGTTGTTGAAAGGAAAAAAAGACATCAATTTGCCTGTGTATGTAAACGTCAAATTTCCTCTCAAAAGTGAAAGTGTATTTTGAAAGAAGACGATGCATGTAACAGGCAGAATATGACACAGTGTCCCAGAATGCCAAAACATGATCTTTTCCTAACCATAACCAAGTGGTGTTGGTCTCTTAACCTAACCACATGGTAGCCAGAGCATTGTTGAAATGTAGAGAAATGTAAAGTTTCAACATCACAACTACATAATAATGTACAAATGTAACATTTCCATATTTTGCAGAAATGTACAATGCCACTATTTATTGTGATTTGTTTAGTCTTAAAAGTGGATGTTTTTAAGTATCAGATGAAGATTTGAAGATTGACTTTTATGTGAAACTTTGAAAAGTTTGTTTCTGATGCATTTAGTGCTGATGAACTTTTGGAAAGCTGTTGTGCTTTTTGTCTCCTGTTACTCTCACATCAAGACAAACTGCTGTTTTTGTTGTTTTCTATCTTTCTGAATGTTATCGGCTGTGTTTTATCAGTGGAGAAAGGTTTAAACACTCCCACAGCTCACCGCAGTTCTTTAATGATATTTCTTTAGTAAAGATTTTTTGATTAGATTTTTTCAAGCAGCTGCTGCTGTTTTGTCGTTTTGATTGTGGTCGGCTGTCTTTTATCAGAGGGCAGAGAATTTTTAATGCTTGCTGCGAGCTGCACTTCATATTGAAAGTGGATTCACTCGTTAGTGAACCTTGATCTGAAGTACTGTCATTGCTTAAATATCATTGGATTTTTGCTGAGGCTTTTACCATAATAATTAGTTGTAAAATCTGATGTCCTGGCTCAGCCTTGACATTAACATGACTACTTCTGCTGTCTGTGTGATGTGCCTCAATTGTCAGACAAAAAATGATGCCTACTGGATGTGTTTTGGCCTTGACCACAGCATTAAGCAGCTTGTATGTGAAAGAAATGTTCCGTGAAACCATATATGATACCTTATTGCTTCCTTGTAGATGACTGAGGCTGTTCCCATGCACTGTTTGTAATCATGAACCAGTTATTCGTGTATAACTGGCACATTTTGGAAGGCTGCGATTGCATGACCTGTTCACTGACGGGACTAAAGAAGGAAGCGGTCCCATTAGGAAGCCGTTTAGGGTGGTGGATGGGTCATAAAACTTAGGACTTTCACCCAGGAGACCGGAGTTAGGAACCATGTTAACTTATGTGTCTCACTATGTCGTCACCAAGTTTCTTTCACAGTGCCAAATTTTGTCCATGCTCATGAAATGTCGCTAGTGCCAATTTTCAAAATTCCTCAATCAGCTGTCAGACGTGGGTTTATCTAGAAGGAGCTAATGCAGTTAGTATCAGGAAAAGTTGAATTTAATGCATGTCAGGTTTCATTGCTCTGACATTACTCCGTCTTAGTCTGCCTATAAACTTTATAACTTTACGTTAAGCATTAAACTCTACATTAAGTTCGTAACATCATTCATGGGGCACTGATTTATATGAGGGTACATTGGACTGTTGTGTAGTACATATTCAAGCATGTACATGGTGTGAGTCTTGATACCGTCTTTGTAAGTACAAGTGAAGACCCCCTAATACCCAGGCCATACTGCCTATTAGAGCAGTGTATGAGCAGCGCAGAACCTCTTGCTTGTCATTTCCGTGCCTTTGTTAATAGCCACACAGCCTGCATGAGCAGTGTGTGTAAGTAATGAGGCAAGATTGTCACGTTTGTAAAAATTGCACCATTGTTAGAAATGTCCTTTGTTCTGAGTGAAGTGGTGTGATATGTCTTTACCACTTCACATGTATGTTCTTGTCCACAGCTGACACAGTGATAGCAGTCTACTATACCATCATTACGATGTGGTGTTATCTTGTAGCCAAAAGTAAACCATAACTGCCTGTAATACATACTTTCATGCAGTCATTTTCCATGCACTTCTCCACCAAAAGAGGCTTCATATTACAAAGGAAATCACTGAACTGGGTGTAAGGCTTCAATAATGGAGTATGCAGGGTTCATGCCTAACTTCTTCCCTGAATTCACTGTTTTCTTTCTTTTTTTCTTTTTTTTTTCACCTCCGCAGGCTAATGTCTTGACCTTCTTTAATTACACCAATTATTTGGCCATCAAGCTTTACTTTCAGTCCCAGAACAACCACCTTCATCCTTCACTTTATAATCTATTACCAAGAAACAGCTCAACAAGACATTAACACAATGCCTGAGCCATCGGAAAAGCACTCAGCCTTCAACAACAGCTGTGGTCAAACATGTTTTACAGTTGAACACACAAAAAACTTGGAATATCATGAAGTATACCTGCCTTTCTTATTTTGAATGTGTCCCTCAGTGTTCTGGCTTCAACGCCAGAGCTGTATGAGCGGATACTTGACAGCTGAAGTGGCACCGTTAAAATTCCCACGTCCTCATTTTGATGCTGGCACTACTTCATAAGATATATTCTAACACACAAAGCTGCACTAATCAATATTGTTAATAACACTGGATCAAATAACTGCGTGTAATGTGAAAGGGATCACTCACAGTGACAAGCCAGCAGAGAATCATCACCTGGCTCTGCTGTTCCCCTCAGCTCTACTGAGGTTTTCAGTGTTTTTGACAGCGTGGAAAAAAACAACATAAATTTATCAGATTGGGAATAAAGTAAGAATGATTTATTCCGTTTGTTGGTATAGTGCAAGATAAAACACAAACAAGAACAGGAAGTAACTTTTTTACCATAAATCTTCTTTATTGATCTCAGGCCCAGAGTTTCATGAGCAACTCACTGGCTGTAACCAAACACAACACTGCAACAATGCAAATCACTAATGAATGAAAATGAAAGGAAAAGTCAACATCATATAGACTTACATTCAAGGAAAACATTAAAGGAAAACAACCATAAACACTGCAGAGTATAATATATTGGTTAGTGTAAAAAACATTTGACCTTGAGTTAATTCACGCACAGATAAAGACAGCAAAGGTGGAGGTTAGAGGGCCTTTGTTTCTGTCACTGGCAGACGAGTATGCAGACACCGGAGACAGTGATACATATGTTTTACCACCAAAGTGATCATAGCAGCAAGAGCAAAAATCATATTTACAAACTCTGATTGCATTTGTAGCCGTGCTAGCTCCAGGGATGGCTGGACAGGTCCGTCACTTTTCTCCAGACTGAAACACAATGTGATTTCACAGGGACACATGAAGTGACCCCAGCCTCTTATAACAGCGTTACATGATGTTGGCACATATGGTGCTGAAATTACCTGGTGACAGCACTGTTGGGTTTGGGCACCAAAACAACTTGGTTAGGTTTAGAAAAAGATTTGTCATATACGGTGATGTTAGTGCATCACGAAACATGATGTAACTGCATAAAAGACATAAGTGCTTTAAGTTAAAAGAAGTCATTGTTGATTGTTAGTTTTATTTGGGACATGAACAGTAGTCTATCAGAGGTGAAAGCCAGGTGTTTGTTTGACCCATTTACCACCCTGACCTCCATTGTACACAGACTTTCTGGCTCTTTATACTACCTATGGGGTCGTAACATTAACCACCGGCTATTGCGTTTTGTCTGCCACGACAAAGGATAATAACCGACTTTCCATAGGCATGGCTTCCGTGGTACCATCATGTAATTTCAACACAATACATGCCACCTCCACGTACTGCGGTGTTAACAGGTTGTGGTCATTTTTGCAAATGTCTTTGAGACCAGCTTGATTGGATGGATTGCCGACCAATTTCTTCATTTCAGGTCAAACTAATTTAGTGAAATATATCCACATCTGGTTGATGGATGTGCACAAACTGTGGTCTGCACATTTATGTTCCTCTCATGATGAACTGTTGCTTAGTGACTTGATGATTCTCTGACTTTTCATTCTATCACCATCATCAGGTGAACCAATACTTAGATGACCCAAACACCTTCACAACTAATGACCTTCCCATCAGCTTCAGCAGTACTTTGTGTTTAGTGCTAATTAGCAAAAGGTAGCATACTAACACTGACTAAACAAAGATGGAAGCCATGGTTAATATTATACGGCTGTGACTAGATGATAACCCTAGATTTGAGTTACTCTTGCAAGCCACTTCAAATTGTGTGTCACAATGCTGTGATTAAGGTCTGGTTAAGTTTAGGCTCTTGATGCACGATAATATTGGCATGTCATTGGCATTCGTCGATATTGGCTTTAAAATGAGGTATTCGAATTAGCCAACATGCTGATGATATAGGTTTGTCTTTGGTATCGGACGATATTGGCTTTAAAATGAACTGGAAGAATCAGTCAACGTGCTTTTACTTATTTTGCACAATGAATGAATGTTACACACATTGAAAAGTATTTTATTTCATGTCTCCATCTGCTGGTGGGCCATCACGATAAGAAGAGACTTGATGATCACTAAAATCAGGTAGGGAAAAAAGTGGATATATCAATATCGGTATTGGTTATTGGTCAAATGAGTTGTTATAGATTGGCACGTTGGCAAAAAATCCAACATCGTGCATCCCTAGTTTTGGCAAAAAAGCAAATTGGTATGGTTTGGGAAAAATAATGCTCAGGATTAAAATGATCACATAAAACATGGAACATGAAATGTTTGTTATGCTGCATTCATGCCCTCCTCAGATGGTCCCATTTACAGAGTTGGGAAGT
This sequence comes from Epinephelus fuscoguttatus, assembly GCF_011397635.1. Taxonomy (NCBI): domain Eukaryota; kingdom Metazoa; phylum Chordata; class Actinopteri; order Perciformes; family Serranidae; genus Epinephelus; species Epinephelus fuscoguttatus. The sequence goes on along the minus strand of NC_064768.1, from coordinate 34,642,419 downwards.
CATTGTTCTGACTTTTAATTCATAATATTAAAACAACATGGACGCTACAAAGAAGATGTGTTGTATTTTGTTGCATTGCTTTCAAAATACACTGAAACAGTTTGAATTGCAGTTAGAGTTATTTCAATGCAGTTTTGTGCTGGACTTGTTGCTGTAGCAGTTCATTCCCTAAAACTTCTGAAATATTTCTTAACCTTTGTTGACAGGGTTAATGCGAAAAAATAACTTCTCTAAATAATCTAGCTCACTCAACCTGGACAACAACTAACAGTTACAGCCTAACATCACATTACAAAGTACATGTGAGCAAAAATTAATTTATTAATTAGCTGATTTCTAAAAAAAAAATCTTAATATCACCCAGACATTTACTTTCATCCATCATGGTTCTGCATAACAGGATGTTAACTCAGGTGGTCACGTACCAACGTTTTTCACCGCTTTCCAGAGTTGTTCCGACTCGAGGGGTTGGTCATGTGAATTTTCCCAGTGGGGAGCCCATCGCTCTGGTTATTCTCACACCACATGAATGCAGGGTTACCATAGTCATAATGAGCATACTGACGGAAGCAGTTAGCTCAAATCATAGTTGTGTCCATGTGACATATATATATATATATATATATATATATGTGTGTGTGTATATATATATATATATATAGCTGCCAGCATACCTGTGAACTGCTTGTATTGTTTCTAAAAAGGTAGCAATTAAGTTACAGTGCTTGTCGGTGTGTTAACTCCTAAAGCATTTGCCAGTACACTCTGTTTAAGCTACTTTAAATACAATGAAACAACCCACCTTATTTCCACAATAGCGTTCTCAGAGTAGAAAAGCATTGGAGTAAAGACGTGGGCAGAATCCCTGAGCTTCCCTCTCTACCACAGTCGTGACAGCTCTAGGGAACAATGTCTACAGCTGCTTTGTTTGTCCAACATACTGGTCCCAAACACCCAGTGTGATGTTAATATTAGCAGAGCTCATTAGACAAGTTTATTTATACAGCACATTTTCATATACAAAGGTAATTCAAAGGACAAAACTGCACTGCACGTCTATGTTCTTTACCACAACGGATATGTGACAGATTGTAGTTTCACATGTTTTAATGATCGTATGGCCTTGAATGTATAATTACTAACCACCCAACCCCCACTTTCCTTCTTCAACTCTGGACCAGACCGGCTGATTCTAGTTGTGAAACACGACCCTGAATCGACTTGCGTGTATCAATAATCCAAACTGAACCGCTGCTCAGAAGCCCCATTGCTGTGCCAGTTGCTTCAGGGTTTGGTGCGGTGTCACGAAACAATCAATTAATTATTTTACGCCCTTTGATAAGATGAGAATGAGAGGAGGGGGGAGCAAGGAAACTGTCTCAGTAACAGCTTTAAATGTTCTCACAAGCATATTCTTGATTCTCCAATTATGTCTGAATTTCTTCGGTTCCAGCTTGTTCTTCTTAAGAAGCTTTTAAGCTCCAAGGTTATGAATATGAAAATAAATTTGGAGGGTCAAAGATGCACCTGTTCCGCCTTTGTTCTTTGTGTCCTATTTTTACATAAGGACATGTTAAAATACCACCTGGAGTGACTTTGAGATAAGACACTTTTTTCCCCCCAGAAGTTATTAGATGTGCTAACACAAGTTTGCATATCTTATCTGCTGCTTATTGTTCAAAGCTGAAGCTATTACTTAAATTGATTGATGACATAAACCCACAGAGGAGCAATCTTTCAAAGTATTAGTAATTACAAACACTGAAGTCAGAGAGATTATTCGACACCTTGGCTGCCTGATAAATATGAAATGTGAAATAATTAAGTGTATAAGAACTACTGTGACGGGCACTATGAAATTTGACTGCAACTGCAATTAGAAAACCTCCGTCACGGACTGGATTTAATGTTTTTAAAGCATGACTCTTTAAGCATCCAATTACATTTACAAAAGGCTCCTGGTCTCCCACAGTATTCCAGTGTGTTTCCCAATGTGGGTAATTAAGTCTGTCACCTAATCAGCTCTGCCACATTGATCCCAGCACTATTTTAACAAAGTACAGGTTCCCCACCTTGCCTTTGAAAACGAACATTTAGAGCTGTGTACCTTCTTGTTATTCGCTTCCCTGGGAACTGACTTTTAACAGCTGGAGAGAAAAACACACACTGTTCATAAAATAATATCACCACTTGTAAAAATCTGCTTATATCTCTAATGCAAATCTATAACTAATCCTGTTTCTAAATGTCCCCGAACACAGAGTGAGCCAGACGGACTTTAATATAAAAAAGTAGGTAAACTAGAAAGTGATTTAAGGAAAGATTTGGCCTGGGACTTTAAGCCAGGGATTCTTTGCGATGATATTCTTAACAAGGTCATTTTATTTTGCTTTTTAGGATTCATCTGAAGGGCAGCAGGTTACCTTTTGACTCTCAGCAACTCTCAAAAACTACAGCCTGGTTGCCAGGGACCCTTCATCAACAGGTAGTGCTTGTTTTTTGTATAATACTATGGTAACAAATTACTTGTGACACACAGTGGTGGACTAACAAGCTACCTGGTCCAACAACGTCACACAATGGGCGGTAGTAGATGTTACAACCTCATAGGTTGTATGAAGAGCGGGTGTTTAAACAGCGTTTCACTCACGAGTTATTGATAAGGGAAGCTTGCTGTGAATATAGCTCCAGCTAACAGAACAACTTTAGGCATACCGGCACTGTATTGGCCTATTTTCGCCCAGGCAGCAACCTACTGAGCTGACAAATGAAGCCAACACACAAGTGCGAAAAACTGCAGTTCTTTGAATGGCCACTAGAGGCTGGCTCCAGAGGCCAGTCATTTCATATAGACTGCTCAGCAAATGCCAACTATATAGCAGAAATAAACACATTTACAGCCTTGGGGGAAAAAAAAAACAGTTTTGGTCTCTGTAGCTAATTGCTACGGAAGACGAGAACAGCCATGTATTTTTTTTTTTTTTAATTATTTTTTATTTATTTATTTTTTTTGTGCACAGTTATCTCGTGATAACAACTTATTATTTCGTTATCTCGATATAACAAAGATTGTTTTCTTGTGATAATTGTCAAGTGTGATGATTGCGCACTGGTTAATGTGATCGTCTTGATTTCAGACTACAAGAGCTTCCATGGTCCTGCTAGATGCCTCCTGCTGCTGCTGTTATCATTAGTCACACTTCTACTTTTATTATACACATATGATTATTGTCACATACCATATATTTCCAAATAGTCGCCCGGTGGCAAATAGCCGCCGGGCACCTAATAGCCACGGGGGGGGTTTTGACCCCATTTTGCGTATTAACGCCGGGGCGATTATTTCCTCATTCAGGGAGAGAGCAGCCCTCGTGAGCTGCTCTCTCCCTGCCTGCAGGGCTGTCCCTCCTTGAGGCAATGAATGAGGAAATAATCGCCCTGGCGTTTAATACGCAAAATGGGGTCAAACCCCTGGCGGCTATTAGGTGCCCAGCAGCTAACTTATTAACACATAACAGTGCACAAAAAAAACAAAGAAATACGTGGCCGTTCTCGTCTTCTGTAAATTTCCCAGTTCATGACAACTGTACAGGGGTGAATTTTTATATAACTCAACCATTTACATTTTATTCATCCTTAAAGTTACGTATGATTAAGGACAGGCCACTTGATTGACAGGCTGTCTGCCAATAGTGTCTTCGGCTTCTCAGTCAGAACCAGCCTTCACTTGAAGAGCTGAACTCAAGGCTTCAAAAACAGGAGTCTACAAACCAATGGGTGACATCACAGCAGCTACTTCCATTATTCTTTTTTTTTTTTAACAGTCTGTGCTTTCACCCCTGGATCACAGACAGATAACATCCCACTTAACATTTGGTACAAGGCTGCAAGGAAACAATATGATTCTGGAAAAAGGCTTTATGATAATTGTGTAAGATTGTAAACTTCTAAAAGGCTTATTACATTATGTGCTAAATAACCTTGAACACAGTGGGATCTTTTTTCACCACTCCCTGTCAACTCCACAGCAGGATACTGGTATTTTTAGCCATGCTTTTAAAAAAAAAAAAAAAAGGCAGTGTGGCTGTTATGATGGCAGTGTTGTTCAGTCATGCAGACACTAACTCAAAGCCTCACTGTTTAAGGTAAACAGATCTCCACTGGTGACAATCTACATGTGTTGTATGTCCTCCTCTTTCTGTTGCAACCAGCTAGCTAACACTAGTGAAAAATGAGAACACAGAGTTTTCGAGAGCTTAAGAGTTTGACATCAAATCCCTGGAGTGTAGTTGAAAGTAAACCTTTCCAAAGGGCAAAAAAAAGGTGAGAAACACTGGAATATTGACTGAAAATCCAGGTACACGTTTCAGCTTTTTGAGTTAAAACCTACTAAATTACAGATGCAAGTGAAATAGAGACAAGGAAGGAATGGGGGCAGGATTTTGTCTCTCTGATCGTCCAGTGTATGAATTAATGTGAGGCAGCAGATTCTAGCTGTGTATTCTTTATTTGTTCCAGGGCAAAGGAGGGGAGAGACTGTGGGCACTTGATAGATTTAACTGAGGGGAAACAATCTTTGATCTAATCTTTAATCTTTCATATAACCTTATGTTGACATACCTCTGTATAAAATTAGATATGCTAAGTAGGATTTCAGCGGTCTCCAAGATCAGAAAGTACAGCTTCACTTCACAGTCGTCATTATTTATAAAAATAAAAACTCACTCACCCCCCCCACATCTTCAAAGTGCTCTGAAGTTCACTTCAGTACTTCATCAGTTTCCTGCAGGAGTGAAGGAGACAGCCAAACAGCGGCCTGACCCTACAGACAAACTATTTCCACACAGTGTTCACAGAGCTCTTTCACATTTCTGTAACCTTGCCTGACTGCAGCTCCTAATGAATACGTTTTCACACTGGTGTCAGGGAGACCTTCGCAGTGCCACCTTGAAAACTCAAGACATGTAACAACATTATTATCTGGGCTGTGTGTCTGCTGAGTAGCCTCGGAGTAATGCAACAATGGAGAAGCTACTGTCAAATTAGTGTTTTGTATTTCTGAAGCAAAGTGAAAAAATGACCCAACACCCTCTCTTAAGCTGGGTAATAACATGTAGGACAAACTGCACATCTTCCAATAGAAACACACACATCTCCCTTTGTGTCATATTAAGGTACCTGGTTACCTGCAGCATTACTGTGAGGAAAATGTCACATCTGTGCTTCATATACACATCAGAGTTGGGTTGCTTTGGTTTTAAGCCAGAAACAAGACTGGACTGGTCCTTTGACCACTAGATCTAGTCGCAGTTGACTCAGCAGCCGCTCCTGAGTCGAATATAATGTCATAGCAAACAATTTGGACTTGCTGACATATGACATCATACTGTTGCCCGTGGCAATAACAAACATGGCTAAAAGCAAAATTATTACCAACTCTGTGGTGATTCCAAAAAAAAAAAAAAAAAGAGCAGCTTCAGTAGTGTGGAATAAACTGTGGCGTCCTGAATGTTTTATGAACAGCCCCGGACTTCTCAGACTCTTTTAGTGACTTACCGCTCAGAGGGAACTCATTCAGCGGCTCCTCTGGCAGCAGCACAGCGTCTCTAACTCTCCTCTCTCGCTGTGACCACACGGGAGTCGGTGTCATCAAGTGATTAAACCTTTGGTAATGCAAACCTACGTGACGCTGACGACTCGACAAACACTCCATATATGTGAATGTGTGATAGTTGTGGTATCATAACAGCCTGTCACAGGTTACGGCATGATGATTAGAGGAGAAATGGCAGAGCATAAAGGTCCAGGTGGAAAAAAACAACTCAATCATTTAGGATTTTACTAAAAGAAGGAAATCACCTGTTGATTTTTATATATATAGATCCCAGGGTACATTTTTTGTATTTGGGAGCTGTTTAAA